>NC_068943.1:57520233-58141483 GCF_026419915.1 Harpia harpyja
TCAACCACAAGAACCAAATAAGAAAGAAACCAGACTTCATCAGTTCCAATCCTCATGGTACTATTTCTTTCATTTATGGTTGTTCTGGAACCATAAGATGGCTTCCCAGTGATGCATGTGCTCCACGCCTTCATCACCTCAGGGTTAGCGCTTAGTGCTTGGGGCCGCTCTTGCAAAGGACTTCAGCGACTACAGCCTGTAGTAACCTTTCTCTTGAAGGTCACCTACTATTAGCCCATAAATCTTGAGCTTTGTGCTCTGTTCTGGCTACCTGTTTATTTCAGGATATAATTCAAGGTGTTGGTTATGATCTTATTAAGCCCTTTAAGGCCTGGGACAAGGTTAGCTGAGAAAATTGCTTCTCCCTCCCACCCCCACTTCATGCCCTATCATGGGAGTTATGATGTGTTGTGTTCCTGTGATTATTCTCCCTGCAGTCAACAATATGGCTTTGTCAGTGAAGCAGAGTGTGTGCCTCTGAAACGTGTCTCTGGCGGCCTGAAAAAGTCCAGGTTTGGTGAATGCAATATGAGGCAAACAACTTCAGTTAACATTTTGAAATTTCCTTGGCTTTTTTTCTGCGGAAGGATCTGAGGGCTCTGTTCTGTGGTGGTGTACATCATCTCTTGTATTTGCTGCTTTTTGCCTTGTTGCTGCTGAGTGCCCTGCTGTTGTGGTGTATGTTTTTGCAAAAGCATAATGGATAAAAATTCATGCAAGTGTTAATACTTGTTGTTTTGCAACAAAATATGGCAGATGAGATCATGCCCTATGACTGCTCATGCTGTAGCTTGGGAAACCTGGATCAGTGAAGCCTGAGAACTGAGCTCCAGAGACAGCTGGGGCGACACTGGAAAGGTCAGTGGAGAGTGCCAGAGGATTGACAAGCTCCTCAGTGAGGTGGGAGAGGCCGAGAAAGGAATGATGAGAAATTAAAGCAGTGAGGCAGTGAGAGAAGGTAAGAAGTGGGTGCTGAGACTCCCTTGGAAGTTCCCTTGAGGACCTTGTTAAGAGAAAGTTCACTGCAAGTCTTGGGGGGGGATTTTTTTTTTTTTTTTTTTGATGGTGCAAACATTTCTTCCTATGTTAAATCTTCAAGGTCCTTTGTGTCAACTCTCGTACACTTCAAAAAAAATGCATAAAGTACCAGTACAAAGTGAACTAAAAAATGCAATACTTGTTAGATTTTGCTTTTTGGGGTGGTTTGTTTTTTTTTTTTACACATCTTTACCTCCTCACAGCTGATCTTACTGCATCAGTAGAGCTGCCTTCTGCAGCCATTCCACTGTTAAGCTCTTTGTACCGCACCCATTTGATTTGCTTGTGTTGGGCTGTGATCAGAAAGGAAATGAATAACAATATTTTACATTTTAAAGAAGAAAATGTTATATCCTTCCCACTCCCTTTGTGCACGATCTGATCTTACAGGTCTCACTGAAATTTGTGTTATAGATACAGATTTCACATCATTGGGTGGTCTTGACTTACCACAAGTTCTGTAATACCTAGAGCTAGCAGTCAGAGTCAGCAATAGCTTTTCAGTGTGGGGCCAGCCAGCGAATGACAGTGTTTGCAACAACTTTTGAGGTTTTAAAGTATTTGTTTTTCTTCATCATTAGAACAGAAGCAAGGGCTCCTGGGCATTTCACAGGAGGGAATTTTGGGAAAGAAGTCAGGTTTATGATTTCTTTCCTTCCCAGTGACAGAGTGGTCTAGCCCAAGCCTCAGAGATCTTCCTTTTGAAAACTTCACTGAAATAGATATCATTGTGAAATGTTCCCACTTTGACAAAACCAGCATATTTTGATCAAAAAAATATTTTGCTAAGAATTGTTCCAGGCAGCTCCCCTCTGAATGACTTTGATCACTCTAGTTAACTGTTTTAATTCAAGTCAGTTTTCCATGGCAGCAAGCTGTCTGTGGTGCAGATTCTGCTCCTGCTGGCAGACCAGCCTTTTCCTTCTTTCAGAGTGATGTCAAGAGCTGTCCCTTATTACATTTACTGGGGGAAGAATTTACTGTTCCATTATTCCATCAAATCATATAAATGAAATAGCGGTGATAATTCTAGCTCATCAACAGCAATACGTTTACTCATTATCTATGCCAGACTGAAGGTATATAATTCAACTATACGAAGGACCTTGAAGTGATGTTAGCATTTTAATACAGAGAAGTAGAAAAATTCATGGAAGGCTGAATCTTGATTTGTAATTTTACTGAGGTCATTGCGGTGCTTGTAACCATGTGTGATACTAGCTACACTTACGGATATAATAATGAGCCACACTTAAGTTCAGCTAAAACCATGTGAGATGCTGGCAATCAAACCTGCAAGCACTTGCAAAGAGGCTATTAACAACTCAAAAATGATTCAATGCTTAAGCAAATACTAGAGTGTTACTCCTGCTTTTCTAAATACTGTTTGCTGAAAGAGCTTTGACCCACTTTTGATGTTCATGAGATCAGTTTCAACTAACCATGAGCATTGAAGTCACACCAAATTAGAACTTCTGTGTGATACTTTAATGAGAAACTGGTGTGAAACTTGACTACGTTGACCAAAGATTGCTTGGAGAGTTGGGGCTTGTTCTGATGAGAAATGCAAGGTAGAAACTCAAAGGTTGCAAGTCCGTGTGGATGAAGGAAGGCCTTCACACCAAGTTCAAATCAAATTTCACATGACTGTTGTGTTGGGTCTGGAGTTGGCTCTGCCATAGGCTTTCTGGCTCCAGGGTATTTCAAATCTGGAACTTTAATGTCCCTTAAGAAACTGGCTGTTCAGCCCAGTGAGCTGAAACTGTCTGGGAGGAGACTTGGAACAACCTACCAAGCAAACTTGTTCCAGCACTAAATTAATGCACCGCATTACCTGATTCTGGGGGCTTATGCGGAAACTCGGTAACCAGTAGGCTTTGTGCTCAGTGCTAGTTGCGCATTGGCTGGGTGATGTATTTGAAAAGGCCAACCCCTTTTGTTCCCCTCTGAAATAAATGGAAAATATGTCACTGACCACATTTAAAAAAAAAAAAAAAAAAAAAAAAAAAAAAAAGTTGGGTTCTTTTGTGTATCATCTTGTATTGGCCGTCCTTATATGCAGATTATGTGTGCAGCAATAAGGATCAGTATTGTTTTATACTGTGGATGTACTCTGTGGGGATTAAGCCTTCTCTGTTTACATGATATGAAGGGAAGGTGATGTTTCTTCAGTGCCTTTTATGACGAGACCTTCAGATCATACTGGCTAGGAGCTCCAAAGCGATTTTTGGTTCTGGTGCTGTCCCTGTGAGTGAGACTCTCTGCAGTATTTTTCTGGTAGTGATAACAGTTTAGATTATATTCAACCCAAATACTGGGGCTGGGGTGTTACTGTTGTTTTTGTTTGCATGGTTATTTTTAACCTGCTGAATTCTCTGGCCACCTCTGTAACAGCTGTGTGCAAACAAGTTATATCAGACAAGCGCTGCTGCAAAAGATCACTGAATGTCCAGGCACTGCTTTAACCACCAAAAGAAATGTAACATGCCCCTAACCAAATGGAATCAGTGGTTGCATGTTCAGAGATACAGCTGTTTCAGGTAGCCAAGTTGTTCCCAGACCTGCTGGCTTGTCTCTGCTCTGTACTGTCCCTCTCTGCCACCCCGTGCCTTGTGCTGAATTGTCTCAGGAAACCTATACAGCCTTTAAAAACATAATTTTGTAAACTGGAGAATTTATCATGAGTGTACAGCATAAAGGAGAGTGGACTTATTATACCTGGAATATCTTGGAGGTGGAGAAGGAGAGCAGTATGGCCCTAGTTGTTGTGCGGTGTCCTTTAGACACCTGTTCATGTTCCCTTCTTGGGGTACAATTCTCAATCTACAATTGCTTTTCCTCTTATTTCCTTCTATCTTGTGTTTTTGCAATTCAGATAAACTACTGAAAATTATTCTTCTCTCCCTAAAACACAAAGTAGTCCAGCAATAAGCAACACGCAGGGATTGTGTAAAACTGAGAGCTTTGGCTCCACACAAGGAAGGAGATGAGCAGAGAGCTTTGGCTCCGCACAAGGAAGGAGATGAGCATTTCCTCATGGAAGCAGTGTCCATCTTGTGGTCAAGTCTCTCTGCTGTGACTGGTTTGCATGTTCAATCTTTGCTTTGCTCAAATGGGTTTCTCTGGGTGGCAAAGTGCCTACCTGAGCCAAGGACCAGATGGTGTGGGATGGGGCAAGTGCAGGAATGTTGAGCACTGCCCTGCAGAAAGGACTGATGATTAGGGTTGTGTTTTTGGGAGAAGCCGGGGAAATTCTCAGTACTGATCTGTCTGCCTTTGACCTCTTGATTATTCTTCAGCTAGGAAAAAAATCATGTCCTACTGCTCCATATGGGTTTTTTTGTAGCTGGCATTTATGATATACTAAATATGCTGAGCTGGACATTATGAGAGTTGTGACAATATGCTACCCGAGGATGTGGTCTCTTCTCCCGTTTTATGGTTGGTGCTTCTGAGGTCTCCAATTCCCCAGATTAGGAATACTACAAATGAAACATGACACCTGCTCAGTCTCATCTGTATAGTTTTCTCGATCTTTTTTTGCGCCACAGAGCTTCTACCCCATCTGTAAATGCAGTTTTAGAAGCAGGAAGAACTACGGTACTTGGAAGAAATACTGTTGACAGAACAGTGCATTTCTTGATTCACAGTTGCTTACAAATTACCGATTGCTTTTGAATATCTTTGCATGTTGAATTTTAAAAAACGGCTCACGATATGGGTGGTATGAGTTGAACTGCCATGTTGCAGAAAACTCTGATGAACATATTGGGGAAAATAGAAGATTTAGTCTTTGAAGATTCTTTTTGGTGGGGGACAAGTTTCATCTGAAGCTACTGTAATTAATATTTTCCTTGTTCACCTCCTGTAGTTCTGCAACCTCAGAACAAATATGGGATATTGCATTTCTGGCCAGGCACCACTGTTCAGATGTGATCTGAGATGGCATATCTGCCGATACCTGCACTTCTGACTTCCCTACAGCTGCTTGTCAGGTCAGGATACATCATATGCCATGGCAGAATTGTCTCATCTTTGTGCTGGACATGCTAAGTCAATCACATAGTTTTTGCTATGACTTTTGACTGAAGACAGAGCTGTCTTGGACAGAACATACCATTCCTGGTACCTGAGTTAGCATATTTAGAGTATGTTCTGATATCTCTATGTAGCACCACACTGTGCCACAAAAAATAACTTAAAATATTAGTTTTGCAACATCTGGCTGTACAGTTGCCACTCTAAGTTATTTCCCCAGATGCAAAAAGTGGCAGCAGTCCAAGAAAGATCCAGTTTACTTTAACAGGCTCATGGAATCCTTCTGTACTCTACTTTTCAACAGTCCCAGCGCATCTTTCAGCCATTTGTGAGTTTTAGCTTCAGAACACTCCTGTGAAGTACAAGCTCTGATTGCTAAATGGAGAATCGAGGCATGGGGCAGAACAACATGAAACCTGCAGGTAGGCGCAGATGTGTCTGAACTCTCTTTGTTTATGGTCCTGGTTAGCTGGCGGGTGTCTGCACCTTGCCGTATAGCCAAACTCTAAGAACATAGAGAATGCAATAACATGACTGAAATCCCAGTGCCAGTCTCTGCCAGACCATACTGCCTGGAGATCTTATGGCAAACATACCTTCCTTAAAATTTCATTAAGAAGCCATGCTTCTTGTAATTTCTACAGCTTTCCTTGCAGTTTTGCTTGTGTTCTCAAACTCCTGCAGAATGCGGCTCAGTATTTCCCACCTTCCCAGCACTCCTGGACAGAGCTTTCCTCCCGCAGACGGGTTACAAGTGATTGTGGGTGTAGTAACTCATCCTTCTGAATCACCTCGGTGACAGCAAGAACTAGTGATGACAGCCTGATTTAAAGTTGTCTGTAATATAATGAGCATAGCCCTAAGTAGAGGGGAATTAGCCCATTACTGTTGCTTAGGGATTGCTTTGTGAGGTTACTCCAAATTAATTGTTTGGGAGCTGAATTAGCATCGGATGCCACCAAGGGACAAGTGGTTAATTGTAATGAGTTTTTGTATTATGCCACTCCCTAACAGTAAGGCTGTTCTTGGGAACAGGGCACTTCATATGTCACAAGAAGGTGTACGTTATACATAGAGGCTGGAATAAACTCAAGCTCTGGTAGTTTATTAGTAGAGGTAGCCTAGAGCGAGAACTGAATATATTTCAGTATATTTAACAGATGCTTATCGATCGCCACAATGGAAAGTGTTGTGAAAACTTTTAAAGGAGGGAGAGTGTCCTACCCTCACCCCCCACCCTTTGAAGGCTCTGTGTGTGTGTGTGTACATAAACCCAAAACATACAAATGTCCCAGTTGACGTGTTGCGTTGCGACAAGTCATCTCAGATTGTGTCAATCATATTGCCTTATGCTATATTAAGTGACATACTGTAATGTGATTGATAAAACATGAAATGACACATCATTGTGCAAAATATCATCTGGAAAATTTAGGAAATTACTGAGGAACGGAAGCTGATCTTAGACTGTGGCCTTTCAAGTTTTGAGGCAGGAAAACTAAAGAAGTAAAAGAAACTCCCTGAAATCAGACCTGCTGCTGCCATTGAGAATAAGGTCAAATGTGCTCTACTACCTGAATCTTTTCATGGCTGATTAGTGGGTCAGTTTTAAAAAATGCTCTTGTTCCTTGGGGACTGACAAGTATCTGTGGGTCTGAACTGAATTTCTCTGAACCGCTTGGCACATCATTAATCATTAGTGTATCTGCATCATACAAACAGGGCTGCAAGCTAAATGCAACCAGTTTCAGTTCAGGAAAAAAAAAAAGCCCTTTCAAAACAAAACCAAAACAGGCTGTGCTCCCTTTCTCCATCTGGATTCTGCCTTCCTCTCACCCCCTCTCTTTTTTTTCTTTTTCTTTTTTATATAGTGACTGAAATCTCAAATACTGAGATGTCTCTAGACCCCATCACAAAGTCCAGTAGGGTCTGGAGTGTCCTATTGTGACACCTCCAAAACACAGCAGCATTAGTGGTGTCACCAGTAAGTTCTGTAGAGCAGCTTCTCCTCAGCAGCATGGTGCAGGACTTCCTAATCTGTGGGCACCTGGGTTGGAGCTGGGGAGTGAATGCAGGCTGAGGGCTTCCTCCTCTGCACCTCCATGGCATGGCATGGCCTTGCCTCTTGCTCTTACCACCTGCAGGCACCTGAGCAAACTAACCTTTGGAACATGTGTTGGTAATATTGTGTTATACTGACTGCTGGAGCAGTTACTGAAGCAAAAATTTCATGGAAATGGGAATTTCTCTGAAATGGGAGCACTAAAGTGAACAGGAACTTTTGAATTAGGTCAGCTTCACCAGTGGATGCTTGCTAGTGGGATTTAGGGGTTGCTTTCTTACTTTTGCTGGGAAAAATGGTCCAGGGACAAAAGTTTAAACCTAACTTGGTGCTGCCAGTGGGTAATAAAAGGTGGAATAAACCCAAGAATTTTGAACATGAAGACCACAGTCTACTCTAGATTTCAGAAAAAATTCGTTAGCTATCTATCTTTTTATCATACTAGAAAATACAATAAATAAAGTGGACAATAGTTAAGCACTTATAAGGTCAGTTATTCAGTAAGTTTTTTATTTTAACAGCCTCTCATCCCTTTTCTTTTAGTAGTGGAGACTAAGGTTTTTCCCTGATGGGGAGGTAATAGTGATAAGTTGTCCTTTCCAAAGACAGGAGGGTTGTGTTGGAGCTATTATTGTTGCTGCTGTCTCAGAGCCTAATTCCCCCTCTGCCTTGAGGACAGGAGAAGAAAAACACGCAAAGACAAAGAAGGACAATGAGGTTGGGGGAGCTACTTCTCTGTTTGATGCTGACTCTTACCTACAACTTCATGCTACATGGAGACACAGATGGACTGTGGTCTTTATCCCTGGCCAATTTTTATCTGCTTTGGGCTGTTTAACGTTGCCTTTTCTTAAGCATTGTTTGCAGCAGTCTTAGCAAGCCTAGCACAGCTGCTTTTAAAACAAAGAGAAAATAATAGAAATTTAAATTAAAAAAAAAAGGGGGGGGGGGGGAGAAAGAAGTATAAAGGTGCCCATTCCAGTAGGTGCTTTTATTTGCCATTACAGATGTCCAGGGTTTAGCCAGTGTCAAGGGAAGTGCTGAAACCATCTCTCTAGGACAAAGAAAGCCCAGCAGTGTCACAGGCAAATCCCCCAGTTCTCAACGTAGCTATTTGAAGAAATTGTAAAAGTATTAATATTTGTTTTGCTTGTGGTTTGTGTTAACTGGTAGAAGCAACTTGAGTAAACAGGTTGAAATGGGTCTTGTTAATTCCAGTAATGTAGGATATATCTGACTGGCCCAGGCCAGAGTTGTTTTGTGATCATGCCATCCAGCCATGAAACAAGATGTACAGAGAAGCAAGTCATTGAAGCTCAGCACTGCTTTAAATGGTCATTTCTACAGCTCCTGGCATGTCTCTAGCCAACTCTGAGCACAGAAAGGGTAAATTGGGTCCTTCCGTACCATTGTTATAGGCTTGTTGCAAAGAGATATGGTCTTTGGACATAGACGTATGGACAAAATTAAATGTTAGTTGAAGCCATTTGTATGCTTGCAGGTTTCTGAGGCAAGTTGCCGACATCACTTTTATTCCTTGTGTGACTGCTCTTGGTCCAGGTCAGATGTGCCTGGAGGGTACAGGCTAGAGGTGTGGGTGTTGCAGAGCCATATGACTACCAGAATAGTAGTGTGAGGGTCTGCAAAATGCTAAATGTTTATCTAGAGCTTATAAAAAGCTTTTTTAGCTTGTAATCAGCCTGGAAACATTCATAAGGACAATTCTGCTACTTTGTGGTTCAAACTGGATCAGAACTATGGCCTTTCATAAGGTTTATCACTACTGCTTTTTCTGCAAGGCAGAAAATGTTTAAGAGATTAGCACATAGTCAAGGGTTACAAGAATAACCTAAATCAAATTTGCAAACAGGTTTGTAAACAGATGACTTGGGTTCCTTGCCAATGTTTGGCTTTGTCCAACACCAGGTACCATGTTGCTGGATAGTCCTAAAAATATTTGCAAGTCCAAACAGTTTCACAGTCTTTCATTGGAACTTGATTACTAATTCAATACTGAACATTATCATTCCCCTGTTAAAAGCAAAAAGCAAAAAAAAAAAAAAAACAGTCATCTGGCGAAGGAGTGGGAAATATGCTGTATAAGCAGTGCTATGACTGGAATTCTTACCAGTAATTAGGCAAAATGGAGCCTGGGAAGGCTATGCAGATAATTCGTGAACTTAGAGACTTAAATATACATCCAGTTTAGTTAAATAAATCCAATTTCACTAGAGATAATAAAAACAAAGAAAAGCCCAAAGCAGGCTAATTTTTTCCTTAACCCACACTTAAAGAAAGAGGAAAGGGGGCGAATAAAGAGGTGCCACATCTGTTTGAATTTGGAAGTAAGTGCAGTCTTTCTTATTTTATTAAAATCTCTTCTGAATTAGCAGTTGCTATTCTGTAAGTGGTAATACCCTCATGGTCAAAGCACAGCACAGTGTTTGCATTGATGTGTGACGTGGTGATGCTGAATGTAGAAATTCATTAGTCAGTCATAAGAAAAAGCAAATCAGTGAGAGAAGATACAGGGCACTTTACAGAGTTTGAACTGTGGAGTGCTACAGCCAGTTTCTCAGCTGCTCTAAACTGGGAAACCCCAATGAGCTGTAATGGAGTATTTTAGAAATGTGGCCTTAGTTTCTTTTTGTTTTGCTTTTGCAAGATGTCTCGTGCTTTGTAGTAGCTATTCCTATTTGCTCAGTAATCGGATGCCCACATGAGCTAATTTAATAAATGGATATAGTCTTTTGTGATTTTTTTTTTTTTCCCTTCTCTGCACGTCAGTGCTCTTTTTCTGAATGGAGTTCAATTATTATTATAGCATATATTACTTTGGATCATTTTACTGCACAATCAATAGACATATCTGTATAATAAATATTGACATTACTTTAATGTTCTACAATGTTCAGTATGTCAAGACTATTTCAGTCAGAAGCCACCCATTACTGCTTGTTTCTAAAATTTCCTGCCCATTCAACGTGAAAAAATTTGCTGCTCAAGCTTGTCTTCTGCCCTGGTTTCAAAAGATAAATGGAGGTAAGCTCAGTGCCCCCAGATTAATGCGCTGGGCAGGATGAATCAGACTCCTTTCCTCTAACTCTTGCATGTGTCATTTGATCTCGTCTGTACTTTCTATTTCTCCTTCCAACCATTCTTTATCTCATCTGTTAGAATTGGTAGATACCTGGGACCACCTCTTGAAGTGTATTTCCTCAGAGCACAGTGCAACAGGGCTCAGATTTCACTTATAACTCACCTAATGATGCTAATACCTGGGCTGCTGTGGAAACAGTGATCAATGTGTGTTAGAAGAAGCAACACCACGCACAAGGCACATTAAAGATGAGAGGTGAGAACAGCACGGTCTTGTTACTTCTCTCCTGTAATGTCTTCAAGAGTAGAGGAACTAGGGGAGAGATGTGCTGTAAACCAGTGTTAGATGTTATACTACTAGCAACGCAAACTATCAATTGTGAGAAAAATACAGCATCTTTTTCAGTAATCAGAGGCAGATTTTTCTCTTGCATTATTTACATGCAACTGTAGGGATTTCAGTGGGCGCTGGCAGTGGTACCTGGCTCAGCATTTTCAGTGAAACACATATGGCTAATCATTCAAGTCTGAAAACACTGGATCACGATTCTGTCTGTTGTGAAAGGCATGGCAAGAGTACTTGATGACTGCATTGAAGTTGAAAAAATAATGCCACTTTTGGTGTTTCCCATCTGGGAGAAAGTTGCCTTACTTGCCACCAAGTCATCATACTATCTGTCTGGCATACGTACCACGTTAACACAAACGCGTACATGTATCAGCATATGTATAACCAAAGATCTACATTCCACCTTCTCTATTGTACAGTATGGCAGCATGTCAGTAACAAGTATGAAAAATCATAATGCGTTTTGATTACCTACAATGTATTTTGAAACCTACAAACATACATATATTTATGTCCATAGAAGGAAAAAGCCATTCAGATTGCCTGATCTTCTAGGTTGCTGGTTCCTGTCTGCCTCCGCAGCCTGCGAATTGAAGTAATTGTGATGATGTAAGGGAGGTATCTACAGTAAGGGACTAAACACTGCCCAGAGTCACCAAGTTGAAACTTGGGTTGAGAGACAAGTGTATTTAAAATTGCTAGGACATCACTGGCACCTTGGAAATACTGTTCCCAGCTGGCTGCTAGAGGAAATGCTGCAGTAATGCTTTGGCACTGGAAGCCAAAAGGACGTTTCTTGTGGAGTTGAGGATTTGGGGACCTGCAATCCTACTGGCACAGTTTTTCAAGTCTTTCCTGTACTGTGCCAATGCTTAAGATGCAATGTATCCCAGACAGTTGTTCCACAGTTGCTTATAGTTGCTGCATTTTCATTGCTCGTAGCTTTGGATTGTCACAATTTTTATGTAGGCCATATTTAAACTGTGAAGCTAATGTCTGTATGGGAGTGAACACTATTTTGTACAATTGTCATTCACTTTCCATACACTTCTCATGCGCAAAATACCAGTAAGCTACTAATTAATTGTTACTGTTGATGAAAAATATTGTTAATAAGTTTTGGGGGGGGGGAAAGGAGTTATTAGTAATGTCTATGTAATAAGGCACTTGGCACTGGAGACAAGAAACCAAATGTTATGTCAGTTTTTCAGAACTGGAATCTCTCATTTCATTGTATCGTCCTTATGATAACTTTAATTGAAACATTGTACTGGGAAGAGCATCTACCCAAAACAGTTTCAGTTAGATCTGATGAGCTCAACTGAACATGCGTTTGTATCTCCATGTCGCTTATAAAACCCACGCTCTGTTCTTTTAATAAGGCTTGGATGAAAGACTGCAAAGGTTGCTGGAGATTCCTGAGTTAACCAGGAAATGCCTCTTAAAGCACCTTGTTGATCTCATCCCTTGATCTGACATTCAGCTCACAGCATCTGTCTCTGGCTTCCACTCTTGTGCTTAGTTAACTTTATTTGGCATTTTGACTGCCCCCAGCTTTTGTGATATCTAGTTCAAAGGGTTCGAAACATTATTACAGCATTTATTGCTAGGCCGGCATTACCTTTTGCCCAAGTGACAAGCTGATAGGGACCCAATCAAAGACAATGTGAGGAAATGCATTTATTCAGTGTGCCACAGAGAAGCCCTGGGTCCCATTTTTCTCCTTTTAATTTTATGACACTCTACTCCAAGGATGTTCAGGTTATTCTGTTCTCCCAGAGAGACATTTTGAACTCAGCAGTCTTGAGTTGCACTACTTGGGTTTTTTTCTAGGCAGTGCTAATGCAATACTTCCTTTTTACCAAACTTTGCTAACATTGCCGCTCAGAATCTGGGAAGGTATTTCTGTTTTTCCAAGGCAAATGGAATTCCATGGACTATTTCTTCCTTCCTAAAAGCAAAGGCCAGCAGAGTTAATGTCACTTCTCAGCACCAGAAAAAAAGCTGACCCAGCTAGGGGCACTGGGATTCAAAGCTGGGTCCTCAAGAGCAGATGGTTTAACAGGCTAGCCCATTAATCAACTCTGCTTCCCCAAGCAGTATGTTGTACTTCTATTTTTTTTTCCTTTTTTTTTGGCGATCAAATGCTGGGCAAGAGAAACACAACTTTTTTTTTTTTTTTTTTTTCAAAAGACGGCATCCAACATGCACATGCCATTATATTTCTGTTATTTACACTTACTGAGCTAAAATGCAACAGATGTTTATAAGCGATTACAACTAAATTCCTTAGTAAATATGCCAAATGAATCCCATACATGTTCAAATGCTTTGAATGCTTCTCAGTGTGAAAAGAGAATTTGTTTCAGGTGGACAGAATAATCCAGTCCTGGGATTTACTGGTAGTTACCAGAGGTAAAAAAAAGAGTCGGCTAACAAAATCTTCAGCACAGTCAGACAGGTAGAGGAGTCCCAGAGCCTCTTAATACACATAACCTAAAATGAATTTCTTTCATTTCTGGTTAAGCCCCTGAATAACTTGTATAAATGCTTGAAAAGGAATGAAAAGATATTGAAGGAACAGAACATTTCTATTGCTCCCTGTGAAGGATCTTTAACTGAATGAGAATGCATTCCTGCCAGGCCGCCTGTAGAAGTAAGCTCGGGTGTGATAATTCCTTTACATTCACAGCCAATAGCTCGTGGACCCAAGGGATGAAATGATATTTTGATCTGACTTTGTTCTCTCTAACCCCTCTGCATACTAACACTGCTTTTGAATGCCTAGAAGCATGCTGTTCCAGGGCAAAGTAGGGTAGTGCTGTGGAAACCTGTGTGAGGAGTCCCATGTGAAACAGTGTTAAATGGTACTTTTTTTTTTTTTTTTTTAACATATGTGTTTACAGTTTGTGGATGGCAGTGAATCAATGGTTTTTTTGGAGGTGGTGACTCCATCAACTTCTCAGCATGTTCTGTCTGTCCAGCCCACCCCAGTTTCTTGCAGCAGGGATACCTTTCCAGGAATGAGGAAAGTCTCAAGGGTGTTTACATCTCTGTTCCCTCTGCATAGACACTGTCATATGGAGTATGAAGTGAAGGCTTTCCAGTTAGTGCTATCTGCCTTTATCTTTACCTGCTCATAAGGAGGTACTTAAGATTACCCAGCAACGTTACACCCCCAGTGAAGCTTTTTTTCATGCAGGACAGCGTGTGTTGTAGTGACATGCGTATCACTGCTCACATACTCCATCAAGATGCAAGTCCCCCATGCGTCAGATGATGCAAATAAACATTGTTGGTATCTCCTCAAGTTCCAAAAAGCTGCAAGGTGGGCAAGAGAAAAAGCTGTGCCACAGTGGGGTTATATTTATCCCCCAGTGTTAGGAACGAATAAAATTGCCTCTGCAATTGAGGTAGAGAAGTAGCTTTTTGCTAAAGGGCCGCACTGACTGCCTAAGGAGTCTTGTCTGTCTTCACTGAGCGTGTGTGGATCCTCAGCTCCTAACTCAAATGTCTGAAGTTAGATAGTAACTCTTCTGAGCGTAAATTGCATACAAAGTCCTTATTAGAGCCAGGTACTGCACCCAGGTTTCCTGAGCCCTAGTGCGTTAGTATCTGGCTGCCCTTTTATAACTAACAGACTGAAGTGAGTTATCATCTGAATGAATAGCTGGAGTTCATTTTTCAGAGTAACCCTGTGCTACTGGATGTAACTTCTGTCCAATATTTTCAGTCTGTTAGACTAAAAATGCCCAAGGCTTCATATATTGCTGTTCATGACTGAATGACTACTTGGGTCACTTGAATATTCAAAGTAGATGAAAAGTAACTCTGCAGTTGTATGCAGTTTCCTCATCCCTGCAAGGCTGAGCTGAGGTACTCTAGGCTTCAGGCAATAAGTTATCTCAGGCCATATCATGAGCCAAATTCACCTTGAAGATCACAGGCAGTGAAAACCTAACTGACTTCAATGAGGATGTAGCCCCTGTATCAGATGTCAGTTTGACCCAGAACGTGTTTGGGGTTGTTTTGATCTTTCCTGTTTCATTTTGTTTCCATTTTTTTCCAGTCTCTCTCCATTGTTTTATAGAGCAGAGGTGAACTGTAAAAAGCTACTAAACCTGAGGCCTTCCAGGTACTCAGCAGAAAAAACAGAGATTAAGCAGATGGGGATTTTGGAAAGGTGGTGTGATTAGGATGGGGGAGAAGAAGTAGGAGAAAGTGTCTGGGATCTGAATGCTACTTGATGTGTGAGTACTTCACTGCTGCTGGAATTTTATCCTGTCATTCATTGTTTAAGTGTTCCTTGACTTAGTGTTTTATCTAAACTTATGAATAAAGTTAAGATATTTTTGTATGATGGGCTTGGGATGGAGATTCATTCCTTAGCACAAGAAGCACACTAGGTAGTTTTAGATGTGGAAGTTCAGCTTGCAGAAGGAACACAAACCTCCTGAGAGGAAATACAGGAAGTAAATTGTGACCCTACCGAAGAGGTGCTCTATGCAAGGAGTGAATTTGCATGGAACACCTCACCTCTTAGATCCTTGTAGGGGATTTCCTTCATTGCTATGAAAATGAGTCCAAGCCTACATACAATAATCATCTCAACTAACCTGCTGACCACTAAGCATGGCTGGCATGTGTAAGCCCTTCCTTGGAGAACCCTTAGTAAGGGTTCTCATGCGAATGCCAAAACAGTAATCCAGCTGACAGCAGGTGAGGGTCTTAACCTGTACTTCAGAAAAGAAAAAAAAAAAAAAAAAAAAAATTCAAGAAGACCGTTTGCATAAGGCATTTTTTTAAAACCAGTGTTTAGTCCTGAAAGGCAAAGGGGGCTTCTCTATTGACTCAGATGACAGCAGACTCTCGCTCTCAGTCTTTAGGTGGCTTGAAGCCTTTGCCAAGAATGTCCTGAAATACCATTCCCACTTCATTATGGAGTGTGCTTTGCAGCACTGTGATGCCATGGTGGAGACTGCTTCCTCTCACAGTCCCCTGAAAGCCAACATTGTGAAGAAACTAGGCAGAAATCTCAATTTGGGTCAAATGACCTGTGTAATTTTAATATTTACAATAGATTGTAGAAAACCATATACTAATGACTTTATATTTCCTTGACTCGGAGACAGCCAAAGAGTATTTGTATTTGAAATATGGCATGAAATATTCCCAATAGCTGTCCTAAATAAACACGAGAGTGTTTGCATTACCTTTTCACCTGTAGCAGATTAAAGTGCTCCTTAGCCATTGGCCGTGAGTGAAACCAAGATCAATCTCTATAATTCTACAAGCCATTGTATAAATATGTTCTGACTGTGTTTTTATACATTAATCACAGAAGATTATGAAGCACATGCCATATTGTGCATATTTCTTGCAAGCAAAATAGAACTGTCTGCAGTTCTCATTGCAAAATTATGGAATGGACTGAATCATAAAAAAAACATACAGGAAAATCTGCTATTTCAGGACAGCTGTTCAGTATTTTTGGACAGCTGACACTTTTTTTACAAAAATAAAGCATCAGTATTTTTTTTTTTTACTAGAAATAGTAAGCCAAATTCATTAAGGGGATAATTTCAGTTCACAAAATAGATCATTTCCTTTCTTCCCAAATCTTGCTGAGCAAACAACATTCCTTATTGCTATTCCCCAGACTTTTTCTGAGTTTCCACATCCAGGCCCAGCAATAATATCCCATTTTCAGACATAAATGGCAAGGAAGAAGAAAACAGCTTGCTACAGTTTTAATACCGTGTGCCATGACTCTCTGTGCTCTCTCAATCCATCACTTCAGACACCACCACGGTGTGTGGATGGTGACCAGTGTACTGGAGGGAACCTTGCTGGTAATACAAGCAAGTTGTGCGCTGTCATACAGTGTGTGGAGAAGATCAGTAGTGGAGATCATGAATATAAATCATTGTGGTTCAGGTTAGAATATAACCTCTAAAGTGAATTTTTTAAAAATAGATTAATCTGTAAGAATGCATGCTCATTAGAAAAGTTTCTTGAAGGAGTTAATTTTGTGTTTAGTTAGGTGTGGTCTTGAGGGACTTATGTGCTCACGTCCACTTTTTGCAGTTTGTGTTGCTGTTTTGGTGAAGATATTGGGTGTGTTGACTTACCTGTTTTCCTCACATCCTCTGTTGCGTTTAGAGTTTTATCAGTTCAGACAAGGCAGGGGCTCCCCCTTACTCTGTGCAAAAGAGAGGAGGGATGGAAAATCATATTCCTGAAGATAGGTATGCTTAGAAAGGGATTTTACCAGTCTGAGGAGGAACATCAGTTAGGAGGGTCAGAACATATACTTGCAGAGACCTTAGGTCTGTAAGAAAGTGGTGTCGGCTTTCTGCTGTGTAATAGTATCTAATGCCACAGGGGAGTAAACTCTTAACTGAGATGTCAGGCCCTGTGAAGATACAAGTCATATTGTTGGAAAGAAGGCAAGGAGAGAGAAGGATGATATCTGAAATGTCGGAGTGAAAGGCCTGAGAGCAGAATCTCTGCCAGGAGAGCAACGAGGTACGGCAGTTTTCCTCTGCTGGCCAGTAGCTTGTTCTCCCTCTCTCCCTCTTTCTCTCTCTCTTACATGCCACCTGATCATTACCTTAACCGGCAGACAGTTATGCTACTTTGCACTACTCTACTGTCAACAGTATCTGGGATATTAAGATTACCACAGTGCTTTTATGAACTAAATCTTGGAAACTGCAGTACGTCTCTATTACTGGAAGGTGCCTTGAACAGCTTCTAACAAAACGCTTTCAGAATCAGATAGTTAAGCAATATGGAAATGCATGTTTAAAGAGAAGCATTAGCAAGGTTTTTTGCTCAGTGCCCAGTTCTGCAAGATAGTAAAGGTGTCTAAGTACCCCGTGCTCCCTTCAGGTCATGGGAAGTTGAGGGTGCTCAGCACCTTTAAGCATCTGGCTTTAGCAGTCTGAATAGCACATTGCGTGATTTCTTCACACACTCGTTCGTTACATTACTGTGGGACTTGGACAGGGACACTTGTACAGAAGTTCCTGATGGCTTTTTTTTTGTCCTTAGAAAAGCACATTGAAGGTTCACAGTCCAATTCCTTGTGTGCGACAGGGTTTGAGGAACAGACGAGATAAAAATGCAGAGAATCCTACACAAAACAGGGATGAGGAGGAGAATGATAGAGGGATGAGAATAATATAGAGCAGTCACAGTGCACTCTCCAGGGCCTGGAAGAAAAATAAAAATAATCCTTGCTGCAGAGCAGCCTTTCCAGTAAGGAAGGTGGGTGCAGGAGCCTCTCTTTACCTGCTTGTTCTACCATTTATTGCTGCCTCCAGAGCAAAGCCACAGTATGATGAAGTTGAATATGGCTTTGCAGATGTCTTGGGATGACTTTCCTTGTTCATGAGACTGTATCAAGCTCAGATGCAAGCTAGAGCTACAGGAGAAAGAAATTGCATGAATAAAACTAAGGTCTGGTGAGAATAACGGGCTTGTCCAGAGGGGATTTTGTGGTGTTGGCATCGGTCCTGGCCATAACATTGTATGAATCTGTAGTTTCCTTGCCTTTGTACTAAGGTCCTATTTCTCTGTGGCTCAACAGATGTCATAGGCATGTTGGAAATATGTTTGAAAGGTGTCCAAGCACATCTGCAGGAGGCGTTCAAGGTAAGCTACGGTGATGGGCAATTTATCGACTACCTATTAGGATGAATTTACCACCTATCACAACACAGATGAATCACAGTCCAAAGCCCTTATAAGCTGTTTAGATGTGAATTCTTAGTATTAACCGTGAACAAAAAGTAGTCTCTGATATTTGTTTTTGAAACTGTTCATTTTAAAATAACATTAGCTTTTTTTACAAACCGTAATCCCCAGTCACAGACAGCTATTTGGTTTGGTTAAAATACTTTTCTGGACCATACCAGGATGCTTTGCCTTAGAGGGATTTTATTAGAGGATGATGTCTTTCTGGCATGGGTTAGATTAAGCATCAATTTAATGTCTGCCATATTCCCATCAGAAGGGTAGGAGGAGTGGAAGGAGCCCCTTAATCCATCTAAACTAATAATGCCTTTTTGGCCTTAAAGTCTAATGATCTAATTCAGTGCTTTGTCTTTGTGATCTGAGCACTTCAGCGAAGACATTTTTCTCTTGTAAAACCTTTTTGCCCACCTGGATGTCCTTGGGAAAGGCTTTAAAGCCCAGAGCTGCCACGTCAGATGAGAGCTGTGTATTGCATCACTGGCCTGTCCCAGATCCTTTTTGTGTCTGACTCTGACTTTTCCTGAGCGAGACATCCATCATGTTGCAGAGGATTCCCGGCTTCAGCATGTCAGACAGTGCCAGTTATAATTATAGCCACTAAGGTCCACACCAAAGGGGTTAAAAGGAGATGCTGTAAACTTGGACAACCTTGCTACTGTTTCTGAGGGCTAGATTTATTCTCTGGACTACTTCAGTCTCCCTCCAGAGAGTTCATTGTGTAAGTCAGTATGACAGATTTATCTATGCTCACAGAGATGGTGGCTGTTTTCTCACTAGGCAGGTGGAAGGAGAAAGCAGCATAAAGACAGCTGCCAGCTGAGGGGTCACAGTTGAACTCCTGCCATGGAAGGGTCGTAAATTATAAATCTTCCAAAGAGTTACAGCTTCTGCTCTTATTTCTATCTTGTCCTAAATTTCTCAGCTGCACTTCTATTTATTTTAGGCATGTCGTTATCGTCTGCAAAGGTCGCTGAGTTATTGCTGGGCAGAGTTTCACCCAAAGAGTACAGAGCGCAGCCCCTGGCCACTGATCACTGAGGTTTCACACCATGTATCTGAATTCTCCTGTTGTCCTCCCCACACCTGCACTGCATATATCTGATGCATCCAATTGCACTTGGTATCAACCCATGTTACTTTCACGGCCTTAGTTTATGTGCTGATTGGGAGTGTTATCAAAACCATCCCCAGCAGAATAAAGCCAGTTACTCAGTGGTAATTGGGGGATTAGGCCCTGTGCATATAATCCTGCATAGTGAAAAAATGTTCCTGCGTGATGCAGAGCTCTGAAATCTCATTGCTAGTAGTGGAAGGAAGCATGTAGGGGCTGGATTTCAACTGGTATAGATCAGTGTAGCTCCTTTGAGGAACTGGCACTCAGCACCTTGCCTGATTGTGCTCTTCAATCAGCAATTTTATATTTTTTTCCTGGTAGCATCTGTGCATATCCTTCAGTATTTACCACCTTTGAATACTTGCACGCCAAGTTTAGAATAGCCCTTCTAAACTTCTATGAATAGCAGCTGACCCACTGCTGCTCCAACTACCATCTATTCTTAGTGTAGCCAAATTCCCCACAAATTCTTTTAGGGCATGACTCTGCTTAAGTGCGTGTCATTGATACCATCTCCCTCCAACATTAGTCCTTCTACTGCTCTGTTTGCTATTTCCATTTGTATGATATACATGCTGTAGGCCCAGTTTAATTACTGCTTCTTCACTGGAGCAGTAGCGTGTGTACTCAGATGGACATTCATGAGCAGTTCTACTGGCATCAATGGAATAGTCATGTGCTTAAAGCTGAGCTGGTGCATGCAGGGTCAAGTCCTTTAGGGTCTGTAGCTTTTATGGACTGAGGTCACTGATTTTGCAATTTAATGTGGATTCCCTATATCTTTGGTAAGGGTTCTGTTTCCTAGAACTCTTTAAAAACTTCAGTTTAAAGGTAGAAATGCACATTGGGAATGGTACCAAGTACTGCAGCTGCAACAGGGGATTTGAGATACGCTGTGGGGAAGCATGGTGGCCACACAGCTCCTCAGGAATATTCCCTCGCAGGCACCCTTTCTGTCACAGGCTAACTTTGCAAAAAGCAGGTGGTGGAAAGGAAACCGGGCAAGCAAGAAGGAAGCAAAGACGACTGGCCTTTTTATTGCTAGTAAAATTTCCTTTACTGCCAAAAGGTCTTTGAAGCAAAAATACCAGCTTGCTGGGTGGCATCCACAACCTGAATTTAGCTTTAACCATATGGTAGCACAGTGTCAGATTTCTGCTGGCGCATACAGCTTCCCACCAAGTGCTTTCCAGGTTCTAAGCATCGCTGCAGTATTTCTTCCCCTCTCCCTTACACTTTGGGATACATCACGTTTGTTCCTGCAATTTTTTTTCAGTTTTCTGACATTCTACTTTCTTGATCACCAGCACTGGTATGATCTTTATTTCCTTAAGCATTTCTCTTTCTCCTCTGGGAAATTTACGTCTCTTTCTGGCATCTGTCCCCTTTCCTCTCTGCACACTCAGGCGAAGCATTCATTTCATTTTTTTTTTCCCCTTAAACAATGCCCTTACTACTTGTGTCAATAAATTACCCTTGCCATTTTTAAGAGGCCCTTCTGTCTCCTTCACTGCCCTCTCCTTCCGTATGTACTTTAAAAATGTCTTATTTATCTTAACCCCTGCTGTGATCTTGCTCTGTTCAATTCTCCATCTTTGCCTTTCTTATGATATTTTACACCAACTTTGCCCTCTGACCTTTATACTCCACTGCTGGACCCCATATTTTATACAGAATTATGTTCTTTTCTCAATTATAAATAATCCCATTGAATCACATGATTCACTGTAAGCACCTTTTTCAGTACTACTGTGCTTACTTGAGATTAATAGAAGTTAAGATCATCCATCTATGATTTTCTTAGAAGTTTGCAGGCTTAGTTTTTCTGCTTAGTCATTAATTGTAAATCTCATTACATTACAGATAATGTTATTTAGCAGCCTTCTGTTCAGACCTGAATCTGCAAGTCATCTGAACAGTGCTTTAATGTGCAAAGGAGGGTGTGTGATAATAGATTATCTTCTGTGCCTCAGATACTGAGAAAGTCTTTTCAAGACTAGAGGTGTCCCTTTTTTTCTTTATACAGTACCTGGAAGAGTAGGACTCTGACCCTGCAGGAAAGACTGAAGAACAACTGGAATGCAAAGAGTTATCAGGGATACCGTACTATAGTCTTATCTTCCACATAAGAAAGTGAATAGCTTTAACATCAAGTGCATGTGATAATTCACACTTATGATCTTATACTTCAAAAGGGTAGGGTTATCCAAGGGAGCAGAGGGAGACAGGAAAAAAGTCATCTGCCCAAGGTTGCTCAGATTTGGCACTATAATGTAACTCTGTGGAGTACCAGTTCAATGACCCAGTCTTTTGACCGAGGCAGTAAAGGAGCAGCTTCTGCAGCCAGTTTTCCAATTCTTTCCTCAGTTAAGCTTGCCATTTCTCCCTGTATGCTAAGCAAGCATCACTGGCTATCTTTCACAAGTGTACCTAGACGGTTTGTGTTTGCATATGCCCCACATGTAATATTCTCGAAAGCCAATGTCACCTGCCTGCTGAGCCTTTATGGGAAGAGTATTGGGTTATCCTATGTGAAATCCTTGTGACACACCTTTGCAGATGTTGTTTTGATTTTGAGCATTGCCCTTGAAGGTCTTGCTGCAGCAGGTGAACCTGTTCACATGCTAGCTTCTATGACTTCAAATGGATCATGTTCACAGACTGAGAAGGTTGCAGTAATAAAGTATGGGTGTCTCTAAAGACCTAGATTTGATATGTAGTTATCTTTTGCCTTTCGTCACAGACTCATTGTACCTTCTACTCTCTGGTTCATTTTTAAAACTGGGGTATATTTCTCTTCCTTAGAAAAGGACACAAGCTGCAAATGATTGAGAGGCTCAGATCCTGAGGTAAGGCAAAAGTGGATTAAAATGCTTTTCCCAAGTTTTCTCAAATTTTACAAATCTTATGTGAAATACCATTGTGGTGCATCGGTTGATCCAGTGGTTAGCCCTGATGGCAGGGGAATCCATGGATATTTTATCAGCTTTTAAGTGTAACAGTTCTCTCACAAAGAGATTTATATATGTTAAATCCCTTAATTCACAGTCAGAAAAGAAATGGCATCCAGAATGAACACACATGTTTTTGCCCTTTACATTTGAAGAAAACATGACAGTAGACTCTCTAGTCTAATTTTAACTAGACACTTGGTTTCAAAATGGGTCTCCCCTGATGCCTTCCAGCCGTGAGTCCTTCCGTGATGTAATATCTGTTACGCTGCAGCCATGGAGTCCAGACCCAAAGCTAGACATAGAGTGATGGCTACACCAGGCAATAAACAGCTGCTATTGCTTCAAAAGCTATACCAGGCAGAAAGTGCTGTGGAACAGAAGAGGGTAAGAATGGTTTTTCCCTGCAAATTTTTCTGCAAACTCTGCCTCATGTCTAAAAGAGACTTCTCGTATGTGTCTGATCAGGTGTAAACAATTTCAAAGTGCAACTGGGTCATTGTTGCTTTCTTACTGAAGTTTAGGCGCACACCCTGATCTGAGAGGTGTGCTGCTGTCTTGTATATAAAAACCTTTCTTTTTTTTTTTTTTTTTCTCCTGACAGTAATAATGAGGGAAACTTCCCACCCTTGTCCTGTGCATCCTGTGGTAACATTTTTTTAACATCCCTTCAATTTCCATATGGTTGGAGAGATGCCAAAACCGAATTCAATCTCTCAGAAATCTTTTTTTATCCTCTTTTTTTCATCTGCTTTGTGCTTCTCCCCAGCCCCTTCCCCACTCCTCCACATTAGGTAATTATAGAACAGACTCCATGGTGGGCATCCAGAGGACCATTTTAGATTAAATAAATAATTTCTTTTTTTTTTTTTCCCCCCACAAGAGAGTTTTAGAAATACTAGACAGATAAAAATCTACAAAGACCTTGCTTTCCTACCCCAAAATATAATTATTTACCCCTTCAGTTCACAATCAACAGGCTGATGTGGCTTTGCAGCTAAGCTGGAAGTAGCTGTAGTTGCTATTTTGTTGGAATAATATCAGATTTCTATGCTTTGCATAGCTGTCACCCAGTGATATGATAGGTCCATGATTTATTGACCTACTAAAAACACTTTCACTGACTTGTCATAATAAACTTTACTTAAAACATTAAAACATAAAACATCAACCAGCAGCTCAAACAGAGATGCCATACAAATACTTTCTAATTTAGTTAAGCTCTGGTGCAAATCCTGAAAATGAAGACCCCAGCACAACAGTTTTCTAGAATTTGTGATGCTAGGATCTGTTGTGTTAGGTAACAGGAATTGTAAATACAAATGCCTTGAAGTATGAAGTGCTGACAAGAAGCTTGGCTCATTCTCAAACCCTCATAATTTTTGAAGGTTTTGCAGAGACCACAAAGCTGAACCCAGCTGTAGCAATCACGATAGATTTGAATTGCCAAAAGTTACTGGGACTTCTGCTCATACGAGTTGGTCTTGGAAGACCTGGCTACCTGGTCTGTGCCTGTGACCATTTGGTTTATGATCTGTTTTTGTAAAGCCAGGCAAGTTCAGAGGCAGGCTATGGCTGTGATGTAGACCATGGCCCAAATCTTACATCAGCGTGAGTATTACCTGCTTGGAGATGAGTACCTTCAGCTTCTTTTGGTGTAGCTGAATTCACTTGTAGTCTAGTCAGATGGTTCTTTAGTAAATAATAGTTCATTTAATGTTAAGTAGGCATCTGTGATGCCCAAAAGGAATTGTGTCTCTAACTGAATGCACATATTAGTGTTTTTCTAGGACCCCCTGAGTTCAGAAGATCCATACTGATTCCAGTTCTCTTCAGGATCAGAGTCCCTCATGGCAGTAACAGGGATGAAACACTGCGTGCACCCCATACTAGCGATGGTGGCGTGCTAGAGCTGTTCAGCATTTTAGCTGGTTTCCCATCTTGTGAGATCACGCATTGATGCTCAACTTTCTCATCAGCTTCCCTGAAAGTCTACCCAAGTGTCACTTGCTAAGCAGAAGAACTTACGTGTTCTTATTTAGCAATTCTCTTTTGTTCTTAATTGGTGAGCAGTATTCCTCATTTTGAAAGCCATTAAAGTGTGCTGAAGTTGAAGATAGCTCCTCTCTAAGAACTACTTTCTTTACTAAATTCTCAGTATGGTTTTGGTAAATATTAAATAATGGGATGGCAAGGTGTACTCCAACTTTGTTTCCTTCTCTCTAATTTTTATAATTGCTTTCTTTAATTTCTTTCTCAATAGACTGTTAGATCATGCCATAACTCTCTTCAAGATGGAGTATGCAGCTTTATGGATGATCCAGAAGATGCCTAGGGATTACTGTTTTGTGTTAGTAGTCCACAATTCAACATCTGGCAGGTCTACAGACTCTTTCATGTTATCTGATCCATGGAATCCCATGGAGATTTCCTGAGACACTTTAAAACTGGTGAGAAAACACTACAAGGAAAGCGTGCAGGTAGCAAACCAGGGATCCACAAATATTTTTGTCATCGTGTGACTGCTTGAGGCTGGTCATACACATGTAAAACACTGGTGATGAAAAAACTACAGATGGGTAGTTGCTAAGCTGGAAATATCAGGAAATAATAACTGCAGCTTTTTCTTCCAAGAGAAAGCGGTGTTAAGACTGGATGTGTTTCATAAGAGGAAAAAGAAAAATGCAGCAAAACTATGTGCTCTTTCTCTCCCATATGCAAGTGCGTAATGTAACAGCAATAATTGTTTGTATCCGCAATTCTGTTGTACTAGTTAAATGGAAAATAGACTATTTGCTGGAAGTATGTTTGCAGTGTTGTTGCTTAGGATAATACAAACCAAAGTAGTAATTTCTGCATTAGTTTTGTAAGACTGTCGTTCTATTTCATCATTTACAGACAATGATGATCAACCACCTCTTGCATAGGGATGCTATGGCTAAAACCAATTTGCAGCCCTGCATGAAATTAATGACATCTCTGTTTTGGACAGATGTCCAAACAGATGCTGGGGAGAAGGTGATAGGGGTAAGTGTGTGCAAAGCCTGGTGGCAGGGAATACTACACATGACCTGCTAAAAAAAGGTTTTCTCCTTCAATCAGACATGCACACACATTGCATATCCTTGAAGGGTGAGTCATGAGTGCTGACCATGGGCACCTACCTCAGGTACCCTGTCTAGCAGCCAAAGTTCTTGTATTGTTTCTGGAGAAATAAGGCTCCCCTGGAGATAGGTTAAGGGCTTAACACCCCACAGTTAGATACCGATGGTTAGGTGGTGCAAATCTCTCTGTGACCCTCTATGACCACTACACCTTCCTTGTTGCAGTTCAGTTTCAAACATTTATCACAAGATCATCACTCTCCAACCTAAAGCTAGCTTCTTAATTAAGGAGGGCCATCAGAAAGATGCCTTTGCCTGCTCTCAGCTCTGTCTCTCTTCATTCAGTCTCTTTCACAGGGCTGAGGTTAGCAGTAGTGTTTTGATAAGAAAAATACCATTTCACTCAGGGCAGGGAGCCTAATCAATGTAAAATCTAAAATTCCCACCTGGGAGCCTGGGAATTTACTGTATTGAGAGCCTCATCCTTCAGACTTTCCATAGGCAGGGCATGTGCTGACCTCTGGTGCGGTTTCTCCTGGGGAAGGGGACAAGATGGGAGGTTGAACATGTTAAAGATTCTTAATACAAAACAACTGAAGGTATTAATGGATTTTTCCAAACCCCTAAAATTCACCTTTTGTCAACTGAAAAGAATTTTCAGATAGGCAAATGACACAGTCAGTTTTTTCATTCAGGCTTTTTTGTGCCATAAATTGATATGGAAAGGTAAAAGATAGCTCACAAGTTACTTTATCTGGGCGGTCATAATCATACAGCTTGATTTAATGTCATATGTCACATCTGTAGTTCTGTCATGAGCAGAAGAAAAAAGGAGGTTCAGCAGCTTAGATTCAGAAAAATGTTGCTGGAAGAATTACATTTTTGTGTTGGTGAGTGAAAATGAATTTATGTGTAGAGGGTCAGAAGAGCAGTCAGACAAAATCTTGTCCTTTGGACCAAAGATTTTACATGGTGCTGTCTCCTTTGCCAAGGTTTCAGGATCTTACACTTGTGCTCTGCTCCTTGTTTAGCTGTGTTTGGTGAAACTGTAATTGTTACACGCTGATAGAGAGGAGGATGTTGGTTCATTTCCTTCCTTGACTGGTTTTCATAGGAGGAGGACGCATTGATTTTATAAAACGTAATTGCATTGACTGCTCTTGTTATCAGGATTGATTGTATTGACTGGAGTTGCATGTTGTTATGTTTTCACACTCTTGCTTTGAAATATAGTTTTGCTTTTGTGGTTTCTTTTTTTCTCCTCCATTTTGAGATTATTTACAATACATTTTGAGTTAAGGTTCTTCTGCATTTGATTTATCAACCACTAGGATTGCTCTGAAATGCCATCAAAAGTATTCATAGTATCTACGTGACAGCAACCACTAGAACCGATTGCTGTTGACCCCAGCCTTGAAAACCATCATAACCTTCCCTCAGGTTAGGAGGTTGAAGCTGGGAAATACATTTCAGCTTCTTATTCCTGTGTGTCACATCCTTACTGCAATCCATTTCAATTGTTCATTAGGGAATTGGGATAGTTGAGAATACCACAGTGAATAAATAATAGCAGCTAGATGCCTGTAGAGAATGACGCTGGCAGCAAAATGCAGGGGCTGTGCCATTGAGCCCTTGAGGTGAAGGAAATTATGAAGATTTCATTTTAGATGTGGTGGTGATGCACAAGTTATTTATGGAAGTGTGTATTTACTTGGATATGCATGAGAAGTGTGTGTTGGGGTTAAGGCTGATGTTTTTCAAACTTGGGCACTTAGAATTAGGTACTTAAGCCTATATATAGGTACGTCAAAGGAAGTAGTCTGGTTTAAGAGCTGACGAATACTGAAATTATTGAAGTCTAGGAATACTCAGTATTTCTGAAAATTAGGCCACTTCTATTTAGCTGCCCAAACATTGTTTTGGAACATGATTTTCAAAGACATTTTAGACAATGCGAGACAATGCCGTAGCCTCTTTTGAAAACCTTTGCTTGAAGTGTCTGATTTTAGCTACTTAGGTGGAATTTGAAAAATCATACACACTGTTGTATCTTTTCTGTTACTCAAATCGGTGGGAGAATTACCACTGATTTCTGTGGGAGCTGGATTAAGCTGATACCTGCATAAAAACCTGACTTTGAAATTTGGCTTAAATCTTAAAAGCCATATCCTCTCTTTCCCAAATGACACTGGATTTAAGGAACATTTACCCAGATTCCTTGCAATGGGAATATATAAAAGCCATTTATGCAGTTCCCCAGCAAAAAAATGCTTTAGCAACAATAATTGAGAACTTTGCTTTTGTATAGTTTTTGGTTTTCCTTTCTTTACATTAATTTTTCATCCTTTCTCCCACTTTGTGTTCTGTAACACTTTGAATTCCTTCACTAAGGTGATGTATTTGCAAAGACTTCGAGAAGAGATCTGAAATGCCTTAGAAGGAGCTGCTAATAGCCTCAAAGACCAGATTAGAGGACATATACATACCGTCTGTGTCGTATTAGGTCTCAAGTAAAGTCTTGTTTAAAGTAAAATACCAACTGTCTTTTGAAATGCCATCATTCCCCAAAGTCCTGTTACAGAGCCCTAAATCCCGAATACAGTATCTCTACATCTACAGGCAAAGGACAAAGGGTCAAAGACATAGTTTCTTCTTATTTAAGATTCCTCTTTCATTTTATTACAGGACCCTGGGGTAGACTCTCTCTTCAAGTCCAGTCTTCACCAATCACATGCTAATAACTTCAGCTGAAAGAGGGCTCTACCCTAATGTCATTATACTCCCAAGCAATGATTGATTGTGTTATAGTATGTTTTTGAAACCTAATTACTGTCTCAGTTTGTATTTGAGCTCATTAATCTTCTAGCCTGTAAATAAGTAAAATTGACTAAATAACTGAATTTCTTTAATGATGGGTTCAAGTTATCTTTATACCTACTGTTTTGTGTTAACCTTTTTATTGCCAGAAATTATTTTTTTTGTTAGTGTTTTCTTCAGTTCTCATAAGCTTGCATGGCTGGCAATGTACCTGTTTCAAACACATGTCTCACTGAATGCATCACTGGTAGTGAACAGATAGGCCCAGCCTGGCTTGCAGCCTCCCAGTCCTCCTCAAGCCAGAGGGTTGCTTTTAGGGTCCCTTAAGAAGCAGTCCTCCCTACAACTGCAGAAATTAACTGGGAAAGCTGGTAGGAAGGTACAAAGCTAGCTCTCCATTTCCCTTAAGAATCAGATAAAAGAGGAGAGGAATTGTTCGGAAACTGTTTATACTGTATCCTCTGCATTGAAAGCATGGGCCTTTGGACAGATCAGCAATCTCCAGCTTTTCTGGGCACCCTCGTGATGCTGGATGCCCATAGCTGTGACTGGCAAAGAGACAGTCCTAGGGGACAGCAGCAAGACCACAGCAGCCTGCTGTTTGAGCAGCAGTGCCTAGTCTTTAAGTCTAGGACCTTAGTCACGCGTTCTGCCAAAAAGCATCACCAAGTTCTTGTAGCAGTACACCCTTATACAGCCTGGAGTGGCTCCTCAGCATGCAGATTTTAGCCGAACACCTCACCTGTGTGTTTGAGCCTTTGGTAGGTTTGACCATAGTTACTTGAGAGGTCAGCACTCTCTGCAGTCCTTTTTTCTTACAAGAGCCTCATCTGCTGGATCCTTGCCACTGTTGACAAATAAATGAAGGCTCTGGCAATCGCCAGACTAAGCTTGTGGAACAAATTTCCAGGAAAAACAAGCGTGACCACTAGCTTCAGCACAAGCAGAAACATATGGCAACTTCATCTCCTTGTTTTGGTTCCCTCCAGTAAACTGATTTAATCTACAGATACATGCACCTATTCAAAACCTCTTTCTACATGCCATTCAATCACAGTCAGGAAACTGTGATTGATTATTTTCATTTATTGGGAAACACTCAGATAGTCTGGGCGACGGGGACTTTATAAGCACCCAGGTGGACAGGACATCTCAAGCCCTGTCGCGCTTGCCAGATGCGTTAGCTGTGACTCCAGGCCCTGATGAGAGACTTCAATTTGATCTGTGTCTTGCCGGAGCACTTAAGCATATGCTTATCTCTAGATATATGAATAGTCCCTTGAGAATGCCCATGTGCTTAAAGTTCAGCATGCATTTAAGTGCTTTGCTGGAGCAGGCTCCTAAGTCTTTCTGGGGATAATTAAGTCATGCCGAAAGCTATTTTACTGCCACATTTTCTTTCTGGTTCACAGGATGAGAAAATCCATTCTCATCAAAATACCAAGTGGATCATTTTTAACCTGATTATTTGTTAAAGGATTCATGTCATTAAAGTGAACTTCTTTGCTCCTTCCTTCCATTCAATGGGTGCCTATATTTTTAATATGTCCTCTTCTATTGCTCAGCAATGAGCTATGCTGTAATCGAGCCAAACGCTACTTATATACCTGGCAGTACTAATGAAAGGTGGTGACCTTTGGCCACTCCTCCAGTAATGAACCTCTCTACAGTAGGACCAGATGGTGCTTTCACTTCCAAGGGTGCAACATTACTGAGGTTATGCAGGTGCAAGTGTATTTCTGGAAAGGTTTGCTGACTGGGGGAGTGATGCAGTGGGATTGGTAGCCAGAAGCAGAAAATAGCCTTTGGGGGACAAATGTAAAAGAAACTTATTCAGAAAATGGAAAATGGAGTTTGTGTAATTGGGATTATGGAGCACACACTAGATGGTTACAGCCATAATACTTCTCTATGAGCTGTAGGTAGGAGCTTGTATACCTTTATGGTTCGTGGGCAAATGAGTTTGCTCGTTCACTGCCTCAAAAGGTAAGAATAAAAAACCTCACCAAGCCAGTATGGCCATGCATGTAATGCTTTGGGTTTTTCTATGCAACCCCAGTTAAGGGAAGGATTAAGGGAAGCAATAGGGAAAACTCTGGATTGAGAATCTGAAAAGGGACTTTGGCCCAGTCTTGGACTGAACAGCATGCTTTCCACAGACATCGCCAAAGGCGTTGGAGTCAATGCCCAAAGCATGAAGTGGGGTGAAAGGAGGAGGGGAGCATCATGTCTCGCTGCATCCTCGGGTGCTCCTGGGTTGGGGTGGTTCAGCCTTCAGCCTCTTGATAAAAACAAGTACGTTCCACTTCACTTCCTGTTTCGGAAAATGGGAGTTGAATGCTAAAAGGCTAATTGCACATTGTTTTTAAAAATTAGTTTGATAATTCATCATATTGTAATTAAACTAATTAGAACACTATTCATTTCCAACCACCTTAATTAGGCCTCAACTTGGCAGGGAGCCCGTGAGACCAAAATGTTGCAATTTGTTAAACAATTGAAAGACTTTGATAACAAATGGCTATATTCAGCTACATTTTAGTTAATAAGATTTATATATTAATCTAGTTATACTTTGTTCCCTCAGAATTTGGCAGAGCTTGCAGGTCTTCTGATCCCCCTACGAAATTCCTGAAGTCTGAGTTAAAATAACTGGAAAATTTTCCCCATCCAACAGAGGCTCTCCTGATTTTTGCACTGTAGCAGGCGTTCTGAAGGCTGTAATGCTTTTTCTTTTTCCCCTTCTTCTAACAGCTTTTAAAATAAAAGAGCCAGTTCGTGGAGCAGATGCGGGCTGGGGCTGTGGGCCACGGTTGGCGGGAGGGTTTCGGGGTGTCTGGCTGTCCGTGGGTTTGCTTTTGGGGGCGCTGTTGGATCAGGCTGCGGTTGTTCACCCGCACAGCACAGGAGACTCCACTTGTACCGTTTTGGACCCGCAGCCCTTGTCACATCACTGTGACAAATGCTTGGCGAGGGCATGAGCTGGCACCCCAATCTCACACGAGAGGTGGAGGACTTCTGTGGCGTTTGGTTCCTCAGTGGTGAATTTCCCTGCGTGCTCTCTTTGACAGTGTAATGAAGTGATAATTACCTAAATGAATAAATGTTGATGGCTGAGATAAATATCCACATTCCCTTAATCTATTTTCCTCTGAAATTGCTAAAGGAAATTTGGCTTTAATGGGGGGTATATGTCAATTTTTACAAATGATTGTAAATCTGTTTAGAGAGAACTTAGGTGAGTCAGTCTCTGTTTCAGCAGTAAAAGTTACTGATGTATGAAGGCATAAGATGGACAAAAAAAAAAAGAACAAGATACTGTAATAATTATGTTTCTCAGTGTCACTACCTTTTGCAACATCTGGTTTGTTTCTGCTCTTTCCACATCCTGCAGATGTTGCTGAACACATGAAAAACACTGACAGGAGAATATTTTAGCCAAGACGCAATTTCAGTGAATAATATAAAAGGGTATCCTCTTAACTCTCCAGAAGTCGAGTAAGCAAAGACTTCTATTTTCATTGCTAGTAAAGATCAGACCAATAAGCAAATGGGCCAGGGGCCCTCTAAAAGTGTCAGGAATAATCTGTTGTGGATGAAATACAAAAGTATCTGGAAATGGTATGAAATAATAAGTCCAGATTGAGTCTTAATTCTGACACCCTTCCTGAGCCTTACTCCTTAACTAGTCCTACTGCTATTAGAGGTTTGTGTTCAAGCTGCCGATATGGGATTTCCTTCCTTGCTTGTCCCTGGTTCATACGGCAGAGAAAAGGAAGATTAGGGAAATGTGAAAAACCTATATACATACCATTTTTATACTGTGTTTCAAGGTTGTGTAGCATACTGATGGATTAGGTTTTGAATTCTGTCTGTCCATCTACATCACCAGCATACATGCCAATCTGCCAGACAGTGGTTTGTCCAGACAGCAGGGCACAGGACAGTGTGTGTGATGGCTGTGCGATGCACGGTCTCCTGTTGCCGTAGGCGTAGGAGGGGAAGCTGATTCTGTGCTTTGCCTTTACCACAGCAAAGTTGTTTGCTGAAGCTGCTCTTAGCTCTTAAATAGTCCTAAAATAGTCAGTTTGGCTGAGACTGCTGCCTAGTTTTCCATCCTGATGATCTGCTGCATCACCTGGTTTCTCTGTTGATTTTTCCATGGGACTAGTCACCTTTCTGAGCCCTGAGGAATCTCCTGGCAAAGGCTGGTCCACCAGCTTTGCGGGTGGAAGGCAGGGAAGTTGCAAACCATCATCCAGCAACAGCATGGTTTTCTGCCATGGTCTTGGTTAGAGCAGCTCCCAGGGTTCAAGAGACAGCAGTGCAGCTGCTACTCCTTTCCCCCGTTGTTTCGATGGGGTCTGTGTGTACTCCTGCAATGCATTTGTGCTGCACAAAAGGGACTGCACAGGAGCCTAGCTTTTCTCCCAGAAGTAACTCATTATCTTCTATCATTGATGCCAGAGTTGGGACAGAACTTTTTCCTCTTGCTACCTCCTAAAAAATATAGATGGCAAAGGAGAAGTCTTGAGAGCATGGAAATTAATGGTAAATTCCCACTGCTTTCTCAGTGGCTTGGGTTTCACCTCATGCATTACATTCTAAAATGAGAAAGACTTAGAGTGATCACATGGGTGACTGAAGCAGTCCTTGTCTGAACAAGTGCAGAAGCAAAGACCTTATGTGAAACAAATGAGAGCAGTTGGGAATCTGAAAAAGACTGAGGAAGGAAAAGACTACTACGTGTAATAGCTCTTTGTCAGGGGAAAATAGGACATTATGAAGGAGATACTAGAAAAGCTGTGCTGGGACTTAGCAAGCGATAGGACAGGAGTGAGTAGGCTGCAGAAAATACATCCCGTGTGCCTCAGTGTTGGTGTAGTACCTCCAACCGGTTGCAGAATAGTTCAGAGGTGAATTTAAAAGCATGTACCTGGGAGATATGCTGAGAGCCCGAAATGGACACCAGCTTCCCTTCCTGCCGTAGAAAAATCTTCTTCAAAGTCTTTTCCTCTTATGCAGATGAGCATAAATTAATGGTTGTTTTTCAGCAAAGAAACAGCAGTAGATGGGAAGGTGCATAAACAGGTGCATCGTTTCTCTCCTCCCCTCTTGAGCAGCTCATTTTAATATACACCAGTTATTGCTGTGCATAATAATGCACATCTGTCCAACGCTTTCCAGAGTGTGTGAAAATACACCTACAGAGCTACAAAGTGAGCTGCGTAGTAGCTGTGCTGCTCCCCATGTTGCCAGTGAAGCTTCTCCAAGTTGAAATCTCCTCTGTTCACACTCTACTTCAGACCTGTATTTTCTAGTGAAATACATTATTCCTTTGCACAAAACATAAAGAGACTCCAGTGACGGCCAGTGTCCCTGATGCAATTCCACAGAAACCTCTGATTCCTCCTGAGTCCAAGGCCCTGGAGGGCCCCAGTTCCTGAGGTAATGGGCTCTGCCAGGAAAGAATGAGGTCCCCTGGGTCAAATTCTCCCCCCAGACAGAGCCATTGCAACCCTAATAAAGGAAGCGAGGTTGCCAGGGTGTGGTTGGAGACTGATTTTGGCCATATTTGAAGTGTGTGGAGTGACTCCAGGATGAGATCAAGAATTGGCCTCTCCCCCCAGCCTCCTTAGTTCTTTATGAAGCAGCATACATTGCCTCATGCTTGCATTCCTGGAGCAGAGGCTAGGTCCAAAGCCCTCTAAAGAAGTTAAGAGTTTTCCTTTTGGAGGCTAGATCAGGTTACCAGAGAAGACACACTATCCAACAGCAATAAACTGGTTCTTTACATGTATTTTTGTTCAGACAAATCTCAGACTTAATGCTTACAGCTGAATTTGAAAACTCCTTTTTGCTTTTACTTTGCTCCATCAAGAAGTAAGAAGGAGTTGCAAAAAATACCCCCAAAAGAAAACCCAACACTCAGCTCTGAGAGCCTGTATTTGGTTGGTGATGCTTTGCAGGGGTCACAGGGATTAATCAAAACCACAATTAGAACAACATCAAGCTGGGGGCCCCAGTTTGGCACTGAAGGATCCATTTGGGTATATCATATTGCATTATGTGATGTAAGAATGTGGGCTAGTGTAATCAAAATGTAACTGCAATCCTTACCAAAAACACCTGTTTAACCTCAGCTAACCCGGGAAGAGAACTTTAGACTTTTTTTTTTTTAATTCTGCATTGGAGGTGTACTGGTGAACGCACAATAATGAAGCTTCTGTTCGTAGGTCCTGGAAATGGAAGTATTCAGAGCTTGTGCCCAGTCTGTCCCAAAATCAATTTTATGTTCTTTAGCTATGTGCTTACTAAACTTAGATTTGTGCTTGGCAAGACTGCCGAAGTGAGGGAAATGGAGGCTGAAGATCAAAATATTTCATCTGTGATTTGATAAATTGTGGCTAGTGGCAATACGAGCATCTCCTGGCCCAAGAACAGAGGACTGTGAGGTACCAAATGCCCCAACCTGTGGAGGCAGCAAGGCCTTTTGGCACTTCTTGAGGAGAAACTGGTTTGAAAATGGAAAGTAGGTGATGAGTAATGATCAGAGCTCAGAACCCAGATCTGAGTTGAAATTGCCAATTTTATTACTTTGCCCACTGAGCTCTTGGAATCATTCTCTTGGTAATAAATGCCGAATAGACACCAAGGCAGATTGGCTCAGCAGCAAGGAAGAAATGTCTTGATGGTTCCAAGCATCAGTGTGAGACTGGAGAAAAGAGATTCTTGTCTTCTATTCTGCTTCAAACTTTTTATTTTTTGTGAGATTAGGCAAATTATTTAGGGTGCAATTAACCTAATTTTAGCTGTCTAGAATTTAGTTTAGTTTTTAGATTAGGTCAGTCACTGAAATTCCCTCTTTCTTCAGTGATTCATCCTGCTAATGCAGTTGCTTGAGTATGGGATGATTTACCTTCTGAAGACATTTCTCTCCAACAGTTGTAAAGGAGCACATATAACTACCTGAGATGAGATGCTCATCTTTTAGTTAACTAAGATGAGGTGAGATGACTCACATCTTTACTCATGGCACCCCAGTTGATTGCTTCTGTAGAGCAAGGATACTCATCCTTCCTTGTTTCATCAGTGTAGGTACTTGTAAGAATAAAAGTTAAATTTTAAAAGGAACAGCTTTCTAAGAGCATGCTGTTACCTTAACCTATAACAGGCCAAGTGTTTCAGGAGTTAGTAGGAAGCACTCACTTGGTTTTTCATATTTCGCCAAGAAGGCTGAAAAGCCACCACAGATCCTTCAGAGATTTTTTTTTTCACCTGTGTAGACTAAAGCTTTCCTTCACTTGCAATGAGAGCTTGGTGTTGAATTGCTGCTTGTACCTTGAACATCCTTACCCCTTTTCGCCGTGTTGTGGTGATAAATTTAGGGTGCTTACTGCCTTATAAGATCAGGAGTCCTCAAGGAGATTTCAGGTGTCAGGCTGTTGACCTAAGAGCTCCAGTGCCAGATGCAGGTGGCTCAGTGGAGAAACATGGACCTGCAACTGAGGCTACATCTTGAGCTGGTGATAAATCAGCAAACTTTATTGACTCCAGCAGAGCTATTGCCTTGATTCCAGCCCAAAATGTCTAGTGGATATATGGTATTTTTACACTTCCAGGCAGAATCCTGAGTGAAGTGTCGAAGCTTTTGTAAGGTAAAGATGTAGTTTTGGAAAAATGCTCAGTGATGGAAAGCCAAAAAAGGATTTCTGAGATAATGTCAGACAAGTGAGAGACTTGGGCTGTGTGTTTTAAGGATTAGGGGAAGCTGTTCTGGCAAAAGGGCTCAGAGCTGAAAGGCCCCCCACAAATCTCTCATGCAAGGCAGCAAACTCCAGTGCACCAAAATCCCTGGTTTGCCATACCCCGATTCTGATGGGTGACCTACTGAGGCATTTTCTGCTTAAATACATCATGAGACCTTGTACAGGGTAGGATAGGAAATAAAAGGAGCATCAGCATAAACTGAATGAACAAAATACTGATACCACCACACCACCACCCGACCATACTATAGAGTACTTTATAGTGTGTTCTGGCTTTGGTATAGCAGCAGTTACAGGGCCCATAATCACTGCACAGAGTCTACGCGGTGCCTATCTGTGCTGTGACTGATTTAACCAACACTATATGAATCACTAATTCCCAGAGGCATTAAATGGCCAATATTTTTTTAAGCAGCTTACCAATTGTATTTTTTTTTTCTTTAATCAAAGCAGGGTGAAACAACTTCCTGTGCTCTGCTGATGTCTTGTTTCAGGGAACAGTTTATCTCAGAGAGACAAGAGTGTATTGAGTTCTCCACAGGCTTGTCAAGGCAAATACTTGTCAATGGTCTAAATACTTTTGTGAATATTAGGGAATAATCTTGCAAGAGGGATAAGAGTGCAAGTTCCAGCTGACCCCTCCCACCCCTTTCCTCAGCCACAAACCTGGGGGGATTAGTTACATTTTGAAACAGATGCCCCTATAATTAGGGAGGAAGAAACATGACTGACTGTTTGGAAAAGACACCTTTGGGTAACATATCAGACCCACAGATCCATTACAAAAGTGCAATCTGACAAAACAGCTTAAGGTCTCAACTCGCTGCTCCTCTTTCATGACGGCAGTTTGTATCAATGAAGATGCCTCATAGTCCTTCAGCCTGGAAAGGTTCAGACATGGGAGGACCTGTGGAAAAATTTACAGCAGCCAAAAAGCCCAGTACTGAAATTTCTTTAATCTGATCAGACTTGTTCTTAACCCTGAGACATAAATATCCAGCACATTACACCTTTGATTTACTATTATGCATGTATTGGAGCAACAGTGGTCCTTTTGAATTATGCATTCTCTTAACAGAACATTAAACCTTATGGGGAGATGGAGTAGCCCAACACATAACTATTATCCTGACAGAGGGGAGGGTGAGACCAAGAGTAATGTTCCCAAGCTACAGAAACCCTGAGTTTTTGTTGGATTGCTTGAATAAGCATTATAAATAGCACTTTCTTCCTTCTCGTTAATAAATAGTGTTTAGATTGCTCACAAGAAACCTGGTAGATGGCTCATCAAGAGAAAGAGAAGGGATTATTATTTGACATAAAAGAATAACAACATCCCTAAGTCCTGAAACTTGCCCTGAAACTGCTAAAAGCATGCAGCAGAACTGTGCCTGGGCATCTGAGAACAAAGCATACCTTTTAATAACTTGATAATCCATTTGTTATTGGTTCTTCATATCAAGTCATGACCAAAAGTTACTACAGTACTACAGGAAATCAAGTTTGATTTTGTAATATAGTCAAAGAAGTACTTTGGATTGCCATGTCTAAGATCAATAAGGAAGCAGTAACTACATTTGCTGTCATATGATGATATCGATGTAAAAACATAATGGTCAAAATTATAAAATCAATTTCATAATTTAATCAGAAATGTTTATTGATACTATTAAAGCTGAATTCAATAGCTCCTGGTATGCAGTTAATTTCTTACCTGTCAGAAAAACATATTGAAATGTTCTTTCTTTTAAATGCTTGGAGTTAATTCAGTGAAAAACCCAGCAGCGACCTGTGGCTGGTATGGGCAGAGCACGGTTGTTAGATGCGGAAATGGGTGGAAATTCTCTAGCGGTTTATAGCAAAATGTTTTACGCTTTGCAGAATGCTTGTGTTTTACGTGTGCATACACACACGTGCATAATGTAACATTGGCAATAACAGTGCTAGTAACTGCAGCGTCACAGTATGAATCCTGACCCTGGTGAAGGCAGTGGAAACTTTGCTGTCAAATTCAGCACAGGCAGGACTGGTTGTTGGATAAAGGCTCAAAGATTTTCCTCCTACTCCATGACTGCATGTGGGCAGGAGCACAGAGCTGAATTGGTGGGTCCAGGCTGCATTGTATTCTTGTACTTATAACCCTGGGATTGCATAGCTGCTCCTCTGTGGTAGGCACGGAAGACAGAAGTAAATGCGAGTTTAAGGAAAAAAAAGAAATGGTTGTTTTTGCCTTTGTGCCTCTGACCCAATCTAGTCGATGTTTGGGCTAAATCCTATAACGTGGTGTGTACTGCAAAGGCAGTGGAGCAGGCAGAGGTGGCTGCAGAACAGGTCAGCAGTGTGTGTGGGGTCAGAATTCATGGGTAAGAGTAGCCTATGCAGGTGGAAGAAAGCAGAAGGCAGAGGGGAGGTTGCTAGGTAGAGATGATATCTACTGTGTGGATATGAAATGTTTTGTTCTGGGCTGTTCTCTTCGTGATGTTCCTGTGAAGGAATCTCTGAGCACACAGGGTAAAGATATCTCAGGGGCTAGGAAAGACACAACCCCACTGTAGAAATCAGGGGGTGACCGCTGAGGTAGTTCTTTGGGAATAAGAGGAGAAAGGGAGATTTCCAAAAAAGTGTATAAATAAATAAATAAAATTTGAGATTGTTGTATGATTGGAATCGTCTGACCTAGAAAAGCTTTCATGGACCACAAGTGCCTAAGAGCTGAAGAAAGGATAGTTAAGACTGCCTAATTCTCTGTGGACTGTGTACATAATATAGAGTAAATCCAATTAATCTCAGGGAGCCCTACTGACTACGCACTTCATTACTGAAGAAAAACTGATCTGACCCCTGGATGGGTTATTTTAATGTATTTTTTCCATATGGCACTTAATTTTAAAGGAGGCCGTATGGTGAGAAACATTCTCTGTTATCAGACTATTTTTTCACTTTAAAGAAGTTAGTTTCTTTTGTACTCCATGTGATAGGTAAATCATACTGTCTATTTAGGTCCTATTTCTCTACGTATGTGAGATTATAGGTCTTGCATGTAAGCATATATTTGAAATTGATCAATATAAATTACTGATGCAGTAATTTTTTTTTTTTTTTACATAGCTAGTCAAAGGTTAGTACTTCTTTTAGAGCAGCGCAAAAGATTTTATGTTAAGATTTTCTTACTGTGATGTGTATTTGCCACGTGCCAGGAACAGATGTAGGTGTGCACAGATTCATTTATACCGAGATTCGTGTTCCTCATGGCTTTAAATCCAATGTGAAGCTACTTTTAATAGGCCAGAAACCAGCTCACTCCATGTCTCTGGGCCAACTGAAGATGAGACACAACTGCTAACCATGCCTTACTGTGGCTTTCAAGGCACTCTCCAAAGATGGAGACCAGATTTTATAACTGGCACAACTAAGTGTTGATAACCAAAAACTATTTGTAAGAGGCGATTTTTTGGTGGATAAAATGTAGCTTGGGCTACTCCTAAGGCCAGGCTTAACACTTAGCTCTGCTACAAGCCTTCTGCAATACCTAACCTGCAGAAGGTAACTTAAACTGCCTGTTCGTCAGATATGAATCTTACCACAGATACTCTGCATAGTGGTTGTGAAATAAAGAATGGCTTACCACATGTATAAGTCTTTCTTTTTTTCCTTTTGTAAAGTAGCAGAGACTATTTGGGAAGCCAACAATGAAATTCTCTGCTGTCATCTTTTCTTTCATTATATTTATCAGTACGAAATCAAATAATCTTTTCTCCTTCCTACCCTAGACAATAATAGGAGCAAGTCTAAGAAACCTACCTGTTTCAAGGTTTGTGGAGTAAGGTGTTTTTAATATGACAGGTGAGAAGATAGATGAGGCATTTTTCAAAGTGGAAGCAAATTTAAGTCACTAAATCACACACACAGAGCAAGAGTTCCTTTCCCAAACATTTCCAGAAATTCCTCAATGTCCTTGAAATGTGACCCTAAAATCTGATATAATGAAGATTTTTTTTCTCTGTAGAATTACACAGAGGATTTATATTTAACTTGGTGAGTGATACCCTTTCTTGAGAATGTAGGCTCATTCTCCTTGATTTGCACAGGCTTGTTTTACTGGACTTAAGCCTTTTAAAATTGTGTGTCCAAGTCTGCTCTGTGGAAGTGCCTGTTCACTCAGCTAATGGAGAAGAACAAGAACTGCTAGAAGGTGCATTTCATCTCAAACACCTATTGTAGGATGGGGGTGAACCATCCTGAGAAAACTCTTTCTTTCCATTATGGAAGGAGTATAGAGATTAGACCTAATTCTGACTTTCATATGGTTATAGGGGAACCAAGTGACCGTAGATTTTGGAGGTATGCAAATCCAAAGATGTTGTAAGATGGCAATAAATTAACTACAAAGTTCAGAAGATTTTGCTACCTATTAAAATAGGATTGTCTGCCTCAACATTTAAGGCTTTATATGAGATTTAACTGAGGGAGTGCAGCCAATTAGTTAAAGATTAGACTATGGACTAAACGAGGCTAAGGTCTTTTCCTTGCTCAGATGTTGTTTTTCTGAGTGCTAATTGCTTGTCTATATTTTAATTTTCCTTCAGCATAAATAATGCTGATAATGTGTAAATCATGATGGTCTTCTGTAACTGAATTCAGGAAGGATTATTAATCACTATGCTATTTTGGGTTGGACTGCATTTCAGAAATGGGAATGACAAGATTTGTTTTCATAAGACAAGTAGTTGAGCCTTTGAGATCTGATTTGGAATAGTTGTCTATATAATGCATATCAGTAAAGCAATTTGTATCTAGTTTGTATATGAGAAACTGGCATATTTTATGACTGATATAACTGATTTAGAAACGAACTTACCAGATTGTCCTATGTACAGTAGAAAGGAATGTGCCAGGGTGGGGGGAAGATGGAGACTTTTTCTTGGAAATGTTCCGACATTTTGGAAAAGCATTTAGAGAAGCCACAGGAATGCCAGGATTAAGAGCCTGAATGCAGAATATAAGCTTAAGGAGATGGTGATGGATTGCTTAATTCTTTTATTAAGACCCCATACTGTGTTGTATTCAGTATAGTTTACCATCGTTTCCAAAAGATGCAGTCATAACTGAGAAGGGACTGAATGAAAAGGGCTCAGATGAAGACGAAACTAGGTCTAAAAAGAATATGAAGATTGACTAAAAATTTTAGTCTTCTAAAGGAATATTTTATGTGGCTCAACTAAGCTATATAAAATCTTAAATCATATACTCAAATCTACACTTCTATCGTGGTGTCATAAAGCCATAATAAACATTTGGTTCTTTGTCTACCATGAAAATGCAGTGTTGATGCATTTTGCTGTGAAATGTGGTAGACTCAGATCATGGAGATATTATCAGATCTTTCATCACCATGCATCCAGGCAAATAAAATGTGAAAATCAGTTTTCAAAGCCCAAAACTCTAAAATGTCACAATGGTTTCTGAGTTTTAAAGCTTGAAATTGCAGCTCTTAGTGAAATGCCATGTGCCGCACTGTTAACATTTGTTAGGTGGCAGCAAAAAGGCCACTTAGAGCAATCAGGATGACTTTGTGTTTGTTTTCATCTTCTATTAGTCTATGACAAAGTATGAAATTTGCCATTTTAACCATAACTACCCCATTAGATCTATTGTCTCTTCCCGCAGTTTATGTGGAATTCTGAATTCAGAGAGATACCATCTAGATGACGGTCCTTGGCCTAAACCAGATGATAGAAACGCACCAATGGAAAGTGCATATGTGACTAGAAAGCACAAACATAGTAAGTCTGGACAGTGAGAAATCTGATGATGGCAAAACATCATACTGAATATATTATATGACCAAACATGACAGGTTGGGGAAAAAAACTCCAAACCTAAGCAGTTAAATAGTACCTTTTAAACAAAACAAAACAAAAAAGTCACTTTATCATGTGCGAAAGCCAGGATGTATAAATAGGCAAAAGAATGTTTAGTGTCACAATATGACTTGGGAGTGGTGCTAAAGCTTAATCAGCCATATAGTTTGCAAACTTTCCCACAGCTAAATTGATGGCCAAACCTAAAATAATTAGGGAGTGTAGCTGAGGTAAATTTGTGCATACCTATGTGGCTCATCTCCCTCTTCCTAAAAGTAGGAAACAATCAAGATGACAATTTGTCAGGAAAGTCCTGCAACTTTTTTGGAACAGCTGAAAAAAATTGCAAGAATGTTTTGGTGGGGTGTTTAGTTTCTGGACCCGTAACATGAGAAGGTCTAGCAGAAGAAATGTTAATGCAAGATTAGTCTGGCAGCTTTGATCCCAGAAGAAAAAAGAGAAGATCCAATTCAAAAGATTGGCTTCAATTTGGGGTTGACTTTTGAGTTTCTGGGAGATTTTTCTCATCTAACATAAATCAAGCACCTAGGAATTCATTGTCTTTAATGTAATGATATAGGCTCTGTCTATAGTTGGTGGGAGAGAAGTGATCGCTTCCATGGAATGATTAATCTGTATTGTCCTTGACAGTTATTTTAGGACAGGCTGAATCATACCCTGAAGATAGTTATCCCTCTCTGCTGGCTATAGGCAGCTTTGATGAGTAGCCTAGACTTACATACCTAAGTTTATGATGGCTAATGTGGATGCAGTGTGTCCTCCCTCAGTGACTCTGTAAGTCCATCTCTGATCCAAGACATCTGCTTTTAATAATAAAAAGTAAAAAAACTTCTTAAAGGTTTGTATTAATTAGGTGTGAAAAATTACTTTTTGGATCAGTTCAGGAGCACTTCAAGGTTGTTTAACCACCTCTAAATGACCTAAGACATATTAACCGAGATAGAGCAAGTGGGAAGAGGGAAACGGAAGTACCACTTTTTGAAGTATGAAAGAACAGGATGAAAATAGTTCCTTCTCTTTTGCTTTTAAGATTTGCTTTTGTTCATCTCTTGAACTTGAAAATCTCATCAAACAATCTGTCAGCACCTGTATGGTGAACAGAGCCCTTTAGCAGCAACAGTAAAAGGAAGCCATCAGTAGTTGGTCCTGCTTGTAATTTTAAGCATATCATTCAATCCACTTACGCTGGTAGGACTTCTCTTAATAGTCATTGAATGCATGCATGTCTGTGAAAGGGCTTTTTCCTCCTTAATTATATGAATGCGAGTAACCCAGCAGAAAGCAGCCATATGCAGGTGGCCTAAATTCCAGCTGTGTCCCTTTTACCTGGTCAGTGCACAGAGCTAGCTAGCCTCGAAAACCAATGCAGGTCTATGTAAGGTTCTGAGCAGGGAGCTGCCTAGCGCTAATTAATATGAAACACTAGGTAAAATAGTGAATTAGAAGAGATTTGCAGCAATAAGGAACAGTTCTGACCAGGAACAGGTTGAGAATAGTGTTTCAGAAATAAATTGGGAAAAAAAGAAAAGATACTGGAGTTGCTAACCTGCAGTCAGTACACTCTTGGATCCCACCGAAGGATGGGTTTAGTCCTGATACTTGATTCAAAGGAGAGATACCAGCGTCATGGTGCAGAGAATCAAACAAATAGCCCATATGTCTGCCAGTACATCAGTTACTGTAAATCTGTTTTGCAAATGCTTTGTAAATCTGTGATGGTGTGGAGGTATTTTGATGAAGTACTTCCAGGACATCATTGCAGTAAATCAGTTTACAAACCAATTCACTGACTGGTACGGGGGAAAAAAAAAAAGATTGTGTACTGCTTCTTTCCCTGGTGTTTCCTGTGCATGAATACCATAACTCACAACAGATTCTAGCAAGCTGGCCAAGTGATTTTGCTTAACTTGAAGTTTGCTGAGCTTTTCTGTTTGGTGGGGGACTCCTTTAGATGACTGTCGTGGTTTAGCCCCAGCCAGCAACTAAGCACCACGCAGCCGCTCACTCCCCGCCCCCCCAAGTGGGATGGGGGAGAAAATTGGGAAAAGAAGTAAAACTCGTGGGTTGAGATAAGAACGGTTTAATAGAATATAAAAAGAAGAAACTAATAATGATAACACTAATAAAGTGACAGCAGTAATGATAAAAGGATTGGAATATACAAATGATGCACAGTGCAATTGCTCACCACCGGCCGGTCGATGCCCAGTTAGTCCCAGAGTTGCGATCCCCCCCAGTCCCCCCCAGTTTATATACTAGAAGTGATGTCACATGGTATGGAATACCCTGTTGGCCAGTTTGGGTCAGCTGCCCTGGCTGTGTCCTGTGCCAACTTCTTGTGCCCCTCCAGCTTTCTCGCTGACTGGGCATGAGAAGCTGAAAAATCCTTGACTTAGTCTAAACACTACTGAGCAACAACTGAAAACATCAGTGTTATCAACATTCTTCGCATACTGAACTCAAAACATAGCACTGTACCAGCTACTAGGAAGTCAATTAACTCTACCCCAGCTGAAACCAGGACAATGACATTCTGTTTCTCTTGCTTGGCAATTTTACAGTGTTTTGTTGCTTGAGGTGTTGCTTAAAATCTTCTGGTAATGCCGAACTCCTCTTGCTGTGAACCTAAAAGATACTGATTACTTGGAAAAGGATTAACTGTTGTCACAGAACCAATTCCCAGGAGATGCAGGCGAAGCAAGTGCTTTGATTCAACATGGAGTTTAGGATCTTGAGGATGAAAGTCACCCAAATGACTAGATCATCTAATCCAGTCCTCTGCCCAGAGCAGCACTGATTTTAACTTTCTGGATAGATATTTGTTGAACTTGTTTGTACAAATCCCCAGTGCTGAAGACTTAATCATGTGCTGTTCCTCACAGGCAATCTAATTCAATTCTGCACTCTTAGGATCAGAGACTTGTTGCTAGTGTCCAACCTGAACTCCTCAGTGGTTTATTCCTATAACTTCTAGTTTATCCAATCTGGACATAAAAAAACAGATGATGCTTTTTTTTTTTTTTTCCCTGCAACCTCTTTGATTTACAAGGTGGTCTTAACTCTCCTTTTTGCTTGTGACTACTTGACTTCTCTTTGTCCAAAGTCAGAGTAATTCAATGTTAGATACTCAGTGTCAAGGGCATCAAACCTTGTTCATCCTTGGCTCTCATGAAATGGAAGACTGTTCCTATCTCCTTATTTGTCTGTGCAAATTTAGTGTTCTCCAGGCATAGAGCAATACCAAGAGCTGATTCTGCTTTTTGCTGGTAAGAAAATGCAGTATGTTTCAAGAGGTCCAAAGAGAGATGTGACAAGGCTTTTTTTGCTGCTAAAAGCCTACCTGTCTGCGGGTGAATCTCTGCCCAGCAGATTGAAGCAGGAGGCTCCTGCTTAAGAAAATGCGATACTTTATGAGAAAGAGAAAACTGTGATCTTGTGTTCTGGTGTTGTGTTCTTTTTTCAGTTCCTTTTGATTGGCAAGAAACGAGTACACACTTTAATTACATCTGGCCTTTTTACAACATGACTAAGCTGTCCAACAGATGCCCGCTTTAGGTCCGAACAACATGAACATATGACAGGGAAGCAAACAATAATCTCGAGGAGTTTCATCTCTCGTTTTTCACACAGATTTGGTCACACTATATCAAAAGCCTGTGTAAGCTCTTTATTCTTTTGGAAAGTAACATTGCCAACAAGTAGCTTCTGAATCTGGTCTCCTCTTATGACTTCCAAAGAACAAAGCCCTCTCTGGGAAGATATCCTCAGTTTGCATCTGATTGCCACTCATAACCTGATGATGCACACAGGGATCGAAGCCTTATAGGCCACACTCCAGCATAAATCCTTAAGGAGGACTAGGAAATGGATACCATCAGGCCAGATTTGGAGGACTGGAAATAATTTACCCATAACTCTTGATTTAATCTATCTGTCTGTTCAAATTCATCTCTCATCTAATCAATCTGAACAAGATGACTGAAATTCTGGAAATAGTGTGTTTATTAGTTTAAAAAAAATAAATAATAAAAAAAAGTTCTGGAAATATGTGTTTTAACAAGTTGTTGAGTTAGCAATTCTTTCTTACTCTACAGCCTGGCTCTGCCACACATACTCTAACTTTCATCTCCAGCCAGAAAACTTCAAAGTCCTTCTGAGGTCAAGGGCAGTGTGGCAACATGTATTAAATCAAGGGTTCCCAGATCAGTGTACATTCTTGGACGTGGACATGGACTGCAATGTATGATGACATTGTAGAAACTAGACTAAGCTAGCCACTTGGAGAGATTAATGATTTGGGGCTGTATCAGCCTGCAGAACTGAGAGGGTTGGGTTTGGATTTTTTGTTGTTGTTGTTTTAACTACTGTGATTTAAAGAACAGAAGGCACGTATGTAACTTCAGTATATTGTTCTGCAGCTTGCTTTATTAGTGAAATTCACATAATGGTGCTGCACAACCCAATGGTAAGCAAAATCCTCTCAAAGCAGGGCAAGAAAACAGTCTTCCTCCAAATGTAGCTTTATCAGAAACATAATGAAAACCTGGTTTATAAGGTGAAACAGTCATCCATAATAATAGTAAGCTTGCAGCGATGCTCTGAATTGGTTGGGTTTGCTCCCACTTCTAGTATTTGTTCCATTTGGTATAATCTCATTTTCCGTTCACAACCATCATGTTCTTTCTGTCCTGAGTATGAAATGCAAGCTAGTCCTTGCCTGATGTATTTCTGCTCAGAGCATTGTAACACAGGGGCTTAGCTTTATTAGGCAGCAATAATGGTTGTCACTTTTCCTCCAAGCAGGTTGGAAAGAAACATAATGAAAAATTTACCTGTTTTGCTACAGAAACAAAACCAAAGCCTTATAGTAACTGGCAAGAGTTTACACATTATCAGATGAACTAATATTCTGAAATTATCTTCTTTAACCTTGGAATTACCAAAACTCATGGCGATAAGAAAGAGTTTCCACAAAAACAGAGCTGCATTTGAATCCACAAAATAATATGCACATAAAGCCTGCTTTCATCCCTTGAAAATACAAACACTTAAATAAGGTTTTAAATAAGATTTTCATTACTGTAGATTCCCTCTGGGCTTGGTAGAGATAAACAGAGGGAGGGCAGCTTGGGTTTTGGATGCATTGAATCATTCTTTGGAATTGCCTATCTGATTTAAGCACTTCAGTGAAGTGTATACAGTTCAGCCTGCTGTGTTTAGCTAAAAAAGAGCACATAGTATGTGCAGGGTATGTGGAGTACCTGACTATCTGCTTTGTGTCTACAACTACACACTTTTAATTTTTCATAAAATTGCAGAAAGGACAGAGAAGAAAAATCTTCACAATGTTTATGTGAATTTACATGCATTATGTTCCCAGTCTTCTACAGATATTATAAGGTGGTATATCCATATACTATACATATTTAATATTTGCTTTGAAAAGCTTTCTTTAAATCCCACTTCCAAACTCACTTAGAAACCTTGATTCTCAGGGTGAGCTTAGTTAACTAAAGAGAGAATAATAAAATTAATTAACGGAACTGGTAACTCAGCTGCAGTTTCAAATATCCAATCTAATTGCCCCAAACTGCCAGGTAACTAAGTTGGCATGTTGATTCCTCAGAAAACCTCCTTCCAAATAAATCACCCTCTTTGCTTCAGGCAGAACTTTGCTGTTCTTCAAGTTTCCCATCCACCTCTTGGCCGCTCCTAATTTGATATGGGTGCCAATCTGTCATAATTAGAGTGGGAATACGAAAACACAATTCAAGTGAACTTAAATAATATTTCTGAACTTCAGCTAAAGTACGGTTTAGATTTTCAGCCCAGATTCAGGTAGTTTCTATTTTTCCCAAACAAATTACCTCATTGCTGAATAAAATGGCTATCTTGCTTCATCAGCATTGCTCTGCGAAAAAAAGAAATTAATCAGATTTCCTGCCATTCCATTAGCTATTTTTTTTGTTTCATTTAATATTTCAGCTGCCTCCAGAATGATTTTTCTAATACCAAAAGGGCTTAGTCAATTTTCAGGACTAACTACTTGCAAAATGTCAGTTTAATAAAGCAGGTTTATTGCTGGAACTTGGCACAAAAAGAAAAGCTGAAGCAATGTAAAAAGGTGTTTTGATGAACTTTAAAAAAAAGGGGGGGGCAGTCCTGGTTGTTTCTGAATGCCCTTGATTTCTGTAAAAACTGAGTCAGTTGAAGCTGCTCAGCATTTTTGGAGTTTGCACTCTTCATGCGCAGAAATCAGGATGAGCATCGGCACACCTGAAATGATAGATGGAGCAGTCAGTCCTCATGCAGCCCATCAAAAGATTCTGGTCTCCAGAGCAGATTCTAATCAGTGCGCTAGAAGGCCAGGACCACCACTGTCAGCATAGGCATTTTTGGTTGGCATCTTTACATTATTATCCAGCTCTGCTTTAAACTTGGTTTAAATCTGTCTGTTGATGGAAGGTTTGACACGGAGTTTTCTCATGCGTTTCATATTGGTAGATAGGGAGCGGGCAACAGTTGTCAATCAGTTTGTTTGCAGGGATGAAAAAACGCAATTTCAAAACAACTAAAACCACTTATACAAAAAATGACTGAAAAAGCCAAATTCTTTTAAATTTCTTGTTCTGAAATAAAGTTTCAGGTCCAAATTAATCTGAATTAAGTATATTAAATAATCAAAAGGCAAAAATAGAATCAAAACAAGAAAATCCCCCTGAAAGTTGGACATGGAGAGAAATGCTAATGGTTTAATTATCCCTTTCAACTGATTTTGCTTTTTTACTGTATGGAGAAAGCCCATTTCATTCTGGGTCAGCTCCAAAAGAGATAGCTTTTCATCTGTTTGTGGACTATCATGCTCAGATACCCATCTGGCTTGTGTTGGCCACTGGTGCCCTGCTAGAGCCCCTGGTAGGAGTGTATTGATGCCAAGCTGAAGGACAGGCAGCTCTTTCTCAGAGCTTTTCCCCCTTTGCTTTTGCCCCCCTGCAGCCAGCCTGCTTATGTAAGGTGAACGCTTAACTGTCCCGAACAGCCATGCCTTGGGCTTCTTTAAAACTGCTTAACAGAGGAAACAAGGATGGAGAATTCCGTTTTGCGTGCGTGTTGGTTTGGCGTGAAATAGTCTCTCACCTGCCATTCATCAGAAATAGTCACCAGCTGCTCCCAGGCTAACGTTACAGTGTCAATGGGAGGTCTTTAGCATGAGAGGGAGAAAAATGTCTTTGCCAAGATGTTAAAAAATGGAGTACAGTGAAACTGGAAACTTCCCCTGATAGTGAGCACATTATCTAAGCATCTTATTACAAATTACTGAGAGCCCTTTTAGCAATTTTTTTTTCTTATGTCTTAAGGGGATTTAACTAATTAGGCACAAAGTCTTATGCTCTGGATTTATTCAATCATATTTTTTCACTTAAGGTATGGCAAGTCGTCTTGTTTTTTCATGTTCTGGTGGTCATTTGCGGACGAGGCAGATTTAGCTGGGAGGAACCCAGCTGCAGTTACTAATAATGTTCAGTGGTGCTGAATCCCCATACTTGCTGTGCACGAACTCCCGTTGGAGTCAGCTGAAGACCTGCATTCTTGCTAGCAAGCAGTTCTGGCCTTGCTGCTCAGATTGACAGTGTCACATACCATTGGTATAGCTATAGGACTAGATTTTGAGTATACAAGGGTGGCAAGGTTGTGTCATCAATGCTGATGTTGCTCCTTTCATTTGGAGAACAGGAGCCCCCCACCTGCCTGATAGCCCAGACTGGTAGTCCTGAAAAGCTCCAACTTGGAGTGGAAAAGAAGCAACAACTCAAGGACCCTGATGCCCTTACAAAAGAGCCTGGAGTATCTCAGTTAAGGACCTTCCCTCTGCCTGGTGCTTAGGTACTCGAAGTAGGCAGTGTGAATAGCTTGGTTTGGGGTTGGATCACTATGCCTTTGTAGAACACATCGCCTCTCTTACTAGTACTAAAACACGTGCATAGGAAACAATTACTGGCCCTGGACTTCTGCACAGAGTCCACAAGTAACCTTAGACGATATAGTGACCTATGAAAGGTCACTAAGAAGAGGAGAACTGTTGTCTGTGGATTTTAATCACAAATTTAAAATGTATAGAGCTCTGTGGATAGATTGAAAACCACTTTTAATCTGACAGTTCCTGCTGTTTTCATTGAGACCTGTGATCTCACAAGCATTTCCACAGCAACCAGTAGTAAAGTCACAGAGATCTTTGTATTTAAAGTAGAATCATATAGCAGGAGAGAGTGAAGGTTATACTAGAGAGTACTGTGTGCCTTCAGCCTCTTGGACCTGCGGTGGGGTGGGAGAAGCAGCTTTGCAGACTCATATCCAAACTCACAAAGATTAATCCATCCTTGCTCATGTATCTGTAAAAATCAACACTGTGTTCTGGGTTGCAGAAATGCAGAAATATATTTGATGTATGAAATTTTTTCTCATTAGAATTTGTTACCGTTAGGTGTTACTTAGCTTATAAAGGCTTTTTGAGAAGCATTTGTTCTTTAAGAGTCAAAAATATGTTGCTGTACTTCCATTTCAGGGTTAGCTAATTTAAATAACTTTAAAAACTATTAATGGTCAAATACTCAAGTTGTTCTAGACTCACGTGAGGTGAAATTTGCAATTGTTTTTTGATGAGGCATGGACTCCTCCATTACATTGGGATCTTTGGAAGTCTTTGTTTGGTTTCATGCCTAATGGTTAACTCAGAAATCCAACCATGTTCTCCAAACATCTTGCATTCATGCAGCAAAATTTCATCCTCTCGCCTATAGAACTTGGCAGTGTTGGGGACCATGCGTAGGTTTCTGCAGAACTTCACTTCATCTAAGGTATAGGGAGACATTGCTGGCACATTCATTTAACCCACAGTTTGGGTTAATTTAATTCAGAAAACCAAGCTGCAAAATACTAAAATTTCACTACTCTTGAGTTTTACTGAACATGTTGCATGATACCTCAAACAACCAGAATCGTCTGGCACCAACTATGTTTGACTTACTGTCGTAGTAAAAGGTGTACAGGAAAAATCAATATCTGTTTTGTTTCACAGTAGAAGGTCTCAGCATTTTGCAGCCTAACATACATTTTAGTGGTTTCATTGCACCACTAAAGGTCAAGTACCATATCTGTGCCTGTGATTTCCTGTACTGCTTTAAAACACATCCAGGGCCTGTAACTCTTTAAGCTCTTTAAGGGCACAATCCTGTTATACTGAAACGAATGGAGGTATTTTTTGATGGCCAAAAATGAAATGCAGAAAAGAATAATTTGTGCAGTATTTTTGGAGCTTTTCTTCAACTTTTTCTCATTTTCACGTGTAATATGTAGCAGTGGTTCTACAAATTATGTGCTTAATTGTAAGCTCGTGGCTAAGCCCATATTATAGCTTACAGGGCCAGGGACTTGGATAGCAGGGATGAGAACTGAATGGTAGCAGGTTGTCTTTGTATTAGATATTCCGTGATTATAAATGTTACATTGCTTTTTAAAGAATTTCAGATCTTGCATATTTTCTTAGTGTTGTTTCCTGACTCAATTCATATTCTCTAGTGCAAGCTGCATAGTATCTCTGGTTTGTGGCATTTACATTTTCCACCCCTTCTATTGTCTGTTACCTGATATGTTGTATTTTCTTATTAGTAACTTACCTGGTGAAATACTTGACACCACAGTATCCCACACAGCTAATTCCAGACAAATTGATAAAAATCAGATAAACCCCACACTTGTTTACTAACCACTTTTGCATTTTATTGACATTTCTGGTTCTATCTGCTTTCATTCTTTTTTTGCTGTGATGAAGGCTTTATGCTCCCTGATTTATTTGGTGTAGAGTACTGTTATACATATGAAAGGTACAATATAAATCAATAATAATAATAAATAAAGCGAAGTTAACATTTCACTTTATGATTTTCTAAACATCAAAACACAAAGTCTCTGTTGACTGTCAGATGTTAAATGAAGCAGTACACAAACACACCGTCACACACCTCTTGTTACTTACTTGGTGCAACTAAACTCCAGGCTTAAGGGTGGCCTCTCAAGAGTTTATGACATGTCTTTTGTTGTCCTATCTTTTACTTTTAAACTGTATCTTGTAAATCAATTTCTATTATAATTCTCATAAAAGATTATTCTGTTCAATAAAGTTTATGCTATGGCGATATCAGATAACAGTACCTGGTTCCCCTTAGCTTGTTTGAGCCATGTAGGACATGCATATCTCATAAATTGCTCTCCCTGTTTGATGACACATCTATGGCTGCTTGCAGGAAACTGTATTTTTGTTAAGTTGAGAAGACTGTAATTCTTGAAGTGATCCCTGAACCTTACTTAATGCTGCAAAACACTACAGGAACGGGGGTTGAACTTTAATGTCTGCAAGGGGGAAAGTAATAACTTTCCCCATCTCTTCTGTAAGTGTCTTGGGCTATGTGATGAATGCAGAACCTTCACTCACAAGGTTTTCCTGATATTATACACTTGTAGCAAATAAGGTTAGAACCTTTAAAATATAGCATTTAGTAATGTACTGGAAATAGCTTCTCCTCAATTCCTTTAAAGGTCACAGCATTTGCTTTTCAGTCGTAATTTTAGTTCAGGCCTCTACAGAGTAGAACTGAGAACACGCTTGGCAATGTTCTCTCAATTTCACCAAGACTGAAAATAAAATGGCACGGGACATTCATATATAGTGAACAAATGTGTATTTCATGTGTGTTTGTATGCATGCATACAGAAAAATCTTCAAGTTTGGGAGTAGGTAATCAGGCATAGACACAAAACACAGAGAAATAATCAGTTTAATATCCACTGTTTCCCTCAAATCTTAGCATGACCTCACTCCATTCCACCACCCAGAGCTTGCAGATCTCCAGCTTCCCCAGCCAAAGAACAGGCCTGTTTCTGACTTTGTAATCACGTTTTGCTTAATAATATGGCCTTGCTATGAAAAAAAGATGTGCATTTCTTTAGTGATTTGGTTAGGGCATCTAAAATGCAGAAAGACACTGAAGAATAATGAGTGGCTGTAAGATATATTTTTCCTCTCACGCTTAGGAAATACTCTATGGCTAGGAGAGCAGTGTATTTCGTAGTTGGCCTAAATTTGCCAGTAATGCTAATGTTTATTAAGAATTGAAGTTTACTCGTTAAGGACAGGTGTGGAATATTTGGGTACGGTATTACATGTTAGAGTAGGGTTAGAAGACGGATGTTAGGAGCATCTACGAACTATGGGCTGGGGGAGGTGGCATTTCACTTGAAGTGACACAGATGAGAAGCAGTGAAGATGGGGTTGTGCGGGAAGGCTTTCGATTCTTTTTTCTGGCTGTGAAAGAGTCACATAGGCTCAGATCCAATGAATATCGATGCTCCGGACTTCTAGTTTCAGTGCAAAGATTAGGAGCCATAGTAGCTGTCTGGAAAGGGGCTGTGATGCTAGAGGTCATTGTTTCAATACCCAAGTTTAACAGATTCCTCCAAGCAGATGCCATGACCCTGAGTTCACATGCCTTTGCTCTCATCATTGGGAATCGTTGGCAGCTGAGAAGAGGATGTAATTTTTTTGCTGAAATAGGTCCTGAGCCATAATATTTTTTACACATGAACTTATATTTTAAGGTTCACCCTAGGCTTATAAAACAAATGCTTTTTTTAAAGCACATAAATCAAGTTGGATGCCAGCTGGATTTTCCCAGGAGAATATTCATATTCAGTGACTGAAAGGATTTATTCTCTGTTTACATTTATGAGATTTGGCAACAGTTAATGGAAGTAGAAAAGTCAGCTATCTTCCTTTACAGCAGGTAACTATATCTCTTTGGCTGATCAAGATTTACAAACATCTTCCCAGTTGATTTATTCATGTTAACATTACTACTGGTCTATTTTGAAACTCAGAAGAATGATGCCAATTTTCATTTTTGTAAACGAAGGGGAATTGGTTTTGTCAGCTACCAGGTAATAACTTTCCAAATAGTATGTTTGGAGGGTTTCACTGGACTATTTGGAAGATGTTTGGCCTGTTTTGTGTTAACTGAAGGACTCGGAGCGATGTTTTCTAAAGTGACTGCTGAGAATACCTGATAGTTTAAGTGTCCAGCTGAGACATCCAGTTTTCAGCTCTCAGGTGCCCAGTATATGAAAATCTACCCTCTTTCAGGTGTCTCTGCTGGAGCTCCAAATTGAAATAGTCTGATCATTAGTTATCCTTTCTACCAATCCTTTCTGTCCTCAGACATTCTCTTTGCTCTGAAAGCATCTGCTCTTGAAAGCTCTGCTGGACACCCTGCAACAGGGTGCTTACTGTAGCTGGGGTCTTGGATGCAGTCCTTTAGCTGATGTGGATGGTAATAGACTGGATCAGGTTGCATTTCAAAACCATTTGATGCTAGCAGTGTGGCATGACTGTCTGCATGAGCTGATGAACAAACCATACCTGAATGTCATGGAGAGGTAGCCTCATTCTGAAAGTTGTGGCACCGTTTATTTTTATTTTTCTCGTGTTTGTGGTGATCCAGGAAGACGGTGATTCCCAACCACTTTAGATCAGTGTCAGATCCTCAAAGATCTTGTGGAATGACACACAGTCTCATTTATGTGAAAACACTGTACATTTCATTGTCTGATATGTCTTTATAGACCTGCTGCAGAGTATTGAAGGTGGCCTTGTAGACCACGAGTGGTCCAGGACCACACTGTAAGAGATAACGGATTAAGTCTGTTATGCTTTCCTGACTGGTTTACACTTATAAGCTCTGTCTTGGTTTATGTGCTCTGCATTCAAACCTAATTTACAAATATACCTGATTAATTACCTTAGTGCATTTGCTGGGCAAGGCATTTTACAAATATTCTAAAGCTACAATTACCACTTTAAAAAGGCCCTACGCCATTGATCCTGTCCTTCTAGAAAACACTTTGTGCCACAGCTGGAGCACAAGCCACTTTGGAGATTGAAATACCATCACATATTCTCCTTTGCATCTATAAAGGCCTTGCAACCTGAAGACAAATTTCTTTGCCAGCTTCTCAACTGGAGAAGCTAACCCTGCTTACCGTCTCTCACTGTGCAGAGTGCTGTTGGCCTCCCAGCACAGAGGGGCCATAGAATATATTATTCCATTAACACTTGTCTGTGTTCTGTACTCTGCATATTAAAGCAACTGAGGACATCAATTATCTTCAGCTGGGGATGCTAAGCCTTATTATGTCTTTTTTTTAATGTTTATCCAGAGCGCTATGAACTTTCATTCTCCAAAGGTAGCAATCAGCAAAGATAAATTGAGTGGCAGAAAGCAGCTACTTAATGAACCACTATCTCTACTCGGTGCAGGGATCTGAATTCAACAGAGGTGAGGCCCTAAAATGAAAGCTAAAGGAGGGGTTGGGAGGCAAAAAACAGTCAGCTGAGATCACAGAGAAAGAGATGTTAATGGCAAATATCACACGCAACAAAACCAAACAAAATGAAGCAGCTAAAGACAGTGATTATATAGATCTGAGCAGACTGTTGACTATGTGGAATTGCAATTATCTCTCAGGCTCCTGGGACCTTGCTCATGGAATCATTACTACAAAACTAAGAAGATTGTTCTCAGGTGCAGAACATATTGATTTTGCTGTTCTCCAGCATCCTGCAAAGCAACTGACCATGTCATTTAAGTGTTCGTTAACCAAACACATCAATAAACATAAAACTTTCAAAAAAGTAAAAATCACCTCATAAATAATTATAAAGGAGTGAATTATTACTGAGGAGCAAGTGTAATTGATGTCATTATAAATAAACCACAAAATATATCCTGTCCCAAGCTTAAAAATATATGAAGGCATCCATCTACCTTGTTAAAAAATGGTAGTTTATCTTGCCAGGAGGACAGCTTTCATAGCTGCCTGATTGGAAGAGGTGTGTGCAGGGAAGAGATTACATTGTAAATATTTTTTATTTGCTTTATTTTTCCTTTTTTTAAAAATTTTTATGTGAATTCGAAGCTTATAAAGAGAGAGGGACAGATAACATTTGTTACAGCTAAGCTGCAGGGAGAGCAAGAAGAGTTTCTCTGTGCAGTTCACATCAGCCATGACCCACAGTGCTCCGACTATTGTAATCCTTGACCTTTGAAGAGCAGCTGTCAGTAACAACAGGCTTTTTTTCCCCCTAGTCTTTTTTTCTCTGACCCAAGGACTGCAGGGACAAGCAGATTCGTTTTGAATGTGTGATGTGAGGTAATCAGTAATGGCAAAGCACTCACATCCTCTGTTCTCCAATATTGCCTATTCACCCATAACTGCAATTAACACTGGTGAGAAATTAATGCAGGAGGAAATGAGACCCTTGGCTCTCTGTTGACTGATGTCCCAACTTACTTCTTAATCAGGGGTCCCTTCTTCTCCAAATAGTAAGACAGAGACAAACCCACAGGGTAGGTCAAAGGGGTAAAGATGAAGGCTTTAGATTTTCACTGACTAGTAAGTGAAAGGGACAGATGAATCTGTTTGGTAATGGTGGTCTTTTACCGCATATTATTTCATACGTGAAAGAAAACAGTTGAATACTTTCTTTGTGTGTACGTTCATTTAAATAAGCACAAATCTGGGGCTGACCAACTCCCAGAGAAGTCAGTCAAAGACTGTCACTTGGATGTGAGATAGGGCTCACATGTTCCTTTGAAGGAGAGCTTTTAATAAACTTGGAAACTTCCACAACTTGTCATCCAAAGTGGATGGGAGAGTCTTTCCATCCCCCTTCCCCTGGATCCTGCATGGATCTGTACAGCAGCATGGCCCCCAGGGATACCTGATTTGGGGATGCTGTTTATAAATTGTACATAAACTAGAGATGTGACTTCACATTGTGGGATTTTGTGAAATGTGATATTTCTTTATCTAGTGGGCTGATGTATCAGAAAACAATGTTTTCTGTTTTAAAAGTTTCAGTGAAGAATCTGAAGGAAAACTGATTTTGTTTTAATTTTGTATGTGTCCAGTGATACATTTCTTTTCAGGTCAGATTAGCACTAGCTTGTGGCTCTTCTTGAACCCTTGCACATCCTGAGAGATTTCGGAGTCAAAAGGGGTTGTTGGTTGTTTTGACTTCCCAGCAGTTGTTGCTTTTGGTTATTCATGTTTCTCCTTCCTGCATTGCACTCCCTGGCTTCTGTGGGGGGGTCTCTCATTGCAGCTGTATTTCCACAGAGAGTCTTGAGGCTCCTGTTCACATAATAAAATCTGAGTTTTCTCCGAGAAGATACTCTGTTTTTTTCATCCTGGTTCAGGAGGAAATCCAATGTCAAAATATCAGACTTTCTCATGGGGATTTCAGCGGTCTTTTCTTTGAAAGGCCTTCCATAAATTCGGATTCCCATTTTGCTGTCAGTTTTGGGCAAGCTGAGAAGCACATAGGCACTGCCTTGGAGACATGAGAGTATGAAAAAGCAGAAATGGAGGCAGAGTGAGGGACTGGTACAGAAAGTCCCATGAAAACGTTCCCCTGGTAATTCCATGGGACTTCTTATAGATCAGTCTGGGCAAAGGTATGTACTCAGAGGGGTGAGGGCAATGTTTGTCATGCAGCTTACTAGTTTTATTTTCTTTTCCTACTCAGACTCTTTGTTTATTAATTTACTTTATTAATGTAAGAACTTCTTCAAACATTTTTTAGAGCATCTGGATTGTTTCAGTTTTGACAAAATAAATTCAGAGGTGATATTTTCACAGGAGATAATTATTGGCAAAGGAAGAGTGGATAAGGTGAGTAGAGGAGGGAAGAAGGTGGAGGAATGTAGAAAGAATTGGGAAAGAGAAATAAATACAAAATGGAGAGAGAGCAAGACTAGGGGAAGTTGGAGAGCTGCTTATTAAAAAGACACTCTATTTTCTTTTATGAAAAAAGGAAAATTACAGGTTGGTATCACCAAGTTTATATTGCCTATGCACTTGCACCTGGATTGCTTCTGTGCCTGACACTGAGTTCCCAGATAGTGCTGACCACTCAGTGTAGCAACACTTCTGGAGGAACTACTGAGTTAAAAAAAAAAAACCCAAACCAATAATAGTGATAATAACGATAATCCCCTTGGAGATATACCAGACCTGGTGGGTCATCCGCTTATCCTAGACACATAAGTTTTTCTCTGGACATTTGCTGTCTGCATAGACTGTTCTGGGATTGCAGATTACCAGCTCGGCTTGCCTTATTTTTAGACAGCTAATTTTTAGTGTCTGAAGTCAAACATACTCTAAAAGTCATATTCTTTTTGTAGAGATCACAATCATGACAAGCTTTAAGTTTTCACTACATGGCACCATATAGCTTAATTAATAGAGTTGGCTGATGCAAGGTCTCAGGGCTCTCACTCCTACTGGATTTGCATTATTGTAACAGTAATAATTTAAGTGTATTTGCAATCTACAAAAGAGGAGGAGGGGATGGAGCACAGCTGTCAAAAAATAAATTTGGTTCATTAAAAAAAAAAAGTGATCTGATCACTTGACTGATTTATCAGTTGACATGAAACAAGAGACAGTGCAAGATTGCAGCTACCTTAAAGCATGAAAAAGGGTGAGTTCTGGCATAACCAGCATTACAGAGAATTTAATAGAGAACTGAATACTTTCATAATGCAAGCCTGAAGTTAAGCAGTAGATTATGCCATTGAAAAAACAGGGACTTGACTTGGATCTGCAAAGCTTCAGTTTTGAATTTGGAGCTTTTTCCTTTGCTTTTCTAGACTGTCCAGCACTCCCTCCAGCTCCCACAACATTTCCTGGCACTGTCTCCATAACCCTGGTTGGAGGAGCTTATCTAAATCTCTCCATTGGGGAATGGAAATAGAACATATAGTGCAAGTTCCCTGGCTCATCATCCGCTCTGACAACAACCACAGCAACAACAAGAAGCTGGACTTATTTTTACTACTTGGCAGTGGAACAGCTTTGGGAAGAAAACATTTCTGAAATTACATTTTCATTAAAATTTGAGAAAACATTCAAGGGGGAGCACAAGGAGGTATATTTAACGGTCCATTAAGAGACCTATTTTCAGTTGAGCAGAGGCGTGCTTGGGAACAACATTTGCCCTTGGACAAATCCACAATGCAACAAACTAAAACTGAACCTGCAATTGAATTCCATATCCACAAAAGTTGTTAGCAAATCAGGCCAACAATGAGGGGAGGGCAGCCTTTGAAATACGAACCAGAATAAATCTCCATTTCAGCTATCACATTGCAGTAAATAAGTCATCGTTTTTTACCTTCTGGTCATGTAGAAATCTTTTACATCAATTTGTATCTTTTATGTAATAATAGGAGGTTCTGTATTAAGGAGTGATACGGTACTGACTCAGAGGTTAGATATTTCTGATGGACTAATTATCTAGATGATAAGAATAGTTCCCACACTTTGGAATAATAATAAGAAAAAGGAGCAAATTAACATTTATTAAGTGTGTTTGAAAAATAATTGTTATTCATCACTTCTTGCAGTTAGCACAGTATTAATTATCTCTGCCTAGTTCATTTGCTCAGTTACACCTAATGAAGACAGCAGCTTCTGGAAACAAAAACTATGTCTATTGAGAAGATTAAAATTATTGGAGGAAGTCCAAAATTCATTAATTTAATTCTGCTGCCTGAACTTTTTCTAAAAAGATTTTGTTAAACTACAGGATTAAATCCTTCTTTTACTCCAGATTTACGGAGCTTTAAATGAGAGCAGACTCTGATACATAGGTTTTTGGGATTTTTTTATGTGGTGGAACATCTTGGTTCTGCACAACCCGAAAGTTGGCTGGTTCCCACATTCCTAATGATGACGTGCAGGAAGGAGTTCAGAGTGTTGGCTGTTGATTTGTCAATAGCTTAATTCTCCATGACAACCTCCCCAGAGGAGTGAGAAAAGTCAATAGCACAAAGTTCACATCACCTTGGATAGTTGATGGGAGGCAAAACACAATAAAGAAGATAGAGGCCATAAACTGTGATAGGCAATGATTAACCCATCAAACTGGAGAAGTATAAAGAATCATTAAAATGACAAAATACGACGAGTCATTTGGTGCTGATCTAATTAAATAATATTCTAATGTAAATCAGTGAGTTATAATCTGAGAACTGGGGGAAAAAGGCATTTGGCCTAACTACTGATTTCTGAAAAGTCCCTATAATTATGTTCCTCTGCTTGATATCTGTCATCTACCTGAGGCTCATTTCTGTGAATTTGGTTTTGGTGAGGACAAGCTTGATCCAAATCCAGGCAGAGGCAGTGGAAAGGCTCTGACTAATTTCAGCATGCTTTTTGGCACAACCAAAAATTGATTGGTGATGAATTTGGCAGAATGGATTTTTTTTTCCAATTGGGGAAGAAGAATATTTTTTACCCAGAGTGTGTAGTTAAGTCTTATTATCATTTCAGAGTCAGCATGTTCCTTATTTCTAATGGCATTGTTGGTGGCTGTTGTAAGAATATGGACGTTCGGGTCTAGTTTTGAAAGATGTTGAGATGAGAAGACCGATACGGATTTCAGATCTATTTTACCCTGGCCCTGGGGCTCTGAAATTCCTTTCTTTAACAGGAAAATCAGGAATGATTTGTTTTTGCCAGGACTTCCTTAGTAGTAATTTGGTTTCATAACATAAAAATAGATTAGGTTGGTTCAGGTGTAAGTTCCATGTTATCTGCATGCTCCAAGTCTGAGGGTGAAAGTTCTTGGGCATTTAAAAATTTGGTTGATTTTTAGTAAAAATTAACATCTGTGAGCTTATTTCTTTGAAAGAAATGGAAAAGATGTGTATGATATTGACTTTTTATTTTCTGCTTCGTATTCGAATGTTGTTACTCTTGCCGGTATACGTCTTCCATCACTGTTATTCCTTTACCTGTATGAACTCTGGTGCACAGGGCTGCCATATTCGGTCCCTGCAAGTTTAGCAGCTGATGAACAATAGTATGGAAACAGATTCTTCTAGTTTTACTTCATGCAGAGAGCCGGCATTTCTGATTTTACTGGTTTCATTGTCTGTATCTAGGCCAGAGATTAGGTAGCCGTGAAACGGGATCAAGAAGACTGATGACCAGCTCTTAAGGATGTTTTTTAAAATGTCCTGCTTTAATGCAGTTGGCCATATTGTTCACAGTGTGTGGTATAGTTTCACATGAGTTCATGTCACTGTGTTGTTCTCACCAATTTATTATTCATCTGCCATGGCTAAAATATTTATAGGCTGTAAGGTTTGTTTCCTCCCAAGCAACTGTAGTGCTTGTGCACAACAGTAACTTGGGCATCTGTCACAGCAGGCATATTTGGTGGTTTTGGCTGCTGCTGTTCCAATCAGTGACCCAAAAGGCTCCCTAAATGACCAAATTATGAAATGATGCTGACCAATAGCATGGCATTATTTTTAGTGGAACTCTTTCACTTACTACTCTTCTGAACAATTAACCCTGCCAGCGTCTGCTGTAATGAATGTCAGGTCCCCATCAAATAAACCTCTCTTATCCATTAGTAATTATTGGCCATGGCCTTGCATCAAAAAGAGTGAGCTGAAAGTAAATGTTCAGATGGTATTATTTGACTAATGTACCACTTGAATCTGACCTCTTTTTCATTGTGCAGTATAGGCTGATGAGGAGTCTTTCAGAGACTTTGCTCCTTTCTAGTGAAACATAATCTCCTTCATTACAGTCTGAGTTATTTAATCACATCCTTTTCAATGAGGCCAGCTTTTCCTGGCAGGCCAGTTTTTTGCAGGCAGTTGAGGGAAATCACAAAAGTTCTGTTGTTCCATGGATGAACATGGCTTAAGGCCTCCTCTCTTCACAGGCATGAAGTCTCTCGCTGCAATTCTCCGTGTAATGATTTTTATTTTAGAGTTAGGATTGTAAGTGCTTGCTTGGAGATTAGGCTTTTACTTTTACATTGCATGTAATAGAACAAGTTTGCAGTTAAAAAACTGAGAAGGTTCAAATAGCTGCAAGTGGTCCCAAGCTTTACTTACTATTACACATATTTTTAATTTCTAAATTGCTCTTTTTCTTCAAAGTGGTCTGTTTTCACTGAAAGCATCTCATTTCTAGCTACAAAGTTCTTGATTTCTCCCCCACCTCAATTGTGGGGCAGGTGGTTCCTCCAATTATGGCTGGTTTCTACTTTTCAGTGATACTGGAGAACATCCTGAATGTTTCCAGGACCGCAATCATTTTACAGTACCTGCTTGTCTCTCCGTCCCTGCTGCTGTTCCCTGGTAGAGATGTTTTTTCTATATCCAGTTGCATGTTAGGAAAAGAAAACCTCTTTCACTTAACACAGTTAAGTTAAATATCTTACAATTCAGCAATCTTTATTTTAAAATGTGTCATCTGAGCATGTGTAGGTGTTTACTGCAAACCTGATGTGGCTGGTTACCATTCAGACAAACATGGTCTTCTCAGAAAGCAGGTAATTTAGAAGCTGTGTCTTCTAAAACACACTTCTCAAAGCATACCAGCTTGATTGGCTGGAAATTAGCTGAACTTATGGCAAGTGAGTTGATTTTGCTATTTGATATTGGGAGGCAGAACTTACTGTTCATGAGTTTATTTCCACTGGCTGTTATTCCTGTAAAGAACCCTGCAGATGTTACCCTGTGGATTACACACACAGAAAGACTTCAGCCTCTTTGTTGAGTATCCCCTCCTTGAGAACATTGCTGCTAGTTGCTTATTTTGAGATATATCCCGTTTTGCCTCTAACTTAAGGGGAAAGGAAAAACTGGAGTGTGATCCCAGGCTCAAGCTCGCACAAGCACTTAGGCTGTGGTTCAGCAAAGCTTTATAAAGATGGGCTGAACTTTAAAATGAACTAGAAGTAGGACAGTTTCCCATGCATCAAATCAGACGTGTGTTTTAGGGGCTTTGCTAAATGAAGACCTAAAACCTTATGACTTTTCTTAGTGAGGGGTGAATGATTGTATGTGCAGCATACCTCTGCCTCTGGTGCCAATCAAGTTGTACTGGAAAAGAGCTCCACAGAAGAGGGCCTTATTGTGAGCCTGAAATTGATTCACAACCTGAAAATTGCAATGACCAGCATCAAAACTCTCAATTTTTCTCCTTTTTCCCCACTGGCTGGTCAATGGTAAGACCAAAGGCTTGTTAGAGACCTGAAAACAGTAAAAATTTGTAGCAGCTGTCTTCATGCAGCAGGGCTGCTTGTGCTGTTGTGGTATCTTAATTCCAACACAGACGATTTTCTTCTTGGTAATGGAGAGGAGTTGAGAAGCAGTGATTTAGGGCTAGTGGGAGGGACAGATGCAGGAGAGTAGCAGTTCTGGCTCTAATGCTGCCCAGCCTCTTGTGTAAGATTAATGACTGTGGACTACTCTCTATTTTTCTCTCTACAACTGTGAGCAATCGCCTCCAAAATCAGCCTGCTGCTGGCTAGCCAAATAGATAACAAGATCCCTGTGTGTTAAATATGCACAGCTGCACGTCTGACGCTGCTGATCCATCTGCACTCCCCGATACCACGTGCCAGCTGCTTTGCTTGGGGTGAATGAGGAAGGGATCCATTAAAGAAAGAAAGTCTGCAGTGTAATCTCAGCACTCTCCCCCTCGTCATTGCTGTGCTCTGTTACTCCAGGTTCCTGGAGTCTCTCTCACATCCTCATCCTCCTTTGGCTACGGGGGTTTGAAAGCAGCAGACACTTTTACTTTACCATTTAAAAAGTGAGCTGTGTTGCCAGGTGGGTTTTCCCTGAGCTCCTGCAGTGCTAATTTTCACCTCCCCAAGGTGGTGATTCAGAAGAGCTTGGCCAGTCAAGTGAGTCACAGTGCTTTCTTACATCCCTCTTTTATTGCCTCACACTTTCTTTAGGTAAGAAAACTGAATAACCTTTCCTTGACTTCTCTCTGTCTGTATCTCCTGCTCTCCATCCTCTGCCCCTCCAAGTAGCTTTGTTTCTGGCACTCTCTTTGGCAGCTGGGAGAGAAGAACACCAGCGTATTCCTGACAGTCTGTGCGCCAATGCCTGCACTAGCCTTAGGGGTCTGATAGCAGCAGCTTGATGAAGGAAGGGGCATTGGCTCTAGCCAAGAGTTTCAAAACCAGGAGCCTTCAGCATTGCTCTGGGTCCATGTTCAGGCACTGGAGTCAGTGTGGGCTGTTCTTGCTCTATGCTTTTTTGAAAATCAAGCCTCCTTGATGGTGGTGCCAAGGTAGAGATAAGTTGTGCCTTCCTGTGGCTCCGTCACCTTCCTCTTGCTCCCCAGGGCTGTGAATCTTGGCCATCAAGGGAGGGAGAGAGTGAAGGGGGGAAGGAGAATGCCAAAGTCTGTATGGAAGCCACTGACTGCACTAAGGAGTGTTTTGGGGTGCTTACAGGCCCAGCGCCATGGTAAACACTGCTCTGCGGTTGCTGTTTGTGTGTGAACTAGCTCACATCTGGCCATGCTGAATGACAAGAACACACTCATGTCTACATCCAGAAGGCCATGTAGAAGACAGGTTCCCAGCAAAGTGCCCTTCAGGTTCCTTGCTGGAGGAGGGAGTGGGGCATGGAATAAAACATGTTGTTATCTGTCTACAGGGCCTTTTGTTTGGCATTATCCTTAATCTTTTACTCACAGCTGAAGCTGTGTACCATGCTTGTAAATGAGGAATGTCATCACTGTTCTACTGACAGATGTATAAATCCTTTAAACCATTATTTTATTATGTAAACTTCCTTGCCACTGGCATCCTGTCAGTACTCTAGTGGGAGGGCTTTTCTCCCCAGGTGTAACTGTGCAAACATTATGGTTATGGCACAAAGTCCAACTTGGTTAGATTCTGTCACATAAATATACATCGAGTTAAATCAAACACAGCTTGCGTCCTGTTGGAAAAGCCCATTCATAAGCAGTTGTTTGAGATCCATAAGATAACCCAGTGTGTAAAGATAGCCAGTTCCTCTAAAGCATTGTTCTTGGGGGAATGTACAAGTGAAGATCAGTAGTTAAGCTAAAGCTAATAGGTGACCAATGCCCTTGGATTTTATATGCCTGGATTTCCAACACTCTGCCCTTTTTTTTTTTTTTCTTCTTTGTTTTTGTGGTGAGAAAGAGTTCTGTAAGTGAAGGAATATCCAGAATCTGGGAGGGAGCCCTTCCAAAACAGCATGTTACAGACAGTCATTGTCTGGGAAAAAAGGAAATGATAATACTTTGGAACATAATGACATTTTGTATATAAAATAATGGAATTGGCAAAAGTATCATACAAGTGCACATGCTTCAGTTTATTGCTAAGTGAATGTGGGAATTAATCCCCTCCTCCCAATCACTGCTATGTTTTAAAGTGCAGAAGCATTAGCAATATCTAAACCCCAACTGGTACAGAAAAGTTTAGCAGAATAAGCTAAAATGGATATAAACAATTGCTGGAGAAATTAAATTTCTCAGTCTTTTGGAGAATTGGGTTTGCTATGACTACACACAGGATACTGCCCAAAAATACAAAAACCAAACACAGTACCCCATTCGTGCTTGAAATATTCTGGAATCTGTGGTGAGCAAGACATTTGTGTTCCCCTGGTAATAAAGACAGCCAAATAATGTATCAAATATACTTGCAAGGATGTATCATGAGTGTTAACATTTTTCTTCATGCTTTTCAATTTATTTTGTTAGATAAGCGTACTGGGCCTGTTCCTGATCTTGGCCAGATTTTAAATGGGCACAAGTATACTGGCTCCTGATTATCATCTTTGTAAGTGAGAATGGAGCCAAGGCAGTACCTAGAAGTGAGTCTGAACAAAACTTTGGCATCCATGTGATTCTTTTTTTTTTTTAAAAGACCCTTTGGAAAAGAAGCACCCTCTTTCTCAGCAGAACAAGACCCTGGGTGCAAACAGATTTGAACATATTTAGGGCTACATTTCTAATGGAGACCAGATGAAGCAATAGGTGTCTCAAATCCTTACACATATTTAGGCATCAATATCCCAATAAATTACATTTGACAATTGCGTATGTGTAGACTCATGCCATCTCACTTTTTGCAGTTACAAGGTGTGCCTAAATCACAGGTGCCTCTATAATGGGAATAGAAAGGGAGTGTCCACTAGAATAAATCACTGTCACAGAAAAAGATGTGATTCTTCATTGACCGTAAAGACAGTTTAAGATGATTTAGGCTTCTGAAGTGGGCGCCACAGTTAACTGCCCAAAGTTAGGCAGACCTGTGACCTTTTCTGAGGCATTTTGAACCCCTGGTCTGCCTGGTTCTCACCATATCTTCACAGTGCCTAGCAACTCAATCAGATCGGAGAGCCTACCTTAGATAGGAATGTTTGGCCTCTGCTTGCATACAACAGTGGGAGATGCAGTCTAGAGTGAAAACCACGATCATTATAATTTTATGTATCAAGTTTTGACATCTATATACACAAGGTACTGAAGAGTGTGTACATAAATTAGGTTGTTGAACACAAATGGGGTTAAGTAGATATCTAGCGGGTTATCTGACAGGCATAACTTAGGGACGATTTATGTCTGCGGTCATTATAATGGAATGTACAGTTGTTTGGAGGCCAGAAAAGTTGGAGAGTTTCTTTTTTACTTCAGTCAAATTTAGGCTAAGCCCCCTGTAAGTAGTGTGTTTCTTCTGCATTCCCAATGGAAAAGGCTTGACTTCCCTCTTCCTTACCAGAATTTCCATTAAGATAAAGATGAAGAGGATACAAGGTAGCTCAGCCTTCAGTGCTAACGAAAATAGAAGCACTGGAAACAGGAAAATACCTTTTAGAGTTATGAAACCATAAAATGTTTGCTAAAAGCCAGAGAGCATATGAAAGTAGTCTGGTCTGGGGGTTTTGTTAAAAAAATTGAGACTCAGCCAAGATGCATTCAAACATTTACAGGGTGAACAAGGCAACTTGCAAAAGCAAAAGTGCAATTATCCGCCAGGAATTTTTGCTTGTCTGTGGTACTTGTTCTCCTAAGACTTTCAGATATGTTCTGAAATCCAAGTAGTAAGTGTATCTGCATACCTTGCAAACCCAGAAGCCAGATCACAATCCAGATTTCACTACAGCTCTAAATATTTCCCCTTTTGGCAGATCTGCTCTTCTTTTCTGGGCCCATTACTAGCTGAAATCAAGGACCAGGCTGTGTTCTTGCTTCAGTCTTTGTAGATGTAAAGTAATATCTTTTGACACTGTGAAATTATACTGGGATAAATGAAATTTGAATCTGGCCTTAGAAGCACCACGTTCTGGAAAACCATGAGAAAGGTTAAATCTACATGTTGATGTGCCAGTATACCACATGAAAAACTGTTATTCTCAATATATTTCTATACGGCCTGAAATTCTCATCAAAGTTCTTGTCCAGTTTCATAGGCTTGTGAAGGCAGATCATAAAAGTTTCAAATTAGTGAGACACCTCAGAGGTAGTTGGCTGCATATTTGAAACATAGTTGAAGAGGTGTGTCCCATCATTGGTAATGACAAAATCAGCTCTGTGTATCTTGGTACATAAAAGAAAATATGCATCCCAATGAAAACCACTTTAGGCTTTTTTCACCTTCATGTTTATGCATTTATAAAAATCTTTCACACATACCAAGATCATTCCTCCTATATGTTTACAGGATTTAAAAAAAAAAAAAAAAGAAAAAGAAAAAAGGCAGCCATTAAAATTAGCAGCTTGATGAAATAGTGTAAATCCCGCCTGCTGTCTGCTTTTGGGAGAAACTCTACTTTTGACTCTTCTCTAATGAATGATGACATTTTGCATTCAAGGAACAAATGTGACTTTTCCTGCTGGCCAACACTGTCTTGCTTTCTCTTTCTTCTCCTTGGGTACACATAACAGAAGCTCAGTAAGGAGGAAAACAGTCTTAAACAAATTGCAAAGCCCTAGATCTTTTTTCAGAAATGTTGTAACTGCATAACAATGTGGTCACGAATTAAAAGGCAAAATAATGTTTGAAGCTGAACCGTAGAGTCAGCTCCCTCTGTGCAGTGAGGGCAACAGTTGGGAGTCCTTGGAGCTGCAGCTGTGCAAGGAGGGAAACTGCAAAACCAGCAGTAACAGCGACTTTTTTAGTCTTCCAGATTATTCCTGGTAATCATCTGAAATAAAGATCTGCAGGTGGAGCAGTTTGCATGAAATGGAGAAGATCTTGCTGAGTATGCATGCAGGACAGGGCTTGGGGCGAGATTTTCAACCTGTCCAAGTCTTCTTGCAGGATTGATCACTGCGGAGTTTCAGTACCTTCTCTCCACTCCTCTCCCACGCTAGGTGCCCCTTTGACTTTGGTGACAGAGCCAGCTGTGCAGGGCTTGGAGAAGGGTCCTCTGCTCAATTTGCCAAGTCAGGGTAGAGAGCAAAAGTGGTGTCCTTCTCCCATTCCCTCCTTCCATCCTGCTTTCCAGCAGGGATCTGTGCAGACTTGAAGCAGTGTCTTCACATACTGCTGGGAAATGCTTTTGTGTATTTGGTTTTAATGGCAGACAGAGGCCCTGGGACTCCACACCTTCTCTAAAATGCCAAAGTTCTCACTGCTTCTAAAGTGGGAACGCAAAAATAAAAAGTGACATGTTTTAATTATGAAGTGGGGTGGGAGTGGGAAGGAAAAAATAAAAAGCAATCCAACAAAGCCAAGGTTTAGGGTGACATCACTTTCTATATAATTGCAATGCCAGCAGACACTCAATAAACATACCAGCATTGTTAAAATGATTTATGGACCGAATAGTTGAATATAAAATATTATCAATAGATGTGTCATCATTGATGTTTCCTAGGGCTAGCAGCTGAAGGATGGAAGGAGGAGATGATTTTAACAAACAATCCTTGACAGGAATCCAAAGGAAACAATGTGCAGGGACAGACAGCTGACAAATTCAGTATGGGGCCATTAAAACATGTGATGAATTTGCTGGGAAAGTATATATTTGTGGAAGAGGTGAGCTCATATCTACCATAAATTTGTCAGCTGTGACACAGTGTTCTCAGGCCTAGCATGAATAATGCCTAGCTATTTACAGGCTTTGTCTGGCAAAAGCTCTATCAGTCACTCCAGGGTTATTTACAAAGAAAAGTGTCTATCAGTTACAAGGACATGACTTTGCCACTAAAAGATAACAAAAGAGGAAGTCAGCCAGTGGCCTCTCTGTGCAAGATGCATCTTCTCCAGAGAAGTTCTGGGCTGGAATGAATCAGATGGACTGCAGTAGGACCTCCTGGCAGAGTGCCTGGCATAGGCTGCAACAGTACATTTATCCACACTGATTAGATTAGAATTATTAATAGGGGTCTATGGAGTGGAGCAAAGGGTCATTTAGAGTTTAATTCTGTTCTCAGATAACTTCATTTCAGCTGATGGGATTGTTATTGTAGGGGGTTTATATGTTTATAGGAAACAATATACTCAATAATGAAGTCATGCATCCTTCTGCAAGATTAGGAGAGCTATTGTGTAGCTGGAGTGAAGTCTTCACAATCGTGTTAATTAAGTAATAGTGATTTGACTTTGTCTCCTCATAAAATGCATTTAAGAAGTGACTAAAAGCTGCTGAGAAAGTGTTCCCTCAATAGAAATATATAGCAAAACAAGCAAGAAATGAAAGCAGCCTTGGATTGAGTAAACAGAATTGCTGATGCGATGCTTTTACTCAAGACACACAACAACTTGACCTGGAGTTTCAGCTTCCTGCTATGTTAATATAAATGCATATCAATTTAGTATTGAGTATACCGGGGTCGTCTTTTTTTGTCCTCAGTCCTTATAAAAGTGGAAAGCAAGATTATAGACTGTGGTATTTATGGCATGTTTACATTTGTCAGTCATTTGTTTCAAGCTTTAGACCATGGAGTTTGAGATTACATCTAGCTTCTTCAAAGTGGGCACCCAAAATTAGACATTGAAATCTGCATTTAAGATGATAGATTGAAATGGCCTGATATGGAAAGATAACAGGTAGGGCTGGTGGAAATTTGCAGGGCAGGATTTGCAAGCGTTCACGAGCAGTGCCAATTAAGCTACTCTCTGAAGGAAATCCAGGAGTCAATCTTGTATCAAATTTTACACACCAAAAATGTTGACCCATGTTCTTTTTTGAAATGCTGTTGTCTGGATTTCATACAGTGTGTCACTCTGTTCCTAATAACACAGTTACGGTTTTGTCACTAGGTACGTTATCTTCAAGGGCTTAGAGTGTGGTGATAACATTTTTCTGAGAAGTTTAATTTTGCCTGTTTTTCAGTGGCAGGGAGCCAGCTTCTTACATGGTGTAAATTGGACTCTTTCCATTCACTTCAGTGGAACCGTAGTAACATACACCATTTGAAATCAAATTAAGCAGTAAGCATGGAATGTGAAAAAGCAGCATATTAATGCTTCAGGATAGGATTTCAACTGCAAGTGAAGGAAGTCTTTCGTTCATGACCCCAAGATATGATCACAGAATAAATAATAAATCCTGACAACGGAAAACACTTCCTTATCCCTCTAAATGTAGTATTCTCTGTTAAAAGGAAAGGTAATCCCATCTTTGTTTCTCAGGCAGAATGGTGCAGCTAGAAGTTTGTCAAGCAGAAGCTTAATGGGATGGTAATTAATGAGGATAAAGAAAGTTACAGCATTTCCAAAATGGCCATGAGCTTGTGCAGTAAAGGATTTTTAAAACACAGGTGTTTATCTCATAGGCTTTGCAAGTGTGTGTGACAGCCCCATTGGTGTGATAAATTTTAAGTGCTCCAGAGGAGCTATCATGGTCAATTGTATCATTGATATGTTGGCTCTGAGTGATTTACTGTGCGTGGTATATAAAATAACTCAAAGGAGTTGCTATGGCCTGTTGATCAAATTTATACTCAAAGAACCTCAGGAAAGCAGCTAGACCTATTGCTCTAAAGCCAATCTAGATATGGCAGGTTTTGTCACCAACATGGTTAAAACAGCTTTCAGTGACTTGAAGCAATATGTTTTCATATTTTTAAGTGGACATGAAATGTATTTGGGAATCGCTCAAATACTTTTATCCTTTTTCTCTTTATTGTGTCACTGAGAAAGCAAAAGCAAATGTTAAAAGACATGTAGTTCATAATCTGCCAGCCAAGAAAAGGGGATGGAAAATGAAGCAGATACACCTGCCACCATGCTTCTCCTCCTTTTTTTCTTGGTCCACAGAAAAGTGTGCTGGTTCAGGAAAGAAAGATGCAGTTGTTAAAGAATAACCATACTTGAAGGGAATCTTGTTCTGTGTAGGTCTGGTGTTTGTATTTGCTGGCAGATGAGTGCTCTGAGAGTTTGGGAACTTTTGTTGTGAGGACTTGCACCATCCACTCGCTCTGGGAGTGAAAAAGGCTGGAGATCTGGTTTGGCTCTGTCCCGAGTCTGCTGGGAGTGTTTTGACAACTCTGGTATCCATTTGAATTTCGGCCACTCTGTCTATGTGTCCAAGGATATATGCCTTTTCCTGGCTGTGTGTCTCATGACTTTAGGAATTTGCCAGCCAGCATGAAGATTATTTTAATGAAAATCTCTTTAAAAATTTGGTTTCCACTACAGGGGTCCTACCTCCAGCCTTGTTGATTCCCATTGACTCTAGCAGGAGTCAGAGGGAAGTACTTTGAAGACACAGCTTTAACAAACAATTGAAAGCCCATAAAGACAAACAACAAATAACCTTCCTTCAATGAACTTTAGGTCACATTTTCAGAAAGGTGTAATCCCGCATATTGTCTTGGTAGGAAAAGCTTCCTGTGCTGGCCTGGAAACTTTGCATATGCCTCTTTTTTATTGAGCTTATATCCAGCCAGCTGTTCTATTTTCTTAGTTTCTTCTGAGGACCTTGTTGGCTGTGTTTCATTAGATTTTATCTAGGCTTTTGTATTTATCAAGGTAATGGTAATACAGCGACAGACTTGAGAGCCTTGAGGTGGAATTTCAGGGTGCTTTATCTCCTTTGGACACATCAGTGCCAGGCTGCAGATCTCAAGGCACTTGCATGCAGCCCAGCGTCTTTATTCCTGCATTGCAGGTAGGAAACTGGACTGCACAGGGCAAAACATTTCGCCTGGGAAGTGGGACATAATCTCACCCATCCAGCCTAGTGCTGTGTCGGCTGTGGGGAGGCTTGCAAACACCTGATAGACACTTTGAGAGACATCAGCAGGGGAGAAGTGAATGTGGGCTGGTCAGGTTTGCCCCTAACACCTGCCAGGTGCGGCCATAGGGAGCTCATCGACCTGTTTATGCAGCTCAGCTGGCAGGAGACGGAGACATAGGATGGCACTGGGTGGTGTGGGTGACAGATCTGGGTGGTGTGGGGGACAGGTCTGCCTGCCCAGCCCTCCCACCCTGGGGAGGGAGGCCTTGGCCTGGCTGTCCTGCTGGCAGCTCACATGGCAGACTTGCATTTTGAAACCTGCTCAGTATTGTGTTTTTTGGGGGGGTTTGGCTAAATATAATTTGACTATAAAAAAGCAAACCCTTAAAAGCTCCAAAGTGGCCAGAATGATTCGTTCCTCTGACAAGTAACTTTAAAAACATGTCTTCAATTGAGTCCATGTGTCTCCTTTCAGACAATTTCTACTGGAAATGCCTTCACAAGTAGAGGCATTGCTGTAAATAATCAGATTTCAAACACTACAACTCCTAGTCGTTTTGAATATAGTCCTGGAGTTGGAATAACAAACATACAACTGGCTGCCCTAATACAGGAAAAGGAACTGTAAGGCCATCAGCAAAATCCAAACCAGGAAATGCTGCCAACTTAAGGCAAAGTAAACTGAGAGTAATAAATCAAACTGAAACACATATTTTATTGTGGACTGAACAATACAGGGCCTGACGTTTCCACAGGCAAGGCACAAATATCCTTTTACTATCAAAATCAAAAGCTTTTAAAGCTTCAAAAGGAGCTGCAGGCAAAGGAGCAAATAATAAATGACAGGCAAAGCTGGTCTGACAGGGCTTTGTGGGTTGTGTTATGGAGGTCTTAGAAGACTCGCAGATGTCAACCTGCCCTCCAAGCATCACTGCTGACCATGTCATCCCCAGCTGCTAACACCTGCAGCAATTTTGGGCAGGTGAGCTAAAACAGCTTAACAAGTTACCTCCCTTCAGCTGAGCTGCTGTGAGCACTGGTAGCCCATCTCCATTGCAAGGCAAAGTGTATCAGCTTGTATTTCTTTTGCCGAAGATGCTAAAATCAACATTCTGATGAATATTTAAGCCAACATTTTGAGCTTGCGGTGGGGACTGCTGGCAGGGACAGCTCAGCTGAGAGGAGGTACCTCCTCAAGCTTTTCTGGCATAGTTGCAGTTAATTGTGAGCTCATGCCCAGGCTGTTGACTGTGAGCACTAATTCTGCAGCCATTGTACAAGTAAGCATGTGATTGAACCAGCAGATGATGTTGGATTTTGCTTTTTAGCTTAATTCTACTTTATTGTTTAGTGTGCCAATTCCTCTGAGACCTTATATGTGGAGCAAATATACCTTGACTGCTGCAGAGCCTGAGTTTTCCCAACCAAAGGCAGGCAACTTTTCAGAAATGGGAAAAAAGATCCTAGCTGCTATCCTCTTCTGTGTGGAGGAAAAGCAGAGAGGGCATTGCAGCGCATTACGTTCACATCTGAGCAGCCTGGGCACTTGGTCATCCTTTTTAAACATACTTTAGAGCGCTTCATGATGGTACTCAAGTCTTACCGGTTCCCTTTTCACCCCAGTTGGCAAAGCGACTACATGGTGGAACTGGGAAGGCGACTGCAGCTGGCAGGGGCCTGCGGCTGCCTTTCCTGTGCCTCGTCTCTATAGGGCTCGTCCGCAGACTGCTGTGGGTGACATTTGGCCCACACAGGAAGATAAGAATTAAGACTGAAAGGAACTTCCTAAGTCATCAAGTCCTGTCCCCTGCTGTTGAAGGCAACCACATCATATGATGTCTTTCAAACACTTATCTAGTTCCATCTTGAAACCATTTAGGTTTCTTGCCCTCACTACTCCTACTGAGAGGCTGTCTTTCTTCTCGTGGTTGTAAACCTTCTTCTAATTTCCAGCCTAAATATGTCCAGGGCAGTTTAGTCTGTGTTTAATAGATACTGAGAAAATAAATTAGTCACCAACTTGCTTTTATTTATGTGCATCAAGCTTTTGATACACATGTATAAGGCCCCTCTGCTGCTGTATGTATTTCGTGCTCATGTGAAGACATCCGGGTGAGGGGGAAGGGGGTCAGCCCTGCTGTGTGCCCCATTTGGGGGAGGAGAGGGTGACCTGGGCAGTCAAGGGGAAATGGGGGGCAAAAGGGAGCAAGTGGAGAAGGAAAGTGAGGAATGGGAAAGGAGAAGACAGCTGAGCTGGGGCAAGGTGTTAGAGGCAATGAGGCCTGATAACAAGCAGAGGAGAAATTTTGAAACAGAATGTGGGGGGAAAGGCACTTTTAAGAAAAATAAATACTGATGTAGATAAAACATAAGCAAACAAAAAAATAATATTTAGGCAACAGGCAAGCAGATGAGAAGGAATGTAAGGTAAAAGGGGAGGATTTGCAAAGAGTTTAGAGCAGGGAAAAAATAAACCAATTCAGAGATGAAAACCAAAACTGTTTCAAGTGTGGGGGTGTCCCACTTGTTGGGGCAGACTCCAGTTCTGCTGCACAAGCTGGCTGGAGCTAAACTCTTCTTCTTCCAGCTGCAGGTCCCAAGAAGGAGAAGTGCAGGTGTAGTCTTAAGAAAAAAAATCTGTAGAGAGGCAAAAGTGTGTTTTCTGAGAATATTTTAATATTATTTCTGTGGAGGGTGGGAACTTGAAGAGGGAATGAAAGGTACAAAGTTGTTAGTTGGTTTTTGCTGCAGCTTAACAAAGCTTCTCGCTCCACTGGTCTGTGAGAAGTTGTCATCACTAACATGGCAAATATGAATACTAAAGGAGAAACCATCCCTCTTTGTCAAAACACACTTTAAATACCAAAAGACAATTCCTAATGAAGCGGATAATTTTAAAAAAGGATGGGGTTTTCCCCCTCCCTGAGGCTAGCACCCTATGCCATCATTATGTGTAAAAAGATGCACAGATGAAGTGAGAAAAACGTGGGTCAATATGCATACGCTCTAGGTAACATAGACCTTTGTACTGAGCTAGCTTTAAAAATCCCGCAAAGAGCAGTATTTACTCATAGTTCATGCCAAATGTTATATTCCAAGTTAGTAGAAAGCCTTATCTGGCAGATGGGGGAGGTAGCTGTAAGACGATGTGATTCTGCTTTGTAATGCTGTGTTAATAGCCATTAAGGATCCTGTCATGTTGCAGTTACTTTACGAAGAGCGAACGCTTGCACAGGGGCCCGCACACTCCTGCAGCCTGTACTGTGCAGGGATGGAGGCAGCACAGGGGTACAGACATCGGCCACATCTGAGCCACTAAATGTTTAAGTATGTGCTTTGCTTTGAGAAGTCCTGGGGACAAGATAGGTGCTTATGCGCAGCATATGTGCGGACGGCTTTGCAGAATCAAGACCACTGTTCATGTTCTGCATGTGGTGCTGATGTGACGTTAAGTCATGGGAATACAGACAGTGACCAGAGCGAGGATGGGTCTGGCTTTGGACTTGCTGATATTTATTACAAACAATAAATGGAAATGGAATTTTGGTTGTCAGTGGGAGATCAGGTGGTGATAACATTGGCTGTCTTGTCAGTTCTCCTCCTTTCCTTATACAATTTACAATTTCTAAATACAAGTTAGAAGCTTCTTTTTCCTTACCTTATGCTGGAACTCAGTGAGAAGGGACCTTTTCTGATACCAATTCCTGTGTTTCAAAACCAAAACTTGAAATGCATTCCTCTCAAGCTAAAGAGAAGCAAAGCATTTATGTCTTTTAGATGAGGCTGGTGTTTGCGGGTCCAGTCCCAATCTGCAAATTAGCCAGAATTCATTCAAGAGCTTTAATCTTGTATTACTGTGGGTTTTTTAGAGGACTGTAAGTTGTTCCTTTATTTTTTTTTCTCCCCAGATGCACACATTTGAAATCAATTTTTTCTGGCCTTATAGCAAGAGAGCTAGTTTCCGTCAAGCCAATTAATGAATGGGAGGCGATGTTCAGTGTGTATACCAGGGGCTGCCGTCTGATCGGTGAGCTGGGGGCATTGCCTGCATCTTAGTACAAGTCATCAGGTGGCAAATTCACCAAGGAGTCTGCCAGCTGTTTAACTTCATTACAGTTTATCATTATGTCTGCCTCCTTTTTTTATTTCTACATTTAATCACCTAATATCATTTTTATCAGCTTGTCAGGGCGTGGGAGAGAGTGGTGGGGAATTCGTTTCACTTCCTTATAGTACATGTCTATTTTGGTAAAATATTATGGCAAGTTTATGTCTGTCCTACTTTGAAAAATAAGATTCAAGTGAACTAATTAAGCCTGTGAGTACCAAAACATCTAATTAGTATTAACTCTTACCTGTAAAACTATGATACGTGTCTTCACTGCAAGGTACATTTCTGTATTGTTTAAAATGCATAATGAACCAATAACTGGTAGCCAGGCAGTTGCTTAAAGACGGCACCTTCCCAGCTCAAAACAGTCACTTGCTTTTGATTGAAGCATGTTATTGTCAGTATGACAAGACCAATCACTATCAGAGAGGTGATCACCAGTTCCAAATGTATCTTCATTGGCAGTTTGATGAGGCATCAAGCCAAACCACTCTTCATGCCTTATAGCTTGGCCGCCAAAAAGGGTGACGACTTCCCTGTGTGCCGTATGTATATTCTGGATGTGGAAATGTATTGCAGTTTCGGTGGAGAGCTCACAGTTGGTTAAGTCGTACAAGATTTTAGGCTAGCAATTAATAGCACGGTTGGAAATTGAAATTCTAGCTATTTAACATTTGCCGTATATGCCATGCCCGGTTTTAGATGCTGTACTTGTAGTGGAAGTACATTCTTGCATGGACACCAATCTAGAAATAGCTGTTGTTAAAAAAAATAATCCTGTAGGGCTCCAAGGTATCCTTGCATCCAGATACACTGTAACATTATGAATTTGGGCTGATGTGGTGCATGCAGTGTTGTTCATCTTTTGATTCAGAAAATGGCTAGTTTGGCACATACCAAGGTGATACTAAACAGTCATTGCATCTCCTTGTTCAAGAAACTACTTTACAACAGTGATCCAAGTTTCACTGGAGATTACTGTTTGTGAATAGACCATATAAATCACACTTTCTCCACCTCCTCCTCTGCCAGCTCTTCTGTCTAGTGGCTGCATTCAGAACATTACCTCTATCCCAGAAGGTTAGGACAAGTGCTACCAGTGGTGAGATCCCCTTCTATGGCATCTCCAGTCCAGGTCCCTGGGGGACTGGAGCTCTGCTGATTGTTCTCCAAATTACTGCTTTTCTCTAACAGGCTTTAGTGTCTCAAAAATTCACTCCATTCCTGACCTTCTCAGACCTCTTGTCTGGCAGTTTTCCACAATGCCATCAAACTGGATGCTGTAACCTTTTAAAAAATGTTGTTAACGTAGGTTAAAATCACAGATGCATTTTAGGTTTGATTTCTCTTTTAGAAATTCCAAATTACACCGCATATTGGAAAGGCCTGGTTTGGCTCGAAGCCATTCTGATAGATGTCATATTGCTAAACAAGATGGGCTTAGAAATATGCCTAGATGTTTCCTTTTTTATTTCAAACAAATACAAGCAGTAGATTAACATTTGGCTGACCCTGGCAGCAATTGCTAAATGTAATGTTTAGAGCAATCTAACACTCTGATACTCTGTGGTCCTCCACAGTAGAACGTTGTTTTCAAACAGCTTTCCAAGTTGTACAAATTGTGGGCATTTCTACAACAAGAACGTAAGCTAGTGACCAGCAGATCGACGGCATCCAAACCACGCAGCCAGCCGACGTTATGGGGGTTTTTCTTGACCTCGTTGTGCGGGCAGCAGCAAGGTATTCCTGTAGCTGGCTGTTTGCTTGCAAGTAGTCGACTAAAAATCATACTTTTGTATCATTTATAAAGTTTGTGTGATATACAGCCCAGAAAAGCTTTCAATGAACAGAGAAGCCCACACCAAAGAGCGTGTAAGCAGACCATAGAGTCAAATCACGTGACAGAAAATTAAATTTTCATGTCTCGTAAATGAAATATACATTAGGGACTCTCTCCAGTGACCTCCAGATTCTGTAATTTTTGGATCAGAGCTAAAGACCTAAATCATGTAGCCACAAAGGCCTGAAACATGTATATGGTGGGTACTGCCTTGCTACAGGCCTGCAACGGTAAACAAATGGAACTAGTTTTGGAGAACTGCTATTGACAGTAAAATTCTAATTTTGCTCCAGCTCCCAGAACAGATGTACCTCAGAGTCCATAGACTGCAATACTTAACTGCAGCTACTCAGCTGTGACCTTCAGCCTCAGGCTCACTGCAATAAAATTTTCATGCAACCATATGGAAGAATATTTTAATAGAGATTTACTGTCAGTAACTGTCCCAAAGGAGCAAATAAGGAAGCTGTAACATATTGCATACAGTAAATCAAGGGGACTTCAATGGAAAAACGAAACCTCCCTGAGGCAAGCATCTTTAAAATTACAGGCAACACTTTGTACAAATATGTGTACAAAGGACTAGATATGCACTCAGTTAAGCAACTCAAAACGGGTTTGATTTGAAGATATATTTATTAGAATGTATTTATTGTATTTTGTAAGTGCTAATGGGGGAGGGTGTCATCTCACTGGGCTCACCAGCAACTGCTGTGCAAGTTTGGCTTCATTGGATGTGATGCACAACAGGCAAAAGTGGAGAGAGGGAGGGAGAGGGAGCACTGAGTTGATGAGTTCACGTGGCAAATTGCATCTCCCAGCAAACACAACTGCAATGATGCTCTCTTAGCCTCTCTGACCATATTGGAAGATTTTAGTTAAGAGCAATTAACCTTTGCAGTTGCCTGGCTGCTTCCTGGAGCCTGGCAGAACTGGCAGGGAATGAAGGGGAATTTCCTGCTGGAGTGCTCAGTAGGCAGCAGGAAACACAAATGCCATAGCTTTGGAAGCATGTCAGAGCTGTTCCCTGTTGGCAGTCCTCTGTGGACACTCCTGTGGGCAGACGGAATCTGAGGAGCACAAATGGGCAGAGGTCTGTCCATTTGGAGGTGTTTAGAGACTTAAGAATTCACCTTTTACAGCTTCATTCTCTTAGCTTTTCCATTGACAGTCCTTTTGGGGGAATTTCTGCAACTAGATAAAGGCAAACAGGAATCTGAATTTCCCCTCTACTCTCACAAACACTCATTTCATTCCTCTAATGAAGCTAATAACATGACAAGGGAATAAATCAGGAACAAGTAGATTAAATGCTTATGGAGGTTAGACTGAGTTATCCTTTATAATATTCAGTACTAAGTGTCATGTAAAGAACAGCCTACCTGAAAACATACAGGTATATATTGAACACATTGAATCATGAAGTATGTGATGAAAGAAGGGCGTAGCAAAGCCCAGGGAAAAAGTAGCCAAGTAGCAGGATACAAATCTGCCTTTCTGAAAGAAAAGTGGAGTATTGCATATGACGGACACCAGCAAGCCACAAGAAGACGATTGTTGAGTATGATTAATACAGCACAAGGATTTCCCTAGGTAGGTGCAGCAGTGGGGGTTGCCATGAAAACCAGGTAATGCACACATGCAAATTCACGTGGGCTTACGTTAGAAGCAATCAAAAAGCATCCTTTATGTGGTTCCTTGGTTCCAACGCTGTGGTGAACTCTGGTTACGAGGAGGTGATCGCAGCTGTCAAAAGCAAAAGTAGTGCAGGGTCCCTGGCTTCTGAGTGCTGCTGCCTACAGCTCCTAGTTCCCTCTGCTGCTGCTGGATGTGCATGGGTGGATGAGATTGCAATGGTGATCTGGAGCTAGAATTTAGGCAAAATCTAGCTCCAAAACCTCATACCCTAGACTCCCCCTTTTCACACACATATTTTGGGGAGACAGGTGCAAATCTTAGTTTGAATTGGCCTTTCTTTCCTCTAAAGTGAAAAAAACCGAGAGACATTGTTCTTCACTTGGGTAAATCTGAGGGCAGAGGGCTTAAGGACTGTCCTTTGCTCACGATGGCTACGGGGACATGCAGCTCTCGATGCAGCAGTGCTCTCCAAGCATGTGGTACCGAGGAGCAATAATATCTACTGCTTTGCGTGGGTGAGCAGGAGAAGTAGCAGGGGTGTATCTCAATGTAAAACTGTGAAGAAAGGAGTCATAGACATGCTGTAAATCTGTGCAGGTTTTGGTGGCTAGGCAAACATTACAAGAGAGAATGAGGAAAAGTGAAACAAACCAAGATATTCTCCGTTTTTGCAAACAAACAAGCTGCGTAAAAGAAACTGCACTTCATCCCCATGTTTTCTTAAAGTGAGTGCTCTGCAAGACCCTGCTTTTTGACTAATTGCATAGTCCAAAGTGGTCACTGAAAAGTAAAAAGCACTTTAAAACAGTCATTTAAGTCTGGACTCTGAAAACACTGCTCCTCCATGCCTTGTGTGATGATTTTGGAGGCTGCTGTTTTATCAGCAACCTCATTCCAGAAGAACTTTACAATTTCTGACAGCTATTTCAAAGGAAGGACAGGTCTTAACTTTAGAACATCTCATGCCTACTCTGGATAGCAATTAGAGATGTTAAAAAAAGTCATTTTTACAAGAAATATTTTTAAATTGTGGGTTTCAGCCATCTCTTTCTTTGTACTTTGCAAATCGTTTGTTTCTGTGCTCTACAATAGGATGGGAAATCATGGGAAGCAGTTCTGTGACCCCTCTTTTGCTCCTCACATATGTTATCTGTAAGAAGTCCTCACTTCTCTTGAGTCTGAGCGCTTCCATTTCACTGAACTCTTGCTGTGCTGTGAAACATCAACTACAGGCATCTTTGAAAAGGCAGACAGAAAGTAGCTTTTAATGACTGAAAGTTATGTCTCCCCCCGACAAAGATCTCTCAGTATTTATTGGTTTTGTTTTGATTCTTTTTTTGTTGTTTGGTGGGTTTTTTGGTACTAGCCCTAGTATCAGATTCAGACTAACCTAAGGAATCTATAGGGGTTTTTTTCCCTTTTGCTTCTATATTCCTGTTTCCATCTTGAAATGCTCTATTCAAACAGTGCTTAAATGAGAGGATTATAAAAGTTTTGTTTTGCTGATCCACTGTTGACAGAGGCTTTTGAGGAGAGATAAATCACTGACAGTCTCTGAGCATCACAGAGACTGTCTCTTCTTAGCTCAGTACCATTTAATCACCTGCAGGCATCCCAATTACCATAAGCAGAATTACTATCCCAATTAAGCAGCAGTCCTTGCCACTTGGTGTCATTAGGCTTAATTTGGTTCCTTGGGAAGTGTCCTGATTAAGTTGATTACCTGATTAAGTGGGTGTACTCTATATGATGGGCCTGATGCATCAGTGCTTTATGCCAGTTCTGCTTGTTGATTAAAGTGCTATTATGGCAGCGTAGAAATAGAGCAATGCCAAGGTGAATCTGGCCCGTTGCTTTTAGCAGTTGTTGTCCAAGCTTGCAAAACACTTTGCATTTTTAGCAGGAAGTCACCGGACACAAATCACCCCTGGGATTAATTCTCCAGTTTTGGAGGAAATGAAATTGGGGTGGAATTGGCAGTTGTTTTTCTTCTAAGAACAAAAAAGTGAAATCAGCTGTCTGCAAGGGCAGTGGCTGATGTGGTGAAAATGGACTTGAGAAATGCAAGATAGGAACATTTAAAATTTAAAGGGGGGGCGGGGAATCTAGCAGCTCATGTTGCTACTATTTTTCCCTGGTTTTCCATGCTGGAAAATACTGCTGTATTATATCAGCCAATTTCAGCCATGAGCTAGAAAACTGCTCTCTGAGAATACAGTCACAATTATGTTTTTAAACTCTTTTTGTATCTGTTTGTGTTTCTTGGCTACCTCTGGGTCTAACATGGAATGTCATAATATTAGGAGCCATATTCATTCACTGGTTGACCTCATCAAAAGCAGTGATATCATAAGAGAGGTTAATTAGGCATCACGAGAAAAAAGAGGTTACTTCTGGCCTAGCTAGAAGTAAGAGGGAACAGAAGCAAAACTAGTAAAGCAAAGTCTGTGAAGACTTTCTTTTTTATTTCTTTTTTAGGAATAGAAAATGTGGGATACTTTTTAGCTGTTAGATCTTTCAATATAATTGTGACAAATGACAGTACTCAAAATGCACAGATTAATCTTTGAGCATTAACTCCATACCTAAATAATACCTGTAATAGCTTGGGCACATTTGTTGTAGAAGTCTATATAGGGATGTCGTGTCTAGACTTCTTGCATAGCCAAGGAAGCAATACAGTAACTTCTGGGGTCGAGCCGACCTGATAGAGATGTCTGCTTTAGGATGAGGTGTCCTGTCAATATACAGTGAGTCTTTTCAGCTAGCTCAGAGGTTAATATCTATGCTATAGGCACCCAGACTTGGCAAGGTGAATCAAATGCCCACTCTTCGCTGAGGTTGTGCTACTGGGCCACAGACATGCCCACTACTTTCAGCAGAATGTGTTGAGAAAAGAATCTGCCCATCTGGCATGAGATGGAGGGGTAATATCTCCGCTTGCTTTTATCTCTTGTCCCTTTCATCCAGAACATATTGCTGCAACTGAAGTTAATACAGCTATTGGCAATGTTATGAACATATTTGATTTTTTTCCTCCCATTAGGTTTTCTTGGAGGACAGGAAGCGATTTTGCCTTCTGTCATGCCATTTATCTAAGGATAAAGGAGGAAGGATGCAAACCTGCTTAAAACTATCCTTGCTAACAGGAATCAGTTGTCCAGCAATATCTGTTTGATCTGTCCAGCTCATGGAAGAGATACAGCACTAACTAAGCTGACACTGTATTTTCCAGGCTGTTAGCCAGCTTTTATCCATCATTTGGTGCAAAAGAGGGTCTGTACAGTCAAAGGGCAGAAAGAGGAAGGCTTGCCCAAAGGGCTAATCAGAGTGGCAGGCTAGTTTAGGTGCTTTGGAAGCATAAATGTGATGGATGTGGTAGCAGTGGATGCTCTCCATTTAAAAGATTCTTAAAGTAGCACACAGCAGTCATAATACCTGTGTCTTTCCTTCTTACCCATCCCTTTCTAAAATCATTCATCCCTAAATAGTCCTCATGCAGGAGTATTTAGGGAATGGAGAGGTTTCTGTCTTCATTTATGAGAGGATTTCCAGGGAGCCTCCTTGTAGCCAGCATAGCCTAGCTGACTTCTCAGGTTGATCTAATCTGTGCTAGGAAGTGGCTGGATCCCACCAGAACAACTTTTTCCTAGACATTTTCTTTGGCATTTATGATAGCTTCTTCAAAGCAGATATTCTAGCCCAGACCACACAAAGTGAAAATACTGGTTTGGACAGCGGTATCCAAAAATGCCTTTTGAGGTACATGAACCTTCAAGATAGAGGTGTATATCATTAACTGAACAACATTTAAATCTTCTTTTCCTTTGAGTAATTCAACACACCCCCGTTCCCATCAGGAGGATAAACAGTCTGAGCTGAGGAAATGATTCTGAACCTTGTTTGTAAGCACTCGTGGGCCAAATTGAAAATTAGGGAACCCCGTTACAGAGTTGGGCTGATACACAACAGCTGGAGAATCTGGCCCTTAGTACCAACATCCCCTACGTGTGTACATTCAACTCTAGTGACCTGAGCATGTGCAGTACGTTATTTCCTCTATCTTCCAATCTGGCAAGAAACTGTAGCGCCCTGAAAGGTTACAGATGTGGCTATAAAGTTTGCATGGATACTCACTCAGCTGCATGCGTCACAGCTACGTGAGCCTGACTCCTCCTTGGAGTCAAGTAAAGAAGGAGCAGGGCTTTCTGTCAGTGAATCACCTTTAAAATAAGAACATAAACACCCACTGCAGCGTAGGAATCCCCAGGCTAGCTATAATCTGGGCTAGTGGGCCATATTCTGTAGGCAAAGATGCATATGGGAGTGTTTCCTGCTTGCATATCCAGCTGCCTTTGGGTGCTCAGCCTGAATGAGCAGGCTCTTGATTTTCAGTGGCATCAGCATTCAGCGCAAGTCTGCAAGGAGGCTCAGCCTCCTGCAGATTTTGCCACACATGCCTCAGCTCGGCTTTTGCTAAATATTAGGCTTAAAGCATTTATTTATTCTGCCTCTTTGTTTCTTGCTCATGAAGGTATGATCCATTTCCACAGAGGTCAGCAATGATATTCCCATTTGCGTCAGCGTGGCATGGCAGGAGCAGGCAAAAGTTGCCCCTGTGGCTCTTCCGAGCGTGTCTGCTCCCTGAGTAATGAGCGATCTGTTCCTTGTTCCCTGGGTGTGCCACGTGTTCAAGGTCTGTTGTTTAGTTTTGATTGGCCAAACAGGCTATGAAGTGTCACTTCTCTTTGACTGGATAAATGTAGTGTTTAGGAGCAGGCGTCTAGTTTTAATATTCATAGCAAATGTACTTTAAACACTTTCTAAGGCAGTTCTTCAGTACTTCATTAGGGGTCACTCCCTCTGAAAACACTGTTGCCAGCAAACTTGTTCACTATAACACTGACAGGAAGAAAACACCGAAAAGGTGAAAACATAATTGAATCCAATTTCTTTAAAACTGGAATGAATGAATGAATATTACTGTAAGGTATTTGCAGTAACCTCCCAGATGTCTCTCTTAGACTTTGGATGAACTTGGCTCAGAAGTACCTTTTATTTAGATTTTGCTTTTTATTAAGTTTTTTAAAAACATTTTACAACCAATAATAAAAAGGAATATTAAATCTCATACAATGTTTCATAGCTAATAAAGAAAAAAGTGTGCTGTATCCTACTAATATATCATGCTCTCCAGGAAAGTGTTGGTACCTTAGAACTGGCAATGGGCCTGACCCCCCCAAATCCAGTACTTCCCTCCATTCTGTAGAGTAGGAGGTTTAGGTTTGTAGATGTGTATTCCTACAGCTTTAAGTGAGACAAACAGAATCCTCTGTGCTCTGTCATGTATTTATATGGGATAAATCATCAGGATGTGTCTTAGGAGATTTCCACCATTACAGACCTCAGAAACCTCATGAGAGAAGCTCATCTCCCAGAGTTCTTGTCTTGCTGAGGTCAAAATCTTGTAAGAACATGGCTATTCTAAAGGATTAAATGTGAACCCGATGTTAGCACTGATTTAATCTTGCTCATAAACTTCAAACTCGAGCCAAAACCTCTCTACATGCAGATAGCAGGAATGACAGCTTGATGGATCTGAAACTTTAAGCATTGTGTACAGTTGAGATTGCTAAGCAGGATGAGAGATATGTAGAACCTTGGATAGTCCTGTAAGGATATATAAGCCCTTCACAGGCTTGTCAGATGAAGAGCAAATGTGGATTTATGTGTTAGGATGAAGGAAACAGGAACCTTCCTACCAATGAAGGTTAGGAAAACTTTTACGTTTTCTCCAGTGAATTGCATGCCCACATAAGCCAAGGGGATTAAAAATCGATGTTCTGCATGCCAGGAGCCATAGCCTTCAGAGAACAAATGTGGTTCTGGGAGATCCCTGAAAAAGAATGAGACCTTTAGGTAATAAAGAGTATTTTTAGGGATTTTATTTTGGGGGGTTTTTTTGTTTGTTTTTACAGTTAAAGGAAATTAAACCAAAGCCCTAGCTTGATTTCTCCTTGTGGATTAGTGTGTGCTAATTATTGCTGTTAATAGAACTGTGAGCACTCAAGGTCCCAAACATGCAAAGACTTGTACAGCTATTCTGTGTGCCTATTGAATCCAGAACTGACAAACAACTGCCTGCAAAGTTAATGGTACATGTCTTTGCAGGATTTGGGCATGAGAAGGGGTTCGGAATCATGGTTGTTTTAAGAGCCCAAACAAAACAAGGACTGGTGGAAAACATAAAAGTGATTCTCTTCATTCAAACGCGATTCCTGATCAATTGGTATCTTTGAGGCTCTCTAGCTAAGCCTTGTACAGGAGAAAGTAGTAAGGAATCACAAGTGAATGACAAAATCAATCAAAGGCAGGAAAGAAAAACAACCTCCTTGTTTATGATAAGTATCAGTTCTGTTTCCTCTGCATTGGCTTCATCCAAAGCCCACTGTAATCAATAATATTTTTCTCTTGACTTCAAAGCACTTTGGGTGAAAGCCTGTTGTTGCACACGGTTGTTTTCAGCTGTGAGTCTCTGAGCACAGCTGTAGTATACACTGGGCTGTGGTACAGCAGTCCTGGATCTCGTGCTGTGCACAGTGTCCTGCAATAATCCTAGCCCAGGTCTGCAACCGGCATAGCTGCATGGTCACAGTGTGCTGCCAAAGCTGCGTCATTCTGCAGAAACACCTTCTCATGCCATTCCCCTCTGTACCGCTTCAGGTTCAAAGGGAAAACATAAAGTGAAGGGCATCTCAGGAAGCATCAATACCACCGGCCTCTTAATAAGCTACAACTTAAGGGGGAGTTACTGTAAAGACATGAGCGCACCTGCATTACGGTGTGGTTTTGGCTAAACAGCCTAGCCAAGCTGTTTGGGAAATTATTTGTTTTCTCTCTTTTCTTTTAAAAAGCTCCCCATCACCACCCCACCATGCACAAGCACACTCAATTTGGTCATGACAACGTTTTGACCCTACCATGGAAAAGGCAAGGAAAAATGTGTTTGGTTTTGGTAGATACTTATTTTTCAGTTTCATACGGAAATGCTGCAGTTTTAAATTACTGCAGAAAAAAGACTTTTAAAAAGGGACGGAAAGGTTAAAATGTGAATAAAAATAGAAGCATTTTGCAAAAGGAAATGTAAACCTTTTTGGGAAAAAATTTCAACTGCATTTCCTTGCTGTATTTTGCTGTATCTCTAACTATTGGAAGAGGAGGCAGGCAACTCTACACAGTGGTTCATCCGGCTGATTTTACATATGTACATGTGGAACAAATCTCTTTTAAGTCACTGGATAGGCTTGGAGAAAACACATGACTTTTAGGGAGCAAAAACTGGTGGGACAAACATTATACCTGTGCAGAGAATAAAGCATTTGTCAAGGCTTCTAACAATCAAAATTTTGGACTTGCTCCTAAACATTTAGGTGAAATACAAAACTGGGATGTTTAGGCTCTTACACTGTAGATAGTCATCTTGTGTCTTTAATAACAAATAACTAGGCCGGGATTTCCAGTGAAGTCCAGGTTTGCTAGGTGCCCAGCCTCAATGAAAATTCCCTTTGAAAACTATGGGGGAGGTGGCTGATAATGAGGGTCAAAGCAGGGCTGTATCTGTGGCCCTACTGACACTGCACAATTAAAGGTAGCTGTGGTACATTGAAGTATTACACAAAAGGAAAACTTCAGCAGCTAGTGCCTTTGACGGAAGGATACATTATGAGCTTTGCCCTAAAGCTTTGTGGGGAACCCCCAAAGCATGAAGAAGGTGTTTCATGCTTCAGGCTATTTTGGGGTCCAATATTTGAGAGATTGGCTTTAAGCACAGAGGCCCCAGTTGTAGTCCCATCCTGCTTGTCATCTGCTGGGACCAGGTAGAAAGCAAATAAGGGGATTTTCAAAAGAGGTAGAGGACCTAACTCAGAGATTTTTAATTCTTTCTCTAGAACTGAAAGCACTTCCTACAAAACTTTTAAAAATATTTTGTGATAAATTCAAATGCCTCTCAGGCATGGTTAGCCTTTAAATACAACCCTCATGCCATGTTGTTATTTATGTAAGACTGGGCCATCCTGATTAAGAGAGTGATAGTATGAAGAATAAGAACAGTGACTTGTAAAGAATATTGAGGCAGCATCATGGAGCTGTTCTCCTGGAACATAAATTTTCATTAAAAAAATACAGTGCTTTCTTTGCAAGGGATTGTAGAGCGCTTTAGAAGGCTAATGACGTTATTGGTAGGTGATACATTTTGCAAAAGGAAGACAAGGAAGAGAAAACATAATTTCCTCTAAATTCAGCATAAATTCTATTACCTCTGTTATTGTCCCATAGGCCAATGGCACAGATTTCCTAAAGCATCTGCTTCCTAGATGATATGGTATGGTTTGTTCTTTCAGAGCCCTGTATTGTTTCTATGGAGATCAGTGCAAATGTTTAGCTCTTCACGTCTATACAGGGATTATGACTTAAAAAAGGAATGTGAAGTTGGGCATCTATGTACATACTTAGCTACCGGTAAATTGGAATCTGCTGGTGGACCAGCAACTGTGAAAATGTGCTCTATGTTTAGATTCAAGGAGGTGAGTGCCAGGCTCCTGTGTTTAGAAAATCTTGGCCAGGGTCTGCAAGTTATTTACTGATTAGTTGTATTTTATCTTGACTCCTGCCTCATATTTCCTTCTAGTTAAGAGAACTCTTGCAGTTAATCACAGCAACATTCTTAGACATAGGTGATGGGGATTTAGTGGTGCTGGGCCCTTATTCTAAAAAACTTTTCCTGTGTTACTACACAGATACTGTAAAAAGCAAGTTAGCATTAGGAAGCGGTGATATTCTCACATTGCAGAGAGGAGGCAGAGGTACAAATAGGTTACGTGGTGTTTTGTCTGGAGCCTCTGACAGACCTGGAAAGTGAACGCAGACCCTATTTTCTTGTTTGAATGTCTGTAACCCCAGAACAGTTCTTCTACCTTAGTCTCCCTCACAGACTTTATTAGCGTACAGCTGGACCTTGGCATCCCAATCACTCATGGTAATTATTCATCAGTGTCTTGCAGGACTTGGGTGCTGGAAGTATTAGATCTATTGTACATAATTCATATAATTTATTCTTCAAAGTCAGAAGGGAAAAGGAACCCCTAAGTTTTGATTAGACACTAAATTCATTATTTCACATTAGAATTGCCTTCACCAGAGGACCAAGGAAACTTATTTGATTCAGTAACAAGAGCTCCAAAGGGTACTAATTTAGTAAGACTATTGACTGTTCATTACTCCAATGTTGCTCAAATAGCTGAGAGCATGTGTGGTGTTTAATGTGATCTTAAACATTACTATCTACGGTAAATCAGAAACAGGGCACAAGTGCTATAGCTGCTGTTTAATGATGTATGAAAAAGCTGCCTGGTAAAGTGTACCATTAAGAAAAGCTAAAACCAGTGCTGAACAAAGACCTGATGAAATATTGATACCTTTGCAGCCAGTACAATTTCTTGTTACTTGGAAAGTGACTGAAGTCTGGTTTTCTGAAAAATCATACTTAACTTGAGCAAAGCAATGCAATCAGATGGATGGGAGCAAATTATCTATTGGGGGGAAAAAAAACCCCAAGGAAAAATAATACAGTTTTCAATACATCAGTGTTTAGTTTATAATCAGTAAGACTTCCAGTTCTGCCATTATTCCCTTTCCATTGAAATACTGAACCTCCCCCACCCCATCCCTAACTCGTTCCTCTTTCTTGGAGAAAGAATCCGATTTAAAAAAAAAAAAATTACTAAGTCCTTTTTAAAAGACGAACTAAAGGATGTAAACTTCATCACACTTTTAAAAAGTGTAAGAAGACTGACGTTGGGGGAAGCCCTCCCAGGTCAGATGCCATCATTGCCAGACCTCCTCTTAGAGATTCTTGGGAAAAGCATCACTCCCTCTGCAGCTGACATGCATGTTCTTAGCAGGGAGGATGCTTCTCTTCTCTGCACATGTATATCCGAGAGAATGGCTTTGTTCAGCACTGTCATGAGCACTGTTACTTAACCCCAAACCAGTAATGTGCATCCCCATTTGCCAGTACTTTGACTTAAAGCTAGTGTTTGTGCTTGTGGACCTGACCCCAGGAAGGGTAGCTTCCATTTCTTCAAAGCTAGGGAAGCACCTCTTCAACTCTTTGTGAACCAGGGCTCAAATATCTGTGCAAATTAGGTTATTTTTGTTTTACTTCTCTGATTCATTCCCCACCCCCCCACCCCCCCTTCCACAAAACTTGTGGTTTGTGTAACTGGGGCTGTGGTAGGTCAGCACTGTTGCCCTCTTTATCTGCTGCGAGGGTCTTGTGCACAGGGATATGATGGAAGTTTTTACAAGTCAGGGTGCTGTTGTAATTGTGGAAGCTGGCAGGGATTGCAGTATCTGTGCTTAGTGGTTAGAACATCTCTCACACCAACACCTTCTGTAGTCTGTGTTGGGGAAGACCTGAGGTTTCTCCTTTCTGATTGCTGCTTGTGGGCTTTTGCTGACCCCATAGAGCCCCGTGGCACATTCAGCCTAGAAAGAAATAAATACAAGACCGAGAAGGCACCCAGAAATGGTCAAAGCAGGGAGTTTAAAAAAACAAGACCAAAAGGAAGTGCTTTTTCACACAGCACATAATGAAATTGTGCTACTCATAAACGCAGGATGCTGAGGAGACCCGAAGAATGAATTGATTCAAAATAAATAAAATAATGGGATTAGGCAACTTTATTAGAAGAGGTCCATTGGTGGTTATTAATGAAGTAGATGGAACCTCCAGGTCAGGAAATCCTGGAGCCATTGCTTTTAGGAAGCAGGACACTGTAACCAGGAAAGGATTGTGCTTCCCTGGCCCCATTTTTTCCCTGGGTTTCTATTACTGAGGCATGCCAGAGGCAGCAACTAGGCCGAGGGACCTCAGGCTGAAGCAGAGAGGCCCTTTGCTGGAAACAGCCTGAAACTATGAGCTTGATTCAGGCCAGCTGAAACCCACAGGTCTCTGCTCTGAGAGGGAGGTTGCCATCTGCACAGAGGACAAAACAGGAGGTCGTATTTCAGGATTTGGCATATGTCTGCAGAGGGCATTTGCTCTCAGCAAAGTCTCAGAGGTTGCTCCAAACTTCTTATACTGGGGGAATAGAGGCCAGACACATGGTTATTAATGCGCAGTGTGGGCTTCCTCCACTCTGTTGCTGCAAGAGGCCTTGTATAGGTCTGCCTACTCCAATATACAAATATATCCAATATATGTACCCCATAAATGTACATGGTATGTACACATGCACGTATATATGCTGACATGAGCAAAAATAAAGAGGAATCAAGAATCATGCACTCAATGTGAGCTCCAGCAGCATTTCAAGTTATTTGGGGCTGCGGCATAACTTTTTTACAATTGGGTATTTTAAAACCAAGTAATAAAAGGGATTTCGGAGATAATTGATGTAGATCTGTGGTATTGTGCAAGAAAGTGCCCTGAAGAAAGACCTGAGACAGGCAGCTCATTCAGATTGTAATTAACTCACAAAGAGCAGGTGAGGGGAGGGACAAGCCTCCAGCCTTTTCACTCTTCTCCTTAAACAAAGACGACCTTTACAAATACGTGTGTATTAGAGTCTTTGGTCTGCAAATTTCTCTCTGGCTCACACCGTCATAAAAGATTCAGAGGGCTGTATCTTTTGGATTACTAATTTATGCTGTTTACAGACTGGGAAAGGGGAAAAGAAGAAACGCTCTGAAAAGTCTAGGAGCTGTGCTTTGCTATTAGGAGAAACCAGCTTTTGTCAGACAATGTTGTTCAGCCTGATAGGGGATTTTGTTTAGCTGGAGAGGAATGACCAGCCCGAGAGCAGGATGTTTTCTGTTGAGGCCCAGTTCAGCAAAGTGGGTTCTCAGGAAACGAACAGGGGGCAGGAGCAGTAACAATGCCAGGTTTGGGGAATATGCACTGAACAAGACCCAATGTGAGGACGAGTCTATGGGCAGGGCTCCTGGAGATGCCGGTTTCACCCCAAATCGTGGGAAAGGCTCATGTTCTTAGCTTCGTCTGCCTTCTTCCCACCTCTTTCCTTGGACCAGCCTGAGGTTGGCAAGACACAAAATGCCCCCCTTTCTCCAAATACGCTAGAGCTGTGATGTCCTATTTGTATTTCCCAGAGGTCAGAAAATGGTTTGTCTATTTCAGCTGTTTGCCTGCCAGCACCTGGTAGCAGGGTAACATTTTGCTCTTACCCTGCTGTGAGGCTGCAGGTACAGTACCACTCTTATCATCTGCTCTGTGCTGCTGTAATCCCTGATTTTCATTTTTCAATACCAAGCCCTGATTTTTGTCAGTGGGAGTCAAGGTGTGCAAGGAATGTAGGTCCAAGCCCTTCATGAGACCTGTCTGAGACCTCTGCAACTTCATTTTTTTCCTTATTGCTTTTTCCTTTCCATTAGCCAAGCAGAAACCTGACTTTCCTCTCCACAGCAGTGCAATCAGCACATTGAAGATCTACACGTTATAATCCCTCTGCATCCTTTTCCTGAATTTCTTAAACTCATTTATTCATCTAAATGTATGAGCAAAGCTTTTCCTCCCTTGCCTTGAATGGCTTCAGACACCCTTAAATTAAAATAAAAAATGGCATTGGGGTGCTGTCACTACTTGAGAAAAGCCAGAGGAATCAAATTAAGACCATCACTGTCCCTAATTCACACATTTGTAGGAAGGAAAATTGAAAGTTCAGCACCATGACTGAAAGATGGAGTCCCGGTTTGTCATCTTCTCTTCTTAAAAAATACATCTTAGTGATTTGATAGATCACAAGGATCCCTGCCTCTGAAACAAAGAAATGGGAGATGGTCTTTCACTGGTGATGTAAAATAGGAGCCACAGCAAGGTAGTTGAGGATGCATCCTCCATTAGGCACGTAAGTAGTTGCACTGAGATCACTTGCGTAAGATTAAGCATGAATGCTGACTAAACTGGGGCTCAGACGAAGCATTACGGGGAAGGTGGTTCCATGAGAACATGAAAGGATGAATAAAATCAGGGTCATGCTTTAAAATATTGGTGCCCATGTGACAAACATAATTTAGGGTGCAGAACATAGGTTTCTGTTAGTACCTAAGTGGACTCAGCTACTCTTTGTGTCTGTGATTTTATTTACTAGTACACACGCAGTCTGCAGATGCTTTGCTTTTAAAATGTATCCCCAGTTCTTTTCTCTTTAACCTGCAACAAGTTTCATCTAATGACTACCGGACTTAACCAGCTTCATCAACAATTCACTTTTCTTTTTAAAAATCAAAAGAGCTTACAGAAACATTTTATTAAAAGGAAAGGCTGGCTTTAACATCTGTAGAAGGAAGGGAAAGTAGCTGTCATAAGTAGATCTTTTATTTGCCTTTCTAAAATTTTAATGGGACTCAATGGTCAGGCCTGAAAATTTGCAATGTGCCTCCAAAACATGCTAATGCCCAGACACCCGCATGTACACATGCATGCACAAAAATCCACCCATAACGCCAACACATGCTTCTCCAGTTCAGAATAACCTTCTCCCCTGAAGGGCCACGTGCATAAAGTGCCAGTACGTAACGGCTCATGTAACTGAATTTTAAACTCCTGAAAATAGCAGCTTAGATTGGAAGTGCTGACATAGGCTTAGCGACAGCAGTGCCAGTTTAACAGTTGTATGCACTATGGAGTGTTCTTGCAACGTTCCTCATTTGAAAGACAATCTGTGCGTGGTATAGACTAGTATGGTTAAAAAAAAAGAAAGGGGGGGGGGGGACCAACTGTGGTCTTGGCTGACAAACTCTGTCAACCAACGCAATCTGTGCTCCTGATGTTTACTGCTTGAAGCTAAGTAGGATATTTAGCCAAATTTCAGTTCCTGCTACAAATAAAGCTCAATTTATGTGTGTGAGTATGTGTGTGTGAGAAAGAGAGATGATTGCTCATTTAAATGACAACTTTATATATAATAATTACAGTCATTAATGAAGACACACTTACTTTACCATAGATTATGAGGATAAAAGAAGATCGCCCAAGAATCACGTTCTGGTATAGACTAGAGTCAATAAGAAAATTAGTCCAAATACTATCCGGAAAATTGTTCTTAAATAATGCCCTAAAGGTTAAAGGAACAATGGGTGTAAATTCAATGGAAGAAATTTTAAAAACACACTAGAGGTCACTGTTGCTACTTGAGCAAAAGATTCTTCTGCTTCCTTTTAATTTAAGACACTAAAGATCAAACATTTCAGCAGAAAAAAAGTAGTTCTCTTTCTATATATTTCAAAGCACGTACAGTTTGATATCCTGAAAAAATAAACAATATATTGATACGGAACAGATGGTTGTGCTATGATTGTGGAAATGGTATGTACTGTACGTATGAAGAACTTGGACTCATAGGACAATACAGTTCTATTTTGTGCAGCATCTTTCATACAAATGGCATCCCCAAACACTTTATAGCTTGTAGCATTAAATAATATAGCTTTAAATTACAGAGATAAATAATCAGTGGGAGAGAAATTAAATGTTATGGGCAAGGGACAAAAGAAATGTTAGATATCTGAAAGCTGTGCGAAGGCATAAATTACAAATCAGAGCCAAAGATAAATGAGGAAGCCAAACAATGAAGTCTTGTAATGCAGGAGAAAATACCTCAGTCTTCCCAAATTATTCATGAGCTGGGTATTAAAAGGGAAGCAATCATTTTATAGCATAAATACAGTCCTATGCCTAAATGTATTTATAACTACATATGTGTGTGTGTGTGTAAAGCCTGTGTCTGTGTATATATATATATTTATATCTGAAGAAGAAATCCCTCTGAATGCCCAAGGGTGTAGACACTCACTATAAATGCAGGACTCGACCATGGCATGTTGCATGTGTTACAGCCTTCAGCAATTAAAAAGGACTGGATTTAGAGCAACATTTTTACTCATTGATATGGAGAATAAAATCATAGACTTCATGTAATAGGAATATTACCATGGACTTCAAAAGCAGGTGGTGAAACCTTCCTGCAGAATGCAGTTATCTTTTCTGAGATCTTAGTTGCCTCTTGAATGCCATTAAATTTCAGCAGACAACCAGTCTCTCTAAGAGCTCAAGGAATTAAGCTCCCAGTGTAAATAACAGTAATGCAAGTGAGTGAGAAGGCAGGTACACTGATATTTTCGAAGAACATCGTTCTGTGTTCAGTCTTCAAGCTCTAATTATCATCTCACCTTTCAGAGCTGCCACTGAATTGGATATGGGTTTAGGGGACTGCCCAGTGATGGCTACTGTATCTGATAGGTCCCTTACCTGCTAGTGTCATTGGGATCAGAATTTCCAGGTCCATGGGAACACTATAAGAGCTTGAGATACTTTTCCAGCTTTCCCTCAGATAGTCTTTTTGAAACCATGTGGATTTTACCTCCGTAGATCTGTTGCCCCTGCAAGCAAGGAACTCAAGGATTATTATCTCATACCCGCAAATTCTATAATTTTTAGTGATAAAGCATATCTTTTCCAAGTTATCTGTCATCTCATTGTCCCTTTTGTCTGTATGCCTGGGCTTTTCAGGTATCTGGCAGCCCATACAGCTACTACACTGGCTGGCTGCAGGATGTCTGGACAGTTGACCACTGCCACAGGCACACAGATCGGCTCTGTATCTCTTGTCTGTTGGTGGCCTGGCATCGCTCGGTTCTTGGGATCTTCAAATGTCGGCAGCTCAGGATTGTACCCAAAATACAACACTGAATTACAGAACTGGGAAAGTAGCAGCAAGAATTTCTATACATGTATTCTGTATGTATACAATATCAATTTATAGATTTAATACAAGTCAGGGCCATGTTAAAGCCTCAGGCTGTTCTTTTTTTGCCAGAGTTGTAATATTATTTTTTTTTGCTGAGCCAGTTTCTAGTTTCTTCTTATAGCATTAGGCATGGCCCTATCTTTTCATGTGACTCCACCCAGACCTGCAATGTGTTATATTTAGACATCTAAAGCTTTCCCTGGTACCAAGGTAGCTTTATTTTTAAAAAGTGGAAGTTTCTTTGGGGAAGGATAGATTAGCAGCTGCTGAGGGACATTGGACCAAGACGGTCAGTTTTCTGCAATGGTATTTGTGTGGCTCTAATTTTCCCCTTGGCCATCTTTGGACTGAGAAATGCTCTTCATTCTAGAGAAAGAAATGCTAATGAGCGAAGCTGGGGTGGAAAACTGGGGAAGTCACCCAAAACAGTATGTATTAGCTGGGACATTCAATCTTGGATGCCCAGTCTGAGGCATTTTAGAGAGTTTTTAGTTTGAGAGCTGCCCAAGCATTTTGTGGAAATCCAGCTCCAGTAGCTTCCTGTGGCTGTGAGCTTAAACTGGATGTGGCCTGAGAGAAGGATGTGAGGGGAGGAGGGAATAAATAACTTAAAAAGGCTGGCAGAAAAGTTCAGTTGTCTGCCTCTGGTTTGCATGTTCACATTGTTTTTGCATTGGTCTTTGACTATGTAACACCTGGCCTTGAATCCTTTTATTTGGTCTTTACTTGAACAAAGCTCTTCTTGTCAAAGCCAGTAAAGAAGAGAGGATCACAAAGGCTGAAAAAACATGTTGCAAGAGGACTCCTTCCCAGTTTAGGGTAAGAGTGAGGGATTGTACAAGTAAGAAAGGCTCAGTGGAAGGTCCTGCCCTTTCTCTCTAAGAGAAAATACAGGCCAAATGATAAGATGTTTCACCATTATCTCTCATACCTAGTTTACCTTCTCCAAGTTTGTCAGCAAAGCCCTGTCCTTCCTTCCTTTCAAGCCCCCCATCAAATTCTATTCTTACCATGCAGCCTTCAGTGAATCTTATAACCAGAGATAGAAAATTTTGTATGCTCTTTCCCTTTGGTCATTCATCTTACATCTCTGTATATCGGCTGTGGACATTTGCTGTGCAGACACCTTTTCCTCTTATGTGTCAAAACCAAGACCAAGATACTGTGGTTGCCAGTGAATTACACTGTATGGCCCAGCAGCTTGGCTTGGGAATCAGCTCATAAGTGAGCTGGTGAATTCCCAGCCCTGCCACCAACCTGGGCAGGTAATTTCCTCTTTCTGTTTTCTCTCCCATCTGATTTTTGTACTATAAATTCTTTAGAACAGAGAATATCTGTTATTCTGTGAATACACAGCACCTAGTGTAATAGCTGCTAGACATTACTGCAATGCATATTGTAAATAACTGGAAGATGAGTTAGCATTTTTAAGGACTACAGTATTTATTTCCTTGCCAGCCTTTTTTCCATGGTTTTTTTCCCTTTGTCTATTCAGTGATCACTGCCTCTGAATAAGAGCAGAATCTTTCTTTCTTTATGAAGCACACAATGAATATGTGAAAACTCTAGGTACTGCCTCAATATTATTGAGAAACAATAAAAACATGTCCTAGTATCTAGCAATCACTGCATGTGAGAGAGAGAGGCAAGAAATAAAAGAATCAGGTTGCATGCCCTTACTGAACAAACATTAGCTCTTCAGGGTACTGTATTATCACAAAGCACTTAAGAAATCTGAATTATTATAACATTCTGAACCAAACTCGCTCAGTTCCTTCCCTGTCACACAGGCTCAGCTGCTAATGTTATTTTAATCAAAGATTTGACCAATATTAGGCAGATAGTTAGCAGTGAAAATTAACCCATACACTTCTCACTAGGGAGGAGATTATTATTTTTAAATCTGCATTTAAGTTTCCCACTAACCCAGAGTGATTTCTCTGGAGATAAGCACAGCAGCCAAAATGTAGTGTGCTGTACCTGAGTCCCAGTACCCAGAAACTTCCCTCAGAGTAGAGGTTTGAGGTTTTTGAAAGAAAACAATTCGTATCAGTTTCAGTGTAAGGAGGTGAAGGAGCTTTCCACTTCACAGCTTCCAGTCTTGCATGAATGCTGCTGGACGAAGGCTATTTCTCTTGCAGTTGGATTCATAGCGTAAATCATAGTATTAGTCTTTTAATTAAACCTAGCTAATGGAAAACTAGAACAGCCATTTTGGGGCTAAGAAACATTTGCTCCATTGGCCCTATTTTCCTCTCACAGTAGAGAAACTCAAGCAAATATTCCTGTTTCCTGGGAGTGTCAAGGAGACAAGAAGTCCAGGTGGGCCAAGGGTCTGCTGCACAGAAGCTAGCCCAGGTACTGGAGGCAGCCCTTTTCCTTTCCTGCCTGTTTTTCCTCCTTTCCCAGTTGACTCAGGCAGACAGCATAGCTGAACTGTGAAGAGCGGCTGCCTGTCCCTCTTGGGAAGAGTTTCCACCACTTTGTGCTACCGCCCCTTGGCCAAGTGAGCAAGATTTGGAGTGGGATATGGGATTTCAGTTCCTCTGAAAAGCCAGGGGAGAAGCCTTAAATCAGTGCAGTGCGTTCATATCCAAGTAGGTAGCGTAGTCCAGAATCCACATAACAGAGCTGAAACATGATGGCACAAGACATTTAACTGATGTCAAATTTAAATCCCTATTAAAAAGAAGTGTTCTCTAGTCTGCACCAGGCCATCCATTCTGGTAATCTCATTCCATATTTCTTTTATTGTTGAAAGAAGACGTAGATTAATGACAGAATGAATCCCAGTAGAAGGAACGCGCTCCTTATAAGGGAGGCGCTCCTTATAAGGGAGGCTTGGGGGAGAGATGGTGGAAATTGTAACATAGGATGACTTTGTTGGCAGAGAAAGTTGCATTTGACCGTTTATATTTGAAAATCCTTCACCCAGGTCAGCATCGTTCAGCCAAATTATCTCCATCTGGATAGATGGAGCTGAGGATTGCCTGTCAGAAAAAAGACCTAGAATGTCATATTGTAACTTAGTGCCATGTTTTAAAAGCCTCTTAGTGACTGTGGTGGATCTGTTCAGACAAGGGGGTTGGATGGGAGAGGTACAGCGAGGACTCCTCACACTGAAGCTCACCAGCAACGAGATGAAAAGGTCTGAAGACGCTTGTTTGTTCAGCCCTCTCTCCCAACTGGTCCACCCCGACTTGTTGTTGCCTTTTAGAGAAATATGGTCGTGGTTCTTGATGGTCTTGAATTAATATACAATTTTGCTAGGCAAGTGAATGTTCACTATTTGCACCGCTGTCAACACATGACGTTTAGTGAGATTCCTGTGATGATTTCTAAAGCCTCAGGCTCTGGAGTCACATGAACATAGACTCATCCCTAGCTTCTTGTGGAAAAAAAAAAAAAACAAACCAAAGAACCCCCAACCAACCATAAACAAAAGCTTTGATCTTCATGAGTGTAGAGGAAAAAGACAAAAGTGCAGTGCCAATTTGCCTGTTAAAAACAATGCATGGCAAATGAAAACAAACAATGTATTTATAACAACCCCACAATCTTAAAACTTGTGTCATGATGGAGAGAAGAGGCTGGTGTGGTCATCTGAGAGGTTCAAAGCACAGTAAAGCCACACCATGCTGTAGGGAGGCTTGTGGTATCTAGGTATGTACTGGTCCACTCACCTGTGGGTATTTAAGCTCCAGTTAACATGTAGGACTGAGGATGTCCACACAACCTGGCAGGTCTCACAAAACAGGTATTCTCCTTCCACTCCTTGGCAAAGCCTGGGCTTGTTCAATGCCACCCAAAACATCAGCAGAGAAAGGACGTAGCGCTTCCCCCTTCCTATTACCCCGCTGTTAGTGCAGTTACCTGGGAGGTGAGAGATCCCCCTCCCTCTAACTGGGGATATCTGTGCTCCCATTTCCTTTCTGTCCTATGACTGCTCTCACAGGCAGATAACCATGTATTCTTAGGTACAAGGCTGCGTTGTCAAAGCTGGTGGAGATGCAAGGTTCTGTGGGAGCAAACTCAAAAGTCCACATTTTAAGTAAAGACTTCTTTAGCTAATGGACTCCTACTGGCCATAAGAAAACTATGAGAGTGACTGTGAATGGACCACATCCTCCTAAGGTACCTGGTAGCCTCATATTAAAGGCATTCCCAAGTCAGTATGTATTTAAGGTTGGTAAAGGAAGAGGGTCTTAAACTGTGGGGTATATGTTCCCAGAGTGTGACATGTAAGGTGGACAGGAAGAGGAAGGACACGATCATGTTCTTGTCTTTTTTTGTACAGGGAGTGTAATGTAGCTTTTTTAAAATGTTGGTTTTTTTTTTTTCTCTTAGCCTTTTTTTTTTTTTTTTTGACCCGCAAATGGAGATGTTACATTATGTTTTGGGTCAGAAGGAACCTTCTATTACCCCTATAGGAAGATGTTTTGGATTTTTCATGGAGGAAGAGGAGGAAGGAAAAATGTTTTGTATCAACCCAAACAGATTTTATTTTTCTATTTCAGCGACTGAAGTAAAAAAAAAAAAAAAAAATCAGTGATTAGTACAGCCCTAATCTGGAGATGTATATTTTAGGGATCACATTATGCTGAATATGTGCATTACATAGGCAAAGTAAAAATCCATGCCATTATTGTGCCTGTTCAGTAGCCACTTTTCAAATTGAAATATCTCAGCCATTTTAAATGACGTTTTTATTTTTGCAAAGACGCTAAAAGCAATTAGAGGGCAATATTGACTGTTCACTTGCCAAATACCACTGTTCCAATGAAAGCTGCTTTTGAGTTACTGTACACAAGTGCAAAAAGCATCCCAAATCATTTTACATACATTACAAGCAAAACCAAAAAGAAATCACCATTTAAAAGAAAAGAAAAAGCCGTTTATAAAAGAAATGCTTGCTCCCAAGTTGAAACCATGTGTCAGCCTAGAGCAATGTGTTAAATTTGAGTTATGAACCCCTGGAAAAAAATAGTTGTTTGCAGTGCAGATGCTGAGACTCACAATTAAAGCAGAGGCATGGTGAGGAGAGGTCTCATGCTGATGTTCTGCACAGGGAAAGTTCTCTAAATGCCTTCGGTGGGAGAGGTGATAAATTTTGTGTCTCCTCTGTCAGTAACATTTGTTATTTACCTGTTTTAGCTGTCTTTTTCTTAATAAAAAAGTAAAAATATGAAACTCTTGCATATGACCATATACAAATGACCAGGATGGGTTGTCTGTAATTTTAAAAAGTCATGATCAACCCACCTTTCCAGAATTCAAGGCTACCTCCAGTTCACCTGAAGGGCTATTAATTTCTCCCCAGCATGAATTTATGCAGCAGGATCATTCTTAGAGAGTTGAGTAAAGGCATAGATAAGTCATCTCAAAACTTTTCTGAGGAGCTAAAACACAAGATGTTGTTCATACCCAGAGAAAACTATCAGGATCTTATTGCAAGGATGCTTTCAACTTCAGTGGTTGGTAGGTTATCGAGGCTGACCTGGCAGGAGATTGCAGCAGATACTGTCATCCCTTGGGGATTTGTTCTCCACCCACACTTTGTCTGTGCAGTGTAAAGGGCTCCTGCCTTTGGGATCCAACTTTCGGAGTATATGGGTGTCTTAAAATCAGTTGAGTTACGCTGTTGGGGTAAATCGTAGGCTTTACTCTGCTATCTGCCATTAATTTATCTGTGGGCTATGAGCCAACATCTGTCTTCTCTGCCTCAGGGCTTGATTCTCATTAATACTGAGGCCTCTTTACACCTTCTCAGCAGTGAAAAATGGCCTTGCAGCAGAATTTTATTTACACCCATTTGGTGGCCCCTTTTTTCACTTCTGACACACTTTTCCGCCTTTTCAATGTGTTGCCCTGAAGAACTCACGAGTGTTTTGCTCTTGGACCTGTGTTTTCATTACTGTGTTGTCTGCCCTCATGCATGGAAAACAGAGATTTTATCTGCCAGAAATGAATGAGGTTTTATCGTAACGATCCAAGCAAATGTCATGATTCAGAGCGTAAGAGGATCAACAGCATGGATGAGTTGCACAATAAGTCTGTGTAAACAGAAGCCAGGACGTGAGGAGGTGGAATGGCTTCCTTTCCTTTCAAGAAAAATGTTATTCTAGAAGCAAACTGGGGTTAAATTTTATGAATTGGGGAATATTCCCCTTATTTTACAAGACTGAGTAGTGTAAATACAATTTTTTCCGCTTTTGTCTCTCCCCCCACCCTTAGAGGAGCTGGGTTTTTTCCTGGGACATCCCAAACAGAGTTGATATATCTCTGATATTTTCTGGTGTCTGTGAAAACAATTTTCTCCTTCATTTCAAAATAACAATTGAGTGCCACACCATGTGCCTTTGAGGTATGAGACAGGGTAACCCTGTTAAGAATTCAACCACAGCCATGCAGAAAAGGAAAGAGGGTTATTTGAGTGGAGTGACACAAGGGTGATGGTTAGTAGGCTGCACTGAGCCATTGTTCATGGGAACATAGTCTTTATTTATAAATTATAAGTAAAGATCTGCTAACTGCCCAACTGAGGACACTTACTCGTCTGCGCACTTCAGTCCAAGTGCAATAAATACAGATCAAATGTTCACCATCCATATAATAACAAGGATCTGATCCAAAGCACATTTTTATTTCTGCAGGGTTACCTTGGATCGTGTCGTGTTTTGTTATATTATACATGGATGCATCGTTATTTAAAGGAAAATAAGGGACAGAGTTGAAAACAATTGTAATTGCCAGTTAGAACTCTTGAGGCAACTGGAGACATTGTCTGAAAAGTAGCACCTTAGCCAATATTGATGAATACTTTTTTTTCACAGCTTACAGTGCCATTTATTTTACATCGTTTTAGACTGTTTTCAGTTAGCTCTTAAAGATTTGAAATAATTAAAATGGAAAATTTTTAAAAAGCCTACTGTCGGGGATTCAAAGTAATACCCAAAGTTTCTATTGACTTCAGTGTAAACTATAGGTGCTCTTTGGCTCTGGAAACACAGCATTTATATTTTGCTAGGTAATCATAAAGAAACGTATTGCATAGAGTTTTGTGCCAGATTCCCCATTATGCTGCAGGAGTGTACTGATTGCAGAACGAAGAGCTCAGAAACCAAAAAGTGACAGTGAGTGTGGCAGGTCTCACCTTTACCCCTCTCCTTTCCATGTACGCATTTTGATTTGATCTTTTATTACCTATCCATATACCACTTTTACACAGAATCCCTGCCTAATGGAGAGCACCGGATGGATGATGTATAGCCAAAAAAGCAGTTTGTTTTGCATGCCTGTCATTGAGTACAGCTTTAATTTATTACATATCATTCATCTCGGTGTAAAATAAGTTTTGGCTTTTTTTTTTTTTTTTTTTTTCCTAATAGACTTCCCCATGGTGCCCATTTTTGCAGGATCTGAGTGTATCAAAATCATTGAAGGTTTTACCTTCAGAAGTAGCCCTGGGAGTATGTTTGTCCCAAATTCACATGCATGGATTTAGGCACTTGATTTTAAGCACAGAAATCTCCTCCGGCTAGCATATATTCAGTACAGGAAAGTTGATGGCTCTGCAGAGCAAGTCAAAGTAGGCAATAATTAAGGGTGTAAGTGGAGTCCTTGGCATTTGCTGGTGGAGGCATCTGTCTCTTCCCCTGTTATCCTAGGGTTGTAAGGGACATTTGGGGACAAGAATACACCAGAGTCACAAAGAACCAAAATACCTAAGAGTCCACTAAGATGTTTTCTCAGGGAACTAGCTAGGCTAGTAGCAAATATTACTATCCCAAGCTGTTCTTCATCACTCATGTCCTGGAGATTATTGTACTCAGGAGCTCCATCAGCAGCAGAGAGGCAGTGTGTGCTCCCTGCTCTGCCTCGGTGCCAAGCCAGCAGGTTAGCTCTAACTGCCTTCATTGCTGGTCTGCCTCAAAGCTTCGAACCACATTGAAGGCAGCCTGTGTCCTGTTGAATGGCAAAGCTCTGGGACAGTACTTCACTGTACCCAGAAGCTGAGCTTTTTCTTGCTGGACATACCTTGCTGTCTTTACAAGCCACACTGCAGCATCCCCAGGCTACACGTAACTACAAGACAGAAGCAGAGATCCTCCCAATACTATTTAATGTATTAACTCTCCTGTTTCATCTCTTTCCTGCCTGAAAACTGATGAAGGAGGATCATGCAAGAGTTAAAAAAGAAAAAAAAAGATCTGTAGACTTGTAACTTCTCCACTTTTGGGGCAAGAGTAAGGTTTCACTAGAGATTTTGTTTTATTATGGATGGGATGCGTCTCGTGTCATTTTAGACGGCAGTGAAGTAGATGCCTATGTCTAAGCCAGTCGTTTGAATGTTTCATCTAGTCAGTGGTAGGAAACGGGCACTTGGAGGTCATGACTGATTTGACCTGTTTTAGATGCCTACCATAGCAAGAGATGATTCACAGAGATGATTATTTCTGTCTACTTGCTAGAGAGCCCTGATGACTAGCTTAGAGCTGGATGCCTGCACTTGAACATCTAAAATTGGAGTGCACTCCTATTCTTCCTGGCTTTGGGGTGCATCTGTCATATTTCCAGGCCCCTGCTCAACAGAGCACCAGGGCACATGCTTTTCTTTAAAGTGCTGCTTCCAGGCTTTGCTGTGGGGAGGTGGCATTGACCACCCACCTGCGTGCCAGGCTGAAGTAGCTCCTTAGTGTGCTTTTTACGGGATATTTACAAACAATAGCAAAAAATATTCCACTATCTCCAGCTGTATGCTAGACAGCAAAAAATTCAGTGCAGATCCATTCAGCCAAATCAGAATTACAGAAGCAGGAATAAAAAAGGTGTGCCTAAAATTAGCTCTTTAAAGCCCTGTTTAAACTCGTGCATACGGGTCCTCATTTCCAAAGCAGAGCATAGCTGTTTCTGTTACAGTTGCTGCATTTTTCACATATCTTTGACAAGTTTTAAAAATCCTTTTTGCATCATTGAATTTAACCATATTACAGAAAGGTACTTTTTGCAACTTTAGGGGAATTTCTTGGAAAACCTCTGTACTGTCATCTATTACCATCAGTGATGGCACACATAAAAGAAGGTACACAGAGAAGAAGGGTGTTTTCTTCACAAAGGGCATCACCGTTTTTTTAAATGAGGTAGAAAGGAAGACTTTTCATGGTGTCTTTAGTTAAACTGGACAATATATTTTTTTTTTCTGGAATGAATCTTCCACGTTTCACCTAGAAAGGGGGAAAAGACTTAGCTTTAGCTTCTGTATAAATGTTTGCACAATGTTAATTCTAGAGTTTGTGTGTGATCCCCTTTAATTGTCTTAAATGATCATAATAAAGGGAAGAACCACTGAATTTTTTACAAGAAAGACTGCGTGCAATTATGTACAGAGATTGAAGTAGTGGCTTAAATGTACAAAGTTGGTTCAAATATGGAAGGAATGGATTTGGCTTGGCAAGTTTGAGATGGAACAGAGCTGTTTCTGGAAAGCCATTACAAGTGTCAGTCTGGAAACTGGCTGTCTCTGCACCTGCTTAAGAGCTGCATTAACACCAGTTTCCACTGCACGATCTTTTGGCTTGTGCTGAAATTTCGGCTCGTGCTGAAACTGCACAGATTTGGGTTTACAAAGACCCTTCTGATGGCAAAGTAGGAGAGGGTGAAGCTACGCTGACTTCAAGAAGGAAGAAAAGGGTAGAGCAGCTGACAAAGCATCTGCTGTATGTTCACAGGGTTTTGAAAGCTGGGCTGATGTAAAAATTAAGGTTGTGGGCTGATGCGAAAATTAAGACTGTCTCCTTGAAGATTTTGGCAACTGCCCTGAGACCCCTGGTTGTCCACCTGCTTTCAGACTTTGCTCCAGCACCTGCCCAAGAGAGGTGCATTCCTAGAGAGGGCTCTGTGAGAAGGCACTGAAAATTTACAAACTGAGCTACAAAAGCAAAAGCAAGATCTGATAATGGAAAAGAGCTGTTGCACATCATGCACTTCTTCAGCTGCTGAGCTGTACAGAACAGTTGCATCAACCCATTAAGTGACACTATTCCTTGCTTGGATGAGATGTTATACCTGGTTTCTATCCTGCTTATTTCTTACTCTCCTCCCTTAAGGCTAAGTTAAGACAGTTTATTTGCACAGAATAGGTGGTTATGAGTGTTTTCTAGGCTGTGACTGTTTACTTTTACATAATATAATTTTATTTCAGGGGTGGCCCTTCAGATTTCTTGGTACTCTTTAAAGAATCAAGAGCTGCTTAGGGTGAATATCACCACTTTCTGCTGCTCCTGTACTGATGTCCACACAAATACCAAAGGAAAGGTGTCCAAGCCTAAGCCGTCGATCTCAAGGGGGCTCTGAATTTTAGAAGTGTCCCTCACCCTAACAGCGAGCTGACTTGAAATCCTGTGTCTGAGTAGCTCCAGACTTTCTGGGGTTTGAAAACTAACATCAGATCTGATATTTGGCCCAGCTTCTTAATTAAAATGGAAAATTGCATTTTGAGCCTCAGCCTTCCTGAAGGACAGCCTGTGCCAAACCCAGTGAGCTCGAGATAGAAACAAGGATTTGCAGGACACTGTGTCCCATCTCAGGCAGAGGTCAGCAGGAGTTCTGAGCAAAGTGGGACTGGCCCTGCTGGCTGGAAACTTCTTTATTTGCCTCTGAGCTCCTCAGCCACTGGGGTTTGAGACCTATGCAGGTGTGCAGGGGGGAGAGAGTCATTTGTTACACTCAGAAGAGGATATTTGTGATGAGGGAAATCACGGGTTTTATATGCTCACATTTTTTTGTTCCTTTCTTAAGCAAAAAGGAACCTTTAGAATGCCAAAATCTTAATATTTCACAGCAGTAAGTATTTTATAAACACATGTTGCAAATGGCACTATAAATTCTCCACTATGGAAAATTGCTATCTGGTTTGAAACTAGGCAGGATAAATAGAACTATAAAAGGTTACCTGGAGTAAACAGATAGGGTTTCCAAAACATACCACATGAGATAGATTGGAGCTCATAGTAATCTGTTTTCCATGCTTAACACGCGCTCAGCATCAGCTGAACTCTGTAACTGAGCTGCCATCTGTATCAATCCCGTTCCTAGATGTCATGGCCCTGTTAATGAAATCTGGAAGTGAAATTGTAAATGGATTCAGTGAATGGTAGATGTCAGCCATTGCGTGATGGGCAATCATCAATCATCTACTGTCAGTTATTTCTGTCTCAGTGAGTAAGCCTTTATTTAAAGCATAAAGTAAGAATGTTGCCAGACCACAGGAACAAGCCCTGAGCTGTTTGCAGGTGCTGCTATTCACAGCTGCCAATTAAACCCCTGACATTTCCATAATGGCCAAGAGGCAAAGCATATGCACTTGATATAAACATTTTTGTAAAAATTAATCTCAGTTTATCAATACTTCACTTTTTTTTTTTTTTTCAGGGCAACATACAACATCCTACTTGGCCTATTGTTTGTTTGCTGTAGAAAGAGAGAAATATGAGTTGGAAGGCAGCCAGGGCGTTCATTTCCCCAGGATATACAGTAGATTCCGGTGGCTCATTTCAGCCCTTAATTGGGGAGGGAAAGCACAGTAGTGAGGAATCCCACCTTCAGAAAATGTTGTGTGTGCCCTTGCCCCCCAGCCATGTGCACGTGCTCAACTCCATTGCTTCACATCATGCACTGGCCCTTAGCTCAGTAAAAATGTAATGCTTGGTCTGGCAAATGCTGGTCCTGAAGTTACCCAACCCATTGTGGTTCTTTGCTGCTATACCAAAATTTTGCCTTACCTGGATTTTTATACAGATCTGTGGGCGCATTACTTCTGGCTGGTCCTTTTCATTACCCCTCCACTATCTGAAAAAGAATCCAAAATACCAAAAACTAAAAATGAGCACTTTTTAATATACACATTATTTTCTTTGGGGCAGGAGAAAAAAAAAATATTGTCAACTCAACTTAGTAAAGGCATTCATCTGTACTGCTGCAAATTTATATGTGTATTTCATGAAATTGCCAGTGACGAGCTAGCTTTTTTTTTTTCAGAGAAAATATTTTCATGGAAAAAAAAATTATATATTTCTACAGAAAAATAAACTGCCTAGTATTGCCACCTGACATTTATAGTTTGGAGGACATAAAACTTTTCAGAGGTCCCTTTACTTTTTGCTCTCAGCTGCTTATAGTTCTTCAGGGGTATACTGATCTATAAGTAAATACAGAAGAAGAAAGGGCTGCATTCACATTTTCAAGGAGATTTCATCACATGCTGATTGCTCTACCCCATTTTGCTGCAAAGTCTAGACAAGACAGAACACTGAGTGGGAAACTGGATAGCACTGGGGCATTTTAAAGTTGTCTTCTTCACTCTTCATGGTACCGAGGAAGATCACATAAGTCAGCCATCAATTTGAAGTGTGTTTTCATGTGTCGTACTATCTGGTTGTAAAATTATGCGCTATTGGATGAAATTAATTTCTGAAACTTATAGAATTCTGTTAACATGATATATTTGGAGTTGGTGTTAGAGGTCTTGCTGGCATGTGTGCATTAAATTAGATGTGATTTTTTGCCAGATAGCTGTGCCGGTGTAAGTGCTAATTGTCAGATGCAGATATACTAGTGCAGCTTTTATTGGCATAGCTTATGTTACTTCACCTAACTGAAGTAAGCCATCCTGCCTTAAGCACTTCCCTGGCAGTGGACGTGTATCTATACTGAGCCATTTCCTATCTATCAATGTATCTGAAAGTTTCAAGTATAGATTGATCTTTGCTCAATTTTCCGTTTCTTTTGTCCATGTAGGTGCCTCGCGAAGTTCCACGTTGCTTCAGATTTCAGGGCTAGATGTTGCTTCAGATACCCAGGGCCCATTTTGAATTCAGCTAATTCAGGTAATTTTCTAACATGTTTCTTAAGTTTTTTAAATGCATTTTTTGCATTGAAAACTATTCAAAGTGCTTGAGATCCATGAAAACGTAGCTTTTAGATATTAAAAAAGAATGTTAAAATCTAAGTAATGCTGCTGATTTGGTCTCTTTAGAACTTGAAGGACCATACTGGCTGAGTTACCCAGGGATTAGTCAACTAATCCCACATGTATCACCTGTTTATTTTAAACAAAAAGTGTTACAAAAGGCTGGCTTAACAAAGTTAAAAAGCAAAAATCTCACAAAAGTCTCAGCATCAAACGCTTCTCTGTAGCATATGTTTGTGGCAATAAAGTAATTTCTTGGGTTCTGGATGACTCGGTATTCATTATCACCCAAGATGACCATCTAATTTGTGTACCTTTATGTAAGCAGAAATAACTGCTGCATTCAGTGAGGTCATGCTGCAGTGCTATCACCTCTGACTTGGCCCCTCTGCACTGAGCTAAAAGGCAAAGGTAAAAGGTAACTAACCCCCATTAGGCTCAGTTCCTGTGCTCTTGTAGATGTTGCAGCAATAATAACAATATTGCTCTGAGTATGTCCACATGACAATGTAGAAATGCCCAAGCTAGCTGTAAATGAACTATTGTGGGTACTGGACGCAGTCAAGATGAGGCAGTAGAGAACACCAAGAGGACTAATTTACCCTGCTTTTTGGCAGTGTTAGCTCCATATGGGGTAATTTATCCTGCCAGAAAGCAGGCTCATTTATGGCTAGCTCATTTATAGCTAGTCTGAGTACCTCTTTGCTATACTAGAATTTGCAATGTAGACGTACTTTCTATTAAGGGGACAAGTATGTGATTTTATTAAGTAAAAATATGGAGGTTAGGATTTTGAAGGCACCTAAGGGCTTCTTTTGAAGGTGGTTTAAGAGGTTACCACCTCCAGAGATCTGCTTCGCAACTTCTGCTGAAGATAACTTTCCCCATGAATCAGCATGTGGGATCACATGCCCACCTAAGAGCCTCTTGAGTTTACAGAACAATATTCTAGCTTAAATCACTGAAGAGGATGTGCTTGCATTAAGACACTAAATGATGAACTGAATCAGAGCAGATATATCTATTGATATGGCAGAAACAGGCAGACAGCTTGGGTGATAATGCTCCATATTGCTCATTTTACAGAGCCCAAAGAGAACCAGGTGCCAGGTCCCATGGAAATGTCTTTCTGCTTTAGAATGCAATAGGGGTTAGGTACCTAATTCTCCTCAAATACTTTCAAAAAAAAGCTGTTAGCAATATTTGTCTTTTTAGGGTTGCGTAGATCCAAATGTTGCTTATCTAGTCACCTACTGTAGTCTGATCCAGCTAAAGAAGCTAAAGCACAAACCTAGCTTCCCAGCATGACACCAGTGAGATTTCTCAGGTGCTTAAAGCTAAAGATATTTTTAAATTGAGATTTGTTTGTTCAAGGTTTACCTCCATTAACTTCAGGGTAGTTAATGCATGTTAACACTTCTGGTGCAAAGGGAGACTAGCATGTAGAGAAGGATTTGGCATTCAAGAAAGCAAACAAGTACCGGTAGCTGTTCTTACTTCTACTGCTGCAGTCACATACAATGAGCTCCAGGCTTGACTCTTGCTTCCCTGCTTCAGGGGCTGCCCAGCTATGATCTAGTGTGTTGACCTTACTAGCCAAGTAATGACTTTCATGCTGCTGAATCCCATCAGGAACTTCATGTCTCTTGTGGTCGTCTTCATCCATTGGCTAACTTGTATTATCATTGGCACGCTTAAAATTGTGATGTTATGTTTCAAATGTTTTTAAAGCTGAAACACACAAGCTCTTTTATTTCTCTTCTGCCTAGTAGGATTATTTCAGCTCCACACATGCAAAACCTCATATTATGCAAGAAATTAATCATATCAGGGTAAAGTAGCTACTGAAAAATTGCCAAGCACCATAAACATTGGTCAAAATGCAGGCCAACCATTTGCACAGCAAGTAATTGAAGCTAGAGGTTCATTGGAGCGACATGTAACTTTTCATTATGAATTAGAAAGCTTTTTCAAACATAAAATGATATCTGAGAAGACTGCACTACCTAAAAGGTTTCAGTAAACACTGAAAAAAAGTGTTAAAATATGCTGGAGAGATCAATCATGCTTTATGGTTACTTGCTCCACGTAGTTTCACACAATTCTCTGATAAACAATGTCCCACACACTCTGCCCAGACCCATTATTTTCTTCAGCACCAAAGCGTCAAGGGCCAGATCCTCATTTGGTTTAAGTCAGCAGAGCTCTGCTGAGGTTGACTGCTTGCCATTGATTTATGCCAGCTGAAGATCTGGCCTGAAGAGTGACAAAAATGTAATTTTATGTTTTATTTATGGGTGTAAAACAATAGTCCTAAAGGGAGCAGATGTTCCATGTCGAGGGAGGAGGTTTATGAAATGCAATTCCAGACACAAAACCTAATCTCTGTGGTCAGGGAAGGCATGAGGCCTGTTTTACATGATGAACTTTAATTGAAATCTTGCTCTTTTGTGTTCATTAATTTCTTCTATTTGGGATCCGACAAGCATCATTTAAATTACTTACCAGCTGCCAGACACCTTAAAAAGCAATAGATACTTGTCTTAGACACCTGGAGAAGGTTGGACAATCTTCACTTGTCTTTCCAATACCTGCTGAAATGGTATTAATTTGGTATCACATATTTTTAATTAAGTGGTCACTTCACTAAAGAAATTTCCATCTGTTTCAGATGGAGCTGTGGGAAGAAAGATCATTCAGTTTTTATGGAGGGTTTTGCAATTGTAAAATGTGTGGGTTTTTCCAATTTGGAATGAAAACCAAAGCATTTTGAAATTCTCTCAGAAAGAGAATGGAGTGTCTGCCTCTAAGTCTCAGGCCCCAGACCTCTTATTGTCCCCAGTCCCAAAACTATTCCCTTTGTGGGACCATCTTCCCTCTGTAGATCCTAGAGTAGGAGTTCATTGGCTGCTCTAAAGCAGCTGCCAAAAATTGAAGTTAGGGAGCTGAAAGGAAATCATTGGTAATAGCCTGCTTGCAGGAATGCCACAGTTTTTGAAGCACTCTTCATCATGTTTTCCTTCAACAAGCTGACATTTTTGACTCCCATGCCACTGCACCCACCCTAAGAAGGAGAGAGCATTCAGTGATATGCCTTCTCCTTGGCTTTATAAGGCACAGGCACATACCATGGTGAGATCGGAGCTCTTCAGAGGCACAAAGCAATAGTCAGCTGAGCAGTGCTGATTCACATGAGATGAATTTTGGACCAAAAAGTGCAAGGATGAGATTTTCTCCCTGACCTCCTGTGTTTCTCCCGACACCCTCGCGGTCAAGTACAGTACATGGACAGCTGGAGAACAAGCTGTGCTTATCAGAGGCCAACAGTGACATCTAAATTGCAGCTTCAGAAAAAGAGGATAAGTGGAGCAAAATTGGAAGTGAGTATTCCCGTATTCTGTTAAGAGTAAAAGAGAGAAACAAAAATACAGATTGAGGAGGGCTGTGTATGAAGAACAGAATGGAGCAGGAGCTAACTCTCTTATCTTAATTTAGCTGGAAATCCCAAATTTAGAGTTAACTCTCTTATCTTAATTTAGCTGGGAATCCCAAATTTAAAGTGTGATTTTGTCCTGAAGCAGGCTGAGCATAAGAAGTTTGAAATTCTCCATCAACCAAAATCAGAAACAGAAACCTAAGGCTAAACTGCAAATGGGATGCAGGGAACACTGAAACCTTTCATTCATGTTTCAGCATAATTTTTTGTTAATTCATTTTAGAAATCTGGTGCATCTTCATTGTAATGCTTTTCAACACAGCTGCAACAAACACAACTTTCCATTCTAAAAACATCAAAGCGGGAGCTTCCAAGGTTATAAAAATGCTTAATTTTTGTTAGCCTCCCTGGGTAAGGAGTTAGTGGAATAAGTTTTTCAGAACAGCTTTATTTTGTTAGACATGACATTTGTTCCCTTTCAAAGCCACTCTGAACAACATTTCCAGTTGCGCATTTCCAAAGGCGTGACTCACATCATGTGATGGGAGATGTCTTCACAGCCACACCAGTCCTTCTAGACTCCCTTATAAGTCTCCCAGTAGAGAAACTGGCACTATAGGACACAGTCTGACCTGTTTTAAACCTCTGCTTTAGGATGACGTAAATTAGGCCCTGGAACTGTCTTTTTTTTCCCTATCAGCTGAAAGGTAGTCAATGGGGACTAATGCCAAGGATCATATGAATCCCACCCAAATATTCTTGTCTGTGGGGATAGATGCGGTATTATACTGTGGTAAAGCAGTTCACATCTCTAGACACCATATGTAGGCAAGTGAGAGAAAGGTTTATGTATTGGAATGAAGTCACAGAAGAGTAATAAAATGCTCAAAAAATTGGAAGGGCTTAGTTAGAAGGAAGTATGAAAGCACCTAAATATGTACAAACGCAAAGTGCAGGAGGAATATGTTACATGTTTATTTACCACTTGAAATGTGAAAACACAACTGAGGGAGAATAAAAATCAAGCTTTTCCAAGGGAACGACGTAAAGAAGGTGGGTTGTGATAAAGGGGGGAATAATTTTCTTATCAGATGATCTGTTTAGTCTGGGGAGTAGTTTTCAGAAGAAGCAGTAGCCTCAGAGTTTGAGTCACTTCATACCAGAGCTTGGAAATTCACAACAGAGATCACTCCTGTCTGGGCAGGGAATGAAGAAATAGGGTCTACTGATCTTATCCAGCCCTCACTTCATTCAGCAGGAATCTTTTCCACTGTCTCAAGCAGAATTTGGATCAGACCCTTTTTTACCTCCTATGTTGATGGCTGGCTGAAAAGACTTAGGAAAAGTCACAAGGTAGAGCCCAAGTATGACACCAAGAATGGCTTTTTTTGGGCTGCTACAAGGAAAAATGCAAGTCTCAGAAAATTACAAAGCAGGCGGCTGGCAAATCAGAGGGACTGTTTTACATCTGGGAGCTGAGTCAAGGTCTAAAATGTCTTCATGGAATTAAATGACATTGAGCTTGGATGTCGCCAATTCCCTTAAAACTGTAAGGAAACACTTCTCAAACAGCAGCTATAAGGACAGAGTCATCACTTGGCAAGTTTTGCTTTTGCCACAGCAGGGGAATAGCTCTCCATATCCAGATTATTTTATTTATATGCCCAATATTTGGGAGAGGTTTTGTTGTGGATAACAAAAGATAGCTACATTTTATATCTGATTCAAAAGAAAACAATAATAATAGAAGTGAGGTAACATTTTTGTATATGCCTGAGTGATTCCCTTTGCCTGTTTTCGACCTACCTAACAGCAAACCTCACTTCATTCTACACTGCTCTAATTAATTTGACAGGACTGGAAACTTGCTCTTCCTGTTCACACTTATTATTCATCTCTTCAGAATGCCCTGTAGGGAGTACGAAGCACAGTAAAGCAGTGTTTACCAAATCCCTCAATGCTAAATACACCTTTTAAGCTGACTCTGCACAATGCCAGCAGTGAGAAGATCTGACTAAAGGGCAGCCAAAGAAGAACAAGATTTTCCAGAGCATCGTCTCTTTACACATGGCTAGCAAGTCTTAGGCAAGGAAACTATGTCTTTTTGCCCCCCTTCAAGTTCTACAGTAGGCTCTGGGGATCCCAACTTAGCCCTCCTGTATCTAAAAGCTTTGCTGTAGCCAAAGCAAATGACAGAGTGATCATACTCAATAAGATATGATGTTAGTTCACAAGAGCCACTGGGTAATTTCATACAGGCGTATCTTTTAACCTTTCATCACCCAAATTAGAAACATCATAACACAGCATAAAACACATCTGAAAAATCCATCGGAGGCAGGAACTCAGAAACATGCAAGTAGACATAAGCGTTTTGAGAATTAGAAAGTGTTTTGAGAAAACACTGAAATTGAATGTTAGGTTTCCTTTTTTAAAATTCTCATTGCAGAAAGGGACCTTTTACAAACACAGGAGGTGATTAAGGAATTTTAAAAGTGAAACACGCTTATTTGCACACACTAGGGAAGTAACTCAGACGTTTCATATTTTAAAAGTGAAAGATCAATGAAAGAGATTTTCAGCAGCAAGTTACCAGTTGGGTCCTCGACTCTAATCACCAGCTCCCTTTGCACCTTTATGCCTCCGTAAATCTCACCTTACGTGAAGCTAAAGGTTAAGTTTTCAAAGTACCTGAGAAAATTTCTACACAGCATAGGGCAGCACTCTGCAAATATACCCACATCAACCCTAAAAGAACTAACTCAAACACTGAAAGGGAGAGAATCATAGTAGTAGGGCAGTTTTTCCAGCTTTTTGCTCTTAAACTCCAAATGTTGCTTTGTGTGGCATTCAGCCAGAGTTAGATGCCACAGTATGCAAGTCACTTTTGGGGACTTGAAGCCAGTTTTCAAAGACATGTAAAGAAACAGATAGGCATTCAGTGGGATTTTTCAAGCCGCCTGGGAAAATGGAAACTAAGTAACTGCACATAGGTGCTTTTGGAAATTAAATACTTTAAACTTTTCAAAAATCTGAGAATTAGATTCCTGCTTCTGAAAAATTTATGTTGAGTCATTTTTCCTAGATCCTGAACCTCCTTATTCATGTTGGAGAATAGCAAATCCCAACATGTTTCATGGACAAGCATGCACACGTACAAACACAGGCTTCCTTATTCCCTTTAGTCTTAGCTTTTCTCCATTTATCCACTTGTTGACCTATGGAAAATTTAATCCTGATTCCTTTCACAGTCACAGAGATCTTACACCGATGTTCCATTGTTCATCTCTGTAGGAGTATTTGGGTTTTACAGTAATGCACTTTTCTGGCCTTGATGCAAAGCCTAATGAAGACAAACACGAGACTCACGCCAGTTCAGCTTGGTTTTGGATCAGACCCTAATAAAGAGAGGAACTGGGCTCGTTGAATTGTAGATAGAATAACAGCTCAACTTCTTCAGGTGTAGCTTGTCTCTGAATTGCTGTAGAGAGAAACCCACTCTAAACAGATTGAATCTGGAATAAAACCTTGGATAATTGGGAGTAGAATGGGTCTACTGACTTCAAGGGGAACTACTGCATGAAAAAAAGGTGTGCTGGCATTGGCCTTTGCTGTGTTACATAAGAAAGATGGTTCTTGAAACTAATTAATCCTTGAAAAGATCAGCTGACCCATCTCATTGTTAGCAATACATTTTTAATTATTCATTTTAGTCAAGCATCATTTGAACACAAGTCAATTTGCAATTTCATTAGAGTACAGAAAAGGCCTGGGGTCTATTCCTGGTAAAAAGGAAAAAATCTCTGGCAAAATTTCATAAAGGATGTTAATCCTCTAATTAATTTTATGTATCAAGCAAGAATTAATGTGTCCTGCTATTTAAGCAGAAGTCATCTTGCCAAGAAGTGCATTTTGTCGTACCTTCCCCTCCAGGAAAACCTCTTTACAAGCTTTGTGGCAAAATACCCTGGCAACTAATGACTAGCTTTGAAGCAACATTCACAGACCATTTGCTTTGATGACATTTGGAGCTTTTTCTCCCCCCCCCCCCCCCCTTCCAAAGTCTATTGTAAGTGTAGTGCTCTCACTGCACCGCCTTTGAAAACGAATCAATAAAGTAAGATTTGTCAGGTTGCATCTGAGGAGTATCACATCTTTTAACTCCCTTCTTGGTTGAGTTGCTGTACACATTTTTAAACTAAACCTTATGAACAGATTTGAGTATGTTATACTTACCATATTCACAGGCACACAAGTGTGACGCCTTTCTTTTTCTCCCTTATATTAACCTCAAAAGCTCAAAACCTATGCCAGTTAACCTTCCATAAAACTGACATTATATGGTCATCATACATAATCAAATGATGGATTGCATGTCAGAAAATCACAAATAGCAAATGTTTTCCCTCGTTACAACTATAAGAATTACGGTATTGCAAAAATGGAAAAAAGTGACTTCACCCCACGCCAAAGAACTCCAAAGAAAACACATCTATGTTAGTAAATACTGAAACAAATTTTGAATAGCTCACTAGCATCAGTATAAATCTTAGAGTGAGGCAATCCATACTCATGGCGATGGATGGAGATCAGAATATGGGCCACAGAGTTTCATTTTTATTGTAACTCTTGACTTTCCTTAATCAATGCTAAAATCTTTAGGTCTGATTTCTCATTTCAATGGCTTTGTGTAATGTGTCTCAACCGTACCTCATCTAATTTAATAAAATGCAAGCTAAGGAAGTACTTAAGTTACTTATCAAGGGTTTCAGATGACACATTATTATTGTACTCAAAAGTCAATATTTGCTAATCATGTTAGTACAGGAACTGATCCAGGGCTACAATTCTTGAATTGCAAAGGCATTTAAGATTAATTAAACCTATGTCCTCCTCACTTGACACATACACACACAACACCCCTCCTCCACCCCTCTTCTGAAATGGACAAGTCAGTGTCTCCATAAGAAAAAACCTGTCTAGTCCACAGCTTATAAGTTTCTCAGCTTTCTGCCTCCACTGTTGGTCTGTCATTCAGAGCCTGACTTCAGGCATTGGGGTAGCTGATGTTCAGCATGTTGGGATTGTGCCCTTTGTCTTTGACACTGCTATGATATCAAACCAATCAATTGTATTGTACCTGTGATCTTTGCACAAGACTGTGGTTGAAATCAGGGGAGAGCTCACGCTGAGCAAAAGCAGAGCCAATCTGGGCAGTGTGATGCAAGTTGAGAAAGCCTGATTGCTCATTTTGTTTCAGTTGGGATTGCTCATCTAACAGGCTCATGCTTCAAAGGTACTGAGGTGTTGAGCAAGCCTTATTCCACACAGCGGCAGAAGAGCAGTGAGTTTACACTGTATTATTCATTCTAATTTTTCTTTTATCATACATAATGGGAACAGTTAAAAAACGATCTATGTCTGTCTTTCTCTCTTTTAAAGCTGTTGATGAATTTGGCATGTCTAACATGCAAAGATTTAGTGCATTTCCTAGGGCTAGGTACAATGTGAGCAGGTGATGTGCAAGCTTCCACATGCAGAGCTGCCAGTGCACTTTCAGGCTGGATTTGCAACCCTTCTGCTATGCCAGCCTCAGTCTCCTCTGAGCATACCGTCAGCTGCTCAGAGGCAATGTCTGCGTCTGTACATGCGCATATGATAAGCGATGTTGTGACTTCCTGATATGATCATATATTTATTCAGAACCTGGCTTAGAATGAGATACAGATTTGCCTTGAAGCAGGAATCTCTTAGGGGCTTAAATGTGGCTTACCTGCTACCCAGCATATATTATTGTAGTTTGTATATTATTGTGGTTTTCCCTTACTCCTTTAAGCCATTATTATACTGGTCTGAACAGTGTAGATTAAATGTTTATATGAAAATAATAGAGCAGAGTGAAGAATTGGAATCAGTCACATTAGCAGAGATTCTGATCTACATAAAACTCAGGCAGAACACAACAGCGACGCTATCTGCACTGGATTAGCCCAGATTTACACTCATAAATGGGACAGCAGTATTGGAAACCACAGGTCTGATTCACCGTAGAGTTACTTCTAAAATTGGTGTATTGCAGAGGCTTATAAAGTGGGAGGAGTTCACTGTTATCAGGAGATTGAATTGATATTGTGTATTAAATTGTACAGCGATTGCATGGGTTTTGATCTAGGCATGTGGAACATTAACATGCAAATTAAAAAAAAATAACTGTTTTGAGTACTGCGGTATCCAGTCTGCTTACATCTCAGATCAACCCAGTATTAAGTAAAATACTCAGATGCATATTTTACAAAATCAGAATGACATGTTCTGTTTGATATTCCAATTACTGTTGAACTATTAATCTGAATGTGCTAATAGTGGCTGTCGTATAAGTCTAGCATCTGAAAGCCTCTAAGCAGTAATCCACTATCCTCAGGTTCTTTTTTGGTATTCATTCAATTTGAAATATGAGACAATTTACCATTTAAAGTCAGCCCCCCCCCCCTTTTTTTAATTAAATGTTATTTTATGCATGTCTTAACATACTAATTCATTCATTTAGACCTGCCGCACACTGGCGGAGTTACTAATCCCTTTTATTTATTTATTTTTCTTTAAATCAATAATGATGCCATTTTTAGCATGCTTTGGAAGTATTCAAAATCTCAGCTATTTCTCTGTGTGTGTATCTATTTGCCTCAGTCGATTGTTAGGACAGGGAATGTCACACTTACCTTTACTGGTCTATGCAAACTCAATTTGATAATCTTAGCTCATCTCCCAGTGGAGCGCGTATCCGTGTCACAAATGTCACCTTTGAAACTGGCACTAATTGGCATTCATGTTGGAAGTCTCAGTGGAATGGCCATAGACACAAGGTGAAATTTTGGCTCTGTTGAAGGCAACAGGAGTTTTGTCATTGACTTTAATAGGGTCAGGACTTCTTCCAGAGACTGAATTGTCTCTCATACAGATGTTCATACTGGGCTGGGAGCTTCAAACCCTCTGTGTTTGCTTATGACTAATAAAATGTGTTTTTCTGCTAACCTTCATCCTTCCCCTGCCAGGATCTAGTCCTCTTTTTAAAGGACAGAGTGAATAAGCCCAGATAAGACCTCCAGCTTCCTCTTGTACTGTCCTCCCCAAACCCCAGCTCCCTTCCTTCTCTTTATACTTGATCATAATGTCTTTGCAGGCCCAGTGCAAGTTCTCTGTCTTCTGTCATCTTTTGATTCTTCTTCTGTTCTTGTGTATTTTTAACCACTCTGTTTTCTGGAGCCTCTACCTTCAAGCATGCTCTTGCTCTTGAAAAAATGAAATCCCTTTAATTCAGTCTGCCTTTTTAACAACCCACTGATTTCCTCATGTCTCTTGTCTCCACATTCTCTGAAGCTGCTGTTTGTTCCCACTTCTAACTAGCTTCTCTGTCTCTGATTTTTAATGGACAGGTTTCTCCAGCTTCTGTACTTGGCTTCATCTGAAGACAGTCTTTGCCCTTCTCTTTCCTGATATCTCCCTCCCAACACTTGGCTTCTGTAATCCTCTCTTCTTGTCATTCCCAATTTGCTCTGGAGATGCCTCCTCCCTGACAGCTCCTTTATTTTTTTGTGCCTCCCTTTGCCATTTGGTCTCCCCATTGCCTTGCAGAGGTATCCATGTGAGAATCCTCAGTGCGTGTGCCCTTCTCTGCCAGTCACTCTCCTTCTCTGCCAGTAATGCTCTTGTCTGGACTTTCATAACCATCTGCTTCTGCACATCCAGCTGCCATTTCAGTATTGGCTTGACTTCTTAAGGTTAGTTATTTACCACTTCTTCCTGATTTTTAGATCCTCATCTCCTCTATCAGTTGTTACACTTGCTGTCTCCTAGACCACCTTTTCTCCCATCTTGCTGCCCCTTCTCCTGCCATTGATTGTCTTCCCTATCATGGTGGCAATCATGATTTTTTTCATCAACACAAGCTAAAATGTTATGATCATCTCTGTTCTTGATGGATGATGTTGGCAAGATCTCCCTGCTTCCTCCCTTCCATTTAAAATGCGGCTTGCCAATGCCACCTTGTCTCCACCAGCCAGCAGCTTCCTTGATTTTCTACTGCCTGCTATAAGAAATTCAAGCCATTAAAAAAACCCATAAAATCTATTGCTTGAAGTTCTGCTGCCATTTATCTTCCACTCTATTTAGCCGACTACTTCTTCCATTCTTCTCTTTTACAGGTTTCCTCTGTCCTTTTTCCTCTTTGCACTTTCTGCTGTGCTGCTCCATAGATAAGGAAGCATTTTTTTGTTGTCATCCATGAGCAATTTTTTCTTTTGCTTCCTGAAATCTTCCATTAAAACTCACCTCTAAACTTTCAGCTCTCCCTTTCTCTCAGTCAAGCAGAGGCTTTAATGCACTAGAAGACAAAAACTGTGATACTGGCCATAGCGCCATTAATACAGCCTCTTCTCTCACGCCCAGGCACAGCCCTAGTTAAGTCAGTTAATGTCCACCATGTTACCTGGAGCCTGTGGAGATGGTAGACAGCAGTGATTGGTACTTGTGTTTGTAATGCATGAAAGGTGCTCAGTGTGCTACAGTACATTGTTGTTAAGAATGTAGAATAATCGCTATACTGAGAAATGAAATAATTGCATTTAGGGAAAAAAAATGAAGAAAATGGTGAATACCTTGAAGCCTGGAGCAAAGCTGAAAGCAAGAGTTGCAAATTGTACAACTCCTATTATCTTGCATTGAAACACACTGGCTACTGTTTTGAAAGATTTCCACTACAAGTTAGGTAGGGAGTTCTTGGTACACACAATCACTTGTTACTCAGAAAGCACTGCTACACAGAACTTCAAGTTTTATTGGGTGAGTTTTTATGGCTAAGGCTATGTAGGAGTTAGAATGAGGTTATCTCAGTGAGTTTTACAGAGCAGGGTGAATTGTTTGCATAGGTTTTTATTTCATTCTGCAAAGTTCCCCCAGCCAACCTAAAAGGAGTGCTGGAGGAATGTGACAACTAAACTCCCTAGGACAGAAATAAAATACTTCTCTGTGTGGACCATTAAGTGAGATTATTAGAAATATTCCCTCTGATAAAGGGAGAGTATATAATGCCACACAGTGCTACGAAATGTTTCATTCTTTAGTATCATGATCTAGAGTCCGTGTAGGCCTTGACTCAAGAGTCTGGATGTGCTGCAGACAAGTGAGTCATTTTCCAGTTCATACAGGGCTGCCCTTGATTTTATGAACTTCAGGTCAGACCAATATATCCTCTGTTCTGCAAATGACTCTCTTTTTGTGTCAGGACCATGATATGGTTTGGACAAGATCTAGAGATGAAGGCTTTCAGTGGTGAGAGTTACAGAAAAATGAATGGAAGGATCCAGATCTAGATCTCATGTATCCACATGCCACAACCTTTATGGTGACCAAAACTCCCCCACTAGAGGAAACCAGATTATATTAAATGCTTGGGGTCACTGCATGATCTCCCTGTCTCACTTTTTTTGTCCTGTAACCCATGTATTGTGCTGATCCATTTTTCTTAGAGTGTGATAGAAAATGTTCTTCTTTGGAAACTCTACAGTTCTGAGCCAGCTTTGACCTCTGACTCAGTTCAAGGCTTCTCTGCAGTCTAGAAAATCTGAAGGTGACCACCATCCCCCACTGTGGCTCTGTGGCACAAAGTCTTGTCTTCTCCTTTCCCACAGCTGCCTGTGTGTCAGCAACAGGCCCAGTTCATTGTCACTTGGCAGCCAGGGCCTAGTCCTGCCTTCTTCATCACAGAATTGATTTGGATACATTTGTATGATTCTGTTTAAGTGCAAGTTAATTACTGCAAATTCCTGGCCTCTGAGCCCATCAGGGCTAATCCAGCCTTAGGACCCCTTCAGCACAGCAGTGGATGGCCATGCAGTACTGTATTTATCTAAGAGCACTGAAAATCTGTGTGGCTTACCCAGTGCAATTCCAGCTGCAAGTAAATTTTTCCAGACACGTTCAGGATATACCTTAGAAAGGAACTTAAAAAGGCATCTCTCTCTTACCCAGTGGACCATTGCAAATACCCATCTTGACCAATAAAAGGTGAAGCACACCTGTGGGGCTGGAGTGAGAAATCACAAGTTTCCTACTGAGCTCAAAAGAAAGTTCGTGCGTTGCTGCTGTGCAAGGACATTTTATGTATTGGAGGTCGACCTTCTGCGCATTCAGAGGCACAAATCCTCAGGTTGTGTAAAGTGTCCCCAGCTCCACAGAGAAGCTGTGACAATTTACACCAGCTGAGGTGCTGCTCAGCGTTTTTGGTTATGGGCCTTATTTACTCATGGCTAGTTAGAGTTCCTGTGGAGCTGTTACGGCACTGTGTGGGTATAAATCTTTCTTTAGATGCCTTTGGAGCAGTTAGGAGTTAGCATGCCTGTCTATAAAGTAGAAACATCCTTGAGCATATGCCTGGCATAACCTTACAATAGAATGGTGCCATAGCGATCTGCAATATAGCTATTTTTACCTAAATGAAGATCTACAAATAATGTCCACTAAAAAGTTGCCACATAGGATAATTAGGTAGTGAAAAAATCCCGTCGTGTTTTGGCATAGCCCATTTCATTTGTGTCTGCGTCTTTAAGCAGTTACATCCTGGAATAAACCTAGCTCCTCATCTACCCAAGAGTGTTGTGCTGACTTACCTACTTTCTCTTCTAGAAATTGTTTAGTCAGGGAAAGGTGTCGGCCACTCTTTTATTGAACTAAGTTTGTCAAACAGTTCGACAGCAGCCTTATGTAGGCAAGGCCTAAGGTACTGTCACAGAGCAACAGTTCTTAACTCACTGCAGTAAAATAAGGTCAGTGTAAATAAGAATTTAGTTGTATGGCTAGACTGTTAAACACAGCTAGTTTCTGCATATTCACAGAGGGAATTCACATCTCCCTGTGGTGGGATGCAGCTGTGCTGCAAAGGTTGTGTGGCATTCTCATGGCCACGCCCTGAAATACAGACATTTCAGAACACCTCCCTCTCCCCACAACACTATGAGTGGTGCCAGCAAAAAATAGGGTAAGGGTGAACAAGGAAACCATTACTGGCCTTTGTAAACCTCCTTGAGATCAGCATGCACAAAGCCAGCAGTGAGCAGGAGGAAGAAAAAGCTCGGTCTCCTGAGTCCTCCTCTGTTGTCCACTCCTCAGGGGAGGCTGGTTCTGCAAAGCACAGCATGACATTTCAATGTATTTTCTGGATGTAGTATGTGAATTGCAAGGGATACAAAACTGTCCTACAGAAAGATGTATTTCTAGGTAACACTAAGGGGAAAAAGTAGGTCCCTGTGAAAAAATATTTCCCTAGCAGTTTTTAGCTTTAAAGATATTAAATTACAGTACAACTTCCCAAGAGTGTTCTTGCAAGTCATTTATACCATAACACATAAAATTACAGTAAGCCTCCATTAGTACTGTGGCTACTTCTGTAATCAGTTTTGAAGAATGTGCTCCATCAGTGGAAATATTTTGATTTAAGTTCATATTGAGGAGCTGTCTAAAAGTAACACTCTAAATTACACTTTAAAATAAGTCCCATGGTACGTCCCTACGATATATATGGTATGCTGACTCCGTGTAATTAAATTCTTGTCTAAAGTTGTCATTAAGTTGCAGTAAATATTTAAGGTAGCTTCATTTTAAAATAGATTTACTTCTTGATTTTAGCTGATAAATATTCTTGTATAGAAAATTAATTAAAATATTCCTACATATATATAACAGGGCAGGACTGGTGGTTGTAGCTGTTATGAGCAAGCAGACTAGCAGTGGCTTCTATCAGCAGCAATGTAGCTGACAGACAACAACATTGAGAAAATAACAGGGTCCCACACAAGGCTTGTCAAGGAATGGAAGTCCCAGGCCCCCTCCCATCTTCTCTGATTCCTCGGTCAGAAATAACATCAAATTACTTATTAACTAGTGAACCGCAAGATTTCCTGTGAGTAACAAAAATTAGGCAGGTTTGGATGGTGGAAATAATCTTTTCTCATATGTGCTCAAGCCATCATGGGTACAACACTACCATTAAATGAAAAGGATGGGGAAATTTCACTGAGTAGACTGGGGGAGAGAAGGGTCAGTGCTTCAGAGAGTCTAAAAAATAATGATATTTTTTAGAAGTTTGATGAAACAGGGTGGGATGATGGAGGAGAAAGTCTCAAAAAAATCCCTGCATCTGCAGAAGAGCTCAGGTGTGCATTCATTCTTATTAGTCCCTAAAGAATCCATGCTGGGTTCTCATGCTATGGGACTCAACCAAAAAAGCTTCAGTTGGAGCTTGCATCTTTTAGAAACTCCACTAATTAGTCTGTAGGAAATCAGGCTTGATTACTTTTGGTGCTCACAAAACTACTTGTGTTTTTTCTGGAACACAAACAGGCAAATTGCTGAGATGACAAATATATCCGCCATGTCTTCCAAGAATCTCTCATGCCCTTTCATGAGTGTTTGAATCTCTCCATTTCCCAAATGTATGCTTATTTGACATTTTTATAAGTAACAGGTGTTTTACGTAGTTTCATTGGTACCTCAAACTTTCTCAAGAAAATGAAAAAGGGTCTGTCTTTATCTGGTCTACACCGATTGACATTATCTTAAACCATCTTCAAATTTCTTTCCATTCACCTCCATAACTCTTTCTACAGGCTGTCCTCCAACTTTTCTTCATATCTTTATGGTTATCTATTAGAAAACTGTCACTTGGTCAGACTCTTTTTAATGTGTTACATTGTCAAGATTTGACACTCTAATGCAGTGTATTCAAACTTTTTTGATCTCTAGAAATTTCTCATTGGTGATGTGGAGCCTTTCAGAAATTTCACATAGATTGCTGTATAGCACAAATGAACTTGCTGTTCTCACTCACCCTGCATGCATCCTTTAGAAGCAGTCCAAGTATTCCCCCCTGTATCCACAGATTACAGATTGTACAGCTTTCACACATCAAACTTGGGATCCTGAAATGTCAGGAGTGGCTGATTTATGCCTTAGAAAAATATCTGAGTTAAAGATCTAACTAAAAATAAACATAAATTCGAAACTTAGTAGATAGCTCCAGTCTCCCATAAAGGAGCAGGAGTCTGGTTGTTGTGGAAGACTTAATAGGACATGATTCCTAGTTAGATCTACAGAGCACGCTTAATGACCACATCAGACATTGAGGGATTACAGTTACCAAGGGATGGAGAGGAAAAAAGCCCTGAGGAGTTTTAAAAAAGCCCGTATGAGATTTGGACAGCAGTCTTCTGTAAAGGGCCTAGGTCAGCCTTTATAACCTGGGAGAAAACTATAGAGAAAATGAGTCTGTGAGACTTTGCCCCCAGCATATAAACAAGCACAGCTTTCTTTTCCTTTCTTACTATTGGTTGGATATCTGGCATTAAAACCAAACAGAAAATCTTCTGGGATCTTCTGATGTTTTATGTTGGAAACTGAGGTCTTTGCTGGTTGGACTGCCACTTCTGATGAGTAGCTTACATTGAAGTCACACAAGCCAGCATTCTAAAAATTGAGTAAGTGACATGGAAAACGTAGTCATTCTATAAAATTCAGTTTCATTTATTCATCGCTAACACCTATTCAAGTTCAGTAACAAAATAGTTATTAAGGTTAATGTCATCTTCATTTACAGCACTAGATTTTACAAAAACATCTGGCCCTATCCAGGTATAGTGTAGCCTGTAAGAAGCAACCAGGAAGACAGGAATTCAAATTTGTGATATTTCTAAGCATATATTTCAGGTTTTTGCTGTAGAACATGAGAGCTAATTTAAAAAAAAAAAAAAAAAGTCCTTTGCAAGTCATTATTGGTGAAGGAACTGTTAACACTTCATCTACTAAAATGTTTCCAAACTGTTATGCAAGCCTTGGAGAACACATTTTTCTTTCTCTCATTATGTCCATTTTTTTTGTCATTGAAGTTCAGCTTTCTGCAGGTCTCTAACACCCAAAGGTGCAGCTTAGTATCCAATGGGATATTCAAAAACAACTATTCATCAAGCTCTTTTTCATACCACTGTGAATCACCAATGTGACTCCCCATGAGTGACTTCCCCAGGTGCTTAAATAGCCTTAGACATTTGGCCCTACAGCTACAATTCTGCAAAACATGCCCAACATATGCTCAGCTTTAGGCATGTAAGAAATCCCACCCTGCTCAGCCAAAAAAAAAAAACCAAACCAAAAAACCCCAAACCTAAATTGCTATGCTCAGTTAGAATATAATATTTGGACATCTCCTGTTCACAGAGAGTGTGGCAGCGCATGCAAAGCTTCATTCCCATGTCTACATGGGTCCTAATTTTCCAGGGTTAAAACTTGAATCAAGTTTTTCCTTTAGTGAGGACAAGCTGCAAAGAGCAGACAACCTCATTAAAAGGGAAATCTATAAATCCTGTAGTCCTCTCCTCACCTCTGTTAACTACATTGTTTGAGGTAAAAACTGTTAACTGCAGCTTTTAAAAGGTATGCATAAATGCAACCTTTTTCCACAAAAAACTTTGAAAATGTGTGTAAATAATAACAATTTCTGATAAATGCAATGCTGTTTTAATAGATTTATGTGCTGAAGACAAGAACTACTTACAGTAATAAAACGCATGGGCTTGATTCTTTATTCACCTGAGTCACTCCATTACCTCCAGTGCTTTAAGGAAATTGCTACAAGAGTAGAATCAGGCCCTTAATGGTTTGCCAGCTACCATACTGACATTACACCCAGACAATAGTCACAGAAATTTATATTTAGCTCCACAAGAACAGTACATTAGATATCCTTAAGTGTTTTATGAGGCAGGACTTCTCTGACTATTCTGACAAAACACCAGTATGTGTAGTAACTGAAGCTTTGAACAAATATTGCAGTTATGATTTACAGCAGAATTGCCAGAGTCTTCCTAGCTTCATCTCTGATGGCTACTTACTCAGGCTGTCATTTTTAGCTCCACAGATTATATCTGTGTTGGCCTCTTCCACAAATACTGGATTCACTGGAGTGTGTTGCAGACAATACAGCTCTCAAAACAATGAAGCATTTGTGTTCATTTTCTTCTATTTTATCTTTGGAATTCTACTATTTAGGTCACTATCTGTTGCTTCCAGCTATTCTTTCCTGACAAATTGTAACTCTTTTTAGGCTTAAAAAGATATAATCAATGAATTCATCTATGTTATTCCTCTGGGTATAAAGGTCTAGATGTAATAAGTGGTACACATAGTGTAAGATTACATTGCTATTCCTGAACTGCAGCCCCAAGATTAATTGTGCCTTATAGGCCAAAATTTGAAGATATGCTGGATGCTGGCCTCTCTGAAAATCTGATACAACTAACACAATAAAACCCCAATATTACTAAATTTCTCAAATGCTTTTAACATGATCCCTCACCAGCATGAACTGGAAGGGTGTGAATGCATGTATCTCCCACAACACATAATTTTAGATACAGAGAAGGAGAATAATGATGATCGGATCCTTTACCTGATCATGTCTGCCTTTCCTAAATGGAAAAAAAACCACCACAGGTTTACTTGAAAAAGATAATCCTTGGATTTTAGCGAGTAGCATCACTCATCATGAAATGCGTCAGTATCTGTGGAATAAAAATTATACTCAGGTATGGGGACATACAGAAATTCCATTTACATTTAAACTTAAGCTCACTGATTGCTCTGCTCATGTAAAAAATTACTGTGCTCTGAATGAAACAAAGATGAGTGCTTAAGCAAACAGTCATAAATTAATTTATAATGAAACATGACAGTCATAATTTAATTTAGAATGTATTTAAGATTGTTGCTACTATTTGTATAGGTCTTTTTTGCCTGGAAGAAGATGTGGCTTCAGTGAAATGTCAGCTACTGAAATACCAGCTATTGAAATACCAAACTTATGCGTACATGTGTATTAATTAATTAAAATTATGTAGATACTTTCCTAATGAAGATCTGTTGTCTACTGCAAGCAGTCAGACAAAAGACTGCATGATTGAGGCACATGCAGTATCAGTGGGGCACCAAGAACTTACCAGGAAGCATGAGGGATGCTGAGCATAACCTGTAAAATCTGTGGGGTCGTGAGGCTGCCGCTCAGCTTCCTTCCTCAGTGGTGAGGAAAGGGAACGTAGCATGACAGCATGGAGTAGGGCTGCAGCTTTTGCACTTACCTGCTCTCCAAAGCTGTTGGCTGCCCACGCACAGCAGAGCAGCTGTGTAGGCCCAGTACTGCATCCCTAAAATACATTAGGCAGACAGCTGCTTTTGTTGACATAGAGCTAAGCACATCTGAAATGTAGTTCAGGCACCTAATGTCTGAATTGCCCTCTCTGCATCACGGACTGCTGTAAGAGCACCTGAAATGACTGTATGCCTACCCTATGCCCCTCAGGTTAGGAGGCACCAAGCCATCTCTAGCTACACCCCTGCTGCGTTGCTGGCTTCAATATCCAGGTGTTCAAGAACTAGGCAAAGGTTAAACTCCTCATGTCTGCACCCCTGCCAATGTCAGTATGCTGCCCTGTCTGCTGGGCTGGGTCCGTGTCCAGCATCTGGCTGATGCCAGCATAGTAGGAAGAGGCAAAGAGCAAGACTGGTACTTAGAGCACAGGCACTCACAAGAAACAAGCTCTGTGGTGTGTACTCTTTTAAGATACACATATATATAGCTAGACAGTTTATTTTCTGCTAGATTTCTTCTAAATCTTTTGGATGTTTCTGAACAACCAATATGAATATATATATTTTAAAAGACAAAAATTCCTACCTTGTGGAATTTTATTTTTTATATTGTAGAGGTTGTTCTTTGTAAGCCCTAATGAATCTTCTGCCTGCATTGACTCCACCAACGAAACTATTTGGGGTTAAAGTATTTCTCTAAGCTTTTCACTTTTATCAAATTTGCCTAATAAAAATGGTATGAGTGGTTTAATTTTAACGCAAGAAATTATTTCTGTTTCTAATAGTGTCGAGTCACAAAAAGAAGTAACTATGCAATTTGTTAACTGAGAGATGGTATGGTAGGGCATTTGGGGATAGTCAATGATAGTCAGGGTGTGACCAAAAAAATCTTAGTAGTTTATCTCGGTATCAGTTAAGAAACCATGAGCCCAAGAACTTGTGATTTCTATTTGGAAAGTAATGTTTAAGAAAAACCAAATTACAGGCCTTGCAGTGTACTATCTATGCTAAAAATAGGTATTTATGAAAAGTAAAATAAAAACCAAAGCCCCTCTGTTATGATTAGTTTAATAGGGGAGGGCAATGGATGCATTTGCTGTAAACTGTCAAAATTAACGTGTGTCATACTGATGAGCAAACAGATTCTTTAAATATGGTTAAGCAGCATAGAGGAAGTACATGGGTAAGGAAGTATGTAAGTGACAGTAATTGGTCAAAAAGTAGTTTGTGTCTTCCTCCAATTGCAAAGTTTGCAAAGGGTCATTTCCACACCCCTTGTGGCAACAGAATTCCCCTTGTCATACATTGAGCTCCTATTTTACAGCTCAGGAGACCAGGGGGTTGGTTAGACGCACATGTTAAAGCATGAGCCAGTATATTCTTACCCTGCTCTGAGGGGGAGACCAGTGGTGGCATTTCAGGTGGGCAGCTCCAGGGCCCTTCTATCCTGGGTGTTGAGAAAATTAGCATCACCTGGAAGGGCAGTAAGCTGGTTTAAAACTTCGAGTATGCTCAAGGACACATAGTGGCAAGCATTCAGGATGTATCATTTCGCATGCTGAGCTTGGGTAGCCATAATGTGCTTAGCCTGTATTTCCTGTTATGTATCTACTATTTATCCCAATTTCAAAACTGATTAAAAATTAGTCTTTTTGCATCAGAGAATGAAACCTTCCTAATAAAATACCCTCCAGCAGCCACAACAGGTCCTTCCTTTCCAATTAGCTCACCTTCTCAAATCAGAAGTATAATTAACCATACTATCCTTGAAAACAAAACTGATCCTGGTTCCTTTACAGAATTATTTCTAGAGAAATATCCTGGGGAGGGAAGGGTTGATAAGCTGAACACTGTCCTAGCAAAAGCCTTTTATCTTTCTCAATAAGATTTGTCATTCTTGTGTATCAGTACCTTAAAAGCCAGTTTTATAACTCTCATATTTAATACTGATAGTAGAAGCCTTTCTTAATTTCCACTTTCTTCGCTACTAGTGCATCTGCCAAGTTACCCAATAGTTTAGATTTTCCTAGAACACCACAAACACATCCCTCAGATACACAGATCAAACTACATTCTCAGGATAAAATTTTAGCAACAGCCACTATTTGGGGTTTACGTTTACTTGTCATATGGACATGCAAATCTTCTGTCTTATAAACTGTTTGAACATTGCCAGCAGAGGCTTGACAACACAACAAAGAGTCTTGCTATTTCAAGTTATATTGTCTGTTAAAGGTATTATTATGATGAAGTTCTTTGAAAGGCTAAAAACATTTTTTCTGGGTTAATTTTCAGTCAGATCAGTAAGATGATCCAACTTGTCATATACTGCACAATGGCTGAAGGACAGGGAGCTGCAGCCACAGACCGTAAGTAACACTTATTGAGCGCCAGCACGGTCTTTGGTGGACTTGGGGATTTGATTTCATAATCAACTAACTAGCACCAAGAATGCTGGTTAATACAAAAGCAAATTCACTAGTTTGAAAACCAGTATAGTTACGTATTTCAGGACTCCACTGCAGATCGTTGTGTGTACAACCAGTTCCTTCACCTAGGATTTCTATTTTAAATGGATCAAAGGAAGCACTTTGTCACCACTCTAAGTAGAAAAGTGAGGCATGGAATAATTGGGTAAATTACCAAGAGAGAACATTCAGGCAAAGTCCGTATCGAATTCCCACTTCGCTCCCTTTTACCAGTTTCTGTAGTATAGTATTTTCCCCAACAGACTAGAAAAATGTAAAAAAGTTTAATGATGATTTACAAATATACAATACTTACATTTTTAGGAGTTACAAAAATGGCACATACTACAGAACCCAAAAGCTTCCTCTAACCTTTGGTACATTTCAAAGCTATTTATTTACACAGAAAAATTACAGTCACTTTTCATAGTGCCACATGTTTACATATAAGCATTTCTCAGTTGAAAAATATCTTGCAGCTTACCCACAGGCAGTTTTTGCAGTTTAAGCTCTGCAACCATCTATCACATCAAAAATTCTATCAGCCCCTGTTAAGCTGACATGACATTGCATTTTTATGTTTTAACAGCCTTCAGTTTGAAAAATATGTACAACCCATAAGGCTAAACTGATTCATAGTTGTTGAGATTTCACCTGGTTTGTTTTATATTGCTCATGGTTTAGTAAAATGACATAGGCTACCTCTTTTAATTAGCTCGGTAACACACGTTTAGAAAAAAGTGGTCCAATTTTGTTAGCTAGGGTTATTTCCAACTCTTCATGAAGGGAATTAAAAAAGTCCTTTCCAGGATGCTTTTTCACCTTATGAAACTTTTATATTAAATTCTTCCTTCACTATGTACAATTCTTACCTAAGGTAACGGAGACAAACTGAACACGCTTTCCAAATCCTGTTCATTTCCATTAGTTTTCCCATGTTAGATGTTTTCTAGATTGTACTTTCTTTAAACCAAAACTTTCTTCTACCTGAGACCAAACATTAGTATTTCTTAGTCTGTGTGTACTTGAGAGTCTTCTTATAGATTAAAATATTTGCAATAATACAGCCAAAACACATACAGTCTGTTTTTGACATCTTCTACTTTCGTGTATATACAAACGCATTCATGCTCTGATGATTTTCAGACTATACAATTTCAACACATAACAGTATGTGAACTCAATACAATCTTCATTGGGCTGAAGGTAGTTTGGGACTACACATTTACAACTGGTAGTTTTTAATTAAGACTAAATACCACCAGAGTATTAGTTATGGTTCAGGTCAAGATCTTTTTAAATTGAGAAATAGAAAAAGTTTGCCGTCAGTAGCTGTGAACAGAGTTTAAAAACTGTCTTCCAGTATTACAATATTTCCCTCCCAAAAACTTACTCCATAGACAAAATAAACTCCAAATTCAAGCATCTTTAAAGAACGCCTGCATTCTGGATTTTCTTCGTGCAAGAGCTGCTTGTTTTTTTCTTTCAATCTCTTCTTGAGAACATTTTCTATTTTTTTGTTCCGCCACAGACACTGTAAATAAAAAAACATGTATTAGGAGCCTTCAAGTTTGTTCAGTATGTATACAACTTATCTGTTTTCAGTGTTTGAAGATCTATGGCAAGAGCGCACTATTCTGACATACCAGGCACCCAAGTTAAAAATGGCTCATCTATTCTGTCCCCAAGGCAGGAAGGGGGATAAGATGCATGACCTTTGTAGGGCTACTGATTACTACCTCCCAATGAAAATACTGGGATGCAGACATTTGCTTCAAGGAAATTTTACTTGGCTGCCCTTCAGGTGAACCTTGTGACATCAGGAGTCAACATATGAGATGGTGGTGGGTTAAGAAAATAAAAGCTATCAGAGTGAAAAGGGCTCTACAATTTAGTGACTTAGGCAGAGATATGGGCATGGAGATGGTATAGACACAGGGGTCAGATACAGTACAGGTGTCACACAAATAAAACCAGAAAGGTTGAAAAAAGGTCAAAAGTAGCAATAAAAATTGGCAAAGGAGACAAGAACATGATAGCTAAGTGTAATATTTTATATGTTGTGTTACAGAACTATAAATTCCCATACAATAAAATCCTGACCTCACTGGAACCAGCAGGAACACTCCCTGCACATGTTAAGAATTTTACCGGTTTTATACACCAATTTCCAATTAATGTAATTTTTAACAAGTAGTCTTTCAAACTTTGTCTCTTTGCTTCTTAAAAAAAGAAAGCATCCATGAAAAATTATGTATGTTTTTGAAAGGATCACTTAACGTCCATCTTTTTGTTACACCAATGTCCTTCCACCAAAAATTTAAGATGAGGACAGTTGTCATTTATCTGTAAAGAAAATCTATGCTATTCTTTTTCATTCTTCTACTCTCTAGAACATTTCACAGAATGACTAATTATCTCTCCCCTCCCTTCTCCCTTAACATCCAAAATTGCTACTTTCCATTTATCTGCTGCTTTGCTGGGGAAGAAACACAGGTAAAATACTGATTCTTCAAATAATGCTGGCTGATAGTTTGCAGGAATTAATTTTTTTGTTGCTTTTGTAACAGTGCTTCCTGAAAACTGAGGTTGGTGCAGTACACTCTAAAGGCACGTTTCATCAAAATTAATATTGGTTAAAACTTCACTAAGCCATGAGATCAAGTAAAAACAAGACTGACTGGCACTTGACTCGTTCTACTTTTCCCTAGCAAGTAACACCAGTGCATGGAATGTTACAGACTGTTGCTTGATGATGGAAAAGTGACTGACCTCCTCTCTAGATGAAAGGAAATGTTAGTGAGTGTTTAGACTGGTAACACAAGAATATTTCACTGGCAATTTTAGCCACAGAGCAAACAATAATACAGGCCGAGGTTTCAGAAGCATCGAATGATTCGAGGTTCCGGTTTCCAGGTGTACAATAGTAAAAAGAAATTGGCATTCTGTATCACCTGCTGCCTTCTTTCCCTGCCCCACCGTTAACTGGGTTTTTACAAATCATGGCCGAGATAAGTAATTTTCAATGTTTTTCAAAATGAACTGTAAATTAAAGCACAGATTCACACTACAACATTTACTATGTATCAAAATAGGAGTATTTTTAAGTAACAATTTAAGAATATGGTATGCTGAGTGCTGCCATCAGCCTATACTTGATTCTAGTGATTCTGAGCGTCTATGGAAAGAGTGTGAAGTATTCAGAGAAGTGGAATGAAAATGGGAAACAAAAGTCCTTAACTACAGGAATTCAAGAGATGCATCAGGACAATTTCATTTTGGAGCAAATAACCTCCAAATTCTTGTTAGAACATTTACTAACACCTACGCTGAATGGATGAATATCGAAGCCTATTGTAAGTTGCAATACAGTACAAATTTCTCTGACATTCTGATTACAGTAAGAAAACAAACAAAACCAGTCTAATAGTGATACAATAAACACAAATACCTGATGTAGGCAGTGCAAAAGACTCTGAAAGGTGCCTCTTGAAAGGTGGTTTCTTATTGTCAAGCTTGCTGTGCAAAGTCACATTCACCTGATTCTTGCTTCCTTCCAAACTCTGCAGAGTAATTCCAATGCTAGAATGACTCCCTGGCTTTTCAGACCCTACATGAAGAGCACCCTGAGAATTGTTAGTCTTTTGGAACTTAAACTTTGAAGGTATAAGTGATATTCTGTTAGCAGAACTGTTATTTGGCATCTTTCCTGTATTATACAAAAGATCTGGGCTGTCTAGTGTTTTGCTACTGAAAACGTTTACTGCATTAACAGGACTTGCTTCAGAACCAGGCTCTCCTGCTGGCACAGACTTTGACCTATACCATTTTCCTGAAACAGTCTTTGTAGTATCTTCAGAAGCGGCTTGATGACAGTTTTTAGACAGTGTATATTTACACTCCATAGAAGTACCCGAGATCACAGTTAAAGGACTTGAGACGTTTTTACAGTTCACTACGTGACCTGTTCTGGCCAGCCCATGTGTAACCTTTGATGAATTCCTATAGGAATTGTTTAGTGAGAAAGCGTCCTGTTTTGCATTTGGTTTTTGTGCCAAGAGGAGATCAGGTAGTCCTTGTTTAGATGCTGGGAAGCTGTTACCAGCATTTGATCTGGAATTAATACTGGCTCCTTGTATAGTTTTAGCTCTTTCATTTCCTTGTTTAACATCCTGGCTCTGAGTCTGCTTTTCTATATCATCACACACCTGATACAACAATTCATCATCCTCACGGTTTGCATCCCAAAGACTATCGGACTCACAAAACATATCTAATACTTCATCAGAAAATTTCGGTTCATTCCAGTCATCACATGACACAGGACATTTCTTTGGTACTTCAACTTGATTTAAGTTATCTGTATTAGCTTGGTTAACCATTTTAGGTAGATCATTAGGTTTCGTATTGGTAGAAACACTGGATGATTGACAGAAAATACTGTATGTGTTATTCCCAGGTTTTTCAGTCCATTGTCTATGAGGATTAGATCTTGAAGGAAACAGAGGAAGAGGGTCGCTTTTAGGCTGAATAGTTTCATTTCCATTCTTCACTTCAGACTGCACTGAAACAGGAATATAGTTCAAATCACTGGTTTGGGCACTTTTCCCAACAGAATTTATTTTATCTGGCTTAACGTCACATTTGCCGTGAAAGGCTATGGTCTCTGTCTTTGAGTTTTGTGTCTTATATGGCTTTTGTAAAGAAAGAGATTTTACAATTTGTGTGTTTTTACTACAGTGTTTCAAAGGTGAAAACTGAAAACTGTTAGATTTGCGTACACTCCCCAAACAAGTTACTGAATTGGAACTTCTTTCCTTTGTTCTGCTAGCATCACTGAAACCACGCACAGATGGATTTGTAGGAATTGGTAGTGCTTCTTCAGTACTTAACAATTCAGGATTTTGGGTTATTTGCATCACAAAAGAGTCATCTGCCAAAAAATCTGTATCCCAGTCATCAAAGTCGTCATTAACTACTCCAGCAAGCTTACTGGAGACCACCAATTGTGTCTTCAAAGAAGAAGGATTTTTTTTTGTCAACACATGCGTATCAGTTTTTGGAAAAGTCTGGTTCACGCTTCCTAGTGCACACAGACTATCTTTTCGATATGCCTCCGAATTACCATGTTGCATGTCTTTAATTTGCTCAGGAAGCTGTTCATCATCCAAGGTGCTTTTATTTTCATGGAAACTATTATTTAAAGAAATACCTGATAGTCCTTGGCTCAACTGTCCACTACACTTCTGGGTAGAGCAGTCAAAAAGAGCATGAAGGGCTATTTCAGCCTCAAGATCTATGGACTTTTGACTGCTAGATTGACAGGGCTCTGCAGCAGGGACGCCAGTGCTCTGTCCAACTGGTTTCAGGGACAGAGCAGTATCTGTTTCAGAAAATTCACCAAGGAGTGATTTCAGGTTCTTCATATTTACTCCATCTTTAGAATTATTTAAAGACTCTGAGGCGGTCTGGATGAAGTGATGACCAAGCTTCTCTTGTTCCTGAACAGCATCTAGCTCTACTAGATTTTTATCAAATTCCTTAGCCAATTTCATGAGTTCCTCTTCAGGATTTTTTATTTTAAGATCTCTAGATTTAAAAAAAAAAAAAAAATTCAGAAAAGAAAGTCACACCTACTGAGAAAGTTTAGCCAAGCTCAGTAACATGACCGTATGAGCTGTTCATTCTCTAGTTTAACAACTACAGAGAATATGACTGAATCCCACCACTTTCAATGCGCTGTCAGCATGCAATCTTTTTGAGAGTTCCCAAGAAATACCCCATTAAGAAGAGATAACAAGCCCAAAGTTAAAAGCATTCTATATGCTAATCTACAATTACATGGTTCACTATACATAAAGGAACACCACATACCCTTTTTCATGAAAGCCCAGCTGTGATGGGCAAAACAAAACTGTAATTTACCTTGTACAACTTAACTTCGTCCTAGTTCGTGCTTTTACTACTCCAGGTGTACAAGGAATAGCATCCTCACCAATCCATGTCCCTAAAAGGGAGCCTTCATTACAGGCTGCTTTTTCATCCTGAAGGATTAGATTTATAATGCTTAGCAATTTGATTTCAGATAAAGATTGGACTAGACACACACCTTGCATTAAAGTTGCTAAACCAATTAAACTGCATCAAATCTGTTGAAAGGCACAGATAGGAGCTAAACCAATATAAGCTAAGTGAGACTACTGCTACATTGTCTACTAATAGTGATATAATTTTAATTATATCAATTTAAAACAGGAACTCCAATTAAAATAACTTAATTTTACTTTGCTGCTCAAATCTAATGCTCTATTTACTTCAGGTTTACACATAATCTGCAATATTCACATTACAAGCTGTGATCTAGTTTACTTTAGTATGCAAGTAAGGAGCTAGTTGAGATGCACTGTCTTTATCTACTTAAAGTAGCATTAACAGATCAGAGAATTTGAAAGAAATCATATTCTGTATGCTTCCAGGAAAAAATTCTGACTTCTTCCATTATAACTCATTTATACAAGGAGCCTTTAAACAGAAATAAGTGAAGTTTAGAAACTAAATGAACTTGTTTCAGAGCTTCAAAGTTTAGGCTTGGATTTGAATTCTGAAATCTAAGACATACAATACTGCAATGGTAAAATGTGTAGAGCGTCAGAGCCAAATGCTGGACGTGAGAAATTCCTGCATGTAAGCCAGCAAAAATAATTTGAACTTCACTAACAGGGTAGTTCTGGGTATGGTTTTTTTTCAATTTTTTTTTTTTTAAGAAAAAAAGAACACGAGCAACAGATAGTTGCAAATCCAGTCTGATGTTATTTACATTTATGACAGGGCTGTAATCATTTAAAAGGTAGAAAGTGCCATCCCTTATCAATGATTTTCTAATTCTTAAGTATAATTTTTCCGAAATATGCCAAATAGTGAATACATTTTACATGGCCCTGTCAAATAAGCAGGCATATTTTGCAAGCTAAACGCTACAGAACTGTTTTAGGAATAACAGGTTCTCTTCTTGCACTTAATAAAAGGCAAACAATAAGCCAACACTATCACATTTTAACTTTCCAGGCTGTGGACATCAGGTTTACAACAAGAGAGACACAGCAAGACATGGATCTTGGGGTAAAAAGGCAAATTATTCAGAATAAGGAAGCAACGTTACTAAGTTTATATCATTGTGGAGTCTCTCTCTCATCTGAGTCTTGTTCTTGTACTTCAGCAGTCATTCAAGATCATTCAAAATGCTTAAAAACAACTGCCAAGTAAATCCAGCATGTGAAGAAACTCTTTACCTTTTCACAGATGAATGATTAAGGATAAACAAACGCAGCAGTATTCCTAAAACCAGGGGCAATAACTTATATTCCAAAAGTAAAACTTTCTAAAATGGAACTGCTAAGAGCTCATAAGAACTCGTAAGAGCAACCAGTCAAATGCTACGCTTATGATTTTAATTCAGTCCAGTTTTATGAACATGCGCACCCAATTGTTACCATGTTAAAGAGACTACTGTAACTAAAATTAAGCCTTTGCTAAAACTGAATACTGTAGCACTATTCTGTTTGATTACTGCATACACAGAGCATAGAAAGTAACAATTACCTGAGGAGCAATACGATTAACAATTTCTGAAATTTCTACTGCGCATCTACTGGTAGACTGTTTGGTTTTTCCATTGCCTATGAAAACAAACAAAAAACCTTAAAAACTGCAAAACAATTTGATTTATAAAGTGCAGTATATCTCAAATAATTAAAATACATGTGCTAAAATCAGAACTTGATTCAGCACTATATTGAAAAATTTATGGGTTTTTAATAAAAATAAAACCAAACAACCTAACCATGACAACAGAAAGGGACCTTTTTTCAAGAAATTTGATAACATTTAGTACAGTCCCACTGCATGCCTATAATAGGTGCCCTGAAGTCTGGATTTCATTAGTATTACCTAGTCTGTGTGCAATTGGTGAATGAGGATCCCAAAAGATTTCTTGCTGGATATCGGTGTCATTAACAGGAGAGCTGAAAGTAGATATTCGGGATTTCCTACTCAACGATCTCTTTGGTGTTTTATGTAAACATGACTCTGTGTGAACAGAAAGATGATCCTTATTAAAAAACAACAAATAAAAGGCCAAAATAACTTAGAACGTACAACAGGACAAGGCACAAAGAAGATGCTTTAGGACCTTTAAGAATAAAAATCAAGTTTACGCTCATCAACATTCCTTTACTTACAACAGGAATATTGTTCACAACTACGCATTTAACGCAGAGTATGACTCTTTGTCAGTTAGATCACCACAGAGCATTACATGATACCGGCAGCTGTATGCTCAGGATCTGATGGTAAGGATGGTAACTGTCAATCCTCCTACTTGAGGAAATATTGACTTCAGCTTACATTAAGAGAAAAACTTTGTATAGCTATATGGGAGAGTATTTTGTATTCTGGCTTGCTCTGTGTCTTTCACCCGGAGTCTGATTTTGGTCACAACTTTAATGGGCCGCCAACCTGTTCTGGGTCACAAGCTACCTTTGTCTATACTTCCTCCACAGGGCCTTTTCAGCTAGGACTGTTTAAGGCAGGTTCAAAACCAGCTTGCAACCATCTCAGATCAGTAAGTGAACTGAGCACGCTATGTGAAGCTCAACTAGTCACCCCTGCCCTTTAGAAATGACGTTGCAGATGTGGAATCCTACAGAAGTAATTTTAAAAGATGCAATTACTACGTGAGAAGCATCTTAGGAGATGCTCTGCACTTAAGCGCTTAGCACAGCCAGGCTCTATCCTCTCCGCGAGTGGATCAGTGTCCTCAGCCAGTTCGAAGTATCTGCCGCGGGAAGATGCTCTTCATCACTCCTTGACAAGAAGAGCCCCTTCCCCAGGCACACGGATGGGGGAGAGCGGGGGGGGGGGGTTACACCGCACCGGCCCCCCCCTCACAGGCAGGCCGCGCCTCCCCCGCGGCTCCAGGGCTGGCGGGCAGGGCAAGGCAGGGCAAGGCAGGGCAAGGCAGGGCAGGGCAAGGCAGGGCAGGGCAAGGCCCCCGCCGGCGCGGGGCCCCCAGGGGCCGCTCCCGCCCTACCTGCAGCGCCGCGCACCGCCGCCTCCCGCGACTGCGACGGCCGGGGCGCGCGCGGCGCCTCCCCCGCGGGCAGGCCCTGGCCCGCGCCGCGCACCGCCGCCTCCTCCTCCTCCTCCTGCTTCTCCTTCTCCTCCGGGGGGAGCTCGGCCGGCCGCCGCCGGGTGAGCTGCTCCTCGCCGCCGCCGCTCCGCCTCCTCAGGGCGGCGGGCCTGAGGCAGGGTCCCTTCCGCCGGCTACCGGGCATGGCGCGCGCTGCGGCGGCGCCGCATCCACCCCGCCAGCGCCGGCGCCACCATTTTGCCGGGGAGCCCGCCGCGCCACCGCCGATTGGCCGCCGCCGCGCCGCCTCGAGCGGCCATTGGCCCCGCGCGGTGGGGGTGGGGCTGCGGACGCGGCAGGGAACTGCAGCTAGCTGGGAGCGCGCGCCGCGCGCCCTCGGCCCGCCCCCTCTGCGGCGGGGCGCCGTCCCTCTCTCGCCCGCCCAGCCGCTCTGACGCTGCGGCGGCCGGTTCTCGCTCCACGGGCTGCTCTCGGAGTTACGCGTTCAAAACCTGTAGTCCAGTAGTTGAGTGAAAGAAAAGCTAAGTCCGCCGCCGCCAGAGGTGGGCCCCGCCATCGGCCTGCCTTGAGGTGGCCTCGTGTCCCTGAGGCGCCTCGTGTGCCTCTGAGGCGGCCTCGCGCCCTCGATTCGCCCGTGGCTCCAACCCTGCTGCCTGTGGCTCCTACCCAGCTACCCACGCTGGCTGCCGCTGTCCGGCCAGGCCTGTGGCCGTCCAGGTCTCTGCTGAGGTCCTCGGGGCCCAGAAGAGGGAGGGGTGTATGGTGAGTGTCCTTAAAGAGAAAACAAACCCAGGCAGGCGTAAACCATTTCAGCCCAGCATGGGAATTGGGGCTGGCACAGAGAGACTTACAGAAGCCAAGTTTGGTAGGTAAGAAGTTAACATGAGGTTCCTGAGGGACTGTGATATTACATCATTATTTAAAACAATATAAATGCAAACACATGTATGTATTACATCATAAGGTGGATATTTCCTCCCTGAGCCACTAAATGTAAATGTGTAAACGTATCTACTACGCATATAAGGTCAAGGAGTGAACTACTTGTATATTGGTTGCCTGCCTGGTTTTCATTTAATTGATTTGGAGTACTTCAGGATCACACTTCATTTATGAGATGTGAGCAGTGGATTTCAGTCTAGGATCGGGAGTATGAGAAGTTTTAAAGTCACCAAAGAGTGATTCCCTGAGCTGTGAAACCTTTTATTTCCACCCAAGGCCTCAGGCAAACAGTATGTTTTTTCACTTTTCCATTCTCATGAGTGTAATTAAAGCCAATGGAAGACATTTTAATGAGGAAAAAATTAAGTACTATGTATTAAACAGAGAAACTGTGTTATATACATGGTTAGAGTATCACAGTTAATCACAGAAAGTTGCAACATTTGAATAATCAACTTGTTTATGTCATACTTACCAAATATAAATCGGAGACAAGACTGAAAAAATGGGTCAAGAATTAGGATCCAAAACCCATCATAGACATCTGAATATGGCTACTGCCTTGTAATAATACTAACATGGGTAGATCTGTGCCTCACTACAAAGTGTGGTGAAGGTATGCATGACATTTTTGACTGCTGGTTTGCAATATAGTAATTAAAAGCTGTAATGCATCACGCAGGTACAGAAATGGCTTACCTGGGTTCTTTATGCCATAGGCGCAATGTAGATTACTTGCTCGTTGTTTCCTTTTAAAAATGGATACCGAGAAGAAACTCTGTCTTTTTCCAGTAGTAGTAGACACAACTTGAGGGATAACAAAACATTGAAATCAACACACTTACTAGAAAGTGCTACTAAAATCTTGATGTCTCCTACCACTTCCTAGTGACCTCTTAGCAGATGGGTACTAAAGTTGTCTGCTTTCATACTACTCTATGTTAACAAGCATAGTCTGAAATACTGTCATCAATAATTAAAATTAAGTGACATCTGTCATGTTCACTGAGTGCTTTGAATTTTGCAGTGCCGCCTTTGATTTCTTCCTTTCTCTGAGCTTATTGTTCACTAACCTCATTCATAAAATGTGCGTATTTGCCACAGGTCTTTCACACATTAGTGAGGTTTTACTCACACAGTAAAAGCATTTTGAAAAAAAAAAAAGCATATTTAACATGTATCTAGTTCTGCATGAGAGTTCTTATTACATCAGTTTAAGTGTATGCAAAGTTGCGTTACCAAAAGTTGGCAAAAAAAAAAAAAAAATCTGCATGTACAGAAAAGCTGAACAGGTTCATGATGGAACACCCCCCCCCCCCCCCGCCCCTTTCCTAATATGTAAAAGTATGTGTATCTCATTGCTGCTTAAGAACTTAGCTCTGAGTTGATGCTGTTTATTAACTTAAGAAATGTAGTGGTAGAAGTCTGTGATGTTGAAGGGTTTCTCTGTGGAGCTGTAGCCTCAAGGAGGAGGGAGTTTGCATTCCCTTGTCATGGTACAAGCAGCTGGATCAATGGCTAATTGTGGTGAGGCTGCGTTCCAGGGACTTGCAGCAAACTCCTAGTGCTGCAGTTTTGAGTCCTACTTTCAAATCAAGAGGGATAAATAATGGAGGAGATTGAATGAATAATAAAGTTAGTTTAGCTTTTAATAGTACTATAAACTGCCCGAGAACTTTTCACTGTATTTTATGAGACAAGGATCTAAAATGAAATGAAATAAACATGGAAGATCTGAGAAGTTTCCTAAGAATTTCCCATCGATGTAATGAGACATTGAAAATAAGAGTGAAAAAATGCTCCTTTTTGAAGTCTTTTGAGCACAGAGCTTTAAAGTGAGCATTTTTATCTTGGAAAGAGTATGTATCATTAGTGAGGTTTTTCAAAATATCTAGCGTTTTGTATCATTGTAACTAACAGAGAAGTGACTTTATGTTGTAGTTCATCTTTCATTCTTGTTAGGGCTGGAAAAAAGGGAAAATCAATAATCATGATTTCAATGAAAATATCAAGATTTGTGAGAGGACCGAAGTTGTTATAAATAATGAAATCAATTTGACAAATACTGCCTTCTTCCAGAGCGTCTTTAAATGCTCTGTGGTATTTTCAAAGTGAGCTATCTTGGGCTTTTTTGTTCCCAAACTACATTTTCATTTCAAAATTGATTTCTTTTTAAGCACTGAAAAAGAAGTAGACAAAACACACACATGCGCTCATAATTTGTCTCCAATGAAAACATGTGTGTGTGCATTTTGATCACCTGAGATCAGGTGAAAAGACAAATTCTCCAAGCCATTTGTTCTTTGGATAATTTGTTTTTGAAAATGGTGTGGGTGCAAACTCTACGACTCAGTACAATTATATGGTACTTTAAACATAAACATGTTTTCTCCTAGGGAAGGAACAGTTAAAGAGTGTATGTAGCTGGGTAGCTACCTGTAGTATGTACCTAAGGAAATATGATAAACAGGTCACAGTCTCTCTGCTTCTGCAGTTAGATGTCTGGCAAGGCAAGTATCAAGAAAAGCCATAGGCTTTCTAAACCTGTGAGAACCTGTCTGTTTGTTTGTTTGTGTACAAAAGCAAAACACAAAAGCAAATGTTAACAAAAGCAAAACATATCTAAGGTTATAGCACTACTGCATTCAGTCTACAGTTCTGCAGAAGTCCTCAGGAAATTTCAGTGGTCCCGAGAACAACAGTCTCTGGCCATGCTTCCTTGCATGATGCAGGCTGCCCCTCAGCCTTGTGTATTTCTGCAGAGTGTGGCTCAGCAATGCTCAGGGATGTGCAGAGGGGCACTGAGTGAGGTAACTTAGGTGCCTGATATCTTCTAGCCAGCTTTGCCCATTCAGAGCCGGCTTGGATGTTTCACTGCAGCGCTGCCTTGTGCTGGTATGTCTGGCTTCACATCTGTCAAAAAGAGATAATAGTACTTACTGCAGCATGCATTGTCCTGGGGGTAACCATGGAGCTGTTGGATATGGCAGTGAGGGGAACACAGAAGTGAATTTAGATGCTTAATGTAAGATGCATTTATAAATACAACCCTGTGGGCCCAAACAAAAATAAACGAAGACACCAGTATCAAACTTAGCTATGAAAGTAGAATATTCTAGCCACAGTTTTCCACCTTTTTTACCCCCCGAAATCCTACTCATCCATATATTCTCTTAAGAAGCCTTGGAGTGTTTACTAAAATAGAGCACTACATGATAGCAGATAGTTTATACAAGTTAACAGCAAGAGATACGTGTTTTGTTGCCTTCTTTGGGACCTTAGGAAAAACTGAGAGGGTGCCTGAAATGTTAACTTATTGGACAATAATTTTTTCTATCCATAGGGGAACACAGGCATTGTGCATGTTTTTTTGCTTTTATTAATAGCATTTTGATAGCACGGTTATAAAGCTTGTCCTTGGCTTGCCTTGAAATATCATACTGACTTCGCTTATTGTAGAATGTTACTTTAATTTTCCAAGGTGAAATGTTCGCAGAGCAGAACAGGTGAGGAAAATATGGCCAAAACAGTTACATATACCTTTATTTTTAAAGTGCTGTCCAGAAGGGTTTGCAGCATTTTTTGCTGATGCATAAACTGACCTAGACAGTAAATGATACATGACCTTAAAAATATCTGAAGTAGCCTTGCTTGAAAATTTTTAGTAGAGAGTTATTAAATGTCAGAGTAATTTACACAAGCGTAGCCTAGTTTATGCTTTTGCATTCTCTTTCCCTCTTTCTCTCCACCATGCCATCCGAGAACCATAGAAGCTTTAAAAATAATTTACATATATATCTTTTTTTTCTTATAAAGGTTCATCTTACTTTATTTATCACACTCAGAAAATCTCATCAAATGTGAGACTATAATGTAGCTCATAAAGGCCTGATCCAGCAGAGCACTTAAGTACCTGCATAACTTCATCATGATGACATTTTCCATTGCTCATTAACTGGCATTTAAAGGAAATTTTCCATTGCTTGGTGTCTGGGCATTTAGAGGAAATTGTCAGCCAAAATGGGTGAGCCATTTAGAAGAATTAGGTCAGGCAACGAAGAGCCTACAAGGCGCAGAGGTCTGTAGGGAGCCCTGGAGGTTCGGGCCCCTTGCAGAAAGCTGGAGATAGGCACCAGGAGGGCCTTCTATTAAGTATTTATTATAATGTAGGCTTAATTCCACAGCTGTTCTCCAGTGCTCAGGTTGAACTGCATTGAGGAGATGAATCATGGCTGTGCAAGACTGTGGAGACCGCTGTTTGTAGAACTTAGGCCTTAAATCTTAACTGGGCCAGTTAGCTTCAGTGCACTGCTGCCTGGAGGTGACTCAACAGCTTCTTCTGGAAGAGGTACAATAATCTGGGCATCTCTGTGTTGTGCTGGCTCACACTGGGTAGGCTTGCACCTAGGAATGACCAGGAGGAGTCTTGAGGCACTCATCCCCCATCCACTCACTTATTTGCTGCATCTGGCCTTGCTGCCAAGGAGCTTTCAGAGCTTTTCACTATTTTGCACTCATGTCCATACTATCATTGTTTGCTGTACCAAGGAGGACATGTGTCTTGGGTGATCCTCTCAGCTGAGATGCACCTTCTGCTATCTTATTGTTTATACATGAAGAGAAGATAGAAGTAAGGGCAGGATCAAAAACGGTTCATAGAAATTACAGCAGCAAGGCTCCCCTCTCTCCCCTCTCTCCTCTCTCTTTGCTTTTTTCTGCTGTATTACAGCCCCAGGCTATCAAGGACTGGGAAATAGGTTTTCTGTTCTGCTCTCTTAGTTTCTGGAATTTTTTTTATCCCTTATAGGAAAACAAGTTAGAGGGTTCTTTAAAGAACAGGAAAGAATAGGTTTCCATCTTGTTTGGAAAGCCTGACAAATATTAATCTACTATATATCCTGTAAATGATTTCTTTCATCAGTGACAAAAACTGACCTGTATTTGAGACCTCAACTTGCTAAAACTCTCACATGCTACGGTGTAAATCAGGGAAGTATTTTGTCAGCTACCAAACACAAAGCATTGGATGGCCAGAGAAGACAACTTTTTGATCAAGCATTCTGGAGAAGAAAATAGGCACTGCTTATTTATTTAAAGTAGGCTTAGCTTTTGATTGATACATCTGTTCCAGGAGAATGTTTAGCCTGCGGTCCTAAATAGCTTACTGAAGAATCAGTGATCAAACTAGTATGAAATTCTCCAAGTGCAGTCATTCTCTGTTTTTCTCCAACATACTCAGTGATTTCTGGATAGACTATTTTTATGTCAAGTGTTCATAGCTTGCAGTTGAAAAAACAATGTCTGTTACTGAAGTGCTTTTTCTTGAGGCTTTTGTTTTATAAATTCTATACATTATCCTTTGAGCCTGTATCCCATTAACTATAAGCCACAGTTTACATGGAAGTGCATAACAATGAAGTCCCTCTGTTCCATGTGCGTGTGTGACTCATTATGCAGCATGTACTGCTGCTGGTTTTGATGTTGGGGTGATTGGAAGTTACTCTCTCCTAACAGCAGTTTTGTCATCTCTGCAAAATGATTTGAAGCCTCTGACCAGTACCTGATGACTGCATTACATTACCGTCGCCAGCTCACCTCCTCTGAGAGTCCAACAGTGGGCCCAATAGCCCCGCCCGCTAAAAAGACAAGTCAAGGTATAGCTCACGAAGTGGAAGAAATGGGCTACATTTTCTAGAATAGAAAATCACACGGAAAGGGACATGAAACAACCCCTGGAAGGCGGATTTAGCAGTAAAATGGGACAATAACGCCCTATTTAAGCTGGCTCTGGGGCACGTACATACCGCCCGTCACCCTCCTCGCAGGCTACAACTCACCCATAGTTAATAGCTCAATCAGCTGAAGATGAGGCAAGTCGTAACAAGGTAAGTGTACTGGAAGGTGCACTTAGCATATCAGGGCGTAGCTATAATACAAAGCATTCTAATGCTTAGATAGTGGGCACCCGCTCTTTACGCCGAAGACTGTTAATTTGGGTTTCTTGTATGACCGCGGTGGCTGGCACAAGATTTACCAACCCTGATAGTGTGCTATAACTAAGTCAAGTTTACACTTATTGCTTAGGACTTATTGCTTAGGACTGTGCGACCTAACTGCCATTATTGGTTGTTTCAGTGACAAGACCAAGCTCGGAGTAGATATGGAGGTTTGGCAGCAGGTTGTGGAGCCCTAGTTTCAGGAATGAAGTGAGAGAAAAATTATGTTTCCGATGCCTCACTTGTTTTCTGGTGGCACTGTTTCTTTCCCCAGAATGGTTGGTTCTGGCACCTTCCTCAAGCAGGACTGAGTTCTGGGCCCAGGGTCGCTTCCAGCTTTATACACCATGGCCTGATGGTCCTAATTTATCATAGAGTGAGCAAACAAGTGCCCGGATAAGAATTAGACACCCTTTTGATTATTAATTTTTTCATTTCTTTTCAGATGGCTTTTCCTTTTGTCGTATTGTTCACACATAATGCGTCTGACTCTTCCTATGTCACACTACATCTTCGCAGTAATTTTCTGCGCTGTTCTGTCCCTCTGGATTTTACAGCAGTGGATCAGAAAGGAAGTGCAAGGCCTAGCAGAAATAATAAATCCACTGCAGGTCTTGAAGGTACTAATTTCTGCAAAACAAAATACTGCCTCAATTCTGTTATGGGCTAGAAGGGGTGATCAAAGTGAAATACATTTATTGTGGAATTGGTTTGCAAAGCCTGCTTCTAAACCATTACACACTCTTTCTGGATTTCTTTTTTTCCCTGCAACAGTAAATAATGCAGTTGTGTCCAACCTGGCCTGTAGTACTGAGTTCCATGCAGCTCTCGGGAAGTTCAAGAATTGCTCCCAAGCCAGGCCTGTGTCACGAGATAGGCAGAGAGCTGTGTTGGCCTGTCAAAGGGGTCACTGGATAATATGAATCTGGATAACACATAGGAGATCTGCGAGGGGCTGCAAAATGCAGTACTTGTGGGTCATCCACATAGTTGCTGCACTGGAGTGCTTGGAGTCACGGTCATCTCCCAGCTGCTGAATCACTTGGAGCACTCGGAAGTCTGCGGCATATGTCCTGTGACTCCAACCGGAAGGTCGGGGTGGTTGGTGATCGCTGGAGTAATCTGACATTTGAAAAAATATTTTAGGAACTGTCCTACAATTACAGATATTTCTAATCTATGCAATCTATCTAATTAGGTTCAACCATGCCCAATTCCTTGTCTGATTGCCTGAGCCTTTCCGCTTAACCAGTCAGGTTTATTCAATAAGGTGTCCTATAATGTTATTTCCTTCCTTGAGAGTATATGTTATCATCCCTGACACAGACTTAAGAATCCCTCCATTTTTTTCTTATTTTAACATCCTCTGTCTCCACCGTAAAGCCCTGTGCTTTAGTTAGGAATCACCTAGCTGAGGAGAAACCTAGGTGACACTTTGGGTCTCATTAGTTTTATTTTTAAGTATCTAGAAGATTCTTAAGAGACACAGCAAGTATAGAGAAGGCACAATATAGGTAGAATCCCCATAAATTCAGTACAAGTTAATTTAAATTGTAGATTCAAATGGTTAACAAGATTAGAAATAATAAGAAATGAATACAGTTGCACAGGTGGTTGACTCACTATTACTGTCATTTCCTTTTGGCTTTGCTCATGGGGATAACAAGGTAAGAAATAATTTTGTTTGTTTCCTTCTATTGATTGGTTTGATACTTGAAATAAAGATTATCTTTTTTTTGTCTGAACAAGTCTTTTATAAGTTAATATTATGTTAATTAGAATGGATGTCTTCCTGAGCCTTATTTTCTTGTTCATTTGATCTAATTAGCTGATTAATTTTTAATTGCCTACTGAGAGATCTTTACCATATTGTAATTTGTGTTTTACCTTTACATTTGGAAAACAATGGTATGCCTAAAATGACTCTGAAGTATTGTATTGAGGTATTTCTGCGAGGGATAATTGCGAATTATGATTTCTTCCTGCTTCCTAATTTTAGTGCAATCTACTTTGAGTTAGTGCTCATTAATCAAAAAGGTTTGCATAGTGTGGAGTAGTAAGAAGGTGTTTCCGTTAGGCAAGCATCACAGTAGAGGGTCTGTGACTTGATCAAATGGAAATGAAGTCTCTTGGCTGTGTATGAATACTGCAATGAACACTTCCCAATTTACAATATTTATTCTTTTTATCCAGAATAATGTTCTGAGATGCTCAGAATGAATGTATTAATAAGCTTAGAAATAGAACTATAAAGTTCTAGCAAGGACAAGTGTTGATTAAAACTTATTTTTTGGTGGTGGAAAATAAATCACAGTTCTTGGCAAGTTATTTCAAGTTATTCCCTGAGTGTTTAAAATTTGCACCTTATTTTTAGACTCAATTAGTCTTGCTATAACTTCTAGCCCTTGGATCTTGTTCTGCCTTTGCCCGCTAGATTGAAGAGCCCTCTATTAGCAAATTTTTGTTCCCTATGGTACGCACTTGTAGACTGTGATCAAGTCATTCTTTAACTTTCTCTTTGATAAGTTAATTGATTGAGTGCCTAGAGTCTCTTACAGTAAGACATGTTTCCTAATACTGTAATTGTTCCCCTGGCTTCCTCATAATCCATGGAATTTTTCATAGTCTTTCTTAAAACAACACCATGAACCCACTGAAACTACTAGTTGTTTCACTGATGCCAAATAAGATAACATAACCTCCCTACTCCTATTTGTTATTGTTTGTACATCTGGCGAGCATAGTAGCTTTTTGTTACTGCACTACTCTAGAAATTCACAGTAATCTGGTTACTCGTCATGGCCTCAGTTCCCAAATCCTTGCCTGTTCTTTAGGATCTCTTTTTCCCAGAGTGGAGTCCTCCCTCATTAAGTCTGTCTCATTATACTGCTTAATCCATGGCCTTCCTGTTGACTATACTGAAGTACACAATGTCTACTTACACTCATGTAACCCAACTGTCGTCTTCATTATTTTCCATTTTCTAGTCATCTTCCAATATTGTGAAAATGGTATTTTTTTAACAAAAATGAAAGATAGTCTAGGAGGCAATAACCAATTCCAATACCAGTGCCTTGTTCCCCAGTCATGTAATGATGGCTTAGATGTATCTGCTGTGTAGTTTTTAAGTAGTTTAAGATGCCATTCTGATTCATCACATCTAATTCTAGCCATCCAAAAATTAGCTTCTAATGGTTGGTAGTTTTCTAAGCTCTTAATAGACAATGGAGAGAGATGGAGACCTTCACAGAAGGATGTAGTGGACTTATCTGAAAAGTCATAAATCACATTTTGACAGTACCTTTTTCTTTTCAGTGACTATAATGGGAACATAGAAAAGTTAAGACAAGATGCCAAACTTTTAGACAGCTATAATTACTGTGGATGAATCCCATCTCTTATCCTTTTTAGCTTTTCGATCAAACTATGGTGTGGTACAAAGCCAGTTCTCTTGCAGGCATCCATCAAGATGGTTGCCTTCAGCAGTCCCATTTGTAATCACATCAGAAAATGATATCAAGTTAGCTTGACAAGATCAGTTTTCCAGAAACCCATGTGGATCAGCTTTAATTAGATTATCTCTTTTAGTTCTTTATCAAGTTAGTTATCACTTAAATGCCTCTTTTGCTTTTCTATCAAATCTTTTTATCAAATTCCTACTTTTTCCACTTTAATATTGACACACATCCAAATTGTGAAAAATCTGAGGCTCTGATGTCTGAGATTTTTTTGTTTGTTTCTACCCCATCTATATTGGGTAGACTTTTCTCTGAGGTACCTTTGAACTCCTTGATCAGTCAGTGGTAGGTCTCAGGATGACTTAGAGCCATCTCTTATAAGAAGATCTTCAGAAGTCTTTACCATGCAGCTTGCCCTTGCATACGGTTGAGTCCTGCAATCTTCACAGTGGAGGGTGAGGTAGTGGGGTTGTTTTGGGTTTTTGGGGGTTTTTTTTTAGGTCTTTTCACTTTAAGTTTCATAAATGTATTAGATTGTGTGTTTCGCTTTCCAAACTTGCATGTTGTAAAAGATTTTTTTAATATCTGAGGAGAAGTTACCACATTTTTGGTTGTTGTTCTTCCTCATTCCTTTTCCTCTGTAAAAGAGAGATGTCCAGAAGTAACCAGAGAGACCATAGTGTCCCATTGCCCTCTGACTGCAGAAGCTTACAGGGCTGAAGGAAAGCTATGACCTTGTACTGCCTATGTGGTAAGAGATGAAAACCAACTTTTTTTTTTTTTTTTTTTTTGCATGTAATATTATTGCATGAGGAGAACGCTCTGGAATAAGGATTTCTGCCTCCAACTTACAAGGATGCTTGCAGAATAAAAGCAATAGAAGAAAATGTACACAATGGTGTTTTCCTGAACAAGGAGACTCCCCAAAAGCTTGAAACTCTACCTGACAGATGAGATATTCTTGCAAGAGAGTTCATTCAAGTCAACATTAAACTTGAAAACTACTGGTGGGATTTTAAGTATCAATACACTAAGCTACCTGGTACCAAAGTGGTGAACTGTAAAGGCAAGTCATTGCTGTCCCGTCCAGCTTGATCCTTCTGCTAGATTTTGACTAGCACCCCGAAGGACAGAAGGTCTCTTACCTCATTCCCTGTTCAACCCTGTATCTCAACCCCTGTTCATCTGTTGGAGGGATGCGTTGCCAATGTAGGTGTGGATCCTTTTACAAGATGCATAAGGATTTCTTGTACCACCAACCAGTGGTGGACTGCAATGTCACCAATTATAGGAATAATTTATTTTCTGTAAAGACAGATTAGAGAAGTAATTCAATGACAAGTCCTTCTTCCTGGGTAATCCAAGGACAGATTTTGCTGGGAAGGCAAGATGGTGTTACCTGACAATGATATTTTACACTGACTAATTCTGAGTGTCCTAATAAATATCGGGGCAGCAGCTAAGGTCTAGTATGACCACCCACTGTTGGAGGTTAGTTTGCCTCAGTTGGAGATGTCTGGAATTTTCTTTCTTCTCTTTTCTTAGTCTTATCACTTCATTTTTTGCTATACTTTGCTATTTCTGCCTCTGCATCAGAAGTAAAGGTAATAGTTTTGCAGTGGCCAGACCACCGGGTGGGCCAGTTGGGGAGTTTCAGTTCATTAAGGGACTGGGAATGTTGGGGTTTTTTAAGTTACTTTGCTAAACTAGTGTCATATGGGATATTTTGAGAGAGTATTTTCCAAAATGCAGTTTTATAGTCCAGAACTAGTGTCTTGTAACACAGCAAGTGCTTCACAGGCACAGTGCATAGTTACCACTCCAACATCTCCTACATCAGCTTAACAGAATATTTGCACCGAAGCCATTTCAGATCTTTGGGACAGATCACACTTACGCTCATTATAGGAGTTACCTAACCAGCAATGAGTTGCATCTCAATGTGAAGGTATTTATGTGATTACTTCTTGGGAGGTGTTCATCCAAGTGTAAATTACTCTGCCTCAGAACAGATTTTAGCTGGTGTCGACAGCTTGGATGACTGGCACATTGTCATTTTCATAACACACCTAAAAGGAAAGTGCCAAAAGAACCTAAGTGGCACTGGTGCAGCGAAAAATTTTCAGAAAAAAATTGTCTCAAGGTGTATCAGTAGAAACAGGTTGGCTTCAGTTAATATCTGGGATAAAGCAGGATTAAAAACTATTTTTTTCTTTCACATTGTTTCTGGGGGGGATCTCTGTTAATGTGAAAGCAGTGCATGGCGATACTGCCATGGTAACACAAAATTGTGTGGTTTAGGCTCCTTCTAGTGCATACTCGTCCTCTTTTCAGATGTCCCTGAACTACCCTTTCCCAGCTGTGCTGTGCTGGTGTCATGCTGGTGTCACAGCTTATTTTCTGTCCTAACCATTGTCAGAGGTTGCGTGGGGCAAAACTTCTGTGCTCTTGTGGATATTGTACCATGGTTTCCCAAAGAGTGCAAGGGATATACAGTCACTCTGTGTGCCAGCTAGTCAGTTGTGTTCCTCTCTTTCTGTTGTCCAGTTACAACAAAATTTGATGAAAAAAAGTATTTCTGAAATTAAATTCCTACTAGTATTATGAAAAGTGGTGGTTAAGAAGAGCAGACAGACCCAATTTATCACCCCCATTCCTCTGGACAAGAGAATCGCCGCACTAGAGTGATGCTACATATGCTCCAGAGTTCACACATTACCAAACACATCTCACATGCACTTTATTAGACAGAGTATAATCCAGCCATGGGATGCAAAATCAAAGCGAACCACACTTCGTAAGTTTACAGCTCAGGAAATGGAGAGAAGCTGCTTTCCTTCTGCTCACTAGAACAGAAATCCTTTTGAAAAGAAGGTTCATTCCAGCCTCTGTTTCGGAAGTGTGCTGCATGTGGTTTCATCCCATTAGCTGTGATGGTCACCATTCAGTCCTTTAAGTGATGACGTGATGTACTGGGGGAAAGGGTTGTTTCCAGTGTTATCAGGATAAATCTTTCTATGAACACTTGACCAAGAACACACATGTTTTGCAATTATGTCTGTTTAAAGAAACCAGTCATTTCCCCATAGTACTGTAGAATCTTTTTTTCTGGCAAGAGATGTGAAGAATTTGTGATTTCTATATATTATAATAGGTTTTAGTGCATGTCCTGGTTTCAGCTGGGATAGAGTTAACTGTCTTCCTAGTAGCTGGTACAGTGCTATGTTTTGAGTTCAGAGCGAAGAATGTTGATAACACTGATGTTTTCAGTTGTTCCTCAGTAGTGTTTAGACTAATGTCAAGGATTTTTCAGCTTCTCATGCCCAGCCAGTGAGAAAGCTGGAGGGGCACAAGAAGTTGGCACAGGACACAGCCAGGGCAGCTGACCCAAACTGGCCAATGGGGTATTCCATACCATGTGACGTCCCATCCAGTATAGGAACGGGGAAGTGGGGGCAGGGATTCGCCACTCGGGGACTGGCTGGGTGTCGGTCGGCGGGTGGTGAGCAATTGCACTGTGCATCATTTGTACATTCCAATCCTTTCATTATTGCTGTTGTCATTTTATTAGTGTTATCATTATCATTATTAGTTTCTTCTTTTCTGTTCTATTAAACCGTTCTTATCTCAACCCACGGGTTTTGCTTCTTTTCCCGATTTTCTCCCCCATCCCACTGGGTGGGGGGGAGTGAGTGAGCGGCTGCGTGGTGTTTAGTTGCTGGCTGGGGTTAAACCACAACAGTGCAGAAATTATTCACATCCAGGTTTGTAAAACAGAAGGCGTGTAGCCCACAGTTTTGTTTGTTTCATTTAGTTAGCATGGCATGGCTAGGTCCTGGAACTAGCTTATATGAGGTCATTACCCTATTGATTAAATAGTGTGATGAAAAGGGTATGATAATACACTGCTGGGAGATTATTGCCAGACACTTTGCAAACAAAGCTGCTGAAAGGAGAGCAGTTGTGAGACCTTCAGTGTGGTGGGTAATTAGCAAGCAAGTAGGAATTAAAATAAAGGATACATGGCGTGATATAGTGATTATGTGCAGATAAGTAATGTTTTGAATACTCCCTTTTGGTAACTCTAATGAGAATACATCTTGGTACAGGAAATGTCTGCTGGGACTACACTATCCAGAATCCTTAAACAAGCTGTGCAGTATGTTGCGTATGTTGTCCCTGACAGTGAAAAGAAAGCATGGAAGTAGTGCTGCAGATCTGCCTCTTTTTCTTCAAACCTTTCTCTCTGGGTCTTTCTTTCCTGCCAAAAATCTCGTACTGGTGTAATGAGTCTTGGAGAAAAACAGTAAATCGGTGCTATTTCTTTGGGATGGAGCACCATTTCTTTAAAAAAACCCCAAACAATCTTTTTGGGGCCAACAACTGGATCTGAACAAACCACCTTTTGAGTGGGGAGCATCAGCTCCTACAACAAGAAAGAGAGGTCTAAACCTGGGATGTACAGGCAGTAGCAAACATGTGATTCTTGCATTCAGACTAGCCTCCCCTCCACCCCCCTGAGGAGCACAAATACTTACATGTACCTGAAATAAATCAGGGCATCTGATTTATTCTGTAGCATATGTTTCACCTCAGCAACCCTTGCAGGCCTGCAAAAACCCAACAGGTTAGAGGCTTTCCAGGCAGCACCTCAGTTGCCTAAAGGGGAATTAAATGAAAATTTTCAGGATGTGGCACAGACCAACTGTAGAGAGATAGAAGGGTAGACATTGAAAGACATCTTGATGGCCATGCATTATTTCTTTGCCCAGTTTCAATCTCCTTTCACTCATGAGATCCATCACAAGACGCTGAAAATTTCAAAGATTTTATTGTTAGTACAATTCGTCAGGGCCCTTACCCACCATGTTATAGACCAGAGAGGGAGAGCTCCTGTCTTAGTGTCTTCTTTCAGAAATCGCAAGCTACATGTTGAATAGACAAAGTTAAACAGCCACAACAGCAGTAACAATGGGAGGGAAGAGGGCACCAGGGAAAGAAAAATAGGAGGGAAGGGAGAAGAGAGGAAAAGAGAGAAACAGTGCTGTTGTGAGGGAAAGCATCTACTGAAGGCAGAAGGGGGAAGCAGCGGCAAGGTAAATGGGGAATACTCTGTCCGGCTCTATTAACCTTCATTTTAGTTCCTCTTTTCCATTTTTCAGCTTAAGTAAGCAAGCATATAGCCATGTTTATATAATAGCTGGAGTAATGAAGATGGAATATACCAATTTGGGGCTAATTCTTGCCCTCAGGAGAGCACAGGGACTGCAGCTGTGGCCAGCCCCTACCAAAAAGGAGTGGTGAGGAGAACAGCTCCTTGTATCCAACTTCCCATTACATCCTCACCAGGGACCACCATAGTCTAGCCCTTAAAATAAATAGATGAGGTTAATTTTTCCAGCAGTAGAGTTGGTTTAGCAGCTCTCAGCACTGGTTCAGTTGTGCTCCCACTGAAGCTAATGAAGTGGTTTCCTTGAGAACAGTTGGGCCCACGGCAAACTTTTCAAAAAACCTATTTATAGCCATTTTCAGTCATTGGGCTTTGAGTCTTGGGACTATCTTTTGTTCTCTTCCTATTTGATATCTTCACCTTCCAGATCATAACAGGCAGGGTTTTCCTCAACCTTTATCATAATGCTGTTATGTATTTATGGCCATAATGTCCTTTGATTAGAGAGCGTGGGAGAAGCATGCACCATGGCACATTTGACCACATCCTCTGAAACTGAGGTTGTGGCTGAGCTAATTATTTTCACGGCTGAAAGAGAACAGGCAGTGCTGCCTAAAGAGTAGGAAGATATGTGTATGTGTGAACATGTGTTTGTGTGGTTATACCATCTGGGAAGAGCAGAGCCAGATATACTTCCCCTTGGCATTTTTTACGTGCAGATCCTTGGTAAAGACGTAACCAGAGAAGTCTCATTTCTCTGCCTGAAGTCCTGCGTTTGCCTGAGGTTTGGCATGCTGGGGACTGCATCTCGCTGCAGAAACTCTGCCCTCTTGAATTCCTGTACTGCCATTCCCCAACTGATGGCCTTTGCTTCTGTGGGCAGGAGGGAAGTTGCCCTTCCTCTGCATTGCTTGTTTTTGTTACACTAGCAGTATGAGGTACCCTTTATTTATAATCTGAACGTTAGGGATGTTAGGCCAATCTGGTGCTTCCAGCTGGCTGAACACTTCCTAGCGCTTTGGATGCCAGATATAACATAATTTATTGTGGAACACAGTAGGGATAATACACTTCTCGCTATCAAAGGTTAATGTAGAATACCAGCAGCTCTTCGGCAAGGATACACGTATTTTTGGATGGTCTGTGATTATGTGTCTCTTATTAAAATAGAAAAACAAACTGCTTTCCTTTTTAATGCTGCTGTTCACCCCCTTCTGTTTTCCCTATTTCCCCTCAATTATTTTAACCCCTTCATTGCATTATGCAGTTTTCACACATTTCCTCAGGGAGAAAATAACAATTGTACTTTGTTTCTTTGGCATGAAACTGAGCAAACTAAGGGGGATTTTTTTTTTTTCTTTGTTTTAACTAAAACATTCATTTCTGTGCCAAGACAGAGAAAAACTGCTGAGTTAGCCACGGCTGTAAATTGAACTGGTCCTTTTACCTCAAGAAAATATTAAAGCATCCTTCTGCCACTGAGCTGGCACCCATTGCTGGATCAAGTGCTACTATTAACGGGAAATCAGGAAAGTACATTATCACTCCAGTGCTGTCATTACCAGAGGGTTTCACTGAACTGTAGCGTTCAGGAGACTGAGACTGCAAAGACCAGAGAAAAATGGCACGCTTAGAGCAAGGGAAGGAAAGCTTCAGACAAAAAACTTGGAGATACATTAAGAGTTTGTGAAGGTACCCAGCATGGGAGGCAAGCGGCTGCTTTGTTAAAAAGGGATATGATAGGTAAAGCGTCCCATTATTCTTGAAGTTTAGAAACAAACTGGTGAACACTTTTCTATTGGGCTCATCTAATCAATTCTAGAAGGTGTGAAACCTGTCAAGGCAAGGTTGTGTCTGCCTGAAATATAATGAGGTTCATTCTGCACCAAGGAAAACCCCAGAGAGGTTTTTATTGGGAACTTTTTTTCTTCCCAGTAGAGTAAGCTCCCTCTCAGGGATTCTTCTGTCAAAGAGGGATTTTTTAATCATCAGAAATACACAGTAAACTGCATTGATAGTTCAGGTAAAGAATATAATGGAAATGTATAAGATAATCAGTTAGTAAAGGTTGTGGTTATTTAAGATGTTAACTTAGCACTTACCTTGCATGTTGCCAGGTCAGCAGGTGGGGAAGCTGCCTTCTTCCTGCAAAGCCATTCTGAATTCACTTGCTGTTTTGGCATCAGAGCCATAGGGAAGGCTTAGGTGAACATTTTGTTATAGTTCACAGTCCAGGCTGCATCTGACTTCCATTTTATGGGATAAAAAATGACAAATAATACGTAAATTCAGTTTGTTTTGCTTCTCCTTTTCTAAGTTCTTTAGAGACTTGAAATAATCTTCCTGACACCCATGCAAGGTAAGCATAGCTATCGAGTTTTACAGATGTGGAAACTGAGGCACACAGGGGTTAAATAGTGACATTTGAAAATATGGGTGCCTAAAATGAGGCAATTCGAGCCCATGGTCCAAATAGCAGAAGACCTGAGCTCCCGATTTCACTAGAAAACAAGGACACTTAGCATATCCGTGGGGCAGACCATGAATTGACATGCTGAAATCTGAGGGCTGCAGAACAAGTGTGTCCCAAGTATGGTTCCCCAGCTAGTGGTCAGACCACTAGACCAGAGCGCTCCTGAGTGATTGCCAGGACCTGCATGTTGTTTCTAGCCCTGTTTAGGATTTGGGAATCTGACATTTTTACTGATTTTTGCTCCCAACTTACCTTAACTCTACACCTGCCTTTTTTTTTTTTTTTTTTTTTTTTTTTGTGTGAAAGGTCTCCTTACAGGCATGATCAACTTCATAAGAAAATCTCTATAGGAACGTAAAATATATTTTTGTTTTCGTTTCCTGGGATCGGCTTCCCTCCGAGAATTACTCATCAAGCCACATATCTGCTTTGCTCAGGCCTATTCTAGTAGAAATATTTCTTGTTTATTTAGTCTTACACACAGGTCTGACATGCCCTTGTTACCACAACACAGTTGACTGAGAGCTTGGAGTGCCCAGGGAATCCAAGATTATGGCCCAGAAGTTGAAGATGAGCACTGATCTTAACTCTGTATCTTTTGGGGCTCTGGTCAGGGCATCAGCACATCCTGAGCTCTGACACTGTGTAGAGCTGTGGTTGTTCTGGGTGTCTGAAAGGCAGCAGTCCCTGCCGTTCACAACAAACCTCCCCAGCCTGGGGCTCCCAAGGAGCAGATGTACCATTGAGCCAGTGGTTATTTTGACTGAGCACTTAATTAGTTTGACTAATACAGTTTCTGTCAATTCATAGTATCTGTAAGTTAAACAATATTGAGCTACTATTTCACAAATCCTAGAAAATCATCTATTCCCCAAGTTACAGCCGAAAAGAATATTCCCCCTCCCAAGCTGTTTTCAAAGAGGTTTCAAAAATCATTCAGATAATCAGACTTTAGTGCTGTGAAATTTTATCAAAGGGCACTCTTCCCCTGGACTCAGATATGAACCTATTTTGCCAATCAGATAAAACTTCCCAAGCTTTTTCCTAGCAGCATCAGTGGTTAACTTGATCTTATTGCACTGTAAAGGATTTTGTGCTACAAATCATTTTTCATAGAATCTCTTTGTTATGTTGGGTGAACTCTGGACAGATTATTTGTAAGAACATTTCCAGGAACATTAACAGCACAGCGTAGTCTCCAGTGAAATGAAAATGACTTAAAAAGGGTTTCTTTTAGATGAATAAAAGAGAGAATGTATAATGAAAAGGGATGATAGGGAAATGTTGAAGTGTATGAATAGGCAGAAGAAATACCTATTAAGCAGAATAATGTCTGTATACCAGCCCCCCGTCCATTTTAAATTGTATATATTATTTTAGCTATTGGGACTCCTTCCTTCCACCTTGTGAAAGCTGACAATTTTTACTTGCAGCCTGGAGCTAAATACTGCAGTGCCTCAAAATGGAAGATGAAACAAGCCAACAGGTTTTCTTTGTCTTTTGAAAAAAATGGAGTGTCATTTCTTCTTCCTCCCTCTCGTGTGTTCCTCCCCCCGCTACACCCCTACTAGTATTAGCAGCTTTTCCTCCAAAAAAGCACTAGATGGTGCCCCTTTTCTTTGAGTGTGACAGAGCTGGATTTCCCAAGAGACGTGCTACTGCCCTGCCGTGAAGATCATTAGGCACAAAAACTTGTAGGGTCTCCTTGTCCCTTAATATAAGAGCCCAAGGTAGGTCTCTTACTTCTTTCAAGTCTTCAAACCTGAACTAGATCCATCTTTAGGAGACTGTCTTGTTAATGACAGAGAACGAGTCATGACTTCAGAGATTCGTGTGCAGTAAAATAATAACCTCCCTCCGATTTCAAACCAGAAGGGAGAAAAAGCAGGTTATGTATCTCCCTTCCTGTTTTCAGTAGCCCAACACTGCAGCATCAAAGAACATTTGCAGTATTTGCTGAAAAGAAAACTTTTCAAGTCAAAGTTCTTTAGTTAGACGTTAGCTGGGCAATATGACTGATATTAATTTGTTAATTAATTTTATTGTGACCCTTGGCCTTTAACTGACTGAGCAGCCTTTTGTAAACAGAATTGATATTACTGTTCAATATTTATCTTTTAAAATAAAGTGCCAAACAGGGAATATGGCCTAGCCTTGTGTTCCACGTGTTCTGTCAACTTACGCTATATCTTTATCAAAAAAAAATCTTATTAGTCATGGTTAGCAGATTGTTACCTAGCCTTTGAAACTGGAATGAATAATTGGTTAAAAGGATATTACCTATCTGCATCTGTATTTCTTTCTGCATTGGAATAACTGTTTACCTGGTACATGTCATCTTTGTATTTAGACGGTTGATATATTCTAGTCCCTTAACAGAAGAAACGGGTAACATGACATTGAAACAAATTCAAAATCAACAACAAATAAAATGCCTGCTTGCTAGGAATGAAAGTTGAGGCAGATATCAAACCCCTCGATGTGAAACCCCTAAAATTTAACTGAAAAAAGCCACTTCCTTTAATGTGTTTACTTATACATTTGAAATAGCATAGAAGTAAACATTCTTTGAAGTGACCCAAGATAAATTAGTCCAGGTGTGTCATTTCTTACTATTTTTGTAAATAGTCCTTAGAAAATTAGGTCTGTTGGCATCTGGGAACAAAAATTCGACTGGGAAAAGAAGCTTTAATATGAAACAGAAAGAATTGTTCCCATGCTCTGGCTGCCCTGTCATATGTCATGACATGTGGCAGGTTGACTGCTCATTAATTCTATTTATATCAGTATGATAATACACCCCACTGAGTACACATGTGTTAAAATATTCATAAATTATGTTTAGTGCAAGCAGATATACATTACATGCCAAAAGAAGACTTATTTAAAGACAAAACTGGTAAACAGTCAAACACGGAAAAGTCTTTTTAATGTTGGTCCAGTACATTGTGTATCATCAAACTCACATTTAATTGCCTTTACTTGCAGAATCTGTCTCCAGCAGTGCAATATCCAATGCACCTTTATATTTTTTAACAACTTGCAAAAGAAGCAGCTTTTACTGAAAGTAATTGGAATTTCAGCAATTACTGTAAATGTCATATTATCTCAAAGCAGTAACTATAACAATTTGAAATATTTAAAATGAAGGTTTACTTTGACCTTCACATATTTTAAGGTACTTTACACAGCTGAAAGCTCTACTCTAAATATTAAAAAATTAAAATGCAAACTATTTTTGGAGGGAAATGCAGTCTAGCCCCCAAAATAGTTAATCTTAGTTAACAGTAAATTTTAAGGAAAAAACAGCCAAAAATAGTTAATCATACATTGCTCAGGATATTTTATGTTACATATATATATTTCTTAAACTTTTAAAATGCCTTTTAAAACAGCAAAATTAAAAATAATTTTTACAAGTAGCTAATTTTGTATAGAATGTGAAAGTAATCTCAGAATATTAAAATGGATATATCTGTGTCTTAAAATCTGTTTGTTCAGAATCAAAATGCTCTTCTACGTGCAATCAATTTTGAATTGCTCCTAGTGTTGTGTTAGAATTATTAGAATATTTAGACATGTGCTTTTTCTCTAACAGGAAGTCATTATGAATTGTGTTGAATTCCTTGATTTAAAAATATCTTAAAAATGACATTTTAAATTTAAAAATGCATTTCAGAACTTCAGAAATTATCACAAATTATTGTGGACTAATGGCACAGGTGTTAAAATCACTGCAAGTTTCAAAATTATTAACAGAAGGTATGATATGGTACACATTTATTTGCAGTTATTGTGATAGCAGTTATCCTCATAAGTAAGTACAAACCAAGCTGGTTTTGATATCCTGTTAGTGCTTCACATTTGGAAAACAATTTCAAAACTTTTAAAAACATCAAATGTTGTAATGGGGGCAGTGAGAAGGGAGGAGGGGGTTGCTTCATGATGAAGTTTTTAAAAAGATATATGATGAGAGTCAGAGTTTATGTACGTTGCAAAGGGCAAATAATTACCCTGTTTCTACTCAGTTTTAAGGGATCTGAACAGGGGCAGGATGAAGTGACTGACTGGAAAGCATATATAACCTTTCTAATCACAAAACCATACTAATGTTTCTAGCAGCAGTGAAGCATATTGACTTCTGATAAAGGATGAAGAGGGGGCACAGCGCGGCGTTACAAAGCCATCTCTTCAGCACATTTTGTAGGAATGATGGCTTGCCCAGGTATTTGTGGGCAAAACTGTCGTCCCTTGATTTTGGCTGTGCTGTCAAACGTGCCAGCCGAGTTGACCGTTGCCCAGCTGTACAAGTGGCTTACTTTTACCCATCAGTGAAATGGTTAGAAGGGGTTGGGAATTTTCTCTTTTTTTGATTGAAAAGGCTGGTTTGAGGAAACAAACTTTTTTGCAGGCAGGTATCAATTTCAAAGAAACTTTCATCAGAAGAGATTTGTCAGCCATCGGATGGAATTTCTGGTCGAGACCAGGAGGAGATGGCAAGGGTGGAGTATCAGGTAGCCCCGCGGTCGGGGCACTCACCTGGAATGTGGAAAATCAAGGTTTGGGCCTAGGGACTTGAACGTGCGATTTACAAAGATTTACAAAGCCAGTGCCCTGAACACTAAGCTTTTGAGTTGTTTGCTTGCTGTGCATTTAACTGTTTATGCAAAGTGGAGCTGTGCTAGCAGGAGATCTTGAGACCTGATGTGTCCCTGATGTGTTGGACTAGTCTGAGACCTGATGGCTAAGGCACGTGTGTAAAATGGGAGAGAGCAGCAAAGCAGGCAGCACTGAGTGCTTTGCCTGCCTAGCTTTTAAAGACTGTCTGTCCGTCTCTCATTCTTGTGTTTGAAATTCAAAAATCTGGGTCCCAGGGAGGAATGGCAACATTTCTGAAATCTCATAAAAGCTTTGCAAAATTTGAAACCTGCTTCTCCCATCCTACTGCTATCCTCTTTGCCACAGAAACAAATTGCAAAAATCCACTGAATTCCTGGGAGCAAACTGTGACTCATGTAACACAGTTTGTCAATTGCTAGAGAATTTGCTGGATGTAAGGTTCATTGTAAGTATAAAAAATGCAGTCTCTTAATAAGACAGCTTTTAAAAATAAAACGCTTCCTGAATGTTAAGAAACTTTGTAATAATATAAACAAGGCTTTTAATCTTGGTAATGGTAGCAGCAAATTAAATACACCATCTAATTTTATCAGACGATAACAGTTGTAGTTTTTATCTTCAAAAACAGGTTGTGAGTGCTAGAGGGGAATAACTCTTCATAGCAAAAGCTAAGTTAATTTTATTTTGTCTTATGTTGCTGGCAAAGAAATCTCTTTTTTTTAGTTCATCTCTTTTTTCTGTTTTTTTCTTAAAAAAGGAGTCATTTCACACAGCAGTTGTTTATTTAAATACAAAAAAATCATGTTAAAAAGATCTCTCATTATAAGCTTTCTGAAAGTTTGCTATGCACTTTCATGTAAAACTTGGCCTCAGTACAGAACTGCTGTACAATCATTTTCATCTGAGATTTGAACATATTGGAAGAACTAGAGCAGTTCTTTCTTCTATCCTGTCATTTTTTTCCCTTGGAAATGATGAGCATATGGCAACCACCCTCACTGGATTCTCAAACAACAGGAGGGACCTTATTTCGATTCCTACATCCTGTCATCAGTGAATCCCATGATATTTTGTTCTTGCAAGGCTAAAGATGTGATTCGCATTTGCCATAAGGACAGAGCTTAATGTGATGCCATTTTACCACAGGAGCCCTCAATCAGTTAATTAAACATGATATAAATCACTGCATGTATTTGTAAAGTAAGATTAATATGGCAAAGTCAGAGTAATGAGGAATCCTCACCATTGTCTGAGTGTGAATCACCGATTCGAAGATTACCCTTTTTGAAACTGGATATCTTTGAGTGGGTTTTGTTGGCTTAATCCCTCAGACTGCTTTGTGCAACTTGAAACTCAGAGCTGTCATCTTTAGCCAAAATTTCAGCCATAACTTCCTCAGCTTTCACCCAATCATTTGAATCGGCATTCATAATACTTAGAAAGATCAAGCCTTTCAGCATACCACAAGGCTTCTTCATACCACCTGGGACATCAGCAACATGTTTAATAAATATTTCATTTCATTTCATCGTGGAGATTCTTCTTTTGTTTTTTTCTGGGAGATTTACAGGGTACCCACAGCAGCACATTCCGTCACTGCGGTCACTTAGGTTTACAGCCTTAATAAAAGGATATTTTTTTTTTCTTTCTTGAAGTGCTATGGAGCCGTGTTAAACTAGAGCAATTACAGACACACAAGATAGGTGCTCTGGAAAGATCAAAGCCCCCCTAAAGACAGCTCTATAGGATTCTGGAGCTCTCTTTGAAAAGTGCTCAGTTTACAAAGTAGAGATGTATAAAACCACGCATTAAAAATCCCATGTTCAAATAATGCTAAAGGCCTGACATTAGTTAATATGGAATCCACTTTATCCACTCTCTTTTCACATCAAGCTTTGAACTACTCTGAAGGAAGTCTCCTTCTGTGCTGTGGCACTGTGCGTCCTGTGACATGGTGTCTTGGGACATGGAAAACTATCCTTTCATTATAGAGCACCAGTCTTGTACTTCGCTATTCTAAAACACCAGATGGATGCTATGTATGGTAGGCAGCCTTGACTCTTTGTATTTCAGTTAGAAGAGGGGTGTGTATGAGAGGAAAGAAAGAGGGAAAAAATTATGCTATCCTTGTTCTTGAACTGAATTCTGTGTTCATCAGGGCAGTGGAAACAGGGACCAGGGTAGAGGCAGATCCAATGAAAGGATGTGCTGCCACACCTGCCTCCTCAAACAGGGCCCTACGCTGGAGAGCTATACAGTGGCTGAAGAGTGTCTCAGAAGCATTATGCTATTAAAGGAGCGAGCAAGAGGATAAGATACAGTCAGAAGTCTTAAGTGCTTTCCAGAATTTGTAGACTTTACTCAGAAGTTGCTTCCATCAGCTTGAGACAGATCTTGATAGCCCCGCTGTGAAAGAACTGCACAAGGGGTACTGCTTTAAAATGTTGGTGGGTGCCCCAGCTGGGGCTGGGATGCCTGGGTAGTAATTCAACGTCAAAGGAATTAAACTTGCATCTCCCAGCTCACAGGAGAATACCCTGCCATCGCGCCATCTGCTCCTTCATCAGAAAAAGGAGGAAAGGAAGAAAAGATATGGGTGCTTTCTGCTCCTTCCAGGGCAGTTGTGCTGCTGGATGTCAAAGATCATGAGCAGACAGCACAGTACTGACTCCAAAAGCCAAAGGGGGAAGAGATGTACTGGAGGCTGGTCCCTTTTCCACACATTAACCTGCAGACAGTTGTTGGAGCAGACTAAGCAGTGAGTGCCACATGCTCAAAGGCTGTCTGATGTGCACCGATGGAGTTTGTGTACCTCCAGAAGTGAGTGGTTTGTGTGTGGGGGCCTTTCAAATTGCTATTCTCTGTTCTGGTGCCTCTGCTTACTCTTAGTTGATACAGCACTTAAGGGCTTGACTCTGTGAGCCTTAAGTCAGCAGCTTAAGAGCATGTAGAGCCGAGCCCTAAGGTCAGGGACTTCTGTGGCTGTTAAAGGAGACCCCCTGGCTGACTTTTTTGTCTGTCCCGATGGCCTTCAGAAAACCAGTAGATCCTGTGCAGCTGGAAGCACCGTCATTGCCGTTGGAGTTTTGAAAGGTCTGTGTTTGCAAATGTGTGAATGATGAAAGTAAAATGGTAACAGGAGAATCCCTGTTGTATTCATAACTTTTCTAAGCTGGAGGTGCATAAACATAAACATTTGAGATGTGCTGATCTCCTTTCTGTAAGTTAAAACACTCAAAATTGAAACTGAAGTGAAAAGCTCTATTACGGAATTGAGACTGTTTCATCTGTGCTAGTGTTTTTCTCTCATTCATGTTCTTTTTAAGTTCACAAATTCAGAAGATTTGCTTTTGATGCAGCAGTTAATAAACATCATTGTGATACTGATTTGTGGATAGCTATTCAAGTTTTAGCCTAAAACTATGCATAAATTTTCTTACAATACCTTGAAAAATGGCCTGTTTAAAGAACTTCACTTTTCTATGATCGCTGTCAATAAAATTTTCGTGATAAAGATTGTCATTATACCAAAATAGTATAGTACTGAAAGGCTATCAGATAAAAGACGTGTTTTCCTTTGAAGTCTTAAAAGTATTCCTAAGTCTGTTATGATGCAGGATTTTTATCATAAATGGGTTAGTTAGAAAGAATGACTAAAAAGAAAATAACAGAAATAAATATGATGAGCTAACCTTAGAAAGGAAGCTGTATAATGTGTAAGTAAAGTCTCTGGAGCTGAGTTATACCTGTAGGTATATGTGCTGAGCATTTGCTATGATCATTTCTGAGTGTTGCCACTGGTCTCAGAGACTGCAGGATTTTACCCATTTATTTCTTTCTTTCTTTCTTTCTTTCTTTCTTTCTTTCTTTCTTTCTTTCTTTCTTTCCTTCCTTCTATCTATCTATCTATCTATCTATCACCTTGTACTCTAATCACCTGGGGCTGGAAAGCAGTTGCCATTTCCATCTACTCAAATGTCCTATAGCAGGACTGAACTGTCCAGTGTTTTTTACAGTTTTCTGTTTAGAGTTGCTTCTTTTTCTACTCTGGGAATCCATCACTCTCATAAAACTTGAGTTACAGCTGCATTTACTTACTGTGTGGCTTGCCTTTACGGCTCTTCCAAACCTATATTGCCTTTTACAAAACCTGCAACATATATCCCCATGTTCATTCTTGTTCTTATTTTTGCCCTATGGGTCATATTGCTTACTTATCCAGTGCTGTCAGACCCTGAATAGCTTTTCTTTATTTATTCCTTTCTTACATTGTTGTGTTTTGTGTTATCTCTAACCTAAAGTTCCGTGTCATTTACGATGAAAACTTGCAAAATGCAAACAATTTACTTAGAGGATTAGAGTTGATGTGGAGGATTAATGCAGAGCTAAGGAATCTCCCTGCAAGATATTTGGATCAAATCCGGCCTGCACAAGTTACCACAAGTTGTAGAGAGAGAATGTACATTTTCATTGGTTTGGGGAATTTTTGTGTATAATAACTCAGATCTTGAAATGGTTTTGTTTCAGTCAGGTTTGTAAGTTTTTGGGACTGAAGCACTACAGTCATTTTATTTCAGCATGTGTATCCGAGTGAATTTTACAATTGGTGCCTGAGCATTCAGGGAGAAGGCACTTGGAGCTGATAAGAAGTTAACATATGACGTAGGAAAGTCTGTGTGCATGTCCAGCCAGGAAGGGGAAACAATGCCACAGGACTTTTGTCCTCACAGTTGGCACAGCTCAGCACAGAAGTAGAAAATTTGTTTCTGATCTATTTGTGGAATTGAACTACTTCATTCCCAACCTTTTTGAATATTGTTGAAAAGATGGTAGTTGAGGCATCACAGGTTCTCACAGGCTCATAGGTTCTCCATAGAAAAGTTAACCAGAGTGAAAATCTTCAAAGGCACACGTAAGATTTATCCAGCAGTGCTGGTTGGCAAGGTGAAAAATCCTGTGTGTAATCCTGTGAATGGACTAGCTCAGAATGCCTGAGAAACCTTCTCTCTGGGAGTGAGAAGGCTGGACAGTGTAGGAAGAGTGGTGTGGGTTCCTTAAAGCCAATTTGCAAGTGAAAAAGTAGCCTCAAGTTCCTTGTGTTACGTAGTCATTTCACCCAGATGCTAGTACTAAATAGTACATTTAATACTGAGTAGCAAATGTTGGGGTAGTTTCAGATGGAATATTCCAAGGATTAGAGCTCAAGGATTAAAACCTCTTGCTGGGCTAGTTGTAGAGCAGCCTATGGTGCTGGTATCTTTGTCTGTTTTTCCAAATATTTGATACAGAAGTGAAAAAAAAGATGAGCTTGAAAGCAATCAGGATCTCCGTTCATATGCTTTACATTAAATGTGTTCTAATTTCCTGTCATGTTTTTTTGTAGCTTTGTAATCCTCCTTATTGTAAGATTAAGGTAGGCTTGTGGGGCTGTGCGACAGGGACATGTACCTGAATTTGCCCTGAAAAGAGTCGGTGAATGCAGTCAAGACTGCTCCATTATGCTGGCTGGAGTGTGTTGAGGATCCGACCCAACTTTGGTATTTGGTGGTAATGCTTAAGTAGGCTTTAGTGGCTTTTTCTCTGTGTTTTAATTTCTTTGCAGCATAACAAAAAACTCTTCAGAACATTGCTACATAGATTAATATAGAAAGTGCTTGTGATACTTTTATACACAGGGAGTTTAATACTTGGATGCAAGAGCAAATTGATTGCAGGCAATCCTGTGCTTGAGTACCCAGGAGTGAAAGGAATGATTACAATAACCTCTGGGACTTCTTCTCAGAAGTGGTTCCTGAAAACACCCACACCCACGAAGTATTGGGCACAACAGAGTATTGTTTCCTTCTGATGTGGAATCACAGAAACATATTTTACTTTGGGAGGTGGGAGGGGTTGAGGGGGAAAGGAAACTCAAGAGACATTAATGTTTAATGTTTTTAATTTTGTAAAATGAACAACAAAAAAGGATATGGTTTGTGAGTGCCTCTGAGATTGTTTAAACTTTGGCAGCTTGCTGTCAGATGAGATGCTAAAAGCCAGGAAGGAAGAAACTGAGGGGCATACTGGGTAAACTGCTGCTATCTCACCTTCAGTGCCCTGATCTGATGGAAGAGTGAAATAATGGTGAAACAAATTTGGCATGCATTGCTGTGGTCTCCACAAAATTACTTGCGCCGCCTTGAATTGTATCAGATGGGACCTTGAACTGCAGCCAGGCAGGTATATTTCTCTTATTTGTGGAGGGTTCTAGCTGTTAACAGATCTAATTTTCCTGGCCAGCCCCTGGGATAAGGACGACATTAATTGTGCCTTTGCTTTGCTTACGCTTTCCAGATTGCCCTCTTCTGCCCTGACAGAGAACATGTCTGTGGCTGAGGGCTTCCAGGCAGACAATTCAGCATCTCTCAGGGATGGAGAGTAATTCCCAGAGGACCTTAACACCTGCTCAGCTTGCCAAGGGTGCATTAATCCCTGGTAAATGCTGAAGAGAGTAATTCAAGTTATACAGGTTAGAGCAGTGTCTGTATATACACAGAACAAAGGTGCTCAGGAAACACCACTGCTTTTCTGTGGCAGAGTCTGAAACTTTCGGGTGGGGGAGAGCGGCAGATATTTCATGGGGAAATGTGGTGGGTTGACCCTGGCTGGATGCCAGGTACCCACCAAAGCTGTTCTATCACTCCCCTCCTCAGCTGGACAGGGGAGAGAAAATATAACAAAGGGCTCGTGGGTCGAGATAAGGACAGGAGAGATCAACTCACCAATTACCGTCACGGGCAAAACAGACTCAGCTTGGGGAAAATTAACTCAATTTATTACCAATCAACCAGAGTAGGGTAATGAGAAATAAAACCAAATCTCAGAACACCTTCCCTCCACCCCTCCCTTCTTCCCGGGCACAACTTCACTCCCGGATTCTCTACCAACCCCCCCCAGCGGTGCAGGGGGACAGGGAATGGGGTTTACAGTCAGTTCATCACACGTTATTTTCTGCTGCTTCATCATCCTCAGGCGCAGGGCTCATCACACTCTTCCCCTGCTCCAGCGTGGGGTCCCTCCCACGGGAGACAGTCCTCCACAAACTTCTCCAACATGGGTCCTTCCCACAGGCTGCAGTTCTTCATGAACTGCTCCAGCATGGGTCCTTTCCATGGCGTGCAGTCCTTCAGGAGCACACTGCTCCAGCGTGGGTCCCCCACGGGGTCACAAGTCCTGCCAGAAAACCTGCTCCATGGGCTCCTCTCTCCACAGATCTGCAGGTCCTGCCAGGAGCCTGCTCCAGCGTGGGCTTCCCACGGGGTCACAGCCTCCTTCAGACACCCACCTGCTCTGACATGGGGTCCTCCCTGGGCTGCAGGTGGATATCTGCTCCACCGTGGACCTCCATGGGCTGCAGGGGGACAGCCTGCCTCACCATGGTCTTCCCCACGGGCTGCAGGTGAATCTCTGCTCCGGCGCCTGGAGCATCTCCTCCCCCTCCTTCTTCACTGACCTGGGTGTCTGCAGGGTTGTTTCTCTTACATGTTCTCACTCCTCTTTCCGGCTGCCGTTTTCCATCCCAGCAACTTTTTTCCTTCATGAAAATGTTATCACAGAGGCGTTACCGCTATCGCTGATTGGCTCGGCCTTGGCCAGCGGTGGGTCCATCTTAGAGCTGGCTGGTATTGTCTCTGTTGGACACAGGGGAAGCTTCCAGCAGCTTCTCACAGAAGCCACCCATGTAACCCCCCCTGCTACCAAAACCTTGCCACACAAAGCCAGTACAGGAAAGTAAATTCAGAAAAAAATTCAGTTTGGAATCTTACAATTAGTTTGTTTCCATAAAATATTTAAAGACCTCTGATATTTTAAAGTAGTAAATAGATAATATCAATGTTGGTAGTTTAACATGCCATAAAATAAAAGCAAAGCAAGAAAGTAGAAATGACAATTACTGATCTTAACAGAAGTAAACAATTTTGCCTTTCGAAAGTGTGGCATTGAAGCTTTTATTGTGAAGCTGAATTTATGGCAGAAATCTGATGATATTTCTCACTCCTCTTTGAGGCTGACTGATTGCTTTAATTTGTAGGACGTATGTGCTTAAAGTGCTCAGGTTGGTAGTATCCATCTGGTGTATACAACTCTCAGTGGTCAGGGCATTATAATACTGTGCCTCACTGGAGATTTTCCTGGAAGGGGATATAGGAGTTGCTCCAGCACAGCTCTGACACCAGTGAGACACTGGCAAAGGAACAGATGTTACTGTAGGTGAATAATAATCTGCTGTTATGGGGGGCGAGGGGGTGAGCATATTACAAATGAACAACACTGAGCTCATTTAGGTGTGTGCTGGTTTATACTGCACCTTCGTTTGTGCCATCTTTTCTAGTAGCCACCTTTGTTGTTTCTGTTGTGGTGGAGCCCAGAACCAACATCAGGGCCTCCTGCAAGGCATTAAAACCTGCAAGAGACTTGGGAGGAAAGGAGCATGTCTATTTATGGCTATCTGCTGTGTGGAGGGGACCAGGTTTCCCAGTGAAAAGCTTTCTGTGGGTTGGAGTCTGTAGCTTGGTGAGCCCCTGACCCATTTAGTCCCCAGAAACTCTGTGGGAATGTGAAAGATTTAAACTAGCATGGCTCAGACTGTACTCACTTTTCTGTATCCCTCCCCTTTTGCTCTGGGCTCCAGGTTTGGGTCCAGGAGTTGGTGGGACATCCATTCCTGGGGGACAGTGGGGTGCAGCAATACAGGAATTCATGTTATTCCTGTGGCAAGTGCCTGGGAACATACAGAAGATAAAGCAATGCTGGCATTTCTTTTACAGTGGGCTAAGGATGGAGAGACTCCAAAAGGTTGCCTAGAATAATGTGGGGAACATTCAGTATAAAGAACTTATTTTATATCTCTTTTCAAGGTTACTGACTACTGGTTTTTTTCTCCCATGAGTGGGAAAAGCACCAGGCTCATTACCCGCACAGTCTACTGCATAACCCAGGAAAAGTACTGTCCCCAGCTGGGCCAAAACCATCTTGCAGGATGTCGTGGTTTAACCCCAGCCAGCAACTAAGCACCACGCAGTTGCTCACTCACTTCCCCCCCACCCAGTGGGGTGGGGGAGAGAATCAGAAGGAAAAAGGTAAAACTCGTGGGTTGAGATAAGAACAGTTTAATAGAACAGAAAGGAAGAAACTAATAATGATAATAGTAACAGTAATAAAATGACAACAATAATAAAAGGATTGGAATGTACAAAACAAGTGATACACAATGCAATAGCTCACCACTTGCCAACCGATGCCCAGTTAGTTCCTGAGCAGCGGTCCCCCCATGCCAACTCCCCCCAGCTTATATACTGGGCATGACTGGTATGGAATACCCCGTTGTCCAGTTTGGGTCAGCTGCCCTGGCTGTGTCCTGTGCCAACTTCTTGTGCCCCTCCAGCCTTCTTGCTGGCTGGGCATGAGAAGCTGAAAAATCCTTGACTTAGTCTAAACACTGCTTAGCAACAATTGAAAACATCAGTGTGTTATCAACATTCTTCTCATACTGAATCCAAGACATAACACTGTACCAGCTACTAGAAAGAAAATTAACTCTATCCCAGCCGAAACCGGGACACAGAAATAAAGACATTTCATTGGTTTTCTCATGCAAGTTCTGCTACACCAATATCTCCAGTCTCTGTATTTGATGACTGTTGAAGATGCTTGCATTTTATTTGGATGATCTAGGTACCCTGTATTGACAGCTGCTCACTGCAGCATTACTGAAGAGCTACTGTGCGTTAGGACAGGCCTTAATCGATAGGTGTATGTTTTTCAAGCAACAGGAGAATAGCTTAGAACCATAGAAGTGGAGTTTTAAAAAATGCACCACGCTGCTATGAATCAGCTTAGTTCTAACTAGTTTAATTTAGAAAAAAGCCTCTTCAGCAAATGAAATTTTATGGCACCATTCCCGGTTGGTCTCACTTGCCATACAGATTCTGAACGGCAGTGCAGGTCAGAAGTAGACCTGAACTTCTCAATATGAGGGTGGCTGATATTCAGCTGCTGCAGTGACAGGCAGCTTGGGAGGGAATGATAGAATAGATTAGAAATCTGGAGCTGGGTTTTGGTTTGAAACTGTATGTCAAGTACCTTTCAAACTATATTTTAAAGTGAAGCAAAAGATGGGATCAAAAGGAACTCATTGTCAGCAACCATTAGACCTAAAATTAAACTTGCTGCTCTGTTCGGTTTAAGGCATGTACTAGCGTGTTAGACTGCTGCTCTGCACTGTACCAACAAGCAGGCTGAATACCAAAATGCTGTAATACTTTTTCTACTTCTTTGGCCACTTTGCCACTGAAGTTCTTAAGACCTTTACATCCCTAGTCCCATCAGCCATCTCACCATTCCTGCAGCATAAACTCCAGGTATTGAGCACTGCAAAACTTACCATATGGGTACAGCTGCCTCTTCTCAATAAGCAGTGGCTGTTTAAAGATGATTCAGAGCATGACCAAAAATAGATAGAGGATAAACTTTGAAAAGTCCAGCTTATTGCCGGGCTCTTTTCCTTTTGAACTGACAGCTCTGAAGGGAACAAGAAACTGGTGTAGACAGTGAAAGCCTATAGCAGTGGCTCTGTTCAAAGTGTGTGACAGATCGAAGAAGTCAGGAGCTGAGTGACAGCAGAGCTCTCCAGGAGAAAGATCTTTCCCAGGCTGAAGAAGCTCATTCTATCTCTCCTGCACTTGCCAGGAGACATTATGAGGCTTGTCAGTCCAGATAGCTTCCATTTAGGTAAACACTTTTGTTTCCTTGCTTTGGATGGGGCATTGCCTTTCCAGAGTGAAAATCCACCCATGAAATGCTTTCAGACCTATGGATCTTCCCCAAAGGACCCTGGAAGCACTTCTAATCTGTCTGCCCTGGTTTCCCTTCCTGCAATAACTTATTCAAATCTCTAGAATGAATCTCATAAATACAGAGCTGGGTTAAGGCACAAATACTCTCTGTTGATTTAACAAGCCTCTTGTTGTTTTAGCCTAATCATACCTTGCAAGAGGCCCTATGTTATGTTTCCATTGTGGCCAGCTAAGCTTGCTTTGCTTTCCACTGATGTTGTCCTATATTTAGTGTTTTGACTTCACATGATCCTGACACTGTGTAGGGGGAGGAGGAGGAAAAAAATTTATTGCTGATGGCTAATCCTATGCATTGCTCAGAGACTGCGTCCACTCTAACAACCTTTTTTCATGGTAATATTTTTTGTTAGCAATAAAAGGATTAATTCTAGAAATCAAGCTCTTTGATTATGATAAGCATAATAACTATCTTAGACAAATTGCGATCCTTTTAAGAATATTAGTAAACGAAGACCTTTGCTCTCCTTGGCTAGGCTTGAGTCTGCTGGTACATGCATTCATACCATCTGCACTGTGTGCTAATACAACTCCTTGTTGTCTGGTCTTCCTGGGAATGTATTATATAGATTGCAGCTGGTTCAGAATGCAGCTGCCAGGGTCACAACTCACACTAAGATTAATCATTACGCCTGGGTTAGCTTCATTACTTCGACTACCCATTACATTTAGCAGAGATTATGAGACGTTGCTTTTAACTTACAAGGCTTGGACTAACACCTACTCACCTCAGCAACATGCTTTTACGGTATGTTTCTCTTGGTAAGTCTCCTAGAGCAGCAGAGAGTCTCTCTAGATGCTGTGCTTTCAGCTTGAGGAGAAAACTTTCCAGCATTATGTGTATGAAGTGGCGTAGTGTGGGATTCTCATGTTTCTAGGTTCACTCCTCTGATGTTGACTGATTTCTTCCCAGTGCATGCTGTCAATGCAGAACTTCTTGCCAGAGAAAACGGTATGATGAACAGGAGGATGAAAACATCATCACCACCCCATTCATAATTAACCTTGCAATTTACCTAGTTCTGTGGATTTACTGCCAGGTATTTTGGGTGGTAGCCATCCAAAGAAATGTGGTTTCCTAGGAAGGAAAGAGAGCTAGTGCAAGTACTTCCACTGCACGTGAAACTAAGATCATGAAACAATATGATGTTTCCCAACAGAAGCCTACAACATAAATTCAGCTAACGGAAATGAACAAGAGTCTAACTACTACATTCTCTGAAGCTGAGCCTCTGAGGTCTTCTCAAGCATAAAGGGGAAAAAAGCCAAGTGTACAGAAGACGTTTGAAGGACAATGGACTAAATGTGCCTGTGGTATTCCACATCAGAGCTATGAAGAGGAAACTTGAGGTTACCTTTTTTATGTACATATGGTTTAGGTTCCTGCCCCTAGGGTTGTGGCAAAAGCTATTGTTGCTAAAGAAAACCTGATTGCTCATATATAGGGTAGAAAGTAAGAAAGAAATTATTTAAATTATTTTACGTGCTGTAATTACTTTATGATGTTGTATAGGCTTCTGCCTCACCAAGCTGCTCAGTCCTAAATACAGTGAGAAAAAAATATCACTGTATCAGAGAGCCTGGCAGCTACTGAGTGAAAAAACACTGCTGTTTAAGGGGAGAAACAAATTTTCAGAGGTTTCATTTGGCAGAGTATGGAGGGGTAGGGCTTGTTTCTCTGGTGAAAAAAGTTCTGCTTTCTAATGGGCATCACAGCCAGAGGTTAGTTGCTTGCCAATTTTTGGGAGAAGGTCAAACTTCCTAAAAAGTGCCATGTAGCAATGGGCTGGCTTTCTCTCACATCAAAATTAAGCACTTAGCTGAGGTGCTTAAGCCAGGATTCTGCTTGCTCTTGGCAGCCTCTTCTGTCAATGATAAGAGAGACCCTTCCTCCCAAGGGCAGCTGTGCCAGCAGGTATGTTCAGCCATACTCTGCAGGTGCGTGTTCCTCACCACCAACTTTGAGGTTTAGAACAGAAGCATCTCAGATTGGCGGCTAAGGCTGAGCCAGAGGAATCCAGCTTGCAATATAAGTATAGTGTAGACCTATGAAAATCACTCATAGCAAAATCAGACCTGGGTTGGGTTCTCCTGATTAAGCACTTGAAAACTTCCAGGTCTAATCTGCTGGTCTGAAGGCAGTTGATTTAGAGAGCATAGAACAGGTAGAAGAGCAGCGCTTTAGCCCTGTAAGTAGACACATCGTGTGCTCCATGCAAAAAGAGGAAGCCTCTAGGGAACCCTGTTTGAAGGGTCCTCATGCTAAAGCTAAGAAGAGCCCTTTCAGCTGGCCAGGAGAGCTCTCAGGGCTTACCTGTGGGGCTACTTCCTCTGGAGGGTGGAGCTGCAGGAGCTAATCAGGCATCACACTAAGCTACAAAACCTGGGGAAGGACTAGTAGGTGTCTGAGATCTTGTCTGGTCAGGGACTGATCTTCCTGCCCTACCTCAAGGTTAACGCAAATCCTAAGTGCAGGAGAGGAAAGAGCACCTTCAGGAGGTGAGTGTGTAATGGAGTTCTGTTCCCCCATGATTTCTCAAATATTTGTTGGCAATCAAGGGATGCCCTTGAGAGAATAGGGTCAAAAATAGTGCTGCCAGCCTGCTTGTTGAAGATGGGTGTTGTCTTCCCTGAGTTTTGCAATTCAAGGTGTGGTATTTGGGGGTTAAACTCGGTGACTCAGGGTCCTTTCTACATCCTGTATCCTATTATCTTAAATTAAATTTTTGTGTATTCTTTTTTTTAAAGGTCTCAAAGTGATTTTGTTGTGCATGACTAACACTTAGTCATACATTTTTGGATTAGAATTGTGTAGTAAGTGGCTCCAGTAAGAACTGCAGGGCTCTTTGATGTAACAACTTTAGAAATGCTAAAGACTCTTTCATGCAATGCATCTGATTTCCCCCCCTCCAAATTCAGTGCTCCCTTTGATTTCAGTCCATCCACTGTTTCCTGTGTTTCTGGGTGCCCAGTAATTCCCTAGTCTCACTATATTAACCCCTGTGTTTTATGCAGTGGTGTAAAAGAATCTTTTGCTTTCAAAGCAAAACTGTCCTCCTCCTTCAAGAGCTGCACGTAAGGATACTGAAAATGTAGCACCCGTTACAGTCACATGTATGCAACCTTATTTCCCAGTGTCTCACTTCAGCACTAACCTCCTGAAGCCTGGGTTTCTCTCTCCATGTTTAGTGGAAGATACTTAAGTTGAACCTCTCCTCACTGAAGAAATGGTAGTGTGCAGGGTTCATACCAGTTTTAGAAGCTAATATGTATGTATGTATGTATAGCAGGCTTAAAGGTGGGATTGTGTGCAATTGTTAATCTCCACAAAAATATGCATTAAGCATCACGTCTAAGCACAGTGAGGAGCAATGATCAGTTACTCTGGTGCCTAAGGGACGTGTGGCAGGAGGCCGGGCTGCAACTCCACTGCCTGTCAGCAGATTTCCATGGAATGAATCTTATTCTACGCCAGGTTCCTCTGAGATCTGCCTGTAAACCTGAAATTTATGGGAGGTGAATGTTTCTGGGGTGAATTACAAGCCTCTGCACCTGAAAAATATGTTGGTGATAACTCAGGCTCCTTCTGTATAGTTGAACCTCCTTGTTGCCTTTTTATAGCAGAGGAAGATCCTTTCTTCTTTGCATGCTAGTTTTGCATGTTATTTACCATCTTGCTATTGTGCAGTCATAAATTAATAAAGCAACAGCTTCACATGCAGCCAAGAAGCTGTGCACTTTGGCTTCTTTTAATGTGATCATTTTGGAGTCGGAAGAGAGGATGATGTTTATTAGATGATGTTTTGTTAAATCCCTTAAGATTCAGGTTTTCAGTTCAGTCCCCACCAGACCTCTTTGTAGGTCACTTATGTGCAGTACCCTGGTTGCACCCATGACTTGTAGATGTCTGTATTCAAGTGACCTAAATTGCATTGAGGGGGGGAGGGAAGGGGGGAGGGAAGGATTGGGGGATGGTGGGAACCAGTCTGTCTAAAAATTCAACAAAGTGCCGTTCTTCCTAGAGAAATTCATTCAGAATCAGACTGGTTTAAGAAATTCCCCAAATATAAAGGAATAGATCAATTTAGGCAGGAAATACTGTCCATGTAGCAGTTAAGACTGTGGACAGAAGTGAAAATGCAATTAGGGGTATGGTTGCAAAATACCCACGCAAAAGAGGCTTTGCAATGAGATGTCTGGCACTGTATGATCCAGTAAATGAACTTAAATGGGCTGCATTGATATAAAGTTTATATGAGAGTGAGGGAATCTTCTGGAAGTGATGGTCCCATTAGCAAAGTGGTATGCCTTTATTAACTTTATGCAGCTGCAATAATCTTAATGGAGCAATCTAGTGTTCTTCCCAAAGGAAGATCTTATCTCATTTATTAATTGTCTTTCTAGTAGTTATGAGTTCATCTGATCTTGGATAAGTGTGAGGGCTGAAAATTTTGATGCTGCAGATAAGGAGCAGGTTTAATAGATGATGTTGGTAGTTGTGTTCTCAGAAAGGGTTTATACTGATCGACTTGTGTCTTGCTATATATTTCCATCTGGCTTGACTACTGGCTGTATAAATACTCGGTTTGCATTGTAGCTTTAGTCACCTGTTGCTAGTGTGCAAAGCAAGTGTTGTCGTCTTTCAGATGCTGACAAGTGACATTTAAATGTACCACTGTCAGGATGCATGAGAGAGATTAGGCTGCTGTGCACATCTCTGATGCTTCTTTTGGCTAGAAAGTGAGGTAATGATTAATGCAGAGAGCGAAGCGGGTACGGTTGCAGAAAGCTCTCTCTTTGAACCTTGAGAAGGTGCTAATATTGACTGCAGTAATCAGATGTTTTTATTTGACCTGTACAATCTTGCTATGCTTTTTTTTTTTTTTTTAGCAGAAGAGAGTGTAGTGGGAATAGGATTTCTCATTTCCCTCATGACACCTGGTTAGAAAACAAAACAATGTCTACCACCCCCAATTATATGGGAAACGCAGGCTGTTCCATGTGTTACATAGTGATTTTAAGTGACGCTTGTGGGGAAAAAACCTCAGATGCTTTGTTGGTGCAAGGTGGCACTTAGTAAACCCACAGTGGTTTCTTTCCAGTCTGGAGATATCCTAGTGGGGACAGACTGCGTTGTCTGGGGAGTGGTTCTGAGGAGGAGTCCTCCTATGCCTATGCAAGTCATGTGTGGCCAAGACACACTGGAAGGGTGAATGGAGGATGTTCACATCTTGTGCATTGATAGATAGAATCATAGAATCATTTCAGTTGGAAAAGACCTTCAAGATCATTGAGTCCAACCATTAACCATGCCCCCTAAACCATGCCCTGGAGTACCCTGTCCACTCGCTTTTTTAATATCTCCAGGGATGGTGACTCAACCACTTCCCTGGGCAGCCCATTCCAATATTTGACAACCCTCTCAGTAAAAAAATTTTTCCTAATATCTAACCTAAATCTCCCTTGCCTCAACTTGAGGCCATTTCCTCTTGTCCTATCTCCAGCCACCTGACAGAAGAGACCAACACACACCTCACTACAACCCCCTTTCAGGTAGTTGTAGAGAGCGATAAGATCTCCCCTCAGCCTCCTCTTTTCTAGACTGAACAACCCCAGATCCCTCAGCCGCTCCTCATAAGACTTGTGCTCAAGGCCCCTCACCAACTTGGTTGCTCTCCTCTGGACACGTTCCAGCACCTCAATGTCTTTCCTGTAGTGAGGGGCCCAAAACTGAACACAGTACTCGAGGTGCGGCCTCACCAGTGCTGAGTACAGGGGAACAACCACCTCCCTGTTCCTGCTGGCCACACTGTTTCTGATACAGGCTAGGATGCGATTGGCCTTCTTGGCCACCTGGGCACACTGCTGGCTCATATTCAGCTGGCTGTCAACCAGCACCCCCAGGTCTTTTTCTGCTGGGCAGCTTTCCAGCCACTCTTCCCCAAGCCTGTAGCGCTGCATGGGGTTGCCGTGACCGAAGTGCAGGACCCGGCACGTGGCCTTGTTGAACCTCATACAACTGGCCTTGGCCCATTGATCCAGCCTGTCCAGATCTCTCTGTAGAGCTCCCTACCCTCAAGCAGATCGACCCTGCCTCCCAACTTGGTGTTGTCTGCAAACTTGCTGAGGGTGCACTCAATCCCCTCATCCAAATCATCGATAAAAATATTAAACAGAACAGGGCCCAACACCGAGCCCTGGGGAACACCACTTGTGACCCGCCGCCAACTGGATTTCACCCCATTCACCACTACCCTCTGGGCTTGGCCATCCAGCCAGTTTTTCACCCAGTGAATAGTGCACTTATCCAGGCCACGAGACGCCAGCTTCTCCAGGAGTATGCCATGAGAGACAGTGTCAAAGGCCTTGCTGAAGTCTAGGAAAATAACATCGACAGCCTTTCCCTCATCCACTAGGCGGGTCACCCGGTCATAGAAGGAGATCAGGTTGGTCAAGCAGGACCTGCCTTTCGTAAACCCATGCTGACTGGGCCTGATCCCTCTCTTATCCTGGAGTTGCCATGTGAGTGCTTTCAAGACAAACCGTTCCATAATCTTCCCCGGCACCGAGGTCAGGCTGACAGGCCTGTAGTTCCCCGGATCCTCCCTCTGACCCTTCTTATAAATGGGAGTCACATTGGCAAGCCTCCAGTCCTCTGGGACCTCCCCTGTTGACCAGGAACGCTGATAGATGATAGAGCAGTCTCTCCTTGGTATGATTTCTCCCCTTATCATAGCAAAGGGAGGTACCTTAGGGATGAAGTGACTTGAGAGGTGTAGCACTGCAGGCTCTGAATCCCTCCCTGTCAGTTAGGGAGGTATTTTGGCTTTGAATCTTGATTTCTTCTCCCTGTCCTCCTAGCCTCACCCTCCCTCCAGCAGGGGATTTAGATGCCCATAGCAGAGGGCAGAATACCACCCAGTTAATTCTCTGGAGTATAGCTACTGCACAGCCTCCTGCTGGGGAGCTGAATGTATGGCTTATGCCCTAAAGCAAAGTGTATAATGCTTAGAGAACAGAGTGCAATTTTTTTCTTTCTTCTTTGCTGCTGGAATAATTATCATTTCGGAGTGGCATGGTTTGGACATCCCTAGATGGGCATCACCAGTAATGTGCATTTACCAAATAATATTATTAAGTTGAAAAGATGCCTCTTGCAAATTTTATGGGTTTGCAACAGATGGAAAATAACAGCATTTGAGGACTATTAATATATTGTTTTTTCAAGATTAACCCAAATGATGCTTGCCTCTCTGCATCCTTCAGCATGTTTTTTTTTAGGTTGTACGATGCTGCCGTTTAGCTATATGGGCCTGTTCAGTTTTCTAACTGAGCCTAATATGCAGCACACATGGGGTGAAAAAAAACCAAGAGAAAGATAAAATGTCTCTGTCCCTAATATTCATTTATGTCTTTGTCAGCAAAGAATGCTAGTCTTTGCATTTATTTATGTGCCTGACAAAATACCTGTAGGTCCATATACAATATTCAATGTAAATGTAAGGTGCTCTCAAGTTTTATTTATGACCGCCTGTGTCCAGTTAACTTCCTCAAGAAATTTCTGCCCGACCAAAATGTGATGTGAGATCCAGGGGGAGAGACCCAAACCTACAGGACCTGCAGGGTGCAAGTAAAAGCATCTTCTTTTTTCCATAGACTTAGACTGCAGTACTTGTGCTGCATAGCTAAAGAACAAGTAAAGCTAGGAAGCTAAACTTGAGGGACTGTTCCAGAGTGAAGGCTGGCTAGTGTTTACAGCTCTGTAATGTTGCTCATGCTGTAGGAATTGTTAGTTGTGGAGGAAAGTATTTGTGGGTTTAGGACTTTATTCTCTTGCCCAGCTGAAGAAAGAAGGAATCAGTAGTCTGCAAAATAATAGTTTATTTCTTTCCTTAGACACACACAGGATGTTAAAGTTTCTGTAAAGTATATTTATAGTGATCCTCAGTGCTGTGAGGGCAGAGTATATAATCATTGGTGTATAAAGAAAAAAACCCCTGAAACATCTTTAACTGTTAGAAGAAATGACAAGAAGGAAGTTTGTGCTGTTGATCCCCATCCAATAGGTTGCCATGATTAGAATTTGTACAGAAGTTGACTTAGATCCAGGTTGCAGCAGAATTAAGCACCTATCCCTGCATGCACAACTGCTTGTTAGAGAAGCAGTGTTGTTGGCATGAGTAGTTGAGCGGAAGTTCTATTTCTTTCGCTGGCATGCATGCAAACATTTTTTTCCTTTTTTTTTTCCTCCCAGAACTGGGTACCCCATGACAGAAGGGGTGGCGTAGCTTACTTCAATTGGCAACAAAATTGGATTAATCTCTTGAGCTTCCAAGCTTTATTTTTATCCTGTAAATTCATGTTGGTTATTTTCTCCTTGTTTTCTTTATTTTAATGAGCTTGCCTTAATCTAGATTTTGAAGTATTTACAGTGATAAACCGGAGCAACTCATGCAAAAGAGTTAAAGGGAAGAAGAAGCAGTAGAAAATTTTAAGCTATTGTATTTCTGCAAAGTAGACTTTTGTGAAACTTATACTACCGTTCTCAAAAGAAAAAACAGTTAAGTTGCTTAAGAGGTTTCAGATTGGCTGGCTGATCAATATCAAGGATTAGTAATGCTATATTAGCCAAGATCTATGCTGTACACTCAGGCCTTATTACCATGATGTCCATTTATTGATACTAACACTTGATCATATACAACAAAATATTTTGAAGTTATTTTTAATGAATGTTGTTCATATGTGTTACATGGCTTGATCTTGCAAACCTGTACTCGTGAGGGTAGTCAGTTGTCTTCAAAGATTTGCAAGAATGGCCCATATGCAATACAACCTTGATTATCCAAATGTCAGGGGAGACACTGAATAAGTTCATATAATCGACATTTTGAATAATGAGGAAATTTTCAGTGCAATTAATAGATGTCAGGGGACATGACCATCCTTCAGATGACAGCGAGTTTTCAGAAAATTCAGATTTTGATAGCTGAGTTCCTAATGTATGTGCTACTGACAGACTGAAATTGCAGAACATCTGAAATGTGCCTATATATTCCTTAATAGGCCTTCCTGTGGAATCAGCCGGAGTTCTATTTACTGTGGTATTGGCATTGAGGGTCAAATTGTCACAAGCGTTTAGCTTAATGTTGCAGTAACTCTGCTATTAAGAGTTAGATTCCAGGAACACAGTGTTAAATCAATATTGGAATTGTCTGAAAATATTATTTAGAAATACATCAGTGTCAACTTTGGAATATGATTTTAAGAAAAAAATAATCCCATAAAAACATGCAGGTAAATAAGCTTCAAGGGAGGAAACTCCTGGAGGTAATGAAAGGGGAAGAGAGTAATCCAGACTCTTTTGTGTGAATGTGGAAATACCTGAAGGAGCATCAGCTTGTGTCAGAATGACTCTCTTTACACTTGGAGTTGGTCAGTCAGAGAAAATCCAAAGCTCAAAATTCCTCTTTTTGGACTCCTGTTCATCTCTGCACAGCCAACAGAAGGTGCTGCGGTGGGAGGCACTAATTTCCTTCCTCCCCAGATGGCTGCACATGAGCACCCAGAGATGCATATGGCTCTGCTGGCTCCCTGGGCAGAGAGCACCGATGGTGGCTCTGATTGCCTGTCCTCAGGTCTGCACTGCCACTGTGTAATCAGAGTTTATCTTTAACAACTCTAATGAACAATACAGTCTTGCTAGCTTCTCAATGCTGATAAGCAGCAGAAGCACAATTATGACGATCACAACTGATAGTATGCTGGGGGTGTTTGGGATTCTGTCCTGAATCAAAATACTAATGTTTGTAGGAAGCCGAAACGGATGCATCAATTTATTTCGGCACAGAGATGAGCAATCACTTGTTTCCTAGGAAACATGGGGCTGTGCATATGCAGCTCTGAATGTGCACCCTAATGTTTTCCTTCATGTTGATAGAGTAGAAAGTTTGTCCGATGAGATCCATTATGCTTAAAGCAGAAGGGAAAATAAATTTGGAAAGTTGCACTATTTAAAAAGAAGAGAGCAGCAATACTGCCCCAAAGTCATAAGGAAAAGGCAGAAATAATTCAAGAAAATAAAGGAAGTGTCCTTTCTGTCTATCTAATCTAGGAATCTGGAGATTTTTATAGTTGCAGAGCCATCTGCTAAGTTTCATTTATTGTGCAACTTTACTACCTCGCCATCATCTGCTCGTTAATCTGCCTTTTTTAGGTCTACTTCTGAAATTCTGAACCTCTGAGCATCTGTCAAATAGCTGCCACTGTTTTTGAAACAGTAGTATGGTATAGTCTAAAGGTTTTTAAGTCATTTGACGTGATGTCTGTATTACTCAGCAAAAGCTTAGCCATTCATAAGACGCTCACCTCAAGCTTGTCAGTAAACCACTTCTACCACACCCTAACTCTTTATGTTTTATTTACTCTTCTAGGAAGAAATACAATTTGTGGTGATGTGTACTGTGTCTCAAAATGACTTAGACTGCATGGCAGCATTTGGTCCTCTTGTGATTTGAGCAGTGTGCTTGGGTCGTGATTGCCAAAAAGGACTGAGGATTGTTAGCACAGATCACTGACCCCAGCAGGAGTCTTACCATTGACTCAAACGGCTGAGACTTGGACCAAGGTCAGGGACTTTTGGATGCTGGATTTGGCTTTAATATGGTGTCTCAGACCTGGCCATTCTGTTGTGACCTGCACACACATTGCTGAGATGAGCACAGGGGGGAAAAAAAAAAAAAAAAAAGCATTAATATCCACCTTCTCAATCAATGTGTAGAATTCCTCAGATCCAGTACCACATCCTTCAGAGGTGGTCAAATGACTCATTCTTCATGTTCATTGTTAACAGCAACAAAAAAAGGAGAACTAATCTAGCTGAAATGCAGAGGCCTGGCAGCTGTGTCTGGGTGCGTCTCGGACTAATCCATACATTTCCCTTTTGTGTGTTATTCTAACAGCAGGTGATCTGATGTATTACCTGGAAATGCACTTTGAATTCAAATTCTTGCTTCCTGGCCTGATTGGAGGTGAGGCAATCCATGAAGCCCCAGGAGCCAAATGAGCAGTGGCTGCTTCTGTGAGTAAATGCTGCTGGAAATAGGTATTAGCAGGTCTGAGGGACTTGAGTCCTCTCCTGCCAGATGGCTGCCAGGATGTCAGTAGCCTGTGTGAAGCTTATGGATGCCTTTGTCATTTCTGCCCTGAGGTTCCCTGATGTGGTTTTTTTAGGCATTGATTTTGTTTTGCCTGCTTTAGGTAAATCTTGGTAGCAGTGGATGATTCAGCTCAAGAATTGTTTTCTTTGGGGACTAATCATTCTGCCTTGATCTACACTCCTAAATTTAGAGGTTAATCTCTGCAGGCTTCTTCTGGGGAAGGCTGAAGCTTCCACTCCAAAACCTCTTGTGAAAGGACTAACCCTAGGCATTTTGAATCACACTGTCTGAGTCTTTCTCCCTTGATTATGTATGGGACTAAGGAGACTGTATTTCTAATTTAGGCTGTTACAGATGAGGTACCACAAGATGGATGAGCTGATCTAATAGCCTGCTGATACTTCCTGGCCATGTGTTCCTGCTGTTTCTCTTGCTTCAGCTTGGGTGCTTGCGCTAAAATGGCAGGAAACTACCCCAGCAAAACAAATGGAGCCAAGGCAACCTGAGCCCTCCAGCTGGGATGAAGTTGGGAACCAGAAACGGTGACGAGAAAGAGGGTTGCTATGTAGGGTGGGAACACTCAACTGTGACTGTGATCCTTGGTATCCTTCTTCTATCCTTTAACTGAAGGTCAGAATTGTCAAATCCTGTTATTGCTGTGATTTTGCTAAGTCCTTTTAACAGCAGTGGCACTGACATGTAGTGTTGCACTCCTGATGCTGCAGAGGTCTCTAACTATGCTGACTGATTAAGTGCCAAAAGGATTAGCCAGCAATACTCCTGAGATAGGAATGAGGACACATCCCTCTTGAAGGAATGCACTTGAGTTACTGAGGGAAATGGCCAAAAATGTGTAATTATCCTTTTCTAGGAGGAGACTCCTGGCCTCTGAGATGTCTTTCAGCGTGGGACATAAAATTAGATGTGCTGTTTGTCTGAGAGGAAGGGAAAGAGTCTTGTCTATCGATAGATAACCTCTTACAATCATCTTGACAGTCGTTATTGTCATTTAAAATCCAGTAGTACTTCTTTAGAGTTAATAAAGCCAAAGCCCTTCAGTAAAGTGGGCTCCAAGATGTACTTCTTGTCTGATATTTAGAAATTAAACCTCTGCAGCAGAAAGAATGTAGCTCCTGTTCTTATCTGGCATCTCCCTCAATTAACAATAATTAATAGTTGAACAGGTGGAAAATTAGCAATTTTTGCTGAGAAGAAAATACCTTATGTTGGATAGAAACCTGCCTATTTTTTCACAGCAGTGCTCTGACTCAGTGGTTTCCACATTGTGAGTCTAAAGTGGCTGGCATGATGAGGGAATTGAGACCTGAGCTATTCTCAAAGTGTCTGGAGTGGAGCCTCCAAGCAGTAGTGGAAGTTCTCTTCCTCCTAAGAAGTGCCTTAGCCTTTTCCATGCCTGTTTGTGATGTATGAATTGGAGGAACAAACTACGAGGGGAAACGCATTTGAAACAGGACAGTGAGTAATGAAGTGATGGCCTCAGCCTTGAAGTCTGAAATAAGAATTCTATGTAGGGCCACAAGGCGGAAATCTGAACTATGTGAATAATATTTCATACTTTATTTGAAGGCAGTGATTTTTAGAGGTTATCTTCTTGTGTGACCAAACTAGTGCATGTGCGTATGGCTCAGCAGGGAATGAATCGTGCTATGGATTACTTCTGGGCTGTGTAGCTGGATTTTGACAAATACATCCAGTCCCATGCTGTGGAATGTGTGGACAAGGTTCAAATTTTGCACTGATGGAAATGGAAACCTCTTGTTATACTGAGTTCAGTTTGTTTTCACATGTGGTGTGTTGTCTATCTGGTATGTCTGTTTTATTTATAGCTATATAAATATATTTTTTAAAAAAAAGCTAGTTGGTGATTTTCACATCAATATTGTGTTTTCAACAGAAAATGGCTTATCAGTCAGCAGAGGCTGCTGGCAAAGTTTTATCGTTTGGATCTAAAAATATTTGGTTTTAATGAAACATTGGGAAATGAAGACTTGGAATTGTGGTTTTTTTCCCCTGTAAAATCATGAAGAACTTGATGCATCTGTTAACAAATTGTTTTTTGTTAAAAACATTTTGAGTGAAAGTATATCACAGCTGGCTCAGACATTATGTATGCATTATGTATGTGTTATATTTTGTCTGCTGAGACCATGGAAAAGAACTTCTTTGTGCATAGTAGAGAAAACTAGATTTGCAAAGGATGGGGTTTGTTGTTGTGTTTTTGTTTTTTTGTTATCTAGGGATTAAAAAAAAACCACCCTGGTACGTTTGCCAATATTTTCATTAGATCTGGCAGCTTTTCTTTGAAAGCAGGGGGCCCACTTCACAGTGTTTGCTCTGAGGTTGGTGCACTGACAGATAGGCATTTGTCCACATTTTTTTATTATTAACTAGAATAAGCAGTTTAATACCTAGGATTAAACTATCAGATCATGACAGAGTAGCATTAGCTGTAGGAACCAAGCTGGAAAGGATTCCAGATGTGATTAGATGAATACCTGCCCTTTAGGGGAAATTGTTAAGTGGGCCTCTGTTTTTATTGGTAAGGTAAATGTTTCTTGGGCCATTCTAGGCAGGTATCCCAGGTTTGCATTTTCACAAAGATGTTGCAAATCCCTAGTGCTAAAGAACAGACTATTCTAGACTTGAGCCAAAATTGTCTCCCTCATGAAAATCAATGATTTTGCCAGAACACACAAAATTCTGCTATTGCCTTGAATAATTTACATTTTTGTTATAAATGCAAAGGTGCACTTACAGCATGCCAGTAGATGAATATTTCCTTAGGGGAAGGGGGGAATGGGGAAAAGTTGTGATCAGAGACCTCTGCTGAAGGGGAGAGTTCCCCCTCCCACTGAAACAAATAGCAAAACCTTATTGGTTTCAGTGGGATCAAAAATGATCAAGAAGTTATACCTTCCCTCATCCAATATAAGCAAAGAGATGTTTAAGTATGTTTGTCATGGTTGAGTTTGTAGTATATTCACACACAGATATGTATACAGAGGTATGAGAGACTGTATTAAAAATCAGATGCAGGAAAAATATTTTTGGATTAAAAAAATGTTCAGAGATCAAAATAATGTAAAGACCTTATTGTCTGACTACAGAAGTTCATTCTGTTAGGAGCTGGCAAATTCTGTCCTGCTGTTTCAGGATGAATGCTGAGAATGCATTTTTCTCCATTATTAACCACTTTGGGCCATCTTTGCAAAAGTATCTAGGTGCCAAAATAACTGTGTAAATCTGGCCCTGGAGCACTACAATACACTTCCCCCAAATACTACATTGCAATACTGTTCCAGTCTGTGTGATGGGAGATGTATTGCACAAAAAGACCTCACAAATCTATCTGTAAACAGCTCTACTGTCTGCCTAGTCACTGTATAAGAAAAATGAAATGGACTTAGGGCACCAAGTTAATATTGGTGAAGAAATAAAATGTCAAGTTAGAGTATATGATCATCTTAAAACTTTTCTTTTCTGATCGGTCTTGAGCACTCAGGCTAATAGTGCAAATGTGCTTAAACAACTTCTAAGGCAGAACACAAATATAAGGCTTTGAGGGAGTCATTGTAAAGGTGACTCTTGTGTCCAGATAACTTTAAGTAAGTCTTCAAGAAATTATCAAAACTGACAACCTGCACCTTTTCATTTTATTTGCTGTACCCCACTTAATTTAAAGGCTATGTTGGTGTAACTTAGTCTAAGGGACCTGGAGGCTCACATAGAGGACGACAGCGAATGGTGAAAGTTGTAGTAGTTTCAGTCTAACCCTATTTCAGTGAATACCTTTTTCTGCTTGCTCTTCTGGCAGCTTGCTGTGTAAAAGACTGAACCTTTGTTTCCTTTTCCCTGTGGTGTAGAGGTGTGTTTCAGGTGATTGTAGAACTACTTGGTGAAACTCACAGGCTCCACAATATGGTACCGTATGAAGATGTTCTTCTGTAAGAGAAGTGTGTAGTCCTGAAAAAGTCAAAGGAAGAAATCCTGAAAAATATTGGGGTTTACAAGTTTTAATAGGTCTGGCCTGCACTAAAGTTTGTCTTTATTTTTTGCAAGTTCTGCATTTATCTGTGGCCTGGTCCAAAGCTTACTGAAGTCAGTCTTTGTATGAAACTTGATGGACTTTTGATTAGCACTCTTAGAAAATTTGTTTTGGCTTCTGCTATTGAGAGATTTGCATGGCTGACATGAAATTAAGCCAGGCCACAGAAAGCACTTTATTTCCATCATCTGCAAGGGAAAACATTGACAACCCTCATTTCTGAAACCCTTTGCTGCTACACAGCAGAGTGTCTGGCTGTTGTTCCTAAGAGTAGTGCCCCTCTAGAGTAATGCACAAGATCATTTTAGTTAAAAGGATGGAGGAGGTTTGACCACTGGAGGTCACAAAAAATAGGTGTGGGTCAGAAGGAGAGGGCTGTCTCTGGAGACAATAGAAGTTTAGTAAAATAGAAGAAAGCAAGGTGTAGCAATATTCAGCTTGACCGACTTCCAAAACGTCCATGGCCCTTTTGGAAGTGGGGCTTTCACTGAGTAATCTCCTCTGTGGTTTTGGAACAATGTGCCCCTTGCCACTGCAAGTTCTCTGAGAGCGTTTCAACAACGTGCTGGGTATTTCAGAGCTAGACCAGATTGAGGTAAAAACTGAGGGGTCATCACAGGTTGCAAGAAAGTGTTTTTACAGAGGGAGAGGTTAGTGACTTAAGGTTGAAAGAACTGCTGTGGAGCAAAACAAAATCTCTCAGAGGTGGGTCTGACAGACTTCTGTTTGGACCTCATACAATGGTTTCTGTTGCAAATGAAGGGCAGCCTCATTTGAAGGCCCAAACATGAAAGGAGCTTTTGAAGAAGTGGTACAAGCTACAGATAATTCATTTGTAGTTTGCTTTTTTCATGTACTTATTCCTCAATAAAGTATTTCAGCCTTCTCCTGAGTGCCCCTAGGCCTTGCAGAAGACTAAGTGGCTCTGATAAAAAGTGACATCATGACAGTAATGAGGTAATCCTTCTTTTCCTGTCTTTCTCTGTATTTCTAGTGCTTCCAAAACAAATATTGAGGTTGAAAAAGCAAACAAAAAACCCCAACCCAGGCCTATGGGTGAAGTAGTCTTTCATATTTTTATTACTGCTTTAGTAAAAGTTTTCCCCACACCTGTGGCTTTAATGAGGCTTGAAAAAAATATAGGAAAACATCAATATGCTTCTCAGTCTGAATAAAAGCATTTTGTTTTTTTAGGTTGGTCTGCAGCCTGTTGCAGTTGACAAACCCATCCAATGGGCTTTGGACCAGGCCCCAAGTTTCTTAATTTTGGGGAGTGCAGGGAAAGGGAGTACAAATGCATGTGGGTGCTTCAGGGCTGACTTTTAGAAGGGCTTTTGCAAGAGCAAGCTGCATTAAACCCTTTCAACAGAGGATGTACTTTTTCTCCCCGCTTTACCGTAAATTCATGATAGGAGCAGCTGTGAAGGAAACACAGCAGGGAAAACCCAAGTGCTGGAGCATCTTTGACCTCTTCTGCTGCTTCATAACCCCCTCCCTTTGCCCCTGAGACAGGCGTGCTTCCTGGGGTGATGGATGACTGAGAGCAAGAGGGCTCTAGTGTGGCTGATGTGATACTTTTACTTGGGAAGTTCCTTGAAACTGGGAAAAGTCAAACTGATGATGATTTTAAAAAGGAAAAGAAAACTGCCAAACATGAAAACTTCAGCTTTTTAATTAATTGAAGTTATTTCACCTGTTGTTTTATTTTTGCCTGTACCTTGTTCGGATGCTTGGAAAAAATGAACAGCCTTTTTCTTGTATATGTCCTGAATTTACATTATATAAGCAGCTGCTTACAATAATTGGTAAAGATAAATCAGTCAACCTGTGGTAATTTAATAACAAAAGTAAAAAGGCATTCCTTTTTTTTAATGGCTTTGTCCTTAAAGCCTTAGGTATGATTTTTTTTTTTCCTCCAAGATCAATATGGATGCTTCTGTCTCAAAACAGAGACCCAAGTACCAAATTGTTGAACAGATTTCTCCTTTGAAAATGCCACTGTCACTTGAAAATGCCATGTGTACAATGCAGCTGTCTCACTTCTCAGGATTACAAAGAAACAAGACCACGTGAAGCCTATAAACAAGCTTGTAACTCAATGTGTAAAATTTCAATGTTTATTTCAAATGTTTTGAGACTCTTCTTTGCTGTGAAGTAGTGTGTTTGCTTGCAAAAACTCCCACCCTTCAAGTGATCATATTGAATTTTGTAGCTTTTGTCATCACTTCTGTTCACATACTCTTCCACAAGTCTGAATAGTGCAGTATGTTTTTAGTGTCAAACTTGTTCCTGCTTTTTAGTCTTTAATCTACTTTTTTTCCCTACCACACAGTTCTATTTTGATTTTTTTCACCTCTTTTTAGTCCTTCCTAACAAGTCTGTCTTTTTTTTTTTTTTTTTTTCCACCATCCCCTCCTCAGATGTGGGCTTCTGAGTTTCCAATTTGAACTGCCACTGAGATGCATGCTTTTAACACATTCTTGTTATCATTAAAACAATCCTTCGTGGCTAATTCAGCAAAGGGGAGGCTGCTGTTGGTGTTGATGAATATGAGGACTGTATCAGTTTGTCATCTGGCATTACCATTGTCCTTTTCTTCAGCTGGTGTTCATTTGAGTTTATGATCTTATAGAAGTATCAATATGTGATGCTTTTATTCAAGTTTGGCCAAAAAAGACTTTTCAATAGAATAATAAATCCTCTTTGTTTCAGCTCTGTGTATATTGCAACACCAGCTTGTGATATTGTGATGAAAATTCTGTAGTCTAAACAGATTTGGTTCAGATCAGTGGTTGCATAGCAAATCTCCAAGGAATATTTATGAACAGATGACACCCTTACCAGAACCAGATCAGCACATGAGAAGGCCCTTTGCTCCTGGAGATGCTGTTTTTATAGGGTGAGATGTAGATGCATTTAACACTCATATCCTCTAGTCAGGAGGAGTTAGGATTTCAGAGGATCTGAGCCTTGGTCACTGCATTTTCCAAAGAACATAGCACAATACCTGCATCCTCTTTTTAAACTGGAGTTGACCTTCCAGCTTCAGCTGGAGTGGTGGTGAGAGGAATGCCTCTGAACAGAGACAGCTGCTATGTTGTAAACCAGAGCTGGCTGCCCTTTTCAGTAATCTTGGCAATTTAGCCCTGTGCTTTCAGAGAGAAAGTGCAAAGGATAGTCCTTAGTGTAGCACAAGAAATGATTAGCATGGATCTTGTTATCATTAATAGAGGTTTTTTCCTCTCTTTTAGGTCTTAAATACCCTTGCTGGAAGAGGGAAGTTTGAAAACTACAATCTTCCTGGCTTTACTTCTTGAATTTTCCAATTGTTGCTGCTGGCAAGACAGACTAGGACCCTGCTACAAGATGACCAGTGCTAACTCTGGAAAGGTATGTTTGTCATTTTTTGTATGTTTAACATATTCTTAGCCTGGCAATGGCCCTGTAGATGCAGTGAAGCAAGGAATAATTACTGCTGTTTAAGATGACAAGATGCTGCAGGGGATCTTCATGGGCCTTATGGTAGGCATTTGAACATATGTAAGTACATTGCTGGGCTCTGTGTGACCAAAGGAGTTTGGGAGAGGTTCATGTGTATGGCAGTTCAGAGTGTCATTATTAACTTAGCTGCCAAGCTTGACACCTGTTGGTGTATAAAACCGGGTCCTCTAGTCCATGGAGTCTTAAACTCTGCCCAGGGTACAAGACCTCAAGGATGTACAGCATGCAGCTTTTCAGTGTGTTTGGCTCAGCCACACCTACCTTTTTAGATTATTTCCAGAAAGCCATTGAGTCATCAGCAAACTTAACTGCTGCACTTGTCTGTGCCCTTTTGTTGCTGCCTGTAGGATGACCACTGCTATTAACCTGGCTTTGTGGCACTTATGAGAACCAGAAAGGGCACTCTGAGCATGCTGCAGCTATGTATTGCTTCATTTTCTTCTTGCATGAGTTGAAAACTGGCCTTTGCTTTGATTAGAATTCCAGGGAGGGGACAAAATAAACAATGTTGGACAAGTGTGGGGCTTTCTTTTTAAGTCTATGTAAGTGCAGCAAACATTTATTGCTCATAAAAGTGTTTTCCCTTGCAGTGGGAAACGAATTTTTTATTAATGGCTTCTCTGCATTCAAATGGAGAGTAAAAAAGGGACTTGGAGAAGGATAGAGATGTGGCATTGCTGAGATATCTGTAAGGTGCAGGCGGGGTGCATCACTGGTAACTGTCCTCTCACAGTTCAGAATGCTTATCTCATCACATGTACTAAGCAAAATACAGTGGAGATTCTTTCTGGGCCATACTTTTCTGGGGTGGAAGAGGAAAAAGGCTGGTAGTTTGAGGCTGGTCCTAGTCCAGGTACAGCCCTGGAAGAAGTGGGGTGAGGGGGCTGAGACTGCAAGAGGGGTTTTCTGCCTACTATCAAAGGGTCTCTGCTTGTGTCAGGGCCTGTCCAGTCTTGTGAAGGTGAAAAAAAAAATTATTCAACCATTTCTTCATGAAATTAAGGAAAAGCGGCAGACTGCTGGGCTGTGCAACATATCTCAAATGAAAAGGTAAGCTAAAATCAGCTTCCAGAAGAAGGAAAATAAAAGGCATATAGCCAAGGCTTTGCAGAACCTACTTAGTTCCTACTTATATTGTGCTGAGGAATAGCTCTTCTCTGACCTTGTACATGTCCATAATCCTTTTCCAAGACAAATAAAACAGGGAATGGTGACACAAGGTTGAGGGTTTATGTGGTCAAAAGCTTATCATAAGGTGTATTAATGTGAATTTATTAGCCTGTCAAGTATTTTTATACCTAGCTATATAGAATATCTACTCTTGTGTACTGCCAATTGTCTTTTGTTTTGTAAATGTACGGAAACCTATGGCAAATATCGATGAGGTCAGAACATACACGTAGGCAAGTTTGCAGCTGACCTCATCTAGTGGTAACTCATGTACTTTTATACTGAAATATTAAATAGAATCTTTCCAGCTAAAAGGTGCAGATAGAAATGAAAAACTTCTAATTCATCAGCTTTCAGCAAAGTTGAGTAATGACAGTGTAAACAGGTGAAATACCAAATATGACTTCACTTTTTGTTTATAATTCTTAAGAGTTTATGCACTTTCAAGAAAGATTTATTCGAAGAACACAGAAAAGTAAATAAATGGAGTGAGTATATGATTAATGTTTTTAAAATAGTAAATGCTTCCCATTTGTAACATTCTTGAAATAGATTGGCTGTGTAGGCCTTGTTTTTCTTCCTGCTTTACAAGGCTGGCTGTGTTTTGTTTATTTACTGTACAAATTTATGTTCAATGCCTCCTTTTCTGTTTAATCCACAGGAGAATTTTGGTCACTGGCAAGATCATTAAACTGTATTAATATATGTTTAATTAAATCTTTATAACAAAATATGTATGATAAATTACTGTATGTGTAATCAAAAGGAATGAACAAGTTGAATAATGACAAAGCAGGAGAATGAAATTGCATGAGTGAGATCAAATGTAATGTTAAGAAAAGGACCCGCACAGGCACACAGTTTCCCTTTATTGAGATACTGCAGGCCACAACACTGCAACAGATCCATCCTGTGATCATGGGTGTGTTTCCTACTGCTTAATATTGTCTGCTTACTACTGTCCTCATCTGTTGCAGCTCATGTTGTACTATGTCCAAAGCAGTGGAAAAAATGTTATTTCTACCTGTCAGCATTTCTGCAGGTTGTAATCCTGACAGAGATGCAGTGGCTATGAGGAATTGGCAGCGAGGCAGCCTCAGCGGTAGGGACTGGGAGAAGTTGGTTTCTGAGAAATAAGGAGTCTGTAGAAGAGAAATAGTTGTTCTCAGTTCACTTGCTAGTGACCACTCCATAAAAATCTTCATGCTTTGTGCAAAGTGGTGATTTTTTGCGGTGTAACTGAATCCTGGTTCTGCAGAGGACTAAAGCCCGCCTGTGTGTTATGCAAGTGCTTTGGTGCTTTCCCGAGTGTAGGCCCGCAGACAAGAATGTAGAATAGCCTGTCCAGTTTGAACAAGCAACAGGAGCTTATCTTGTGGCTGTTTCAAGCAAGGCAGTGGAAATTGGTCAACTGTGTTGATCAAATTGGAAGTGGTTAAAAATGCAGGTAAATGGAGTGGCTGAAGAGCATTTTAAATACAGTAAGTAGATAAATCCAGTTTGAAGGAAGAGATCCTTTCTAGCAAAGTTCAGTAGCGCCAAGGCAGCGGTCGCCATTTCAGGGTAGATGGGGCTTGTTCAGAATGGTTACATCTGGATAAAACTTCTAATGTGAAACTTTTGGGGGATCTAAAATATGTAAATGCAAGCTTGATTACAGACTGGCTAACAGATCAATATTCCAGTGTTCTCACTGCAAAATGAAAAGTCCCAAGATTTTTAGTACCAGTTTGTTATCCTTAGTGAAGTGCTTCTAACTGTTTGAAATTACATTTTGTTTCAAAATGTTCAATTAAAAAGAGTAGCTCAGGAAGAAGCAGTTCAGTTTTGTAGGAATCCTATTTTAATAAACCCAGAATGACAAGAGCGGTCTTGATTCACTCAGACAAACACGATTAGGAATTTCTTCAAACAGAAACTAAGTGCATGTCTGAAATGAGTGAATATTTATGTATCTCTAATTAGGAGCATCCTGCACTAATTGTAGGTCAGCACAGGCTTTTAGTCACTTAATTCCACTGTACCATTCTTGATTTGTATTTATTTTTTAAAAAGCAAAAGAATGAAAAAAGGCTTGTAGTTGCTGCTGGCACTGCAGTGGGATCTCTGTCCTATGCCTCTGCCAAGAGGGAATTTTGTGTCTGGGAAGTTCATGTTGTTACTACATGCTTCACTTTTCCTCACTGGTAAAGGAAATGATGATATTGAAATGTGTTGGTAGCAAGGGAGAGGGAAGCTCAGCATATAAGATGGCTATTATAATTATGCAATAGTCAGCTTTAGAACCAGTTCAAATGCTGCATCTGAATGACTTAATATTACAGAGATTGTTACGTTAGAGATTGTCATTTATATAGTGAAATCAGGTGGTTTTGATTCTGTGACTCAATTGCAGTAAGTCTGCATGGGGAAAAAGAAAGTGTCTTAATGTAGTGATGGGTATGATTCAGAGTTCTGAATCCCTTTTTAGGTGAGAATGTTTCAATCTGGCAAGAAAAGAGGCTTCTACTCCAGTCTTCCTGTGACCACTCTTGCCCAAATCCTTCAGCATTCAGATGCAAAACCTTAAAACTAAAACCTCCCAGATCTGAGTGGTGTTATTTCACACTGTCATACATTCCCCCCCACTCCCACAAAGTTCATGGTGTTCAGATTGAGTCTTGGATCCATCCTACTATGGAGAGGTGCAAGCCATAAAGCCCAGATAAAGGGGCTTGAAGTGTCTTTTAGGGCTGTGCTGTATTTGGCAATTTGTGTTCCTTTGGGATTGACAGAATTTTTTTGGCAGTTAAGTTTCCACTCCCTGAGTTTTGCTCTGAGATTCAGGTTCAAATACATCTGAAATGTGGAGCAGAATTCAGTCCAAGTGAGCGAGTTTCCCATGGTTTCTGTCTGAAACAATAAATCCTTCCTCAGAGAGAGAAGGGCGAACCTCCACCTTGGTTCATCCAGAAGATTTGCAGATGCTTTTATGAACCTGGGTTTAATTTGGGGTTTGTAAGAAAGCCCTTTCCTATTTCTTCAACTCCTGTTTCAACTCCAGGGTATAACCCTGGCTGTGTCACAGTTAACAGTTTTTCCACTCCCATTTGCAGCAAAGGCAGGATTTCCCACCCTGAAGTTCTGCCTGTTTCTGTTTATTGCCCTTACAGGCCAGATACTGAGTTTGTAAGGATAGGTAGTGAAACACCTATTGATTTCAAAGCTGGATTTCAAAACCTCAGGATTTCATGCTATTCCCCTTAACTCTATTAAAATTGCAAGCGTATTAGCTATCAAATGTACTAATGACCTACTAGATGACAAAATTCAGTTGAGGAAGTGTAGCTCACTGAGGGCATATACGTTCCTGCATCTTTTTTCTGCATTTTTAACAAAAACTCTTTGGCTGCCTTGAAAAATTCACATGCCCGCTTCCCCAGCACTCATTGTACCATCTGTACACACAGCACATAGTGTACCTCCTGATTTAAAAAAAAAGTATTGTTCTGCTCTCCAACCCGCAGCCTGCTGTACCACGTAAACTGGAGCAAAAACCGTCTGTCTAATCGATCCTTATTTAATAAACAGTGTTATCAATGCCTTTGAGACAGCTGTACAGTATATGACATGGGGACATCGGGACATTTGCTGGCTTGCGTTAATTGGCATGGCAACGTTGTTTTTTTGGCGTGGCACACCAGATCGAAAATTGAATTTACAAAATCAAACTGTAGTTATCTACATTCCTTGATGTCCTCCCAGGTGAGCTACTGGGCTTCATGCTAATAACTTCTAAAGCAAGCAAACTTTAGCTAATTATGTGCTAGTTTATTCTCCCTTGCTAAATTTTGGCAGGTTGCTTCTGTAAATTATGAAAAATAAATGTGAAATATGCAGATGTCTTTTGTTTGAAGCAGATGTTTGGTCCGCCTTGCCAGCATCTAATCAGCTGTTTCCCCAGAGTTTTTTTTTTTTCTCCTCCCACCCCCAATATTGTCCAAGAGCTTTATGAAAATATGAAGGGTTGGGGGAGTGTAGAACAATAGGACATTGCTTTATTTTCCAGCTACCAGACTTCAAGGTAACTCAAGGCAGATTTTTAGGCTGTTGTCTTCTCTGGCTAAAGCCACAGCAGATGCTGGCAGAGGGCCCATAAGGCACAATATTGTCTGAGGACAGGCAGAATGCAAACACAACCTTGCCTGTAGTGGGGGAGGTGGTGGCAAGCTGGGAGGGAGCCAGCAAAAGCTGGCTTTGAAGTCCTCATGGTACTGTGTGGCCAGGACACACAACTTGTGTGCTTCCCCCATGGAGAGCCTCGCAGATTGGGGAGCTACAGATCTCCAAGAGCATCATGCAGCTGTGTTAAAGGCAAGGTGGGTGGCCGGATCTGTTTCCTTCCCTGTTGCCCCAAATCACCCCCCTCCATGCCCTGTTGCCTACAGCATGGCATTGAAGGAGGTTGAATTAGCCAGTGTTGCACCCTGTGCTGCCTCGATGGCCTAGATGGAGCCTAGCAGGGGTGTTGCTGTTCTCTGCCATCTCATCCAGCACTACCCTGCAGCACAGGGTCAGAATCTGCCCTTAGGGGTACTGATTGTTTGCTGTAGCCTGCTGGTTATAAGAGCTTCTGAAAATGAAGCCCTCTCCACAAGAGTCTGATCCACGCTGTACCTCATACTTTGTTCCTGACCTGCTGTGTAGCATGACTTCCAATCCACAGCTGTGCTGATGTAGCAGCTGTGCCTCCCTTGCTATGGCACTTTACCCTCCCAAGAAGCATTTCTGTCTCAACAGCAGCAGTTGCTACAGTTAGAAACCAACATAAAGTGCAGAAAAGGGTCCAGATAAAGATCCCTGGAACCTTGAGGACCATCTTCCCTGCCATTACAGCTCCAGTAAGCTCATCAGAAGTTCAGTAATATGAATAGTAATTATTTTTTTAGTACAGTGCTCAGCACCTGCTTTGTACTTTCTGTTTAAGGCTTTCGCAGCACTTGATTGTGCATGGATTTAAACTTCCAGCACTCCTACAGGGTAAGTATCATTACCCCCACTTTACTTACAGGGAAACAGACACAGAAATAGGCTAAGTGATTTTTTTTTTTTTTTTTTTTTTTTTCAAAAGGAGAAAAGATGAGTTTTGTGTTTAAAAGACTTTACTGGGGGTTGGCATCCTGGTTTTATTAGTCCATGTCACAGCCTCCTACTGTAAGCATTTTCCCAGCTACTGTCAGGGCACCGCTTGCGGGTCAGTGGAGAGGGAGGTGTTTCTGCTACACAGTGTTGGGATTTGGCTCTGTGTGTTCAGAACACTTCATTTTTGGGTGGGTCTGCTGATCGCTTCCAGAACCTGTGCTCTTACATTAGGTGCTTGAAGCTGAATGGCAAACGGCTGCCTGAGTTGATAACAACTGAGCATCTCTAGGAACCAGGAGGTACAGAGCAGTGGGCAACTTCTAAGTGATAAGTACTTCAGTACTATGGTACTACTAATTTTTTATTATGGCTGAAGCACAAATCAAGAGCCTGTTGTGATAGGTGCTTTGGAAGCAATTAAATGAATAGTCCTTGCCCCAGGGACACAGGTCTTGAGATTGTGGCAAGATGCTTTTTCCTTGTAAATAGATTGCTGGAGGGAAGGATAATTCAGCAGTCTAAGACTGCTATGGAATTTTTTTATAGTAAAACTGAAGGGGGAGAAAGAACCATTGCCAATTTTTTTTTTTTTTTTTTTTTTTTTAGCTTCTTTACATTTAGGGTTGAAAGAATCCATTTTTTCGTCCTTACAAAAGCATTTGTTTGACTGTATCATCACGGAATATTGTTGTGGGGTTGTTTTTGTTGTTTTTTTGGTTTTTTTTTTTTAAATGAATCCTCATAAGGCAGTATGAATATATAGCCCTTTGATTATTCAAAAAAAATTGTACAAATCGAAATAAATTTGCCTGAGCAATTTAAAATAATTAACCTTTGACAAACCTCCCTCTCTGGTAATGGAATAGTAACTATATGAATAAAAGATAAGTCGTGACATTCAATGAATTACAGTATTCATCCCATAAATTACAGGATAAGATAGTAATATAATCTACATTTTCATAACTAAGATGTCCTGAACAGTAGCCCCCTGTACTCTTCAGGTTAACTTTTTCTATTTCTTTGAGGTATACGACACCTTTTGTATGAAAGGCTTCCCAAGTGATGTTAAGTTTCCTCAGTGTCCACAGAGGCTGTGACCCAGGCCTGCCTTCCCTGCTCTGAAAGGGAGTCTTTGCCTTAATGGGAAACCCATGCTACAAAGGGATTCTCCTGAACAGTAACAGTAAGTGCAAATTATGATCCTGGGAGTCTCCTGCTATATAACCAAGTACAATGCCAATAAACCAGGGGTGTAAACCACATGAGCATATGGACAAAATATGGTCTGAATGGCACGATTATGTTTCTCAGGCCATAATGAATTCATCCCAAGGTGCAACTGTACATCTGTTGTTATAGTGTTCATGAGAGCAAACACTACAGTTAAGGTTGCAGTTTAACTCAAATTATAGCCACCTGTTTCCGTTCACTAACAACTTTCTTGAAAACGATTCCTTCTGGACTGATTCACATCAGTCCTAAAATGGTCATTCACTTATTTATTTGGGGGAAAATCTGTTTGATTTATAGAGTAGGCAAGCTGAAAGATTTCTTCTTCCTTGCACCCCCCGCCATGATTTTCACCAATTTATTTTCTTAAAAATAAATCAAATCGTCTGGCTTTTAGGGGACTGATCCAACTCGCATTGATTTTTTTGATGAATACTGTATTGGGCTTTCTGTGACTCACTTAATGGCTGCTGGCATGGAGTAATACTGCATAGAAACAGATCTGAATACTGCACATGAAGCTTTAGCTGCTTAGAAGTTAGGAGTCTTGTCAAGACTAGTTTTCTAATATCTGTTCTCATTGTGTAGTCGATAAGTGTTGCTTACATGACATCCCATCTTTCTTTAGCTGGGATAAATCCAAACCACTGTCTTTACAGACTGGAGAGGAAGGGTAGGATGCTTGAGTCTTGACAATTGATACCAAGGAAGGTAAATTTCTTTCCAGAAAGTTTGCCACTCCTCTGGGAAGGATGAGGTACCAAAGAGACAATCAGCTGTTATCAAAACTTTAAAAAATGGCAAAGGAGGAAAATCTAGTTTCAGGTCTACAAACATCATGTTCTCTTTCAGTGACTGTCTTAAACGATTTTAATGCAAAAATCAACTTTGCAAATGTAAATTCCAAGTTAAGGTATACAAATGTTAAAGGAGAGTCTGCTAATTACCCTTAAACAGCGATGCATGTCAGTGATACATAGAACATTTTGAAGTGCAAATGAGTCTGAATGTGATAGATTACCAATGAACAATGTTTCTGGAGCAACTTCATTTCTTAGCAAGAGTCCATAGTGCATCTGTTATTGAATGCCCTCTGTTGTACTTTCACCTGAGGGGAGTAAACTTGTGATCGTTTGGTTTTGATATGGCAGAATAGAGAGCGTTGGGCTGTTAGGTGCAGTGTTGTATTGGGTTTCATTGCAAGCCCCCTCCTGACAGCTGTCCAAGTGGAGGAGGGAGATTACATGGTTCTTCTTGAAAAACTAACTCGCCATGTCACGGTCAGCTCCCTCTGAGGTGCAAATGCTGATCCCAGCATGGAGCCTCAAGAGCCGTTAGACTCCAGGTTAATCCACAAGGGTTGGTAAGAAAAAAATCCTTCCCTTGATACTTCAGACCATTATTGCTTCATTTCTCTGGCTGTGTGTTGCATTTGTTTCCAGAGTAGCAGTAGGCAAAGTACATTGGGGTGCAACAGAAAAGTCATGAGAGTTTCATTTCTGCTACTTAAGTGGTCCCACTAACTAAGGACAGGGAAGTTGTCCAGTGCATGCGGAGTGCCTCTTTCTTTAAGTAATAGCATTGTTCAGCTTTTATAGACATAGAATCCAAAATACAGCTTGCAAAGGATACTCATGCCCTTATCCTTTCTTAATAAGGGGGAAGCTGAGAAGAGACTTGTCTGAAGCCTTGCAGCCAGGCAGTGGCAGACTTGGGATTGGAACTGAGATCCCAACCCTGTGCTAACCCCTGGGGCTCTCCTTCCTCTGAGTACTGGCTCTGCTGCCTTCAAGGCTCTCCCTGCCTGCGAAGGCGAGAGGGTTAATGGGCTGTAGTGCAACAGCTCTGCAAAACCTCTGCTGAGTGCACAAAAACTATTCCATTTGGCAAAGTGAGTCCACTGTCATGTGTTACAAGCAGGGACAGACAGTGTTTTGTGGGATTTAAAAAAAAATTCTGTAAGTTGCTGCTTGAAATTAGGACTTGCACAGCCTTTTTGTTCACTTGCTATCCTGTCAGCATATTTTCTACCAAGCTCCTGCTCTCTTGGGTGGGACAGAAGAAGATGCTGGCAAGGTGGGCAGATGGATGGCAAGCTGCCACTCAGCCTGGAGCTTGTAGTCTACATCTACCTAGACCCAGAGGGCTACGCGTGGCACAATTTGGAGCCTAATAGAGGAAGTGAACTTTCAGTGACTCATTTCTAATAACTCTTTTCCTTACCTTTGTTAAAAGGTGCCTTAGTTAAAGCTTGTATTATCACAGTTATAAAGATGCATTGATATAATTATGTAGTAATTGCAGTAAATTATCAAGATGAAATCATTAAGACAGCTTTTTGTGTTATTGCTGCTTGTTAGATGTCTTTTTTTTGGGGGGGAGAGAAGAAAAGAGGAATTCTCTTGCAGCTTCAGTATTGCTAAAAATAAAGGAAGATTGTACTCTGCTGCTGCTGCTTACTGACACTGTCAAGAATAATGTGAGTGAAATGGGACCAAAGCAGAGAAGAGTGTGTTCTTCCCTAAGCTCTAACTGGGTAGCATTATAGCTCATTTTGTCAGGCTCTCAATCATGAAGTGGCCTTTTTTTCTTGAACTTGCAGGCAGAGGAAATGGCTTACTTCACAGAATAAGGATATTTTTATGCTTACTATTTAGCCATTTGCAGGGAAAATGTTATTTGATGAATTCATGGCGGGGGGAACATGAAATCAGCCATTCTCTTTTCTTTCCTTATGGCAATCTTGTGTGGATATTCTTGTTTTCTATTAGTGATGTAAGAGGGAAGAAAGGCAAATATTGCTTCAGTCTATCCCTCTTAATAGGCTTTTTTCAGAGGCATAGAGTCTAGATAGTCTGCTGATGGCAATGATAGATTTGATTTCCAAGATTTGGTGCGTAGCAAAATATTAACAATGATGCAACTTTTGTGTTACCTCATTCTTGTTTATTCTGTTGTGCATATTTATCTATGTTTTCAAGGCGAAACTTAGTAGTGGCTCACTTGGGATTGGTAATTGGATATAGAGCCTTTCACCTCTAGGTCAGTGGTTCAGATTTGTTACAGGTCAGTACTGCCTGGGAGTTGCTACCATGTGACAGCTGCTCAGTGGCCCTTTATGAAATGAGTTGGTGGTCCCAGCTCATTTCCTTGAGAGCAGGTGTCTTCAGCACAGATCAAACTTGAGGGCACCAGTGCAAAACCCATTGTTGGTAGAAAAGGGGTCACACTTGGGTATAATGCTCATGGTTTGTATGAACTTTAAAAAAAAAAAAAAAAAAAAAAAAAGAAAAGGCAAGAGAGCAAATACACATATCTAGATCCTCAGCTGGCATAGATTTGGCATAGGTCTATTAAGTGTAGCTGCAGCAATTATCACCAGCTGATTAAAATAGAGTTCACTGTGGATGGACTGTATTAGTAATCTAAAGGTTACTGATATTACAGTAATAACTAATGACCAAAATTATAAATCCAAGTATCTTAGAATTAAAATCACCTTTAAAACAAATCCAGGCTTGCTGAAATTTGGAATAACACTAATTCTTCCATCTAGTGATGTCCCGAGATAACCATACAATTATGGTTAATGCATTTTACTGTTCGTTGTCCCAAAGGAGATGAAATTGGATTTCAAAGATACATTAGTCTCCAACTTTTAATGACTCTCTGCTTTTAATGGCTTTGCCTGTGCTTCTGCCTAAGCTTCCAGGGCAACAAAGCCAAGCAGGCAATTCTGAACTGTTGACGTGTAGTGATGGTAGAAGTGAAGTCTTCCACTGAGGGAGCTCCTAACACTAGGGGAGCATAAAAGTCTCATAACACTTACTTAGGAAAAACTTTTTATAGCTGAAGAGTAGTTTAGTTAATCTCTGATATCACTGAAGTCTTGTTTAGAGGAGTCTCAGTCTTGTCTGACAGTATCCAAGAGGAAGATAAGAACACAATTTGCTCTAGAAAAAAATAATTTCTGTTATGCTGAGATTTTGCTGCAATATTTAAAATCTGAGTTATTGTAGTACTAATTTCAACTAGGACAATAAAAAGGCACAGGGTGTCTAATTTTGTCATAAAAATGAGCTTGAAGTACAATATTGATGAATTCTCAAAAGTCATTCTGTGCTTTAAAGAGCAAAAGCTCTGTTTGGAGAGGGTGCATCATGGAAAGAAGTTGAACTTTGAAATGCAGACTTCAGCCTTAATTATAGAGCAGTGACTAGGCACTGCCATTGCTTTAGGCTTAAAAATGATGGAGACGGACGAGTAGCCTCTTCTCAGTAATTGCTTTTCTTCATAATGTATAACTTGCGCTCTCTTTCTTTAAACCCACTATTCCCATGTCTCGTATAATTTAAGGAGCAGACTAGCTGACTGGATGTTGCTATTCCTTACCTCAAAGCTGCCAGATGAGGGGACAAAAAGGCAAGCAAGAAAAAAGTAGAGAGGGTTGGAATTACAGAACGGGTGGTGAAATGGCATTTTAGGTGATCTAGTCTGATGTGCTGGCTGATCAGGTCTTATTTTCTGTGGTCCCTTAGTTATTGACAAGGACTAGAAGACTTGCTAGATATTTAAAAAAAAAAAAAAATCCATTATCAAAGTGTTCTAATCCTAGCCTGAGTGTCAGATTCCTTCATAAACTTGTACCTTGTGTCATTCATAACTTAGTAAACTTGTATGTTGTTTGTTTCTCTAAGTCTGGTATTATCTAGTGCCTAGGAATAATTACTGACATGATGATGCAAATATAGTATTCAAAGACATTTCAAAAAGATCAATTTCAGTATTTACAAAACCGAAGGAGGTGGGATTCAGCTACAGATTATTCCAGCCATTAAAGAAGGAGGCAAACATTGCTTGTGCAAGTACTTCTGCTACATTTAAATTGAACAAACTAAGACTCTGGAAGAAGGAAGGGTAAGAATTCCAGCTGCCTCCTTTCTTTCTAGCTGAAACTTGGAGGTACAAGGGTGCAGCTAAGTGTACCTTATTCAGTCACCCAGAAAAAGACACCATTTGAATGCACACTCTGAATAGAAGGCACAATGATAATAGCAACGTCACACAACAGAATGGCTACTGCCAAATCGCTTTAGCCTTTCTGCATGATCATCAGGACCAGCAATCTGTTAACCAGCCCATTCTCTAGTTTTTGCTGCAGCAGCATGCTTTAATTTGAGATTACTGTTGCACCTAACAAGAAACAGACAGTTCTTGAGAGATTGTTTAAAGGAAAAAAAAAAAAAAAAATCAACAAATCTCACAATCCAGAAGAACCAAATATTGGAAGGTGAAGGGAAGATTAAGAAGAAATTGCCTGTTAGAGAACTTCATTAAAGTCATTTATTAGCTTTGTAATGCCTAACAGTCTGCTGGCTCCAGAATTTTTTCATACAGAGGGGCGGATAAGGGAGCATCTCACTTTCATTTGCATTCTTGATCCCTGCTGCTCTGTTTATAGCATTGATGCTATTCATACAGTCTTTGCAATATTAATTTTTAATTTATGATGCTCATTAGGAGACACTTAAAACAGAACAATTATCATTTATCTTGATATATTATTTACTAAGACTTGCTGTCATGGTTAGGGACTTGTGATTAGTGGGAGGGGAATAGAAAACAGCTCCGAAAGGTGCTTGGCTGAAGGGACTGGGGCTTAGGAAGCGGTTGTCACCACCGAAGGCCTGGAGTTCTGATGTCTAAGCAAACGACTTGCAGCACCTAATCGAAACTCGGGAGGAACCTTTGAAGATGAGCCTGGGACAGTGCTTAATGAACCTGCAGGATAATATTAATGAAACTCACTCGTAAACCACCAGCTTATCAATTATTCATCCTGCTATCGTCCTGGTACTTTACTGTCTTCCCTTTTCGTCTCAACGTGATTACCTCTTTTTTATTCCCTCTACCCTCATTTTCCTTTTGTGGATTTGCTGACATGTACCCCCGGTAGCGCTTCCTCCCTGGGAAATTGTGTTTCTGAAGGCAACCACACAGTATCCACAGGAACGAGAAGGGTAAATTGTGCTCTTTGTGGCATTTGGATAAATGTGCTGGGTTTATTAAGACTTAATAAACCAGATCGCTGATATGACAGCCCTGAATAAGCTGATTTGTTAAAGCCTACCATATTGGAAACTCAGGATCACCTATGCATTTCTTAATTTGCAGTGTTTAGTAAGTTATTGTGACACATCATCTATATAGAAGTCTATATGGCAAAACAGAACTTCAAATAGTAGTGACCTACTAGGAGTGCATAGGAGTGCTCTTCCCTTTTCTTCCCTGCCCCCAAATTGTCCCTCATACAGGACTTCTGAGAATCCCTGCATTTAGTCTCTGAGTTCCCAGGTTGTCTATAATGTATGCTTGTGCAGGAGAGAAGGCAAATTGGATGTTTTGGAGCTTGGTAATGGCAGCTCTGCATCTGAAACCTATTGTTGTATTTATAGCTCTGTTTGGTTTATTTAGTTATTTTTAGACTTCCTGAAAGGGGTATTATTTGTGTTTGACATCAAAGCAGGAACAACAAATTACTAATTTTGTAACTTATTCCCTGGACACTTGACTTTCAATTTTTTGAACCATTGCACAGCAGCAGTGGAACTGTATGCACAAGACCTCAAGGACTGATACCATCAAACACCTTTGAGTCACACGCACCGTTCCCTGTCTCTGTTCTGTTGAAAACCTTGACGCTGCGACTAATCTCAAAGGCAACCACTGTATTGATAAACTCTATTTTCTAGTGAAAAAGATAGGGAAGGAGTTATAAACTCCATGGTTCAGTAATTCTGGCACTTTTTTTTTCTTCCACCTTCTGGATTTTGCAAGCTTGTATTTAGAATGTATTTATACCGAAAGGGGAAAACAAAAAAAATCCCCTGCCTGGCTTTATGGGAAAGCTGATACAATAGTCTAAGATGACTTTTTCAAAGTAGTGTAACGAAGACAATGCAAAATGCTATAGCTAGTATTTATGCTATGTAGCACTTTTCATCTCTAAGCCAGTTTAAAAACCTTAACAGATTGATCTCTGCAGCACCCCCTGCTAGCGAGGTATGTAGGCATTGTTGGCCTCTTTGTTATGTTGTATCAGAACTTCATTAGGCCCTGGGATGCAAATGCAGAAGGCATGGGAGGAAGTATTCAGCACACAAATCAATTGCTTATGTTATTTTGCACCCTGTTGTAGATTTAGATCATCTTGTAAAGAAAACACTGCATAATGATGATTCCCTCCCCCTCCCTAACAAGACTAGATCTGACTACTGCTGTAAATAACTGCTGGTGCGTGGAGTTAGTCATATGCTAAACCCAAGCAAATTTATCTGACAATATTTTTTCCTCATTAATTGACAAAATATTCCCAAGGAGTTCCCTAATTGTTATACTATATGAACTCATTTAGGCAGGATTTTGAAAACCGTTAGCATGATTTGGAGGTGTAAATCCTATGCTCTGATGTGACATGAGCACTCAGAACTGTAGCCTGACCCACATCTGAGTGAGGTGAAACATCTACATGTCAAACTGCAACCCCACACAGGAACTAGCTTGTCTGGAAACCTTATAGCTGTGTTAGTGTGGCATGCTCTTGGACTTATTGTGACAGAGTGGGGGGGATTAGACATGCAGTGTTATGCTCATACAGTGATAAATGGAGGTTTCCTTGTGGCCCTGTGCTGCTCTGTGTAAGCAGGCACCAGGACTTGGACAGCCCTTCTGAAAATGTGTTGGATTCAAATCATCAAGCCACTCTAGACTTTTCTACCCATTCTAGCTGGTTATACAAGGTATCATTCATCACCTCTAAAGAACGTTTTTTGGATTAGTCTTACATCTTTCCAACCAAATCCTACCTTTGCTGCTCTGGTAATTTAATGTTGGAGTTGCAATTTACTATAAACCTTCTTAGCAGGCAGGTAATCAACTTAACGGAGTTTATTGCACAAGCAGCTGTTCAGCAATCTAATATTATTATTTTTTTACCTGTTATTTGCAGCTGCAGAACAGGATAAATCCATATTAGTTCCAGCCTCCCCCTGACAAACAATCTCATCTCTGCCATGTTCTAATTTTCAGTAACTTTCAAGATCTGGATTCTGCAAACTGTGAAGCACATAAATTGAACAAAATAACTTTGAATGAAGCATGCCTGCTTACTTTCTCTGCTGTTTTACATGCCAATGTATGGCATGTTGGTGGTTTTGTGGGAATTTTTGGGGCGGTTTTTTTGTTTGGTTGGTTTTTTTTGTTTGGTTTTTTTTGTTTTTAGAAAGGGTTCACCTACTTTTGGTGGTGGTTAACAGAATTGCTAATATTTCTAACATGATAGGAAGAATCACCCCAGGTGTTTATAGCATTTCAAACTAAGACAGAGCAACAAGCTGAGATGAATAGGTGTGTTCCATCTAAAGTTGGTGTGCATTGTATGCTCTTGCAGTAGCAATATTGGGGCTTTTAAACCACAATCCTATTTCCCTATAGCTTTCTTCGTGATAACATTGAGCTTTTTCAGCTTTCATTGAAGCTTGCAAGGGGGGAAATTTGGTAGTGTGCGTGTTGCAGAGTAGCGCGGCACAGCTCTTTTAATGGTGGCCCTTTATAATCTTTGTAAGGTCATGTAACTTTTTTCTGATTTTTTGCCTAGGGATAACTTTTCCCTTATTTTAACATATTTCCTTTTATCTGGTTTGGCCAGTAATTGACTTTGTCCTTTTTTCATTTATTTCTCTGCCTCCTGGTTGTAGCATCTTCTCCCTGGAGTCTCAGGTTAGAAGTTTTCCCTTTTGTGAAACCATGACAGGTGCCTAATTGAATGATGAATGTCCCTTTATTACTCTGTAATTGAACTGCCAGCTTTTTGATTGGTTTGTAGAGATGCTCCACTCCTCATCAAGCACTGCGGGGGGCTCTGGGGCTGGCAGGCTGGGCCTACCCTCCATCTGTCTAATCGCATCTCTCCCCTACTTGGGTTTTGGGTGGGGAGGGGGCTTGGGGGGAGGAAAGTCATAATAAATTATGCTAATTCGGCATCGCTGTGACAATAAGAATATCGCATTGTTACGTGTGTGGCGGCAGCAAATGCGAGAAGACGTTTTGTCGTCGTGGCTGCCTGGCCTGACAGGCCCTCGATGAAGATTAATGGCCCTCACCTGAGTGACAGAGCAGGGGATTGTGGGGCAGAGAGGGTCATTCATCATACTCTGACAGGTGTCATTCATTCTGACAGCCGCACCACTATCGCCTGGCTAGCGGTTCCATTTTTCTGCCAGTTAAGCAAGGAGTTTAATAACATCCCCAGAATTAAAACTCATTCTTTGTAGCAGGTCTGACAGCTGAAAATAAGAAAATCAATTCTTCACATGTTATAGCCCAGTTAACTGACTAGGGCTTTGACTTTAATTTAGTCTTTGGGCTGAATTTCAAGTAGGGTGCTTTTGTAAGACATCATCTATTAAAATTTACCAATAGCACTAACTTCACTGTTATTATTGTGGCTGGATTAAAATGCAGCTTTTAATAGTGGATGTCATCTTTATTTGGTACAAGCTCAAGTGCAGACGGCTCTGGTGGGGGATATTCTACTTCATCCTCATTAGTGATGTTTATAGCTTCTCTCTTCATTAATATTGATCCCTTGAACTACAGAGAAAAACAAGACAGACGCTAATTTGAACCATTTTGTTTCATTAAACTGTTTGGATTTTTTTGGTTTCAGTCATTCTGGCAAGCTGAATAAAATATTTCAAAAATAAAAGAAAAAGGAAGAGACAGTACAAACTTCTGTCAGCCTCTTGCTACTCTTGGTGGGCAGAGCCAGGTTAGCATTATGGCCCTGTGCTGCTGAGGTTTATGTGCATCTGAATGGGGCTGGCTAATCCTGGGGAAGGCTTGGAAATAGCCCCTGAGAAAACAGCTCTAAAATAACGACCTTAATATGTGTTTAATATCTCAGCTAGTGAAGCCAGGACAAAAATGTTTGTAGCCTGTTTCATTTAACTCATTAAAGCTGTTGTAGCCCAGGGGCAGGCATGACTAGCTGGAAGCTCCTCCATGGAAACACAAATGAAGACAACTGATGTCTGTTTGTCTAATTTAGGAGGTTTGTGAATCATCAATGCGATATCGCTATGAAAAATGCAACCAGGATCTAAAGAAGTGTGAGACCAAGTATTTCCAGTGGACCTGGAAGCATTATTGCTGTTGTATAAGCTGGAATGAGGCTGTATCTGCAGCAGTGTGTGCATTTCAGGCCCACATAATTGAGAAAGATTAATTCAATCTGGAATAAGTGCCAAGAAAGTACTACTAGGGTGATCAAGAAAATGCAGAGCTGTCTTAGAAGGAGAGAACAAAGGACTCCAGCTTGTTTGAACTAGCAAAATGAGGGCTGAGGATGACTGTGACTGCTCTCAACAAATATTTCAGGGGAGGTAGACACAGGCAGTTGAGGAGAACGGAGTCCTGATGCAATAGCCCAGGGCATTGCTTCCAGTCCTGTGTTCTTGTAAAGCAACCATGATTTTTCTCCATTCAAATAATAAATCAAGAACCGTGAGAGAAATTGTATGTGTACCTCTCAATCTCACTGAAACTGTTCAGGTTGAGGGGAAGGAAAGGTTTTGTTTAGGAGTGGTGGGGGAGGACAGGAATTATTACACTTTAGGAAATTTATTTCTATCTCTGTTGCAAGTGGAGCAGGAGTGTAGGACAGCCAGGCTCCTCCACAGACATGTCATTTAAGTGCCTGGAATTATATGGGAGAAGTTTGTACACCTCAGTTAAATGTGAGTAAGGAGTTTAGCCCTAATTTTGTTTTATAGGGAGCACATTATGGTATACTTTAAGGTCTTGTAAATTTTTCCCTCTGCTCAATACGAAAGGTTAAATTTTATCCTGTGGAGACTACACTGCTTTGAAAGGAAAAATTTGCCTCCCTGTTTGTTGTTACTGATCTGTGTTATGTTAGCGTTATGAATGAATTCCATTTAAACAAACAGCGTAGAGGCAAACTGTGTACATATGTGTAGAAAAGCAATTTGACTATAAAAAATAATAGACACATTTCGCAAGTCTCTATCTGGTCTTAGTTGTGTATATGTGGTGTTTCTTTCCAGTGCAAAGGAGAGGTGAGAATTGAACACCATCCTGGTTTGTGTTTTACTGTCAGGTCACAATGCCAGTGTTCTACGGCCTAAGAGCCTGCACAGGGTGTACAGGTGCTTGTTGCATACCAAATAGCCAGTGTTTACTTACAGGAGAAAAATACCTTCAAAACTTTATTTCTAAATTACTTAAATTTTTCTGAAGTCATTAATAGATGAAGTCTTCTCTTGTTCCTGCAGATTATTGCATTTTTTTGCACTTGAAGCATTAGATAATAAAATATCATGTGGCAGCCTCTGTCTTCACAAGAAAAATATTATATGGATAATGCTGTATGTGCATATTGAGGGTGAAGAAATGCTGCAGATCAAGAATCCAATGTAGTGGCATGTTGGAGACCTGTCTGATATGTGAAAATGAAATAGCCTATTGGGCTCTATTTGGTTCCACTTTCAAACTGGATTGGAAGAGAAGGATCAGTACTGTAGTTGTTCTGACGTGATAAATTGGTCATAAGTTTGCTACTTTTTTTTTTGTTTGTTTAACTGTGCATCCAAAGTCGTGTTTATTCTGAATATTTTTATGTGTAGCTGCATACTGTATGAGTAAAGAGAAAACAGAAAAGGAATAGGTGTTTTCTAGTAGACTCTATGATCATTCTAGTCTTCAGTATTGCTCATAGAAATGTTTTAAGCTCATAGAGCTGTTTTAAGAGCATGTGAGTTGCTGACTATTTGGAAAGCAAGTCTTTTCACTAAAGGCAGGTTTTTCATAAGGCAACTAAATAAAGCAATATTTGTGAACTTGAAGAAAAATACCCTATAATAATTTTCATCGCATTTAATAAGAGAATTATAATTAAATTCTCCTGTTACCTCACTAATGTAAATGCCTCTGTTAAATTATTTCAGTTTTTCCTTTCTCAATCTGACTGGGTGAGTCTGCACTCCGGACAGTAGATTCAATGAGATTTACATGTGCAAAAAAGTAGGAACTTGACAGTCAGAAATACCTGCTTTTGGAAATAAATTAATGCAGTTTGGTTTTTTTTCTAATCTGCAACAATAAGTTTATCACCTATCTTTCCTCATCTGTATTTTAAGTAATCAACATTCTAATCTGATGACAAACAGTTGCTCTGGAATTTCAGTATGTTAGTACAATTTATGTGCTCAGAGGCAGGCAATGACTTGTCAGGATGACACCGCAGAATCTTCACCCTGAACTGAAAGTGACCATTTTGGTTTTGTGCTTTCTGAGGTAATTTTCCATAGAAGAAATTCTTAAAATACAGATTGTGCTTGCCAGGCTTAGTCAATCACAAGTAAGATATCTTGCTATTATCATCTATGTGTAATTAAGTCTATATACTAATCAGTTACTCAAAGAATGGTAATAACTAAAGGGCAATGGAAAGTTTTGGGTACTGTCCTGGTTAAACCACGACAGGTACTTCAAACAAGTAGCAGCTGAAGACAGGATATGGTGTTATCAAGGAGAGGTGGGAAGTGCGATGCTGGGACACCACTGAGTGAGTGGGTGACTACTATTAGTCCAAGAGGTTTTGTTAGAATCTGACTGTTCTGCTTAATTTAACAGCAAAAAGTAACAATATATAGAACTTGCTATGCGACATCATCAAATAGGACAGGATGCTTAATTCTAGTTTAGGAAGTGCTGACACTGGTGAATTGTGAGGCAGAGATGAAATTAGCACCCTGTTCTGCATTCCCTCAGACAAGCTGGCCTAGTTATCTTAAAATGCAAGAATGTATTAACCAGTGCAAATAAAAATAGCAGAAGGAGTGCTAAAGTAGCTTCTACTTAGTTGACTGTATTTCCTATTCTAATTATTTTCACTAAGCTACTTCTTAAAGGACTGCTGGTAGTTCATTCTTCCCCCCCGAATCCTGGCATCTGTACCTCATGGCTTTGTTCTGGGTAACAACATCGGTATGGAAATCTTCAACAGCGTTTTGGTTTTTGAGCGGATTTTTATTGTTACTTAAACCAAATGAAATGGGTTTCTAGAGCATGGCCATGTGCCTGGCTTAGGATGGAGGTTTTGCTGACTTTATAGAGAACCTTGATGACTAAAGTAAATGAAATGTCTTAGGCATTTAAAGTGAATTTCCTCTTTCTTCCCAGTCTTCCACAAGGTCACTAACCTATCCAGAAGGAAATTCTTACTATCCATGCCTAGATGCCACAATGGAAAATCTTGACTATTTTAGACTCTTTGACTATTGTCTTGTACTATATCCATTCACTACTATGCCATGCAGGAAGAATCCCTGATCCTTCTAAAATCAACAAAGTCACCTAATTTAGCTGAATGGACTGATTTTTAATTTTACCATTAGATGTTGACTGTTGTCAGCTGTTTTGTGGTTATAAAAAGGCATTCAGTTTTTATGTAAGAGGTGCTTTTGTCCAAGATAGCTTCAGATGCATAGTCACTGATGAAAGTGTAAAGGAAGGTATTGCAAGTTTGACATTAAGTGTAGATCTTACAGCAGTGAGAGCATGACTTAAAGAAGAGGTTATGCAGGCAATCTGATTGTAGCAGGCTCAATTACAGTAGGATTTAATTTGATAGGGATCATAGACCTACACTATAGCCAGTTAGGAGGATGGAACCAGAGTACACACAACAAAAGGGCTTGATAATAAGCAAAGTGCTTAGGAACAGAAGCCAAATGAAAATGAAATAAAAGGCTGTGATCCAAAAAATCTATGGTCTTGAGAACATGGGACAGCCTCCAAATGGATGATTATGGCATTTATCACAAGGTACATTGGGTCAAAATACCCATTAAGGTTGCTACAGAAATTTCATAAACAGGAAACTGCATAAAGAAAAAGGTGATTTGGAAAAGGAGGAAAAATGCTAATCTAATTTGGATCTACAAAGGTAACATACAGGCTTATATTCATTCTGCCTAACTTTCAGACCATAACTGTTCATCTGAGTTAGGATCCTATTTTTCTTAGATTTGGTGGTGGTATTGTAGCAGAGAGAGGTATTTCCAGAGGCTGGCCCAACCTGGAGTGGTGAGGGAGCCACTATACTTTGGAGGTGACAGTTTCCCCTGACAAGCAAGGAGCTCAAGGTGGGCTTCAGCTGAAGAGCAATAGACCAGATCTTAAATTTGGGCACCTAGGCAATACAGCATAGTATGATGGGGATCTGTTCTGACTGTAAGAGAACAAATGGAGGGGTGGGTACTTAACCCCAAACACAGGCACTGCATGGCAGTCTCACCTTGCAGATAGATGTAGCTTCAAGGTGTAATGGCACAAAATAAGGTGTATGCTTTAAGGTATAATGCTACAGCATGACTTCATCAAGCTGCAGAAAACATTACCAGAATCCAAGAGAGTTACGATGATAAAGAGTTACAATAAATAACATAAACCAGGTTGATAATATGGGCAGTAGGTTGATCCTTGTGGAAACTTGCCTAATGGCACAGAGGCACAGTTAGATGGTGCACCAGGGAGGCCTCTAGGAAAGCTAATACTCTGCTAATAAGTGACACTCCAAAAGTCTTGCCGCAGAAGGAATGAAAATGACATTATAAGAAGAAATAGCAAGAGACAGACACCACCATGTTGGGATTAATGATTCCGAGGGTGTCCGAAAGAACTGGATCAAAGAAAGTGCCTGTGACATCATGCTGAGGAACCCCATGTGCTGCACATTGGAACCATGCTAATAGATTCATTTTAAGGCCTGAAAAGACTGTTATGATTATTGCTCTTGTAATATAAACCAGAGAGCCTTATCTTTTAATTTTGCATTAAGCTGTTAATGTCTATTATGTAAGCATACCAGATGCTTATACTAAGAAGGTTTCTTTCTAAAAGAGTTTGAATTGTGAAGAATCTACTATCTTTTCTTTTCCTTGCTTAAATGTTCCCTTTATTAGTTAATCATTTCGTCTTTGTGGCTACCAACTATATCACCATGTTACACATTTCCTGCTGATTTAGAGATTAATACACTGATATCTTTCATTCATATTCAGAAGTGGATAACTCTTTCTCATGTGATTTAATAATCAGACCTCTAACCTTCTTTTGGGTAACTCACATACCTTACAGAAGAGTGTCAGGTCAACACAATTGCCTTTAACCAAACCAGTAATTTTATTGGTGATTGTTTGGTTGATAAAACCTGTCTTTTTTCCCATTGTAAACTAATGAAGTAATTAGTATTAATTAGCATTAGTTATAGTCTTACTTATTTTTATACTTATCGAATATCAGCTTTTTCATGACTTTTCATAGGGCTGATGTCAGGCTGTTCATCCTAGCATTATCTGAATCACCCTATTTATGCTTTTTTAAATACTTCCCAGTCACTAGCTTTCTTCCAGAGAGTGGAGGAGGCAAATCAAAGACATGGATGGAAAATCTGTGGTAAGCATGCAACAGTTCTTAGAACATTTAAGGAGTTTAGTTAAAGAGCTCCTGTACAGTAGCTGGGAAAAAAACCCATGGTTAATCTGGATGTCTCTCCACTTACACAGGTAAACAGTGACCTGTTCCTCACAGAGCAAGAGTGGGGAAGCTCTGAATCTGCCATGAGAAGCTGAAAATGTACCCACTGTGTTGTGCTGTGGCTGTGGATGTGCAGAGCCCTGTGGTTTCCCTTTAATTTTGATGGAGGCTGTCTTTGGGCTTCAGAAGGCCTTTAAAACTGAAGACGCTTAGCCAAGAGAGAAATTCTTGCAAGTTAAATTCATCTTAGTCTGGATGTTTGTTTGGCTTTGTTATTAAACAAACACAAATTGCTTAGAAAATTGTCCAGTTTGCTGTTGAAAGCCTCCCGGGTACTGAATTTGAGTTCATGCCCATTGTGGGTTGGGATCTCCTGGTAAGGCTACAGTGGTCAGTCCAGTTGAAAGGCAAGCATAAGTCTTTTGGCACATGTTCCTCTTCCTCCTTAAGATAAACAAAATCTGTATCTGGCAGGCATAGGGTCAGTTGATACTGTTTTATGGCTATACATCAAGTGCTTGATACAAATCAGTTCACAAAAATTTGCCTGGTATTACTCAAGATAAAAACCCTTATAACCTGTGTTATTGGCTGGGCTTAGTGTTCAGTTTACACCCTCCTGTTATATTTTCCAGAAAGAGAGTAGATGTTACAGTCCAGTTATCTTTGTTTATTACAGGGAGGGGAAATGACTTACCAATTTTTTTCAGATTAATTTTGAGAATCTGCTTAAAAGGGAATGGTAGCAATACCATTCTCCCCAATTCTTGTGGGTAACAGCAGATGTCAGGTTATTTTGTTACTCTTCCCTGAACTTTCAAATGCAAGTTCATCTATTGAAGGATTTGACACCTGGGAAATAATCAGAATCAGATATACAATATTAGTCTAGCAGGTTGTGGTTTTCCACAAGGAAGAAAAAAAAAAATATTGTGCTGTTTAAAATATTCCTCTTAGTTTATGGACATCAGATAACAATTTAGAAACTTACTAACTCAGTTTGTAATACTACAGAAACCACTTCAAATATCATTGCCACTTTAATTCTTGAGGCATTAATGTTGATGATGAACATAAAAAACATTTTCAGTTTGTCAAAAGAAATAAGTATGCTGTAGTGGCAGAAATGCGGAAAATGCTAATAACTCATTCTTGCAGACTCTCCATGGCGAGCTACTGGATTCCAAGTCCATCCCACCTGCTTTAAGCACTCAGTTGAGTTATACGATAGTTATCCTTCTCTCCCTATTGACTAGGTTTGGGGTGTACGTGAGTCATGGTGTCATCCAGTCTTTTCAGACTGGGAATGATGTGTAGAACAACTAGGTTCTTAATTTAACCATCTCGGTTAAGTGTCTGAAGTTAAGTGAGATGAATCTCCAAGCTTAAAACTTCCCAGCTCGGTGTCTTTGTTGGCAAAATGAAAGTGGTTGAAAAGAATGGCTTGATTCAACAAAGCTGAAATGAAATTTTTCATCAGGTTAGTAGAAACATAGAATAATTTAGGTCAGAAAGGGACTTTGGAGGTCATCTGATTGGCTCCCTCTCTGCGCAAAGCATGGCTAGCTTGTACAAGAAAGCTCTGAGTATTTCCAGGGCTGGAGATTCCACAAGAGATATGCTTTTCCACCCTGCCCTTTGCCATAAATGTAAGTGTCAGCCTGTGGCTGTGCATGTGCCTCAGCCTTAGGTTGTTATATTGCTTTATCCTCAGTGTCTGCATGAAAGTCAAAGAAAGCAATAGCTTACAGAGAAAGAATCAGATACAGCGTTTGAAAGATGTATCGGAGGCAAAGACCTGCCTGTAAGTTCCAAGTATTTTTCAGTGAGAAGAGATCCATGATGAAATTTTAAAATGCATCCTTACAGGCAACAGCTGATGATGGCTCCTAGTGCACAGTTTGGCTTTTAGTTACTATCTTACTAAAGGTTAGGTCCTTGTACAAGTTGGGGGGGGAAGAAACCAAAAAAAAGCCAAAATCCCATTAAATCGGTTGTGACTATGGTGGGTCATCCATAGAACTTGATAAATAGTATTGTGGTATGATTAAGAAATAAACACAACTGTTTTTCCTTTAAAGTTCCTCTACATTCAGATAATTTATATAAGAAAAATAGCTGAGTGGATGTAATAGGTGTACTTCTGAAGGTAAGCAGTGTGGGACATAGTTAAAACTAATTAAATGGATCAAAATTATCAGGGAGACAAAGTGTAAAAATAAATGTAATCACGAGGGAAAGGTAATTCTAATTAAATTGTCAAAAAAATGTCAATTAAAAAACTTTGTATTTAAATACAAGAAAAATATCTATGTAAAAGGCCTTGGGGAGGGTCATTAAAAAGTAACTAAATAAGTGAGGAAGAACTTAAGCAGCAAAGGTGGGTATCTGCAGTCCCAATTGCAGTGGGCTCTGGTTAATGCGAAGTCTTTAGGATCACACTACTATTCAAATGAGTGAAAATTTGTGCAACCACAATGTAGTGGTTCCTTCCATACATACACATGCATTCCTCAGATGAACTATCATTTGCTTTCACTGAACATGAGTATTTTGGTATAGGAAACTAAGCAATTAGTGGATTTTTAAACTAGTGCTTTAAAACATCAGAACTAGACCCAAATAGTTCCCAGTAGCTACAGCAGATTACTAGCAAAGCTCTCCAGATATATGTTGGTAATAATAAATCGGGTAAAACTGCACAATGCTTATAGTTCAAGTGCTGTAAATGGTGCTTCTTCCAGACTAAGGTATGTCATCAGTAAATTTAATGCTATCTTAACCTATCAGGAGCAACAAATGCAAGACTGCTAAGAGACTGAAGGAATCAAGGGAGTTTGTATACAAGACTTAACAAAACATATTGCCTGATGAAACCATTATTCTGTTGTCTTATGACATTGTATTCCATGTCTGAGACTTCTACATTTATGACACAATACATATTGTGCCTTACACTAACTGTTGTCTGGTGATGCTGCACTTCCATTACCTGTCATGTCTGTCCTTTTTCTTATAAATATTCTTATGAGCTACTTGTTGTTGCATTTCTTTTTTATGATATAACATAGGAGAGAATTTCTTGGCTTCCTTTCTGGACTGGGTCCAAGGTGTTTTAGGTAAAAGCTGACGTGCATTTAAATGTTCTGTGCAGCCTCAGTGTTAGAAAGTCAGCCTAAACCCTAGAAACATTAACTACCTGTTTAAGGCTTTAGATCAGCAGATCAGCTGGCAGAAACTTTTAAAAAAAATTTTTTTTCTTATTATCAAAACCTGGCAGGCCTGGAGTTGTGGAGCACTGTTGCTAGAGAGTGGCCACAAGGGAAGCTACAAGTGCTCTCCTGTGCCAGTTGGTGCATACAGCTGCAGGGATGTGGTAGCTCCTCTCTTGGGTATGTGTGCTTCTGCCATCCCAACAAATAATTATAAAAATGGGGAAAAGAATACAACAGCCTGGGGCTCGGATAGTTTGGTTATCTAAAAGTGCCTTGCAGTTTGCAGAGCACCTCTTGAAAATGAGGCTGGGACACCCTGATTTCTGCAGCAGTTGGCATCACATCCATATTTAGAGCTCTTCCTTGTTCTCACTTTCCACTCTTTAGCTTGCTGTCAGAAGTCTCCTCTGCCTGATTTGCTGCCTTCACACACTGCAGTGTCCATGTTCGCTACAGATGTGGGAAGCAGTGGTTAAACCCTTCCCTCCCCCCAGTCCCCTTTTTGGTCCGTCTTCAAATAATGATGCCATTATCTTTCGGCAGCAGGATTGGATAGCATTATGTATCTCCGTTCATTCAGTACATCAGTCAAACCAGTCAAAGAATATATTAGATAGGATCACAACTTTATCTGTCCAATACATAATATACCAATGTAGCACAAGAAGGGCTGCTCAAATTGATTGAATTGGGTTTTCCTACAGTGCTTCTTTGTGTATAGTGGGAAATACACTGTATCAAACAATCTACAGGAGCAGCAGCCACAGTGTGACTAATCACAGCAATACTAATACTGAATAATCTTGGGAAACTTGAGCAGGAGGATCAGTGTTCCACTCACTTCACATAAATGGCCTATATTATAAAAGCCCGCAGATAAAGGTTAGATACTGCTACATTTAGAGCCTAGCATATATGATACAGGTGGAGTGTTTCAAACACAAACCCCGATCTTACAAGTGCTTGCAAGTGTCCTTAGATCTAAGTGACTAAAGCCATCAATATAGGTGTCAGCCATAAATAAATAAGAGGCTTCTGACTGTTTCAGTGTTTCTTAAACAGTGATCTCTGCATAAATTTTTCCATTCTGAACTTCTTGCATCCAACCCTTTAAAGAAGTAAGTTAGTCACCTGGGCCAGCTGCAGAGGACAAAGTGTTTGAAGACTCCACAGTGATGGGAGATTGTCAACATTAGCCTTCAGAGTTAAAAAAAAAAAAAAAGTCATAGAAACAATGCCCAGGGGAGCATGAAATGGGAGCTTCTGCTAGGAAAAGCTTTCAGCTGAAGAGAGCTCATTTGAGTTTCCTCTCATGGTATGGAATAAAGGGTTTGCACAATTTCCTTTTCCGGGTCCTGCAAGGCCACAGCTGGTGGCTTTGCTGCACCTTAGCTCAGGCAGAAGGGAAGATGAGCTCCAGGGATTTGCTTAGGGAGATGGTGTTTGGCATAGTAGAGAAGATGGTGAGCAGTAGTGACCTGAAGAACATTAGTTCAGCTCCAAGCCACCACTGCATTTTTGGTATGCTGTTCTCACTTGTGCTTCCACTACAGTTTGAGCGGTTAGTGATAGGTCATTTTCTATTGAGGGACATAAGCTCTTTAGAAGGTAGGTTCTTCGGGGTTTTTTCATTTGTTGTTTTTGTTTTTTCCTTTAAGCTCCAAATAAAGCTCACTCTCGAATAATGCTAATTCCTCCTCTGTTCTAATTCTGAGGCTGTTTCAGTCTTCATGTACTGGCTTCTCCCAACAGCTGCACTAAGGTAGTGCTGCAGTGGTGCCTGTCTTTTACTCTGCTTTTTTCTCCCTTTTCATCATGCCAAAAATCACACTGATACAACTTTTTGATTTAGACCCTTGTTGTCTCAAAGAAAGAGGGAATTATTTATAATCAGAGGGGACCAGGTTTTCATCACTACAGATTGATGCATGTTTTAGAGCATTCACCTTTAAGGTATCCAGAACACAATCTGCTTGATCCTCTGTGGATTGTAAATTTCTAGAGTTGGGCTTCTTTGTTCTTCTTGTCTGCTGAGGGAAGCTTTATGATCACTATTACATTATCTTGTCTGTAGTACTGCGGAACTGGGACCCTTCTTCCTATCAGGAAGCCTTTTCTTTACTTTCATACCAATAAAGTGATTCTTAGACTAGGGTTCATCCCTAATAAGCAACTTGAGAATTGCACCTGAACTAAGAAATATTTTCCCCCTCTGTGTGCCCTAAGCTTCAGAATATCAAGGAGCCTACATGCTTTGAATCTAAGACAGAGCTTACAATCTAACAGCTTTTTTATCACCTTCCATCAAGCAAAAAGGCCTCCAGGTGGATTAAGCTGTGTGTGTAAGAAGCTTACAAGGTAGCAGGTGTCAAGTCCCAGTAAAGGTCATTCCATTAGGGCTATTCTCTTCTCAGACACAGCTTTCCTTGTGGATTTCTGTAAAACTGCCACTGAGACATTGGTACACTGCTTTACAGAGCAGGGATCTTCAGCAAAATGCTGAAGCGTGCGCAGCATATTTGCCCAGGTATTTTAGGCTGAAGTCTAGCTTTTAGAGTGTGGCCCAGATAAAATACAGTGGCACTGGTAGCAGGGTAGGAAAAAAGCCTTCCCATGTTTCCAGTACAGCCATCCAAAAAGGTCCAGATTAGATGGCCAGGGTGTCGACAGCATACCATAGAAGAAATAAGTTGTTAAAAAGAATTAAAAATCAAAATCCTTACTGCATTATGATTGAGAGCCTGGAATGAACTTGAAACACACTTGATCCATCTCAGTGTCCATTGTTACTAGATCAAAGGAGAAAGACTTGCTATAAAAATGAGTAAAAATCATGTGACAGCTCATTCTGCCAGACTCTTCAAGGCCTGAGCAGACAGCATTCAGTCAGCACTCTTGGATCATATTTCTGATTGTATCTTCACAAAAACAAGGATCAGAAACAGAATTTCCTTTCCTTTTTTTTTTTTTTTTCCCAGTGGGAGTGATATAACATGAGGAACCCTAGCCATCCACACACGCCTTTCTTGCCCAGACTGCGTCACGTAGCTTTGCCCCCTAGGCTTATGGAGGTCGAGGAGGAGGTGAAGGGTGGAAGAGGCCAGCAAGGCATGATGGTATTTTCAACATTTGATAAAGCTGCTGTAACTGACATCTTGGGGAGGAACAGTTTGGAAAGCTTAGTCAAACTTTTGCTATTTCAAAGCATGCCATATGAAATCTTGCATGCCTACTTAGAAATTAAGGCAGAAGAAGTGACTTGAAGCAGACAACCGTCCTTCAGAAGATGAAACTAGCCTTACAGAAACCAGACTATACTGCAGGAAAGAAACGGTGAGAAATCTGATGAGATGAGCACAACCAACAACAAATTCAAAGTTTCAAAGTATCTGTGAAGGAGAAAGTCTGCCAGACAGTTATGAAAGTTAAGGACATTGAAGAGAAGTCAAATGATTTTGCAGCTTCTGTCTTCACTTCAAATACCTAGAGCAAATACCTACTTTTCAGCCAGTAAAGATGAGCCATTCATTGATCAACATGTCAATAGAAGAAATGTTACAACCAGCTGATAAATCAAAGGGCAGAAAATCATCAGAAAATATATACCTAAGAGTTGTGAAGGATCTTAAAATAGAGTGGCTGAACCACTGGGGGAAAAGTGTAGTCTTTGCTAAAGTATTCTATTATACAAGAAGACAAAGAGTAGTGCAGGTTTATCTATAATTTAAGTAGGCTTCTATAGAGATTCAGGGAATTTCATGATAGTAAGCATTGTTTTGGTACCTGAGAAATTGGTTGAACTAACATTAAAGACCATGTTATAAAAAATATAGATGGTCATGATGTTAGCTCCAGTTGGCATAGTTTCTGCAGATTTAATATGGTTAGAAAAGATGCACTTGACAAGTTATTTGGGTTTCAGAAAATCTTTGACCAGCGAGAAGCTTTATAGCAAGTTTTGTAATGGGCTTTTCTGAAAGTGAGAAGCTCAGTGGTGTTAGTGATAACAAGTTATTGAACATCAGCTGATCCAACAGTAATTGCCTGTGTATGTGCCCTTAGCCTGCAGCAGCAGTGAGGAACTTTGAATTACTTACATCCTCTTTCACAGATATAGTGCAACTGTGCTTGTGTTTGTAGAATGGTATAGAAAAGATGAGTTAAGCATTCCTGTTCACCGTTCCACAAAAACGGGAACCAAGAGTTATTTCAGAAAAGGAGACCAGATTGAAATGGGTTAAAAGAGATACTTTGTAGGCAATGCATAAGTAAGCTGGTGGAAATTGGTGGCAAGAATCCTCACAGGCTTCATTTCTAGGTCAGGTTTAGACATCTCTGTGTAGAACGAAGGCTTGCACGTTCATGTTAGATGGAGATAAAAACAACCTTGAGGGCAAACAGACCTTCAGGCTTTGGAACATAAACGATGCTCTGAATAGTGGGATAAGGAAGAAACTTCCCGAGTAAGGTGGCTAGACCTTAGCTGCTCGCTGGATGATTTCCTTTGCTTAACTGCTGAAGACTTTTGTATTGGCTACTGTAGGAGGATCCCTGCCAGATGAGTCTGATCCAATATGACAATTCGTGTGTTTTTTCCTTGTGTGATATAATGACTATCAGTTGAATCATACGTTAGGTTATGCCACCATGGTGGACTTCCGTTTGTGGTTACTGAACTTGGCATTTCAGCAGCTCCACTGGCTCCTATACTTGCTAAATTCTGAAGTCCCTGTTGTTTTGGTGGTGCAATTTTTCATGTTTCTTACAATCACGCTCGTCATGTTGATCCTACTTGGCAAATGATAGTGAGCTTGTGAGCTTTGAAGGCTGGCTTGAAAACTGTGAACTCTGAAGATCTTTTGCCTTTTCTTCGCTTTAAATATTTTATCTCCCAGCCTGGAATTATTCATTGGATTAATGTGCGAGCTGCTCCCTTTGGAAAGAGACTGGCTGTGAGGACTTTCCCTGTATTCTTTAAAGGAGACTGTTTATGTTAGGAGCCACTGTTCTTGCAGGATGGCTGGCTTTGAGAGAGCATTTTCTCCAGAGAGAGACTCTTTGGTTGGGAGCAGCTGCCGCTGGCAAGCCTGGCTGCAAGAGATCTTGTCCGCGGTGGTTTGGGCTAAGTGGAGACCCTGTTGCAGGGAAGTGCTGCTGCTGGAGCAGGGCCAGAGTGGAGCAAGTGCAGGAGACTGTCCTAGCAAGAGCAGCTTCCCTCAGCTCCCATGGCGAACTGACACAGACACCTCTCTGCTGTCCTTAACGAAGTAGAGCTCCACGGTCGGGGGCTATGGGCTCCTGGAGCCAGTGGCATCTCTCTGGGGACGGATCTAATTGCTGGGATTTGCAATAAAGGCTTTGTGTGCCTTTGTGTGTGTTGAGTGTTTGTTTACATTGTCTAATGATGATTTGTATCACGCTTAGAGTATGTTTGATTTAGTTTAGCTGATGTTATCTTGTTTAATATTTTAGTGTGTATTTAATAAACACAATGAAACCTGCACAACTCGCCACCTCCATTAGGCATCCCCTGTCTTAGGGAACCACTTTAAGGGATCCCTGAGGTTTCTTCTGCAGTTTTGTCTGACCTTTAGTTAAAGATGCCCTCAGCCAGGCTACTGGTTTTTGCTGCTCCCTTGGGTAGACTGCCTAAGACAGGTTTCAGTCTGTTTCAGTAATAATAATTTGTTTTTCCTCTATGTGCATGCATGTTGGTGTGCATGGTCTGGCAGGTTTTCTCTTTTCACGCCAGTTCTGGAGTTGACTTTTACTCAGGTGGTCCTGTTTTATTCTGCTTTGGGCCACTTATCAGTTACAATATATTTCCTTTCGCTGATTCCTTTTGAGAGAGAGAATGTATCTTATAATGCATAATATGGTGTTAGCTAATACACATTTTCTTTAGCATTCTTGGTGCCATTGTTAAGTATTTCACCTCCCATCTCCATTTTTTGCCATTTTAGCTTTCAGTGAATGTTTTGTATTATTGTGGGTGGTACACATCTGGGACTTACAAATTATTTTACTTCTAGCACAATAAACTTCTTTTGTGTTTTGTAAGTACAAAAGCAGTGCCTAGAAATTCAAACTTAGATTTTTATTTTGCTAGCCACTGTATCTATGAATAGTAAAAGAAAATACTTTCCTGGTATGTTATACAAGTTACTTGCCCAGAAAGAAGTTAATATGCTTCTAATTAGATAGGAAGGAAAACCAAGGTACATGTAGCTACCTATTCAAAGCTGATCTTAGGCTTTTGTTTAGCAGTGCAGAAATAGAGACACTGATGTACCTGTGTAGGGCCCTGGAGGGTGTGTCAGCTTAAGTAAGATGCTAAGCCCTGTGGCAGAGAGCTGTAGGAAGTGGCTGAAATGGAATTCAGACTCCCAGTCACCTTCTTGAAGCACTGCTGAGATCCTGGGATCGGAGCAGAGTATTTCAGGGTACTACACTAAAGATCTGGCTCTTAACTGTAAGACTGTGCTCACTTTTTTTTTTCCTGTAGGTTTGACCTGTATACCCATTATGTTTAATCTAATTTTTAATTTACTCCTGGTATCTGTTCTAGCCACCTGAGCCTTTATTGGTTAGAAGGCTTCAGTCTTGTTCTGTCAATGCAAACTAAACAGAATTCTTACTTTCATTTTTTCTCCACACATGGATATATTTGGAGGTGTTGGAAAAGGTGCAGCAGAAAACAAATCACCCACTATTTCACAATCTCTCTTTCAGTTAGGTTTAGTTAAAGGGATTATTCTGAAGGCAGGAAAAAATATCTTTATCATGGTGATGGTTTTAATTCGAAATAATCTATGGTGTTTATGGGTATTTATTTCATCTTCTCCACAGCCATGTGTTGGGGCTTGCTGATTTGGAGGAAGACCAGCACCCATCCTCTGGCTGAAATAACCAGAATTTGGGGATTTTGATAATTGCAGAAATACAGGCATTGATGTAGGAGCCTGCAGACATTCTTGAGCATCTAATGCTAGCTATGCATTTTTATTTTTTTTTAAAGAAAGGGAGAAAACCCCAGCTTTGGCGATAACTGCTGTGAGTCACATTATAGCTGTGAATGTGTTTTGTGCCAGTAAAGAAGGAAGCCAGGAGAGAATCTGAACAGTGAAAGACCCTCACTGGTTCCATGCTGTCTGCAGAGGCTCTGCATAACCACTTACCTGGTCCTCCCAATGGCAGGAAAAAATGGGGCACAGGAAGGGGGAATTGGTTGTGGTGTGCATATATACATATGAACATGCAGGTATTTCCATGTGAATGAAGCCATGGTGCTTACTAGAGCTGCAGGCACTGTCCCAGGCTAGATTAAAAATGAGTTTGCATATATTTTCTGTCAGGATCATTTCATTTGGAAAAATAAGCCTTGAATATAGGAACAATATACAAATGTATTCCCTAAGCTTTACTCCCTCCCTTGTTTGTCCCGTTGAAACCCAGTGAATCTCACCTGTAAATGTATAATCAAGAGCAGGTCTTGTTAGCTCACTGGAGCTAGAGGTATAGAACAATTGTAATGTTATTATTTGACTTCAGTGTGTCATATTGTGGTATCCAAATAAAAGGATGAGTTTGAAGTGCATCTTTGAAGATCTTGCTATTTGCTACGTAAAGCGGTAAGATTTACTCAAAGAGTTTTAATCTATTAAAAAATCAGAAACGGACAAACATCTGTTTAACAAACAACCACTGGCCAAACTTGAGAGTAGGGCTGGTCTTGAGTGCATTCAAGGTTCAGGTTAGACCTTCTGCACATCTGTAATCCCAGTGCACAGCACACTGCATAAATTATTTATGTTTAGCAAGATTAATATTTGCAAATAGGCTGTGTCTTGGGTAGGAGGTAGGTGCATTATTTTGCATCCTTTGCTACTTCCTCACTGCCAGCTGGGGTATTATTTGTATATCATTTGAATCCAAATTCTTATATATATGTTTTCACACAAAACACCCACATACACATAAGGCACTTGGCTCAAGATTTTCAAAAGCCAACCATGAGTTTAGAGCCTAACTGAAGCATCTTTTGAAAGACCTGATATTTCAGGACATGCTGTACATCCCACGCCCCTTGTTCTAGACAGCTGAAGTTCATCTGCTCAATGCTATTGTTTTCTTTTGACAGAAGGACTCTGAATCCCACAAAAACCTGTTTTTCTTGTAGAAATGAGGACCCAACTAAGTATTTTGTCATGGTTGGTGACACTGATAAGAAAAAACCCTGCAAAGCGTAAGATGCTATCAGAAATTACCTCCTTTTTTTCCCCCTCTAACACATGTTAAATTAGCCAATAAGCCTTGAAGCTGTGCATACCTGATGATTAATTTATGTTATTTTGTGTTTTAAAAAGAAAAGGTTCTATCATGCTAGATTTACAGCATTGCAGAGTTTCACAATGTTGCAATGCTGTCTTCAATTCAGCCGCTTCATATTGAAATTTCACACACAATAATTGGCTGACCTTCACAGCTATGGCAGAAACTAATTAAAGCTGTAAGGCTTTGCTAGCTATGCTTTTGTGTGAAATGTGAAGTTTGGTGATAATGAAATATGGGGTGCAGATGTTATTGTCTCAGATAGTCTGTGCCCTTGGTTCACACTAATGAAGAACAGCAATTATTAAACAAAAAGTATTTTCAACCATTAATTATTTGTGTTTTGATAGACTAAATGTCCCAGCAGCAGCTCCTTCTTCTTCTTCACTTCTTCAAGAAGTCATTTCATGTCATTTTACAAGCTAATGGAAGAGTCCCCAGGATGCTGCGTGAGTTCTGTGGTGCATTGCACAAGATACTGCATCACAAAAAAATGAGTGTTTTAGATGGGACGATACTAAAGCTTGGGGATTTCATTCCTCTGGACAGAATCTGTGAATAATGCAATCATCATTCTTGTTGTTACATTTATAAAGCAAGCAGAGGGGGTTCATGCAGTGGGATTTTATGGGTGGGTGGAAAAGGGATATATCCTGCGGTCTGTCTTTTTTACCGCCTTAACTGAGTCCTTGTATTGGGTTTGCATGGCAAGGTTTTTGTAGCGGGGGGGCTAGAGGGTTGGCTTCTGTGAGAAGCTGCTAGAAGCTTCCCCTATGTCCAACAGAGCCAATGCCAGCCGGCTCCAAGCCACCTGAAAACCTGCCACTGGCCAAGGCCGTGCCCATCAGCGACAGTGGTAGCACCTCTGGGATAACATACTTAAGAAGGGAAAGAAAAGTTGGTGTGGCACAGAAACTTCATCCGGAGAGAGGAGTGAGAACATGTAGGAGAAACAATCCTGCAGACACCCAGGTCAGTGAAGAAGGAGGGGGAGGAGGTGCTCCAGGCACCGGAGCAGAGATTCACCTGCAGCCTGTGGGGAAGACCATGGTGAGGCTGGCTGTCCCCCTGCAGCCCATGGAGGTCCACGGTAGAGCAGATATCCACTTGCAGCCTGTGGAGGAGCCCACGCCAGAGCAGGTGGATGCCCGAAGGAGGCTGTGACCCCATGGGAAGCCCGCGCTGGACCAGGCTCTTGGCAGGACCTGCAGACCCGTGGAGAGAGAAGCCCATGGAGCAGGTTTTCTGGCAGGACTTGTGACCCCGTGGGGGACCCACGCTGGAGCAGTGTGCTCCTGAAGGACCGCAGCCCATAGAAGGGACCCATGCTGGAGCAGTTCGTGAAGAACTGCAGCCTGTGGGAAGGACTCATGTTGGAGAAGTTCGTGGAGGACTGTCTCCCATGGGAGGGACCCCACGTTGGAGCAGGGGAAGAGTGTGAGGAGTCCTGTCCCTAAGGAGGAAGGAGCAGCAGAGACAATGTGTGATGAACTGACCGCAGCCCCCATTCCCCGTCCCCCTGTGCTGCTGGTGGGGAGGAGGTAGAGAATTTGGGAGTGAAGCTGTGCCCAGGAAGATGGGAGGGGTGGGGGGAAGGTGTTTTAAGATTTGGGTTTTTTCTCATTACCCTACTCTGGTTTGATTGGCAATAAATTGAGTTAATTTTCCCCAAGTTGAGTCTGTTTTGCCTGTGACAGTAACGGGTTGAGTGATCTCTCCCTGTCCTTCTCTCGACCCACAAGCCTGTCATTATATTTTCTCTCCCCTGTCCAGCTGAGGGGGGCAGTGATGGAGCGGCTGCATGGTGCTTAGTTGCTGACTGGTGTTAAACCACAACAGTCCTCTGTGGTCTGACTTACTTCAGCAGCAGTAAAAGTCCATTTTTAGTTATGGTTGATTGGCGAAGCTGTTCAGTTGTCCTCTCATTCCCTAGCATGACTGTTGGGAGAATGTTGGGAGAAAAATCTTGTTTTTCCCCACTGAGTTGAAATGTGGAGTATGCCTACATACACGTATCTTTGTCTGTTATGCTTGGGTGCTTGGTACCGTAGTTCCATGAATTTGGAACAGCATTGACTGTAATGGTTAACAACCACTGTGATTTGTGTCCTCCGGTCCCCTCCATTGCTTTCGATTCTTTTTCTTTCCTTATACCTATTGTCAGTCCTTCCCTGTGTCATTCCCCCAATCCTGTGTGAGTTTTGTGAATAACCAGTCCTCCTTCTGTCTGCTAAGGTGATCTGTTCAATGTCAACATGGTGTGACCCTGTTCCACTTGAACGTTACTGTCTGCTCAGATTAGCTTGAGGGAGGACCTCACACTTCTCAGAGATGCCCAGCCAGGCCAACTGCAGATGTGGGAAAATAAGGCTCCTTCAGTTTACATGTGATTCACATTTTCAATGTTGAGAGTTGTTGAGTTTGGCCTTGTTGGTTTTTTGGGGGGGAGGTTGAGGGGAGTAGGTATGGAGGGGGTTCGGTGAGTGATGGTGGTGTGCTTTGATTGTTTTGTTGGTTTGTTTTTGAAGGTCCCAAGGAGGTCCCTCATCCTTGTCCAGTCTGTGATGCTGTGTATCTTCCATGACCATTGCAAGCAGCAGTGGTATGTCTAGCAAGCTGAAGAGGAATATGTGCAGTCTGAGATGACAGGATGCCTACAGCTGACATGTACATGTGAAACCTGCACTGCAGTCATGAATGCTGTGGTTTGACACAGGTATATTGTATTAGTGAGATGCTAAGGGCAGGAACGCGATGAAAATCTGGGAACTGCCATTAGAAATCATGACTGTTCCCCTTACTGAAGAGACTGCTTGGGATTTTCAAAAACAATTAAAAGGATTTCAGTGGTAATTCCTATGGTATTTCTTAGAAACTGGATGAGTCCTGTGAAAATCCCAACCTGGTCATTGAGCAGCAGAGGTCTCCCATTAGAGCGGTGTTTTGCAGGGACAAATGATATAAATATTTGCTGGTTTACCTTGATACTGTTGCTGTTCCGGTGTTCTTGACATCTGAAACATCAACTCTTAAGCGATGAAATATATGCAGTGATATTAAAAGATGAAACTGTTCTTATGGAAATACCATTACATTTTTGTTCATGCTTGGAAATACATGAATATTTCTCTGCCTGACAGCCATGATCGTGCAGAAGGATAATTTGTTACAGAAACAGTTATTTCAGAGGACTCTTTTGGATAAGCATGCCATTGTGGTTTTGTAAATGATGATGTAAGAAGATAACTTATCTGCCTGCTACATTTGTATTCATCTTGAATAGATACTGTTACCTGTACCTCAAAAAGAGAGAAAGAAAACTAAAACAGAATTAGAGACTTCTTAGCCCTCCTCACGTGACTGATTTCCAAGAGTTGCTCTGTTTGATGGTTTCTGAGTAAGGCTCTCTGTAAGTCTTAGCACTGTAAATACCTAAATATCTTCAGATCTCTACCACACTTCCTCAGCTGGGAATTCTGCACTCCCCAAACTAGCTAAACAGCAACTTGCTCAGGATTGTCAGTAATGGTGTTGACTAGCTTTCCCTGCCCCTGGAGTCCTCTGCTTGGAGTTAGTGCCAGAGAGAGTCCAGAAATGGTGTCAGGTCAATTCAGATCCCAGTGCATGTGGCCAACTTGGTTCCCAAAGATAAATCCTGGTCTTGTGTGTGGGTGTGGGCTGCCCTCTAAATCAGGCAGGGCTTTCCATAGCCGAGCATACAGGATGGGTCTGTGCACTGTCCGAAGGCTGCCTGCAGAGCAGCACTGGATGCAGAGGGTGTGTGACCCACTGACCCAGCCATAATCACAGCTGCCCCTGTGGCTGCCCTTCCAACATCACTGTTGACTGCAGAGGGCTTCAGGTGTCTTGTCTTGTGTATATGCATGTAGTATCCTGTATATGTGTTTAATATTTTATATAGACCTTGAAATACATGCATGAAAAACAAAGGTACTATCAGCAGCCAGTGGCCATAATTAAGAGTGCAAGGCAAAGGAACAATATATATTGATATTTAAAAAAAGTTAATATAAAACTGACATTTTCTGGGCTTTTTCACTCACGTCTGTTCCAGATTTATTATTATCTTTGGTGGCATCTTGGCTGTAGCAATTTGCTCTCTGAATGCATGGCACATACATGGAAAAGTACAAAGGTAAAGATGGGGGGGGGTGTGTGCATGCATGTGTCTGTGCACGCATGCATGCAAATTACACAAAAAGACAGTTACCTATTAGTTTCACTTTACAGCTTCTGATGTTTACTGTGACAAATTTCAGTAAGAGGGGATTTTGTATGCTGATTTATTTGTGAGGCCAACTGTATGATGTTAATACATTGCATGTTGTTTGAGTGGCCTGCTTTTTGTGACTATTTAAAGAGATCCTGATCTAGAAGGGTGAAATTAAATGAGTGAGTCATCTCTTGCACTTAAAGTATATTTGAAATTACCAAAAGCTTTAGTTTTATCTGAACGGTATTAAAACTATAGCAGGAAGATGAAATTCAGTGCTCCTGATGCAATCTGACAAACACATGGAACACAATTGCTTGTAGTAGTGGTGTTTACAAGGTGCAAAGATGTCAGTGTACTGGGTAGAGAAGCGAGGGCTTACAGCTCGGTGAAAGGATATTCCCTATGATGTAAATATGTTAGCAAGCAGGACCGTAATAAAATAAAACTAATGAAAGACCAACAAAACACTAATCTCCTAATCCTGGTAAATAAATAACTGAGCTTTTAAAAAAAAAACAAAACCCAAACCCCAGAACTATAAAGAAGTTATTTCCAATAGTTTGACAAGCACAGTACTTTATTGTATTACTGTTGTCTTTCTGTCAGTATATATAAATTTATGTGTGCAAAGATATTATATACATGCTTTGTCTTTCTCATGCACAAAGAGAAATGAGAAGCAGTGTATAAGTAGGTGCTTCTGATGATGCAAATTTCAGGTCCTTTAAATAATTCCCTGGATTTCTTCTCTGTTTGATGACGTGTTAGCCCATATCACAGCTGTAGAAGAGTCTGAACATGAGGCTGAAATCCATGGATAGTCTCTGTTAGTGGAACTGTTTTGAATACTTGATCTCTAAGACTCACAGCTTCTCTTTCTTGGAGTGTTTTGACAGTTCCAGAGTTAAGTAGTAGTATCTTCAGAAAGCTCTGTTGTGAGGCTGAAGTTTAGTAATTGACACCAATAACATAACATTAAATCATCCACCTTTTTTTATAGTGGATAAGCTAGTCTGCTTGTAAATATGTTGAAGGATAGCATGTAGGTGGCAGAAGAATTATGCTACAATTTTAACAGCTAATAAATCTTTATTTAAGCAAGGGACCGCTAAAATTTAATTAGGCATATAAAAGCAGAGATCATTCTAAGGGTAAAAATATGCCAATTCTCACAAGAAAAGACATCTGCTTCATGGAAAAAGAGTAAGTTAAAGTGTACTCTTCTGTTACTATGTCAATAGAAAAGCTTTCATTAGGGTTTACAGGGGTCTAAGTTTAAAAAAGGAGGAAAAAGAGAAGAAGAAAAGATTTTTTCAGGCTGTGCATGTGGGTATAAAAAAAGTGCTATCCGGTTAGTAATCTTGCCTGCTCTGCTTACTAGTGTTATTGCCAACACAACATCTCTCTGCTTCCTGAAGGACAGCCCTTTGGAAATACCATCTCACAGCATGGTTGCTCGTGCTCTGCAGACAGGCCTCTGTACTTTGGTGAGTTGAAGCCTTTTTTAATATTAGCTGCAGTGCCTTAGAGAGGGGTGCTGCTCATGTAAACCTTTGTGCACATCATGAAATAAATTGTGAGTGGCATGAAAAGTCAGACTAAGTCATTTTGGAAGATGAAAATGACATTGGACAACACATTGCTCTTGGCAGGTTTGCTCATGTGCCGGCCGGTGTGCTAGTAGGTAGTAGGGAAAAAAGAGGAAATCCTGATTTTTACATGCAACATAAGTTGCTCCTCTAGTGAGCATGGTATCACCATGGCTGTGAAAATAAAGCACCCCTTCCTGGCTCACCATTACTAATATCTCTGAAGAAAAATCCTCGAGATGTTACACCTTCTTAACCAGTTGTTTTGTGAAAAACATGCTAAAACTACACGGCCTATTAAAGGATCTCTTAAATTTGCAAATCTGTATGAAGTTAAAAATGAAATCCCTCTGTACATTGCATTCTTCACTGAGTTTTGTCACTCTAGTGGAAGTTGCCCTGAGTTTTACTGCTGTCCAAGCTAAAAACCCAGGCGGTGCAGGCTGCTCCTCTGCTCTGGTGCTGACTGCGTGCATAGCAACCTCTTCTTTCTGTGCAGAAGCACGGTCGGTTGGTCAGTGAGCCGCAGATGTAGGTTATTATTATATAGATTGCTCATACGCTTCACTGTGAGTTTTGAAGAGTCTGTGGAGAGACGATAGAGGCTGCTTTTGTATCACCTCGGATAAACATCTCCTCACTTGGGTGTGCCGATTACCTGAAATGCTGTCACTGGGCAGAGCTTTGTACAGTGGAGCGCAGAGCTAACCCGAGGGGCTTCACTTGCTTTCATTACATAATTATTAAATAACAAATACTCTTTCATTTTGTCCAACTAGGACACAGTCTTTATTTGACCTTTCCTACTCTTCCTGCTATATTAGCCCCTAAGCCTTTTTGAATCTTTTCATAGCCAACACGAGATGCTCCATGGAGTGCAGACACAGCTATGTGGTGTAACAAATTGTCTGGGTAAATTGCCGAATCTATACTGGAGGTTTTGAAGAGCAGCTTATACAAATATCTATCAGAAATAACACGGTGCAGCCCGTCCTGCTTTAAGGGCAGGAGATACAATGTAAATGACCTTTTAATTAAGGTCACCCTGTTTTCTGTGTTTATTTGATTTATGCTAAAACTGTCTGAGGACAAACTCTTATCTTAACAGAATATATTTTAAGCCTGTGTTTTGCCACGCAAGGGTACTAGAATGACATAGTGCATATTACCTAAAAGGCCGCCTTCTCAGCAAGGGATATGTTTGTGTTGCTGCCCATTCATCTTTCTGTTTTCTCCAGGAACGTGACACAACCCAGCAAAGCTCACTCTGCAGGGCAGACCGTTTTAAATGCCACGTACTGTATGCTGTAGGCAAGGGTAATCACAACTTAGCTAAGGAAGGTGCCTCTCATGTCTCAGCTTTCACCATTAATTTGCTCTGGCAAGAGTGCCGTATGTACACCGAGTTACTCACATTCACATAAGGAACTGAACTTGTGATAGGATCTAAACGCTTTTGATTTAACTTGAACATACATATTCTGGGATTTGCCTTCTCTGTGGCTAAAAGAAACACAGCAATTTCATATGTCCAATGCTTCCAGTTTTTTGAGAAATGAAGGAATGTTATTAGTAACACTTGTGCATGCAGCATGCAGGTTTACACATAAAATACCACTTCTTGTATTCAGCTGTCTTCATTTTCTTTGTTTTGTAGGGTAGACAGAGCTTCAATGGCTAGGCTGTTTTGCTTACAATTTTGACTGTTAAGGTAGGGATATAAATCAGTTGGCAGCAGCAGAACTTTGGTCTCTAATGAACTTACAGTGTAATGTGAATAGGCTCCTGTTATCGATGATGCAAGACCAAAGCAGGTATCTTGAACCAAACGTACTGGACAAAATGGGCCACCTTCTGCCTTCTGTTCCATCCACATGATGCCATAGTGGCCTGCTGGACAGATGGTTTGGTTATGACATGGTAAATTGCAAAGATTTTTTTTTCCTCTAAAGTAATTGTTTGTACAAATCACAGGCTTTGTATGTGTAAAATTCCAGCCAGATGTTAGAACCAGAAATTAATCATGCCACTGCAAGTCATTGATTTTGCTGGGAACTGTGGTGATACCTGTCACAATTTGCAGTGGGACACATTAGTGGGAGTAGAGGAATAGCGGTGGCTTCCCTTGGACCATATTCTTTGGGTTTAGAGATCTGTTCTGCTATTGTTGCTAATTTACTGATACTCCAGCCCGAATTATTCACAGTGTTTGAACTGAAATCTTTCGGATCTAAAATACTTGAGACTACTGCCTTATCCAAAGTAACCGGTTTTTGTGTTAGCTTCTTTCTCTTTCTCTTTTCTCATATCCGGTATATTCTGCACATCTTTCATATTCTTCCTCTGCTCATATCCATAGCTGAAAATTACTCCTGTGTGCAGGAGTAATACCTGGAATTCTCCAGTTTCTCCCAAATTGCCTAGCCATTGCACTCTTCACTTATCACAAGGAGGGCAGCGAGAAAATGCATCTTGCAGGTTTTAACACAGACATAGCCTACAAAGCAGTGATGAGATTTCATTGGAGAATCTAGGTAGCTATGGATGCGAGTGGGGTGGCTATGGTAATGCCTGACAGATCGGAGGAGATTTTAGCACCTTCCAGAAAAAGATGTCTGCAAGAGAGCTAGGACAGAAGCTGAGGAGAAACTCTACTAGCAGACTAGCAGAGGGGTAACTAAGGTTAGGGATGATGTTAGTTAGAGTTTATGTAGCTCCAGGAAAGATCCGTGCAATTTGAGCCCATAAGAAAATCATAGTTAGCTGCATGTGGAGTCATGGAAACCCAGGACTGGGCCATTAAAAGTCATGACAGAAAGCTAGGACTAGCCATCAGGGAAGAAGGCTGGAGTAGGAAAGGTGGCTTGTGGGAGGGCTGGAAGAGGAATGCAGAGGTGAAGATGAACTGTTGTGAAGAAGACCAGGGCATACAGTGAAACCTAAGGCTGGATGCAGTCCTAAGGTCTATATAAGATAAACTGTGAGACCTACAAGTGTTACTTAGCTTTGAGCTCTGGATGTGCATCCCAGTCTCCTCCTGGCTTTCTGCTGGGATGACATCCTGGAACTCTCAGGAAAAGCTCAGTGATGAAGCGCAGTGGCATCCCAGGGCACACAGGATGTTTCCTCCAGGTCTGCCCACTTGGGAGACAGGACAGCAGGACAGGATGGAGTGGGGATGTGCATCCCTTCCTTCCTTGGTCCCCAGCCTGGGGGGAACAGACGTATTCTTCTTCCATCCTCTTGCACACTAGACACCGGTGTTATTTCCTTGCTGAATGATTCCCAGACCCTGTTCATTTTCCAGCAGTGTACGGCCGGTGCTAAACACCGCAGACAAAGCTTGGGCTTGGAGCTGTGTGGAAACCTTGTCAGATTAGCGATAGGTTCTGGGCCTGTTTTTAAGTAAGTGCCTCTTGCTTTCAAATAAATTGTGAGCAGATCCACAACAGAGGCAAAGCCATTTTGACTAAAGCAAAGGCCTTCTGTCAATAGTGGCAGTTGAAGGATTGGATCCCTCTATTCCTTGTTGGCCTGTAGCTCTGAAATGCTATTTTTTGCACTTCAGTCTTTTCAGGAGTGAAACTTTGAAAAGGTTATGCGTCCTGAGAGCAAACCAGAATCTAAATATAGGAGAAAAAAAATAGATTAGTTGTCTGGATTTTGAGAACCACAGATGATAACCCATCCCCTTTAGCTGACGGCCCCTGCTGACTAACAGACAGGCGTGGTATCCTGTCTTCCCCCTCCCTCCCCAAAGTCTGTTGCTGCCACTTCTCCTCTTGCAGAGGACAGCCAGCGTAAAGGACAAAAGTTGAGAGGAGAGATGTGTCTCTAGTCCAGTAATATGATCCTTTTACAACTCTATTTAATGAAAACTTCTTCCCTTTTCCTGCGCTAACACAAGGGAAGTGTTTGCTACACATGCTGTATTTAGATACAAATAAGGAAGGAAGGGTGACAGTGTCTTACCAGCATTTAAAAAACGAAGAGGTTAGAGACTAATTCAGCCTTTTATTAATCTGTCGGTAAATAAAATTTTACTATTTATGTGACACTAATAAGTGTTTGAAGGGATATTTGACTTTTTTTTTACCCTTGTGCTACATAGGAGCAGTTAAGCAAGAGCCCTAAGCCAGCATACACAGCCCCTGTTTATATAGTTCAAATGTCAATTTCTTTTCTGCCTTGTCTGCAAAAATAAACAGAATGAAAAAAATGTGTCAGTAACAACATTTTGCAACTTGGAAAAAAGGATTTGAATTACTAGTAAACTTAACCCCATTGCACACTTCCCCCTGCCCCAAAATCCAATTTAATTTTACATGTTTCTGGCTTTTGTTGCATACAGCTGTGTTATAGCTTAAAACAGCTAATCTTTTTCTTTTCACTTATGTTTTTTTAATATATTTTTGGTTTACAGGAACTATTAGTTGTTTGAACACATCTTGCAGCACATTTTCTTGTTTTAATTTATCTACAGAATAAATAAATAAGGGTTTCATACCAGCAATTTCTATTCTGAATTGTAGTTGAGGAATGCTTTTAAGGCGAACTCTGAGCAAAGTGTTTAAGATGTGCTCATCCAATTTATATAGAATTAGAAACTAAATTTGCTGCCTCAGAGTTTTATACTTACTAGGAAAACATTTGGTTTTCTGGATGTTCATGTATTGGGGGATTGTTTCCTTCTTGACTGTAGCTATTGGCATCTCAGTGTATCACTGTTTCTTCAGATTGTTTGTGCTGATTTAGAATTTGGGGAAAATCTATGTGAGATCCACACATGATATAAAACATAGAGACTTGTGGTGTGATAACCAGCCATCCCTTTAATCTCAGCTGACCAGGCTGTGTCATTTTTCAGTACTGAGCAGGAGTAAAGACTCAGAGCCTACTTTAATTTAGGAAGCTTATCCCAGTGATTAACTTGCTGTGTTTGGGGTGCTTTGCTGTTGCTGCCTGATGGTACGGAAAGGTCTGAGACGTCGCAGCCCAGCAGGGGGTAGCCAAGCACTGGGAACTAAGGCGGCGTCCAACTTTGAAGTATCCTTCATTGTATGGACAGCGATAGAGAGCACGTACCCTCTAAACAGATTTTGCTTCCTGAAGGCTTGGGTTATTTACCCGGGTGGAGAGAGGTGGTGCTCTGTTTGCTAGGAGAAGCCATGGCGCGGGAATTCACCGTGCAGAATAATGCACTTTTTTTCCCTTTGGCTGTAGGTTGAGATTTTAGATTGCTCAGGTGAATGTTCCCTAGCTAAATCCTTGGAAGGCAAACAGGAGGGGAAACTGTTGTCTTCTGATAAACTACTGTGTTTTTGGAAGTATTCACATTTCTTGGCACAGAATACATTTTTTTTTTTCAAAGCTGCTTGCCAAACGTGTACATAATTTGCTATGCCTATGGAGTTGCATCGCTAAGTGAGGAAACTATGCTTTCCAAACAGAGACTGGCAGCTGGCAAACATAAAATATCTCAATGCTGGCAAAGTCCCACAAAAAAATTAAACACCTGGTTTTGAAAAATCCAAGGCTTGGTCTTCGTTTAATATAAAGCAACTGATCTTGAGCCTATGCTTACTTGTCACTGCTGATAACCTGGTCACACGGCTCCATTCCACAGCTGAATCTGTCCAAGGACGGAAACTGAAAGTGTGTATTCTGCTACGTTTCCTTGCCTGGAAAAATGCTGGAGTATATTTCTCCATTTCTCCCCTGCTCCCCAACAAAATAATGGGACTTGGCTGCTGAGCTGACATACTGCAGATTGCAGGGATGTAGCTGCTTATATTTAAAAAAACGGCTGCCCTTCACTTGCATTGCATCCAGGCATGCCGGCTTAAATCAAGAGTCTGTCTTGCTAGGCACTGTATCAACCAGGCTTTCTTCTCATAGACGGCATGGAGGCAGACAGTAGTCCCAGAAAGGATTATTAGTGTGGGATTTTTTTTTTTTTCACGGGGTTCAGAGAGCTTGAATGGCTTCTTAATGTTCCTAAAGAGGTCTGGGAAGACACCAGTTTTTGATCTGTCTGGATGCCACAACTGGTGGGCCCCTCCTTGTGCTGGCATTGCAGCAATGTCACAAAATGCGCCTGATAATGAATTATTAGATGTTGTGGCCGTGCCACAGATCCTTGACGCTTGTCTCAGCCTCTGCTTTGCGTGACTTTGGTGGCCCAGCCTTTGTTTCTGGCCTCTGCTCGTCATCTCCCTGCTCACTGCTGGCAGAGCACTGCCTGCATTACTTGTGTGCTCCAGCCATGGCCAGAGCTACAGAGGCTCTGGAGATTGGGTTGGTTCAAGTTTTGACTTGACAGCTGGAGGGCGGGGAGGGGGGGAAGAGTGTCAGTCTTTGGAGAAGGTGGAGGAAGCAGCAGCAGAGCCGGCAGGAGCTGCAGGGTCTGCCAGGAGCATGAGGCCCCCAGGGAGAGGACTCTGTCTCCTACTGAGTCTCTGTCTGCTCAGGGGAGAATTAGTAGGGAGCAGCACCCCCAGTCTCCAGAGCTACTGTGCCCTGAAATTTCATTGATACCTTGTGCAAAAGTTTCATGCTATGTCCATGCTTGGTGGCATTATGATATTTTTTTTGCCATTATTATTGAGGAAGATGAAAATGCTTACCATCATTCCTCTCTTAAAACCAAGACATTCCTGACTGCACAGTTTAGGAAGTAAAATCCCTACCCTCTTTTATATATACATATATATATAATATAAAATATATATATATTATATAATTAAATTTTTTTAAAGAAGCCACTCTTGAAGGGAAGGAATGCTGCTTGATATCTGTTTAAGTGGATGTTACATAAAAAGCCCCTCAGTTTCCTGTAGCCCATACTCACCTTGTTGCCACCTACGCCAGGCTGCTCCCGCGTTGCTTTCCTTTGTTCTGTTTTCCTCAGTGCAATGAACCCTTACGTTATGAGTTTCTGCTGTAGTTTTAACCTCTAATATGCAACCATTACAGCTTATCTCGTCTCCTAAATTACTCTAAAATCCAATTATAAAATCCTCTTTCCCTCAATAACACACAACTTGCCACATTACTGAAATGCTGGGTAGCTCTTTTGTTTTTCTAAATTAATAATAACTACCATTTTCCGTCTGCTCTTAGTATGGAAGTCTTTTATATCGCTGTGCTGCTTTCCCATAATACATATTATGGTTCTTTTTATATGCTAGTTATGTTTGGAAAAAACAGGAAAGGTTTTGAAAAGATGTGCCAATCAACTTCTGTGTATCAAAATATGCCAGTGAAAATCCTTAGTGGAAACTTAGGCAGAAAATTCCTAATAGTAATGTATCCTGCTGGAGGAAAATGGCAACTCATCATTTGGTGGAACCTTTATTTTGGGCAGAAATGGTTGTTATTTCAAACCAGTTTCCAATGATTTCAAAATAAGGGTCCTGAGGTAACATGTCAAAAGGAAATGCAACAGGGTAAATGACAAGCTCTGTATTCAAAAATATTTGTGTCTTACCAGCATGGTTTCCAAATTTCTAGTAGGCTTTGTTCTTGCTTTTTTAAAAATCAAATTATAAAAATAGACATGATTTCCTTTGGAAGTTTATTAAATACATATCATAAGTTCCCAGGTTTTTCTTTTTCAAAATGCCACAGTCTCCATATTAACAATGCAAACACTGATTGTGTCCTGACACTAAATATTTTGCTCTTAGAATATTAACTATTTGGATAAAACCGCCAGCCTGTTTTTAATAAACTGTCTAGTACTGTAAGCATTTTCTGAAACCCAGTGTGAAGATCTAGTGATAAAAGGAATGCAGTGGAAATAAAGATGCACCTTGCAAGCTTGTGGCTCGAGTGAGATTTACCAGAAGGGCATGCTAATCAGTAAATAACATAATCACGTGTTCGCATACAAACGCAGACATGTATGTTCATTTACACACGTAATCCAGTGCTATCTAATAATTAGTCAAGTGCAATAAATTAACCAAGGAAGGAATGCATACAAATGTAAGAAGGCTTACCAAGGGAAGAGTTGTTTTTCCTTACAGTGGCCACCAAAATGCTGATAATCAATCCTCTACCCTATGACAAATTAAAGAGAAGTATCTGATAATAGTTTTCTGTCTTAAAACTGAGCGAGACTGTCCTAAAGGCCACACTGGAACTGTTGGGCTTTACTAGATCCCGTGCTGGAAGAAAGTTGCCTGGAATTAAATGGATTTTTTTGCAAGTTTGCAATACAAGCTGTAAGACCCCAGCCAGACGTAATTGTGTGTGCTGTGGGATCCCAGTCCGCTGTCCTCACGTGAACTTCCTTTTGCCTTTTTGTAGGAATTATATATGTGAGGATCAGAGTGTTGACTCTATTCCGGTATTTCTCCCATCCTATTTAATTGGACCTTAGCACTAATAAAAGGCCTCAAAGTTGGATTTCTAAAGGGGAATGCTTGGGTCGTCCACCAGTGAAGTGAATGGCAAAACTCCAGCTAGCTCCAGCAGTGGCTGATTGGACCCCAGCCCAGCTCCCTTTGCTTGAATGTTATGCACAGCCCCATCCTCTTTCCTAAGAGCTGAATGAAGCATGTTAAAACATTGGTTGATGTGCTACAGCTCTCATACACTTGTGCTTTGAGGTTATGCTATTTGGTTTGGTTTTTTTTTTTTTTAATTGTACGTGCTTCTTAAGTGATTGTTTCTTTGAGCTTGGGAAATACTTCACTTTATTTCTCGTGACCTAAAGTAAATTAACCTGTATCAGCACAGAGGTAGAAGACATTGAAAATATATTTATATTTTAAATTGAACTTCAAGGTAACATATAAATGAATAATTATTTACTGTTTTGTTAAATGGTGACATATATGACAGCGATCGTACATTAGTAGAAATGCTTTTGTGTTTTGAATGGCTCATTAGTTGCTTTGTAGGGCTGTACTGGTTTTTTAAGATTCAGATTCAAAATCTCTTCTGATTTCTGCTGTTTGGTTTTTGGCAGTGGGCCAGCTGCAGATATGCATAATATTTCACTGTTAGACCTTGCAAACAGAATATCCTGCTGTGCTAAAGAAAACATTGTGTTTCTTACCACATGAAAATAATCCATCATTTTTCAATCAGCACACATGCATACGCTGGCGCGCACACACGCATGCGCGCGCGCACACACACACACACAACCCTCTACCTGTTTTTTCCATCACACTCCAGAAAAAATTAATGGCTATGATGTGAAGGGTGGACTCTTTGTACATGATCCATTAAAGTACAAACTAATCAAAATATATCTAGCATCTGATTTGCAAAGCAATGTGGAGCCAGAGGCAAGCTGAGGAAATAGACCATCTGAAGACCTCTTTGACCTTGTTCAAGTAGCAGTATCCTTTTGTTTGTTTTAAATGTTACATGGAAAGTGAAAGCACAAGTTTAAGATGACCTAGAACATCCCTTTGCACAGCTCACCACTGCTATGTAGAATGCATTATGTATAAAAAGGTAAAAAAAGCATACATATCGTACAACTTCCAAAATACACATAGCCTTCTTTAATGTGTGCGGCTGATCAGTAGTGAAGATGTCCTCCTTGGGAACAGACACATTGCACAGGAGGAAGCTCATTCGTGGTAGAGCACAGAGAATCCGTGGGTGCATATGCACAGGCTGTGGGAAGAATAAAGTGAGTTCTTTCTTTTTGTTACGCTGTGCCAGATATTACTGTGCATTTATGACTTTTCTTCTGTGCACTGAATGTCACTGAAATCTGGATGTTTACCAAGGGCAGTGATATCTCAACAATTTCCCATTCCAAGAACAGGGGGAAAAAAAAAGAAAAAGAATAATTTAGTTACCATGCTACCCTGTAATGCGTGTCCCTGTGTTGTTTTCTATAATTCGTCCTTTGTTTATAGGCAGACACCATACTACATACGAATACACAAACAGTAGCGAATTTTTTACTTTCCAGTGCTGAAACACTGGCCAATGAAACTACAATTATTTGGGGTAATAGGTATAGCAGAGTAAATGTATTGTAGTCCAACTAAGTATTTAGGCACCTAACTTGCTTTAAAGTGAAGTTAGAACTCCAAGGAAGAGTTAAGTCCAGATTTTTTCTGCTTAGATGTTACTCTTCTGTTCTGAATATAGTCACTGTAGGATGTCTTTACAGGTAACGGAGAGAGGAACAACTAGGAAGTGCTTTGCATCACCTGTCATGACTAAATTAAGAGCCTGGAGTTGGGTGGGAAGAATCATGATGTATGACCAAGATAGCTTTGTTGAAACTGCATTTCTCCCCTTTGCAATCCTCAATATTGTGCTGAATGGGAGTGGATAAGGAAATTTTAATTTTAAGAGATGTAGCACATAGTCTTTACACCTATTGGTAATACATCAACCAAATGTACATGGACCATTCGGGTAGGTGAGGTCATGGGATCTTGGGAGGATTTTTTTTCTCCCCTGTCTTTGCAAGGTCTTAGTATTTTTATCTGTGTGTGTCTTAGACCTACATTCAAGGCAATAGGGCGTAACAGCTGAAAGAGCAGGTCTAGAAGTGTGCAGTGGGCAAGGTTAAGCAGAGTCACTGGGAACTGGGGAATCATCAAGGCTGGAGAAACCTGGCTATTAATTTCCGAACATTCTTCACTGCTGCCCTTTGAAGCATTTTTAGTCATGCATTTTTAGACCATTGAATTTTGAACTTCTGGTCACCCCTTTCTTCCACTTGTGAAAACAAGAGCTTGTCAGTGGAAAAAGGAGTTCTCAACAGAACTGTCAGAGTGCAGTTTGTGACATGAGTCAAAAATCAGAGGTCTGCTCTGTTGCCATGATAACAGTTGATTAAGATGACTTGCCAGGCTGTTGGTTCAGTGGTTTTGTTGCCACCCACTTATTTTTTACTTTCTCAATTATTTTTTATGCTTTATCTAGGTTTGGGAGATTGCAAATGGATGTGACACATTCTGGTGTCTAAATAAAGCGTGAGAACATTTGGCCAGCCTTTTCAGGATTGTTTTGTAAAATAAATGACTTTCCTTTGGAGTCCCACATCTTTCAGCTCCCTTTCCAGTTTTCGTCTTAAACATGGAGCTGTAAGAAAGAGAACATGGAGAGGGTAGATAATGAGAAAAGACTAGTCTAGTGGTTGGAGCGAGAGATATCCATTTTCAGCCGTGTTAACTCATGTCTGACCTTAACAAAGCAGTTACCCACTTTGTACTGATCAGTTTACTCATCTATGAGATAGATAAAATAATTTATGATATACTGATTTTGGTTGAAATAAACAGAAAATATGTATTTGTAGAAAAGACAAGAAACCTTTGCAAACATTTTTACTCGTGGAGCGACAAATATTTTTCACTGAAAAAGCAAGACTGTTCGTCTGAATTTTCAGAGGTCCTTACAAATCCAAGTGGAGTCAACTGAAGCTGTGGTTCCTCTAAAAGTTGGGGAATACCCTTTGTGGTAGTTCTCTGGTCTTAAATGTGAATGAAGTTTGTGCAATCTTCAAGAGATTCACATTACTTTCCATCAGTGAAGAGTACAGTTTGCTTTCCTCACATACACTATACTTACACTGTGGGAACAGAACTACTCACTGAGGTAGGTGCATTTAAATTGATCACTTTTCAGAAAGTTAGCTCTTTATGTGCCTGCCTCTTCACTGTCTCCTCATCCCAATTACAGAAGCCTGTGAGCAATTGTAGCACACAGGAAATGCCAGAAAATTTCATTCAGTGAACTGCTTTTGCACATGGAGCTATTTGCACTATTATTTTTCACAGCTGAATATTTCCTCTTCAGCAGGAGCTGAAGAATGATGTCAGACAATCCCATGAAGTCCTCTCAGAACGGCTCGCCTATTTTACCTCAAAATTTCTGACAGTACAATTTTTTATCCTGTTAACTCCAAGGCTCCATAAAGAAAAATGTAAGGGAGGATAATGCATCCAGCAAGTAAAATACTGATCAACCACGTCATTTGTGTTAATTCCATGTACTACAAGGTAGAAAGTCATGTCTAAACCACTTTACTGTTAATCCTCTGCTGCTGTGAGAAAAGCTGGCTTCATCCTTAGGGATGAGTGTGGACCCTTTCTGTGACTCAGGCACTTCAGCAACTCAGCATCCCTACCAGCAGTTTACAGAGAGGAGGTCTCCCAAGTTTTTTCCTTGTCCAGAAGGTCTGCTGGCTTGACAGGATGGCCTCTGAGGGCAGTGGGATGGAAAAGAAAGAATGAGAGGAGAGGGAAGGGGAAGGGATCTCTTATTATGTACTCAGGGGAAGGATGGAAGAAAGAATCTGAGGCTCCTGGCAGAAAGAGACAGGATGTCTATGGTGACAAACAGGTAAAGAAGATGCTGATAAAGCATAATGAAGTAAAGAAAAAAGCAGTACATGTGGAGCCTGGTGATACCACCATGGACCACTAAGAAACAGCTGATGCAAAAAGTGAAATACTAACAGTTACCAAGTGACAGGCAGAGAAACGAGTGAAAAATAACCAACATTAAAGCAAAACTCAGGCTTGTCAAAGCAGTACCTACAGTAAGAGAAAAAGAGCCAAGTGCAGTCAGCTAGTTGTTCCAAACACCTAGAAGTGCCAGCTGGCATCTTCTGTAGGAAGCATCCATCGGCAAAATGATAGGGTTTTTTCTTCTTTATCGACCATAGCAATATGTATCCAGGTATTTGCTATGTCTCTTACATGAACATTAGTCAAGAAGAGGAAAGCAGTCCTAAATTGCCCTGTACAAAAACACTTAAAGCAGCAGCTCACTTTCCTTTTTCATAAGGAGACATTGTAACCAGAGAAGGATTTCCAATTGGAAGAGGTGGTGTTACCAAAGAAGCTGTAGATAATGAGGAAGGAGTTGAGAAGGAAGAGTAATTGAAATGGATGCCTCCAGCACAGTTCAAGATGAATGTACCTCCTAGTTTATCTCATATTTCTTCCACGGATGGTGTTCCAGTTTATTTGTATGGTTAACACTGGGAGTAAAGAGCTTGTGAAGCACAGAACTCCACACAGTCTGCTGAATTCTTGCCATCACCATTTCAGCATAGGGGGAAAAGATGACCTACCTGATTCTCCACATGTTTGCACCAGGGTAAATGAGAGGTTAGATGGATTGTCTGGAAGGAGGTGTTACCGCTGCTGATCAGCATTGGCCAAGCCAGGCCACAGTTGTGCATTCTATGATAGAATTGCAGGTGTGCAGCTGTAAACTGGGGAGCTGCTTCACTCCTTGTGGAAGAGTAGCTCCTGAGTGAGTTGGGAGGAAGAGTTGGTGCTGGGGGATGGACGGGTGACCTCTTACTGCAATGATTTCTACACTGAAGGGAGTCTGCTGTGGTGAAGGTCTGATAAATCACAAATGCTATAACTACAAGCTCAGCTTCTTGATGTACTTAGGGATATTAAAAATTATCTATTGTGCTGGTAATTGCTATTAACTTCCTACATTTTTTATGTTTGTGTTGACAGTGGTGTTTGCGGCCTTCAGTCCTTTAAGAAAATGGTTATAATTAACCAATGATAATGTGCAACTGTTTTTACTTTCTTTTCAAAAGTTGTGCACCTGACATAGAGAAGTTGCACAAGAAGGTGTTGGCTTCAGCCAGAGGTCCCACTAGAGGTGATCGCCTGGCAGGGGACTGCTGTCCAAAGAATGAGAGTAAATTATTAACTTTAAAGTTACTTTTAGATTTTTGTGTCCCATATTGTGTTAAGAGAAGCTGTATTTGGGGAACAAGCTCATACAAATACGTTTTAAAATATTGTGATATTCAGTATGTAGAATATTACCTGCAGAGCACTATATTCCTCTGAAAGGAGAATCAACGTAATGGGTGACCAAAGATGGGATATCTCTTTTCATGATGTGATTCACCTGAATTCAGACAGATATTCTGAAGCGCTGCAATGGCAGAATACATCCTCCTGCCTGTCCCTTCCAGTACCTTTCACGGTGCTTTGTCCAGTTGTAAATGAAGCTGTCAAAGAGAACATCATCATCTTTCTTGCTAGCAAATCTCCCTTTCCAAAAGATTTCACTGTTAGGACTCTTCTTCATCCTCTACTTTCCCCTGTTTAATTTTATCCCATTACTCCTGTTTGCATTTTAGTTTAGCTTAGCAGTCCTCCACTCACATTTTTTTCCTCCATCTATCTTCATCTCTCACTGTGACATCAGTCATCATTTCTGGAGGAACCAAACTGCAGCTACATGGGATATATAGTGAAATTCAGGGTTTGAACATTCCTCAGTCCCACAGCTGAAGGGAACATACCTTGTTGTTCAGGTCTCAAAAATATGTTTGAGTATTAAGGGATTACATGACAGTTGCTAGAGCTTCACCCAGAAAGATATCTTATAGACTTATTTCTTTTTCTGTATTGGAGGTCCGAGACTTCTCTCTTTCCACGTTTTCTTTGGTTGCAATGCTGGAGATGCTATTTTCTCTCTGCCACACAGGGTTTAGCCATCTATATCTCTTCTGTGTGAGATTTTAAAAGGTACCTTTTCCCCTAAAGCTTTCCCTGATGTCTCCTCAGGTAGAATTTGATACAAGCTTATACCAATGCTGACATTTTTTATTTTTCAACCAACTTTGAGTTTTTGCACTTCTGAATTTGTGCTTGGAAGCTGTTAAAACCTTGCCCATTTAAAACAAAGGCTAATACATTATTTTACTTATTTAACTGAAATAATAGAGACTTTGAATGTGAAGTTTACTTACATGTAGCAGATTGGCACAAGGCTGAACATTCACCAGAAATCTTATGTATGTCCTCTGATTTACTGTGAATCACTTCTTATTTACACTGGAAGTACAGATAAAATGAGTTCCATAACACTATGATGACTGTAAGTGGTCTGTTTAGCTGCTTTGTAACAGACGGTTGAATCAAATTATTTTGGAAATCCCATACCAAAAAATAGTATGCACTTTTCTTTCTCACTTTCACTCTCTCTCCACTACTGTGCATTTTCTGCTAGTTAGAGCAAACTCAGTGTGCTCAATTTGGCCTGTTAATTGTCATTGACATTTGCATTTTTTTTTCTGAATTACATCTGTGTTTGAGGCCTCTTTTATTTCCAAAATGTTTTCTTAAAGTCTTGCCTGCATTAAGCATTCTCCTTTCTCTTTCTATAAAGCATTTCATGATGTGCTGATCCAGTAGGAAATTTACTTGTGAAGTCTGGCAGGAGCTGCCAATACTCAGGGCTTTTGGGGCAGCAGTGCAAACTTTATTGTCAGAGTTATCACATCCCCTTTCTATTCACCTGCTGTGTTTTTATGACTTAGAAATCACAACATCTTGTTTGTGATGGCAGTTTATTATAGGGTAAGAATATACCAAAGATATTTTTTCAATTACTGGAATAAAGTACTAAAGATTCTGCCTAAGATACAGGTTAAGAGAAATGGGGGGAATGTAATTCCCCTTGAGGAGTCAATGCAATTAGTTTAATAAATAAAGGGAGTGCATTAATTAGATTAATAAATTAAGAGAGCTGCTATTTGTCAGTGGTTGATTATAGCCAGCTTTTTGTTTATTATTTGATCAGGAAGGGCAGGTGTTTCTGCAATACCGTTATTCTTGATTAAAGAAATTTCATGTCAGACTTCAGTATCTTTCCACTTTGAACACAGTCAAATGGTCATCTGAGTTTTACAAATTTTAACTGAGTTGTTTCCCAGGTTCCCAAAACCCAATATCTGAATATTTTGTACAGTGATACTGCATGAATATTCATACTGATTGTATTACTTTCTCTTATCAGATGTAATAGTCTGCTGTTAACATACAATACGCACAATCGCTTTGTGTAATACATTATGCACAACAGGGCAAATTCAGTGCAAGCCAGGCCATTTGGTACTTCCAACTGGCCAAAATACGGTGCTTTTTATGTATTTTATGTGTACCAACCAATTTGGTACTTTGCGTTCATGTCAGTGAGCACTGGTGCAGTCCCATGGACAGGCTGCAGGCATACACTGCTCAGATGAGTGGGTGAGCTAGTGACAGTTTTGCCTTAATTAACATTGAGCTGAATGTCTCAGCTACCTCACATATCAGTAAGTGAATTACCAGGGAAATGCCCTTATGACATAAGGTAAGTTCAACTCACATACCTGCTTAGATGTATATTTGAGTACGCATTGATGTAAATACTACACGTTGAATTAAATACTATTATATAGCTACTGAAAAATCCATTTATTTTAGCACCAATGAAACGTGCGTGATTACAAACATTGATATTTAAAATACTTTTTTTTAGTAGGGAGGAAAAAAAAAAGATTTTTCAGGAGTGTTCCTTCTCATGTTTGTGTTGTGCAACTGAAACACATCCAAGGAATAAGTTATAAATATGCAGTTTTCCCATAGTTGTTTATTTCTGAAATTCTTCAGCTGTGATCTGCAGTCAAAATATCAGCTGTCTGTAGAGCACTTGCTGGGGGCCTGGGGAAAGTGGTGAGCTTTTGTGAGGTTGGCCCGGGAAGGCTCCATCCAAAGGAGGTGAACGAGAAAGAATGAGGTGTAATAAAGTTGGAGTGTAAATCACATCAGTGTGATCAGCACTCAGTATGCTCATCTCCTTGCCCGTTCCTCTTTACCCTTTGCAAGAAGGCCCTCCAGAAATTAATGTGAAAAAGATCAAGACACACCAAGTCATAGCATGTGACTGTTGCTTTGTTAACCTGGGAAGCATCAGCTCAAAGCTGTGGTCTGTTTACATTCTCTGGGAATTTTTCTATTAGTGGTATAAATTAAACCATTCCTCTGGTTGTTACTGCCTTTTTATTAAACATACTGCTCACCATCAGTTGCTGGCATTACTAGTCTTGTCTTGCTACTGCATTGCCACTTAGGCAGTAGGAATTAAAAAGCTATTGGAATATCCCATTTTCCTGCCCAGTTGGCCACCCGTAGTAGATAGGGAGTTGGGGTGCTGATTCAGGGATGGGCTTGGTGTTTCATTTTTACTAAGAAAATACAAAAATATAAAGAAAATCCTATACAACGAAGTAAATGCAGCACTTAGTTTGGACAGCATAGGCACATAAAGATGTGGTAGCTGTAAAAACCATTATCTTTTAGCAAACAACAGTCGCTCATCAAAGAAGACAACAATTTTAATGAAGAATCATAGATAAGGATACAGCAGCACATTGATTAATGCACACAGCAGCTTCTCCTGAAACATGACTGCATTAGGTCTTTACTCTTTTGCGATGATATGCAAGCTGTAATAAAGCTTTTACAGTTACTCAATATCATGAATAGTATTAGCAGAATGATCAGAGTTTCTAGTTGAAATGGATGACTGTAGATGCTGGGCTTCTTAAAGTTCTCACTTTTTTATATATACCTACATTATTATTAGACAGAGATAAACAAAGGAAAGAAATGTCCAGGAAAGAACTCGGGAAAAAAGTGAACCTATTATTTTTGGTTATGGTGCAACATAACTTGGATATATTGTAAAGTAATTAAGAATTGCCTAATTTAATCTACAGCAATATACAATAATACACCACTATGTCATTTGGCTCTGTTTGGCTTTTGTAAATGTGCTTTAGGAGAAGGGTGTTTGTCACCAGTAAAAAATTGCTTAGTCTTTGTAGCTGTACTGATTTATTTTTGAATGCAGGGCTATTGTTAAATGATTTTTTTTCTTTCTTTGGATCTAAACCATACATCACACTTTTGTCATGAAAAAAACCTGTATGTAATTCCTGGGGCAACACGTCCCCATTTCTCCTGTAGATTTTTCTGATCATTGAACCCTGCAATAAAATGGTCCCATGAACGCCTGTTTGACACATGGGTGGTGCAGTGGATGTACTGCAGTTTGAAGCACTGAAGTAGAGTTGCTGTGATCTCACCAGAATTTGGAAGGGCAAGACTTGTTTTAAAGGGAAGTTGTTAAGATCTAGGTGGGATCCTAGAGCTGGAGAATGATCTTTATTTAAAATCATCTTCCTGAAATCAATTATTCTTTAAAACTACTCCTGCGAGTTACCAAGCTGTTTTATTATATTGCACATGCAGTTACATTTAAGGAAGTTTGTATTTGCTTGCATGAGTAAAAATGTGCAGTACAAGACTTCTTGTTTTGATTATCTTTTGACCTGCTGGCTTACCTGAGATGAGAGAGAGAGAGAGAAATAATGCAAACGGCTGTGAGCTCGAGCGTGCTGTGTGATGTGTGAAGGAAGCACAGAGCACATGTGTTTTGTTAATGTGAGTTTCTCAGTTAGTAAGCCATCGCATATTAGTAGTATCATCATTCAAGACTAATTAATGCATCATTATGGTCTTCTAAAAGGCTTTTGCCAGTGTGATACTGAGTGCATGGGTTAGTATTTGTTCTGGAAATGTTTTATTATTATTGCTTTATTGTAATTTGAAAGCTGATTTGGTGTCTTGAATTGAACTCACGCCCCCAGAAGCATTGTTTTAATTGGAAATATTTGCAACTAAAAATACCAGACATAAAACATAGATGAATAATGTGTTGTGGGCCATTCTCTAATTCTATAAAAGGATAGTTCTACTGAGGATAGAGAGATCCAGATATGGCAGCTTGGTTGTTCTGATCAAGAGTATGTCCCCAACTCTCAGGGGCTGTTCTACCCATTCCCCTTTCCCAGGCCTGCTTAGGGCCTTCTGGGGCACACACAACTTTTGAGGATCAGATCTGAAACTCTTCCCAAGGAACATGCTTTTGGAGAACATCTGTTTTGAAAACACAAGGCATGTGCAAACCAGAGTAAGACCAAGGTCATCCGAAGTTTAGCTTTCCTCTACCCAAGAGCTGCCTGTAGTCATTTTGCTAGCTTTATTTTCATCTGGCCCATGCATAGTAATAATTCTGCTCATAAAGCAATCACAAAAATTGTTATGGCCCTAAAGAATGCTGCTTAAAGCAAATAAGTGCTGTAGTTTCCAGATTCCATCCCTAATTAGTAAGAGGGGTCAAGTGTCAGGTCCATCAGTGAGCGGTAGTATTTCAGTTTTCCATCAGTTAGGGTCATTCATTTTAGAAGACAAAGAGGCTGAGAATTTTCTTTGTGACATTGTTCTGGTTGCCTTTCCTTCTCATGTTGTTCCTAGCTTTTCCTGACAGTTTAGCTTGTTTTTTTTAAACTAGTCTCTGGATAAAACTTTCATGGTATCTTAAATCACCGTTTTTTTCTGCTGCTTGGCAATATAGTGCCTTCCTTTCCATTAACCTACTGCCTGATTTTACACCAACTGTCTGAAATGCAGTTAGAAGGACTCTTTGCGTACAATCTTATCTGACACTAACATCTCCTTCCATTTTTTAATCTCATTTTAAGCACGTGGAACTATTTGAAGTTCCTCTTGCCCCTTTTATCTAGATTCCATTTTCTTAAATGAAATCATCCAGCTTCTCCAAGGGGAATAGTTTAATTGTTTAAGGTGCATGATTTGTAGTGACCTTACAATTGTGCAGGACCACAGTCCGTGGTGTTCCATGCAAGTGATCAGAAGGGGCCATGCTTGCCTTTGAAGTGGGGTAGCTTATTAGAAAAGTAGTAAGTTATATCAAACTTTCTTTCCAATTAACCGTGTCCTTTCCACATAAGCATGTTCTTTGTGTTGTAGATTGGGGTTTTTTTGAGTGAAATTTACTGCCAAATCTATGTTTTAACCGACTAGTATAGAATACTTTCATTCTAACCACCTATTGATTTATCTAAGCTCATAGCTGAATAGTCATAACTTACAAGATTTATAGCATTCTAGGTGTCCAATTTATATAGCTTATTTGTTTTACAATAAGGCTGCTTTTGCCCCTCTTTTGTCCTCTCTGTTCAGCCTTACTAAAACTGAAGCGTATTCTCCACTGCTTCCATGGGACCCATCGTATGATTTGGCTTTGTATGGTTTTGATTTAATCAAGAGTAAGATGAAAGTGGGTGTGTCTTACTTTCAACTCCTTAGCCATTTTGCCATCCATCTTAGTCAATGTGTGGTTGCCCAGGACACAGCATTAATGATAGCTGTCAAAATAATAGTCAGAAGGTTAGAGGTCAAGAAAAATATGTAAAAGACTTCAGGGTGAACGAGATGATAAAGTAACTCATTTAGGCCATTAAATGCTAGCATACTATGGACTTGATGGGTTCATGGGTTACTAGAAACAAGAAGAGTAAATGGGGACATCCTCAAGTAGTTTACTCTTGTTAAAAGATGAAAAAAGATGATAATAGCATTACCAAACAAGCGCACTAAAGGCAATTTTCTTAATTACCGTGCTGACCCAGCAGTGCACAGAGAGAGGTCTTGTTATTAGAATGAGAGCTTTTACTTTCAAACAATATTAACCCTTCTTGGTACCGTATGTCTTAATTAAGAGTATTCCTGGAAGTTCTGCAGCTGTCAACATTTTTACATTTCTCTTTGGGTTCGCAAACCAGTGGGTCAAGAAACAAGCCATTGCAACTGTCTGCATCGTTTCAGTGGTCTTTATTTCATTTTAGGTCTTTATCCAATAAAGCTATGACTCTTATGTTTAGGAAAGGGGCAAGCCTGAACAGCTAACTTGCCTCTTACTATATATATTCATATAATGTATTTATATTTTAGCAGTCTTAAGTGTTAATTGATCAAAGAAGAGCTTATGTGATCTTACACTACCCAGAAGAACACTATCAAAACAGCAGTGTGAAGTTGTCTCCCTTTGCCTTATTTTTTCAGCAATGTATTTTATTTACAGTTGTTTAGAAATCTGTATAGACTTATTTTCCAGAATAATCTAGGTAGGTAAGAATATAAAGTTCTGGAAGCTATTACACTTTTCTTAAACAGTGAAATTCCATAGAAAACAGGGAAGCTTTATATGTGTAAATAAAAGTTTTTGAATTTCACTATCTGCAACAGGGGGACATGAATTAATAATTTCCTCAAGCACTTAACAAAAAATTCTAGCAAGATTGATGTGTTTGCGTACATGTTGCCTGTCTTCTGTTACCTAGCTGGCCATGGATAGTGAAGGCTTCATCCAGGCTCTTAAGACTTCCCAGTACGTTGACAGTCTCTCATGCCAGAGAGACTGCTGTTTTGGCTGGTTTCTTAATGTGTCTTCTCAGTAGTATTACTTTAGTTTGAAGTGGTTATATGTCAAGCTCAGATATTTTCTTCTTACAGTCATGGTGTTGTAGTTACATTTGGTGGAGAGGAAATACAAATCTTGGCATTGGCTAACATCATAGGCAGAGGAGTTATCTGCTCTTACAACGTCAAAATAAAGATAAGCAGGTACAGAAGACTTTAATGAGAACAGTGGGATATTACTGACAAGATCATTAAAGAGAAAAGAAGCAATAATTTGCAACTGTAAGAAGCAGTAATTTGCAACTGTCTGAAGTTACATCATTGCACTACCATGATGAAATCACAGTACAATGTAGTAAAATCAGTTGTACTGAAAGCTTTGGGAAAGTCAGTACTGCTACTGTGATCATCACCCATTGCTTTGAGAAGGCACTTCATTAGTACTGGTAACTTCGGGGCGGGGGGGGGGAACCAATAAATCTGAAGACAATGACTGGGGCATCTAGAGTGTCTTGCTCTAGAGGGTCTTTCTACTTATGTCTTCCCTTTTGCCTTCCCATCTGCCATCAGAGGACTTTTCAGTGACTATCCTTCAAAGTAGCATGTCAAGCAACCTGTTCCCAGTCTGGGAAGCTAGGAGAATTATTGGTAGCATGATAACAAGGAGGCAAAAAGCTATCAAGGGATCAGACTGATCTCCCTGTACTTTCTCATCTGCAACTGTCTTAGAATTAGAGTTTTGGTCGAGAGCAGAAGCAGATGCTCAGAATTTCTCCACTTATCTCACATTGGTTCAGTTGAAGATGATTTTGGTGTGGGGAAAAACTAGATTCCTTCTGATGGAAAATGAACCAGCAGCTGAGCTCCAGGTACTCACCAACCATGTACCAGCCCCCTATAGGGAAGGAAGGGTCCAAAATAATGACTGTTCAGTCAACTTAAAGCTACATAAGTGGTAGGGATATTTTGTCCAAGGAATCGGATAAAATCTAGTTCAAAGTAATCCCCCCAAAGTGCATTTTCTATAGATGCAGAGCCTTCAACACCAACTGCATAATCCTTTGATCTGTTCTTTTCACACCAGACTTCTCACTAATGTAGAGTTGAGGCATCTAATCTAAAATGATTGTCCAAACTGGCGTACTTTCTGTGGTATTTGGTAATTCTTTTTATTATATTATTATGAATCAGCAGTATATCATACTAATATACTAAATTCTATTTCTGTTAGTACTGTAATATTCCTAACAATCCCTACTAATGTCGTGAAACTGCTGGGCTTGGCACTGTAAAGTCATGTAGTTATTTTGGCAAGAGCTACTGGCAAAAGCTTACAATCTACCTCAGTGCAATAGAAAATCATGGAAAGGAGGTTTTTTTATCCTTACTTGCCTGGGAGACAGTTGAAGTGATTTGTCCAAAATGAAATAGAAAGTATGAGGTAGAACTAACAGTTGAACCCCGGTACCTTGAAAATCATTCCAGTGCCTGCACAAAAAGACACTTGACAAGCTTGTTTTCTGTGGACTTTTAACATGTAACTGTGCTGTGGTGATTGGAAAAAAAATTTCATTAACATAAAACAACAAACTGTAGTCACATTTACACTATTTGTAGGTTTATAGCAGAGCATTATATTCCAGCATTATAGTGAGTTTAAAATCATATATCTTCTGATGTCTGGTTTGCAAAAATTGTTAGCTGACCAGGCAAAGAACATCTGAAAGGCTAATGGAAACTTTCTCTTCCCCCTAAATGGGGCAGTTGTCTAATTTGTTTAGCTAAACTACATTAGCCATACTGAAAGTTTTATTATGACAGTCAAAAGCAGGAAGCAGGGAACGGACATGCTGTATTTTTAAAATTAAAGCAATTTTGAAAAACAAACTCAGTTTCTTATTGATTAGTTCAGTTGTTAGATTAGAGGCTCATTACTTTTAATAATAGGATAATAGTAGCTAGAAATGGAAAAGATCTATTAGATCATTGAGTCCATCCCCGTTACAAGGGCAGGATATAGTCAGGTATATGTGGATGGATGTATCAAATATTAAATTCATATGACACAGTAAATCCTCTGTTTCCTTCACAGAGTGCTGATGCTGAGAGCTTTGACACCGAGTTGTTTACTCTTAAAAGCAGCTTCTGAGCTACCTTCTGGCCAGCTCTTAGGCAGATGTTTAGTTGGGAGAGAAGGATCCCAGGAGCCCAGTGAGGAATAAGGGCATGGCTTGGCCTTCTTTTCCCTTCCAAAGCTGGCTGCCTGCAGCCACTGGGAAGCATGTTTCAATGTGTGCTCAAACACAGCCAAGAGATACCTCTGCAAGACTGAAGTCCTGCTCCAAAGTTTTGTTTTGGGAGTGTAAATTGGTTGCCTGTAGAGCTTTGTGATAAAGGGCCTCCCTGAACACTTCATTTCTAGTGAGTACTCCAAGTACCTCACCTCAGTGAGTTGCATAGCTGCTGCCTTTTTCTGTCCCTATTGATACTGAATTGCTTTTTCAAAGTGTATAGTTACAGTGAGAGGAGCGAAGAGACTGAGGGGTAGTTAGTCTTCACTCTGTAGTGACAGTGGGGTAACGGGGCGACATGGGAGACCAAGGTGCCAAATCCAGTGGCTTGTTAGTTTTTTGTACACAGTGCAGCAGCTGCCACAGAGACATTGAGAATCAGGTGAGATGTGCAAGAAGAGAGTAAATACCAGATGAATCATTTTTCCCATCTGCTCAGCACCTGGTTTCAGGTAATTGATCTTAAACCGCTCCATCTCTCTGCACATAAGTTTTGTAGCAAACAGGCCTATTTGAAATTGCGGTCCCCTTCCCCACAGAGCCAATCCCCTTCCCCACGAACTCAGGTTACGTTTTATGCTCCGTGATATTTATGGGCAATGTATGAAGGTTTGTGGTTTTTTTTGTGAACATTATGCAAAAGGGAGTGGGGGTGGAGGTTTTATTTCTCATGCCCATAATTTAGCTTCTGTGAAGCTTCGTAGATGAGGAAACTGGAAGGTTTTCCCAGATGTATAAAAATACCCACTCTTAAGAGACTGCCTTCAAGGCAGTCAGATAAATTTATTGGGCATATGGGGGTCATATTGACTCATCATGTTTTTTTTCATTTATTTCTCAGTCTACAATTATAATGGAGGAGAATGGGAAGACCTTCAGCTTAAAGGATTACTTCAACTGCTCTATCTCCAAAAAAGGGAGACTGAAGGCATGAAACAGGTATATTAGAATGGACTGTTGAGAAGCAGTAGTGTGGTTAGTTTTTTCAAATATTAGATAAGCTCAGTACCAAATCCTGCAGTTCACTAGCACTGTTAATACTTATGTCTGTAAGCAGTCCTTTTATCTTCTCTAGTACTCCAGTAAATCTACCCATGTGAGTAAGGGAGTAGCATTCATTTACTGAGACTACTCAAACAGGTGAGGAAGCATATTAAGTTCAATAAGACTAGTCTTGTGCGTAAAGATTAATCATGTCACTAAGCATCCAAAAGATTTAAGGAGAAAGTCAGCCCTTTTTGATTCTGTCCTCATATTGATTTGGGGGAAATTGCTAAATTTAGAGCAATTAGATACACTGAAAGTAATTAAATGCAAATGTGCTGTAGCAATTAAAATGGGAGTCCAAGCTGCATGTAGAACAGTTCAAACATTTTATGGTGTTTCTTGATTTCCTTGAGTTTTTCCGGATTGATGTCTTCTGGAATTATGCAACCCCCCATTTTTTTCTTTAAAATTGTTCCATGGTACCCCTCAGCAGTTTCTGCAGTAAAGTGAAATCTGTTTTTTTTAGAAAAAGTAAGTATGGACGTAATAATTTTAAGTCACAGTGCACTGCACATGCCCAGAAGAACCTCGATCACTTCCAAATTCAAGGACTAATAAAAATTGGAAGCACTCCAGTAATTTTAAATTACTTTGCACATTGAAGAGTGATTTAAAATCATTGAACTGATTCAATTTTTTTTATATATGCACTTCAATTTGGAAGTGAGTCAGATGGACAGCAGCATGCTGAAGAGGTTCAAGACATATTGAACTAATTTAAACATTTTTAATTCAAGAAAGAGAGAAAGGAGGAGTAATGAGGTTCCTAATAGGAACCCAGAGAACACCCCCATTTACTGCCACTGCGTGGTTAGGATTAGGATGATAAAGCAGTGAAGGAGTGACTAACATGATCAAGGAGTCAGGTTTTTTAGTATTAGTGTGGTAGTGAGATACAGGACCACCAGAGCTGGTGGGATCTGGACGAAGCCCCTTGATTATGCTTAATTTATTACTACTGTTGTTTTCAAAGAGATTTACGCAACTGTGGTTTTTGTTTTTCCTTTTGAAGATCTAGCTAACAAACAGGGAGGACTGACTGACTTGGGGAAGAATACACACGTATGTGCATACATGTGTGCAAATGTAGGCAAAGTGTAATTTGGCTTCACAACATTTGCTACCTGAGACTGGTATATATGCAGAAAGAAAAAAGCTGGCGTATGGAACTGCCTGGCAGCATGTGAACATTACTTCAGCATTCATGCACTTATGCACTTTTGCATAGAATTAAAATAGGTAAAGGCTTCTTTTTTGCAAGACAAGGGCACGAGGACCATTCTGAGGTTAATACTGTTAAAGTTCCACAACCAACATTTTACATGTTCTTCTGCAGAAATGACAAAAAAAAGTGGAATTTTCCTGTCATTAAGTTGCTGCGGTCCTGCATGACATATCCAGTGGGAATGTGTGATATTAGTATCATAGTTGGGTTTTTTTGAACAGATGACAAACTAAAGTCTTCACATAAAGGGTGCAGGTAGAGGGGGATAACAAAAAAGAACAAAAACCCCCCAACCCAAAGACTGGCTTTCTGAAGAGGCCAGTAGTTTTTACTTGACCCTTCATGCAGAAACGAATGTGTTTATCTGCTTTAGAGGAATCAAAGGAAAGTGTTAAGAGAGAGGTGTTTGAACTCATGCCTTTCCTTTGAACACTAAATCACCTTTTGAGAAGGATTTTGATTCAGGGGTTCTGTTTTAATCCAAATTTGACATGGTCAGCAACAGTCTCTGATTCTAGTCACAGTAAAAAAAAAAAAGAGCTGAGATAGTATGCTTAGAAGTCCAATAGCAACAGAAAGATGGGATTTCCTCTTTGCCCTCTATCCTGTCTTTTTCATTGCATCAAGGGAGTTTCACTGTGGATATTAGTAGGATCCATTAAGTCAAAATCCTACTTCAACAGTACAAATCATATCATGTATCTCTGTGTTTCCATAGAGCTTCTTGCTGTGGCTTATAATTGGTGTAAACTTCTAGTGTCTGTCTTCACTAGAAAGACATGATACCTTCACACACAGTCCGATACATTTGGATGAACTGACTGACTACTAAAATCAACTTAGTAGTCATTGCGGACCCATTTAACTTCATGTCAGCTAGGCTGGGGTAAGCTTTCTTCTAACCATATATTTAACCATGGCCAGCTGACAAGATGTGAGACAGGTCTTCTTTGCAAAACCATGCTTTGCTTCTGTGTTACCTGACTCAGCTCCTTTAAGGTGTTCTCTAACATGACCTTACTTTTAGTGGTAAACCACTCGACCACTGAGTGTTTGTAACCACAGAAAGAGGAGGCAGGATTGCCCTTCTTCATATAAAATATTTGTTTTGCATCTTCGATCAAGGAGATGTTTTCCATTCTTACTGGAAATCAGAGGCCCAAGCTTTTATCACATTAACTTGTCTCCATGCTTTTCCAACACTCTGTGGAGATAATAATCCTTTTACTTTCAGCTATAAAAGGGTCTTTCAGGAGGGACTGAAGACCCCCCTTGTTTTCCAGTGTACCAGCAATCTCAGATTTCTGATCATCTTTCTTTTTGTTTCTCACTTTGTGAATTTCAGTTCACTTTTGTGCTTACCCTGGTTGATCAAATCTTAACAGTGCCCACCTACCTTCAACTCTGTTCAGCAGTATCCATCAGTTCCTGGTTAGGAACAGGTTGTTCCACCACAGTACTTGTGACAAACCAGAATCTAAGGCTTTAAGTAAGAGGAGGGTTTTCATAGGCTTACATATGCCTTGTTGAGCTCATCCATGCCTACCAAGGAAGAGATCTCTGATGTTCAGGCAGTAGTTAGCTTTTCTTCTGCTTGCATTTGGATGCAAGCAGGAAACCTGTTACAGATGGCCGGCACATGGGGACTTGAGATCTCTTGGTAGAATTCAGATGCTCCCAGATGATGAGTAAAAACTGAAGATTAGCATCAGGCAGCCATGGATCGCCCTTTCTGGTTGGTGTTACAACAACTTATGTTTGGCAAATGACAGCTTCAGAAGGCCATGCTGCTGTTTATCATTCTGTTTTCATTCATCATGTCCAGTTTTTGATCCTAAGTATGTCTTTCATAGGATGATTTCTAGTTCTCTTACCATCTTTTGTTGAGCTCCCAGGGTTTTGACGATATGTTGTTTTCATTTATATCAAGTTAGATAGCCTCTCAGACACTACCATAATTATTGACCTCATGGCAGTACACTCCCCCCCACCCCAGCAGGAAACGAAACTTCTCCAGGCAGGGAGAAGAGGAAAAAACACCTAAACCCTGGAGGCCGCAGGTTGAAATTTGAACTGGCCAATCGAGACGTGCCAGGTACGCTGAGGTGACCTTCTTGGCCAATAGGCATTAAATGACCACCGGTCAGATTCGACAGGGGTATAAACGGGGTCCCGCCGGAGGACACGTTGGAATCAGTCCTCCTCGGAGCAGCGGGTCTGCCGTCGGGGACTCCCCCTTGGGTCAGGGCACCGCCCGAGGTAACTCCTCAAGGGAGGGAGCCCTCAGCTTTTAGGTGAGTGATATGCGCGTTTTGAGTCATCACTTTTGAATCTTAGGGATTCTTAAGTCGGCTGTGTAGTACTAATTCCCCTTACATCATTGAGCCTGTAGTTCACTACTGTTACCAGAGTTCTAACTAACTTTTCTACTGAAGAAAAAATCTGAGCTTTAACACCTGTTGGATTTGAGTGTGCGTGCATCCGTAACAGACCTACAATGGCCACTTTACTTGAAGTCATCAGGGAGTTTTGCAGTCCAACAAAATGCAAAGGAACAACCCATTGACAGGCCCCAAATGCTAAACGTTTAGTGAAGGGAATCCGCCACTCTCATGAATCTCATCACTGTCCTATCCTCACACAGCAATCAGATACTTTCCTGGCTTATGCATGAATTCTTGCTTTTATACTTTTGTCAGAAAGATTATTAATGTTTTCACTTAAACAAACAAAAAACCCACACTAAAAATCTATCCTAAGTGTGCACAAAGCCAACTCCTGCCCCTGACAGCATTTGTTCAAAAGTAATACATATATCTGGCCCTTAAAGTGGATTTTCCCCACTCAAAGATAGCAAAGATAGCATTGTCAACTTACCTTTTAAAACTACTTAGGGTTTCTTTAAGAAGGTGCTCTGTCTTGCAGAGGCAGCAAAACAATGCAGTAGATATGGTGGCTATTCATTTTCATTTAGCAGATAAATCAATACTCACATAAAGCCTGAATAACTTGTTGGCACTAAACTATGCAGCCCCATTTTCACTGAAATTTGTCAAGCTTCAAGCATGTGGGCTTTTTTATTTTTCTAAAAGGGGATACATGTTTACATGTTGCATTACATGAAATTGATACCAATAATAAACTGTAATAATCAAATTATTAATCCTCTCTTTATATTCCAAGGGAAAGGGGTTTTCTCAACATAAGTAAAGTAGAACTCAAAGCAAAAAGCCCCACTAAACCTTTCTGTGTGATTGAGAGAGGGATGCTTCATACTCTGTAGTTTACAGGCGTATGTTATACTGTACACACCGTCTGCAAGCACTTTAGAAAATCCTGGATGCTTATCATAGTCTTAAATTAGGCGTTTTGCCAATTGTGGATTAAGCAGAGGATAGCTGGGTCATTTTCCTAGGAGTTCCTTTACAATTCAGTCTTTTTTCTTGGTGTTAATGCTTTTACCGCTGTTGGGTGAAGGGAGGAGAAGCTTGGAATACCCTGCCCTAGGGCCTCCTAAACTGTACATCTGTCATGGATCATGTCATGGAACAGAAATGTTTGTTTTTGCTCCCATTCATTTCAACTGGCAGCCAGTTATTATTAAAATGAAAAATTAAGCTATTATGCAGTGGAAGCCTTGCTGGCTCTATCAAATTTATGGAGTTAATACAGCAAAATTATCCTTTATAGCGGGTATAAGCAGCTGTATGTATAATGCAGGCCCCTTCTTGATCAGTCCAAATACAAAATGGCAGCCTTGTTTTCATTATCATTGTTAAAGCTCGGTAACAATGTCACCATATTTCAGAAATTTCAAGGGAGTAGTTACTGAGTTAAGAGTACTGTAGGTGACTTGGTTAGACATGTAAGTCCATCCTCTGATCTTTAGGAACTGCAGACATGGTGAGTTGTTTTCAGAAAGGGAGGAATCATAGAATTTCTCAGGACTTTCCAAAATGTTTATTTTCAAGTGCCCCTGACTTTTTTGTTTGATGGGGTGCTTTTTGGGTGGATTTTTTTTTTTTTAGTAATGAGGGAATTGGCTGTATCTTTTACTAACCGAAGAAGGGAGTGAATTGTTTTATCAAGCTTCGTATCCTCTTGAGGATCTGGGCTCTCAAAGTCTAATGACTCATCCACCCTTAGACATAAGGAATTCACTAGGAACAAGGTGCCTGGTGAAAATAGAAGGGGATGAACTAAGCAAAAGACACAAAGACGAATGAATGGAAGACACATCCAAGAGGAAAAGAATTTTAATAGTACTTGTGTACTTGAAGCTATACCTCCCCCCAACCCCCAAGATACTGTTAACACTAATGCAGTATGTACATAGAGGGCAGTCTATTGTTCTAAATTCAGCTTTTTCTCTAGCTAAAGAAATTCCAGATCCACCTCAGTATTGCAGACACTTTTACTAGAGTGTGCTGCTGCAGTAGAATAGACATTTATGATGCCAAAAGTTCGCCCCCACTTTCTCCCCTCACTCTGAAAACAATTGTAGTAAAGTAGTCAAGATGGGGTTAAATGGACTATCTGCACTGCTATGGAATTGTCCTTATAGCATATATTGTCTTTATAGCACGTCCTCCAGATGTACTATTTCTGTGTCTTATTGGCACATTTGGGATGGACTTGAAAAAAAAAGAAACAGAAGTAAGTTTCTAGCATTTTGTATTGTGAGTAGACCCATCTTTGGAACTAAGCAGTTATTTTACAAAAGTTCTATGACAGGAAGAAAGAATGGGGAAGAAACAGCATCTGAGTGAGAGAGAAGAAATAAAATTTTCAAAATTAAAGAGCTTTGTGAGAAAACGTAGAGAGATGTAAAGTACTTGAAATTCTGAGCCATTCTGTCATTCCTACCAAAATTATCCTCATGGAGTTTATCAATCTGTGTGTACCAGTATCATGGGGGAGCAATTAATTGTACTCATAGTTGCCTTTGAGCTATTTTGAAAGTAGGAAGAACTCATTTTGTAAGTGGTTTAAACAGCACTACAGTCATTACATACAGTTTCTGGCAGATACTGTCTTTATAGTAGATAGAAGGACAGAAATATTGTTACACTTCATGATTGCTAATGAATTTTGAAGAGAAACCTAATAAAAAGAAATTACAAGCTGGTAATTAAATACAATATATAGTTATTAAAAATAAAAATAAAATCTGCTGTGCCACAACTCTTGTCCAGAACGTGTACAATCAGAGTTCCTTCTCAGAGTTTAAAGAAATTGCTGTGAGGGACAATCTTGAGGAAAGAAAGTAAAAAATCCTTATCTGTAACAAGTAAAAGTTGCTTGGAAAAGAAGCAACAACCTCATAGAAAGTGGAGCTGGCATTCAGAATTCACCAGGAGCCAGGTGTGGTTCATCTTCTAATGAAATCCCTGATCAGTTCAAGCCTGGAGATGTTAATAGAAGACAGCTGTGTATCTACCACGGTTCTCTGCACCCACCTTCTTTTCCCTTGTTTGAAGCCCCTCTGACCAGCTTTCTCAAGAACCAGGAATGCCTAAACTCTGCCTGTCTGTTCCCTGGTGCTTCTCTGTGTTACAGGGAAGGTGCCTTTCCCCTGGTGTCCTTCTGGCAGTCTGCTGTCCTTGTATTCAGTATGAGGAAGTCTTCTGGGCAGGACAGGTTTGCATCTAGCTTGGGAGAGCTTTACTTGTTTTGCTGCTGGTTTTTCAGCTCTAGTGGTTGGTAGGTGCTTCTTGGGGTAGCACCAAGAGTGGGAGAAGACTCTCCTACTCTTATTGAGCAGCAAGGAGGAGGCAGTTAATGTTTCCTGGGCCCCTCTGTAGAAATTGGGAAGAACGACGCCCAAATCTGGTAATCCCTTTCAACAGAGATTACTGAGTGGCTACCAACTGAAATATTTGGAGAGCAATCGTTATATCATTGTCTTGTGTTTATATGGGAAGATCCATGTGAAAGGAACATGGAGATACTGAGTCTGGCATCCTTTTGCATAAATGTGGTCCAAGGTATGTAAATTTGGCCCTAAAGGATTTTTAATGCCTCCCTTACAGATCCTGCTATCCCATCAGAGTTGTATGAACAGGCTGAAGTGCTAAAGACAATCACGCCCCCAGTAGTGATAAGATGAAACAATTGGATATGCAGAGAATTTATTTATTGGTGATGGGCAACAGCTATGAAACTGTTTGGTGATGCTGCGAACCATGAAACACGGAATATCTTATTCTTCTTCAAAAGCTGTAGGAATGTGGGACGACCTCTGCAAGTTTTGTCCCAGGAAGGAGCTTATTTCTGCTAACACCTTGGTGCTTTTAAAAGGTATAGTGAAACCTTTAAGGAGGCTTTAGATCAATTTGGAAAGATTCACCTACTGAACTACTAATACTGATCTCTTCCTAAATTATCTAGAGAGAGCATAGAGATTTTGCATTTAAACACTCACATAGCCAGTTCTTGCAGAGATCGTGAGTGCCGGGGAAAGAAAACAGTGCATTGATTTTTGTTAATTTCCCATAATCCAGAATTTGCAATGAAATGCAAGTTAAAGTATTTTTCACCTTTAGATAAATCTTAAGGTCAGAAATTGATGAAATGCATAGAGGAATGACAGCATTCTGAGTTTTGGAAGTGCATAAATCCTGGGCTTGTGTTACTTCTGGCTAAAACATTTTTCTGTTCATCTTGAAGGGATATGTTTTCATTTTAGCCTATAATCTTAGTATATCTTTTTTTGACATAGATCTATTAGCAATTTTAGAGACTACAATATAGACTCCAGATGCTAGGTGTTCCTTCATCTTTTTGGTACACACTTTAATCCATAACAACCAACACATTTATTTTATGAGCCTTCACAATCAAGAGAGTCTTAATATCCTTTCTGGCAGGTTTTCACTCTTTGATTTCGCATTATATGGGGGACTGGTTACTTTGAACATACTTTAGAAAGCCTCAAAAGTAACTCCTTCATGGTAACTTCTTTACATCCCTATGGTAAATCCTATTTTGCTTTTGAAATATGCTCACAAGCACATGTATGGAAGTGTAGCTGCATTATAAGCTGAATGATAACACATGAGATTGTGCGCTGGCAGTGTGTTGTAGGTTGACAAGGTTGACTTTCACACAGAGTGACCAAGCCTCATTAGAGATGCCCATCATCTAGGCAGAGCCTCCCTCTCCTCGTTTCATGACAGTCCTGGTACTCAGCAGTGAAATAAAACACATGCTGATCAAACTGCTGTATTGTCCTGCATTATCAGTTGGTGCTCACAATATGTCCCTCCTACAAAACAGCTCTGTCACCAAAATTTGTTACAGTGAACGTAACTGTAGGTTTTCTTCTGCTTCTAGAATTTCAGGCTATAGATTCTTTTTATTTGTTTTATTTCTCTGAATGAAATTGAATTCTGTGTTTGTTTTCACTAGTATGCCCCAATTGATGATGCTGGGGTTACTGCAGACTTACATGAGTGCAACTCCGAGCAGTTTTTGGCTCCTGGCAGGTAGAAAACTTTCCTCCCTTTTTCTTGTCTCTGTGTATGTGTGTGCCTCTGTATATCCTTCAGAAATGCAATTGTTAGAATTTGTAAATCCTACCAGTGAAAAAATGACATGCAGGGAAAAGCAAAGATGTTTACCCATCACTGAGCTAGACAAACATCTTCATTTCAGTGATTCAGAAAACAAATCAAATAAAGAAAGAAACCCTCTGATGAACTCCTCTCTTGCTTCCCTTCATCCAGCTCATCTGATGCTGAAGTGAAATACATTTCTACAAGTACAGTCAAGCCATAAATTGAACAATGAATATCTTGTCCAGTAAAGCTCATATCCCAGCTGGGGTTTTCAGCAGCAGCTTGAGCAACATTTCTGAGGGGAAGACCTTTATGAAGGAGATTAAGGAGTGCCCGTGTTCGGCAGGCACTGCTCTTTTCCCATATGACTGGAGGAGTAATGGCTGTGTGTGAGATCCTGGCTGCTCCCCTGCATGCAGAGAAAAAGGGACAGTCAGATTCCCGCTGTTTATGCTTGCGAACATTTGGGAGTGAGTGGGCTGTAGGTTCACCTCCCCCTGCAATGACTGGTCTGGGTTGACCAAAAGGTACCGGGACAAGTTTTTTGAAGGTGTTTTTGTGCCTTGCTCTCTTAGTGCTTGTATTCTTAAAAATCTGGTCCTTTCTGCTGGAAAGTACCTGTGTAGTTGGCTACTGCTTGTGGCCCCTGTAAGGGTCAGCACGAGAGGGATTTTGCGCTAAATTCTGGTCCTGGCTGTAACTTCATCCGCTTATGTGGACTAATAGTGCCAGAGGTACAGAAGTACCCCTGCAGATCTGCTTTTGAAAGCCCTCTCCTTATGATGCGATTTGTACATGCACTGATGTGAGTCTTTTTAATCTGCTATGCAACGGAAACAACATACTAGGTGATTCTAATATGCCACTCAAGCTGCCATTTTACTAATTTTCTTACTTGTTTTCCCTCTTTGTTGCTAAATAACTGGCACCTGCATCCATAGTGGTGGTCCTGAGAGGGCCCCAGGAAAAGAGATAAATCCTGCTGAATGTTGCATACTAAAAAAAGCCCACACATTGCTGCCCATATTTTTTTTTTTTTTTTTTTTAAACCACTTGGATTCTTGCCAGTGGCTTGGAAGGAGGCTGGATTTTGACTATTGTCTTTTCTTTCTCAGTCAATAGAATGTGTCTGAAATTTATTAGGGTTTTTTAGCAATGATAAAAATTAGAAAAGGAAGGGCACATGGTAACAGGTTCAGTGCTAGTTTGAGGCTGTGCTGGTTTAAACATACTGCTCTTTTTCAGGTAGTTGTCATATTCCATTTGGTAGTTGCAAACATCTTGGAACTGTAGTGGATTAAGACTTCGCATGTTATGTGTAATGTGCTGATGATACAGGAGGTGGGGTCTGCTGTACCGGTACAAGAGAGGGCCTGAGCACCCAATTTAACATACAGTGTAAATCTGCCGATGTTGGATTTGACTTTTGTGCCTCAGAAAGAGGCTCAAGACCCAGAGGACCACTGCAGTCTTAAAAGCCTGACATTAAAGCAAGCTAGAGAGAGAGAAAGCAGCAACGGAACTAAGAGGCAGAGGGTTTACATCAGATTTTCCCCCGTGCTAAGATAAATGAAGATGATTCATGTTAACACTGTTGTCCTGCAAATATGGGTGGGGGTTGCTCTTAAGCTGCTTTTTTCATTCTGGGAGTGGTTTTCAGGTTTGGGGATTGGAAAAACCTAACCCATGTTCTACTGCAGCTATCCCAATATTTTAGCGGGAGGGAGGCTTACACTCACATTCTCTACACAGACATACAGAAGCATAGATGTGCAGATAATGTCACCCACATCTTGCCCTGGCTTCAGGAGCATGAGCTAATTTTATAACAATTGATGGTGACTTAAACTAATGTTGCTAGGGTGCTGTCAGTGATGCTGAATAAATAGGGAAGGACTTGAGGAGAACAGCAAACAGCAGCTGTGACGACTTTTGTTCTGAAGCTACCTCTGCATGCCAGATTTTACCCTCCAGGCACAGCAGCAGAGCACGACTCCCACCTGTTATCTCTCACCATTGAGGCTTGCTTCTTTCTGTTTAAGTTAGGTTAAATATTTCCCCTTTTCCCAGGATTCAGAGCTCATCAGCCCAGCTGTGGCACACAGTCTTGAAACACAAAACAGCTGGAGACAATGTGAACAAAGTTCACCTTTTCTTGTTTACATTTGAAAGCTGCTGCACTGTTTATGGGATGATGCATTTGTTTAAATGAATGTCCAGCTATTATTGATTTTTCCTTTCCTTTTTTTTCCTTTATGATTGTGTCACTGGTGTCGTGCAGCAGAAATCTCTGACTTTAGCACACCTGCGCACATATTGACTGTGGAAAGAATTAGGCCATGCTCTCCCTACAGTTGCTGTGGTGAAACTCAGGCATGGATTTACCCGAGAGACCCTGTGGAGTCTCTCTCCTTCCTTTTGGCATCCCCACAGTTCTCTGTGAGTGTGCATCTACCTGTTGCAGAGCACACCAAAGGGTCAGCTGGGTATGCAGCCCCCTTTTCTTACCCTTTTTCTCCTCTCTGTTCTGCCCCATCCTCTGGTCATGCTTATATCCTTCTGGGGTGAAATTCTGTAAGAGGGAGCAAGAAGTAAGGATAGCAATTGAGAATTTTGACCTCTTCATGCATTTGGTGGACTGGTAGCTTGGAGATTGTGGGACCTGAAGGCACCATTATCATCATCTAGTTTGCCCTGCTGCCTAACACAGGGTATAAGACTCTCAGCCAGTAATTTATTTGACACGTCCAGCAACGTGCATTGAGCTGAGGTTTCAGTCTCAAGAATGGCAGCTAGCAGCAACGGGAATGCAATTTTTGGGGACCTGCTACACCTTTCAGAAGTTTTTATTTATCCTGGTCATTTACAATTAATGCCTTGTTTAGTTTTGAATTTGCCTAGATTCGGCTTCAAACTAAGAGGGTAACTTTTATATGTTTGCGATATTAACACTGATCCAAGTTATTGCTGTGATCACTTCATTTAATCTTACTACTTGTCTAAAAAGAGAGCTGTTTGAACCCCTGAAGTTGTGTAGGTCTGTGTCGTGGTTTAACCCCAGCTGGCAACTAAGCACCATACAGCTGCTTGCTCACTCCCCCCCTACCCAGTGGGATGGGGGAGAGAATCGAAAAAAAGTAAAAACTTGTGGGTTGAGATAAAGACAGTTTAATGGGACAGAAAGGAAGAAAATAATAACAATAATAATAAAAAATGACAACAATAATAATAAAAGAATTAGAATATACAAAACAAGTGATGCACAATGTAATTGCTTACCACTCACTGACTGATGCAGTTCCCGAGCAGTGATCTGCTCCCACCCCAGCCAACTCTCCCAGTTTATATACTGGGCATGACGTCACCTGGTATGGAATACCCCATTGTCCAGTTTGGGTCAGCTGCCCTGGCTGTGTCCCCTCCCAACTTCCTGTGCCCCTCCAGCCTTCTTGCTGGCTGGGCATGAGAAGTTGAAAAATCCTTGACTTCGTATAAACACTACTTAGCAACAACTAAAAACATCAGTGTGTTACTGACATTGTTCTTTTATTAAATCCAAAACATAACACTATACCAGCTACTAGAAAGAAAATTAACTCTATCCCAGCCAAAACCAGGACAGTCTGGTTGAGATAAGAGTGAAATTGCCCTAATGTGCAAGTACGGTGGTTGAGGCAGCAGGGTTAAACATCAGATGCTTCAGGCTTAGGAAGCCAAAAAGTACACAGTGGTGGGATTTAGCTTGCCTGCTTCTAGGTGAGGTAAAACACCATTGTCTAGAGTCCATCCTGTATCAGTGAGAGAAAGAAGTACATCTGCTGGGCAATTCAGCCCAGCATGGGGAATGTATTGCTGTTTGGAGATGTCCATTTCTCTTTAGAGCCTGCAGAGGTGGCCTGTAAGATCACAGTTGGTTAGATGAGGTACTTTTCCATTGTTAGAGATGGGGAAGATCCTTTCTCCCCACCACCATTGTGGAATAACCTACTTAGAAGAAAACTTTCTTCCCAACTTCTCAGGGAAAAGTTGGCTTATGCCTTAAAACCTGGAGATTATTTTCTTTAAAATGTGTGTGTGTTTTTTTTAATCCTGTCTAATGTAACTATAGATGGTGTCCATAACCATATAAGTGCCCCGTTATTCTTTGATTCCAGCCAAGGCCTTGGCCTCAGTGATATCTAGTTGTAATGAGTTCCACTGTGTTACAGTGAAGCTAATTGTATTTGATATGGCTCCAGTACTCAATACAGGGAATAAACTTGCAAGAGATGGAATTCACCTCCATCCAAAGGATTTAAGTTGTACATTGTGCGGGTCTTCTCAACAAGGCAACACTTACTCTTAGCAAGCTAATTGTAAGCATGACGTGTCTCCTAGTCTGTTTCTCCTTGTAAGGATAGATCCTGCTCTCCCAAATGGCAAGCAAGGCAAATGAAGGTTGACAATACTTCTGGTTAAGATACAGGCTGAAACTTCTCCAAGTGTTGAATTTAATCTACAGGGAAAACTTGCCTTGAGAAACTTTTCTTCTAAAAGATTGTGCGCCTGCGTGTTTTCATTTTTGCTTTGTCACTTTTGCATGTCACTTCTTGCCTGGGTTCCGATCTAATTACAAGCAGAGGCTACCAGACGCATAATTTTGGGAGACATCACTCTTGGGGAAAAATTGTTTTTCTTCTCTTTCTTTTAAAGAGTCACAGAGGTTACAGACTTGTACTTATAGTGTGTGACACTAAATAACTCATTCCGATCTGTCCCTCAGACCTTTAGAAATCTGCTTTCCAGTGGATGTTAAAATCTGAAGTTCATTTTTCTTGAGGAAACTTGAAGTTTCTGTAAGGAGAAAATGAGATCACTTTTATCAACCCTGATCTTTTGCAGTCTAACTAGTGAAAATATATTTATATGCCCAGGAACTACTAGCGTTGTCTTCCTGACTTTTGCAGTCTAACTAGTGAAAATATATTTATATGCCCAGGAACTACTAGCGTTGTCTTCCTGAGAGTTATTTAAATTCACAGCATTCATCTGTGTTCAATGTCTTGTGGGTTCACATCTTGGAGAATTTTAGGGGATTTTTCAAGGTATATTTGGACTTTTCACCATTTTCCTGCTGGCCCAGAATTTGAATACAGTGAGTATAATGGGGCTTGTGTTGTTTTACTTCTGTGTGTAGTATGAGGTTAAGGATTTAAAAAAAACCCACAAGACAAACCCCCACATATCAGAAGCATAAACATGACGGTGACTACCCATATATACCTTTCTTCCTCATTATTCTTATTCTTTAGCCGTGAAAACATCAGATTCCTGTAAACATGACAAATCCACGTTCCAGTGAAGCCTGTAAAAGTCATTGAAAGGCCATCTTCTCCTTTTAGTTCTAGTAATGTAAATCTGGAATAACTCAATTCGCTTAATTTGAATTGCATGAGTTTACATAGGTGTGGCTGACAGTAAAGGCTGGCTAGCAGTTCCCAACACCAGGAAATCATGAGGTCACACTTGCTTCTTGGTCCAAAGACAGCTTTGTCTTCATTCCAGGTGAAGCCACAGCAAAAAAGTGATTCATAATATTTTTTTTTGCACCTGTAGTTTAGTCACAATCAGCATGTGGGATATAGAGGCGTCAAAATACTTAAGAGCAACAACAGCAGGTTTAATCATTATTGCCTAATAATGTATTGCTAGCAAAAATACATGTAAAAGAAAATCCCCTTTCGCTTTTCTTTGAGTAAGAATAACATTGTTAGATATATAAAAAGTTACATTGAAACCCTTATGAAAATTACTGAGAGTATTTTTTCAAGTCTATTTGACAATAATTTTCTGTACTAGTTTTTAAGCATTTTCATTTCAGATCTTCTGTACCTCTCTACTTTCCTGCAGACAGCACTGTGGACAAGTAATTTGAGGAACTTTTATAGGAAGAATTGTATTAATGAACTAAGCTTCACAGAAATGTAATAAAAAAAACAAGACTCAAAAAAACTAACTCCAGCCTTCCCATACATTCTCTCCTTCTAGGCTTAAATCCCATATCAACAGCAATAGTCAGTCATCCTTATATTTTCAGTGTGGCTCAAAAAGGTCAGGGAACACACGGGGGAGGGGATGAGGGCAGCGGGTTTTACACATTGGGCTGACTTTCCAGTAAGATTAAACCTGTGGGTGACTGCACATGTAGACAAGTCATTGCACGGTATTCTAAAAGTAGGAGGTAAACCAGCCCAATACTTATCCCAATTATTCTTTGAAATATTACCTTTATAAAAAAGGGAGAAAAAAACCTTACCACTCAAAGAAAGGACAGAGAATGAGAACAGTCAGAGTTGTATAATTGGGGAAGTGTGGTGTTCTCTTTCATTTTTATGAAGGCCATTCATGAAATTCTTTCCTGAAATACTTACTAATACCTCCAAATACTGTTTCTGTAAAAGGACTTGGAATCATTAGATGAGATTTTTCTGAAATGTGGTGAATGCATTGACAAGATTTTTTTTTTAATAGAAAGATTTCTTTTTTTTTGGTTTGCAAAAGAACTAGAGCCTTGTCTCTTAAGTTTTTAGGAATGTGAGTAAGCCTGCAAAAGTTTATACCTTAACACTTTCTGATCTGTGTTACTCCATACAACTATTGATAATAAATTGTGTTGCATCTATTATGAAAAGCTTTTGTCTATACAGTTTCTCAGACATTGATGGATATAAATTGGAGATGTATGGCCTTATTAGTCTATCTTTGGACTTTTCAGAGTGTATCCCTATTAATTACTTTAATTACTAATTATTTTAAATACTTTAAAATATTTAAATTTAAATTATTTATTTTAATGAAGATAAAAATTATTTCAAAAAATTAATCTGAGGACTTGTGCATTCAGAAATATTTGCAGTACCAGATTTTCCTAGATTTTTTTAAATTAGCACAGTGACTCATGAAGCACTAAGCTGGGCTTAGCATTCCCGTGTTTACTTTGGGCAAACCGAGTGACAAAAATAGACTGTTTAATAGCATTTTTCTATACCGGGCAGTTTTCATTATCCCACAATATATTTATGGCATGGCAATATAAGCTGAAGTAGATTGTATTGGCACTACCAACTTTAGTAAAACATTCCATTTGTAGTATTTCTAGCACTGCAGCCCTTCATTGTATTGCCAGTGGGATTTTCAGAATATGCATCATTGACATAAATCCTCTCCCCCCAAAGTCAGTGGGAATTTTAAATGGTGAAATAAGAGCAGAGTTTAGCTAGTGAGAACTTTTGAAATGGAAAGTTAAATACTGGGCAATGATTTGGGGGGGGGGGGAATAGATTGTGCTGTCTAATGAAGTTCAATAAATATTCTTAAAGATGTTCAATTGCACAGTTACATAGCCATTTTACACTGTCTTAAAGTATTTCTAAAGCTAGATGCCAAAAATTATATCAAATGTGGTACCTTTGCCAATATGGCAAAGTTAATTTAGCCTTTCTAGCATGTCTGCTCTGTGATCCTCTCTCAGAGTCATAATATTTCTTCCATACTGGCTGGATTCAGGGTACAACATAGACTCTCTGGGAATAAATCAGGATTATGTAGAGAAAGTGACTCGTTATTTATGGAACTCTTGTTCACTGGTGAAGAAGTTGAAGTGTATGTAGCTGGTATGGTGGGAATGGTGAGCAGGAGACCCTCAAGATCGCAGGAGACATTTTCCTTTTCTCACTTCTCTGCCTGGCACCTGAAGAAGAAATTTTAAGGAAAACCCTGCTTTGTCTCTGCAGCTTCAGACAGAAGCTGACCCACTGGAGATGCAGGCCGGAGAGAATTTAGCAGCTGAAGTCAAAGAAATATTTTCTGATTAGGTGTGAACTGATTTTATTATTTTCCCCTAAAGGCTTATAAGTTGACCAACTTTAGGTAACTTTTTATGAAGTACAAAAAGGCATTTCTCTAATACCAGAGCAGCTGCTGACAAATTTCAAGCTTTTATTTCAAAGCATGAAACAGTTAAGTGGTTGGAAGAATATTTTTAAGCCTGAGAAAAGCAAAGTAATGTGGAGATCTGTGCATTTATTTTGAGATGTCTGTAGCCCCAGTTCTCATGAATTTTTAGTTGGTGTGGTGATTCAGCCAGTTCACATGATACCTCCCAGCTTCCACCTCAATATTTTTCTGAATACAAATAAAACCAACAAACTCCAAAATCAAAACACCAGCTCCCCCAAATCTGTATTTAAAACAAGCCCCCAATCTGAAGAATTTCCTTCCAAGTGATTGTAATTGTCTGAAAGCAGTGTTTAAAATGGAAATATCGGCTGATCTGCTTTATAGGTGTTGTGTGTATTTCCTGTGCTTGTAGAAACACCAGACAGCTAAAATTCTGACTTCAGCATGTGTGTAAGACCACACCAAAAGGATCACTGCATATGTACAGGGTCAAACTGATTGCATTTGGGAGAACTCAAAGAGATGAAGTTCCTCACTAGCAAGTCCTATGCAAGGCCAACATCCCAATAGTTACGTATTTTGAGGCTTGGGTATTTGTAAAATGCAGCTGGTTTTGAGGCTAAGTCCGGATCTTACCAACACTTACCCAGCACAATTTGTGGTAAAATTAAGCATGTTTGCAGGACGTCCCCCTGTAATTTTCACTTGTGACTCGTTAATTTTGCTGCTCTGAATTTGAGGAGTTTAGATTAAAACATCTTAAAGGAGCTGGTTTTCAGAAGCTTACTGGAGTGACTGCTTACTGGCCTTCTGAGATGTCTTCCAGCTGAGCACTGGAAAATCAAGGCTACTAAAATCACTAGGAACATGACTTTGGAGCAGTTTAGCTTTCCAGATCTGACTTTCCTTTCTCCCTGAGAAGAATTTCACTGGGAACTGATTTGCACTTAAAGAAATGAAATTTGCCTAAAGAGTTAAGTAATATGTATTTTCTCTCAGGGGAAGAAACAAAATACGAATATTCAAGACGTCCTTGACCAGGGGCTGTGAAGTTGCTGGTGGTGCGCCTTCCTGAAACAGTCTCTGTTACAGAAACTTGAATTTATAAACCAAACACGTTCCCTTGATCAATAAACAGGATAATAGAATATTTTTAGGAACATTTAAAAAGTGTAACTCAATCTGATGTGATTACTCATGCTCACTTAAAAAAAACTGTCAGTCAATACCAGTTATCAGATTTTCTACAAACAACAATAGTGGAGAAAGGGAGAGGATTGTAAAATTGCATATAAAACATAGCTTTGGTGCAGTCTAATAGTTGCCTAGAAGATATAACACAGACTTAACTATCAAATGTAAATATATCTATTGACTCAATGCACTATCAAGGCTGTCTATCAGGAAACATGCACAATAAATGACACAGCAGTTAAGTCTTGAACATAGTGGTGTAATTGGGATATTCTCTTGATAACTGATCAAAGCATGACAGATTTGTAAGATAGGAACTAAAAATACTTCTATGTAGATGTGAATCTTGGTCATACTAGATGGAAAAGGAAAATGATGATTGAGTTATGCTGATTCTGCTAAAGAGCTTCAGTTAATATATTAAGGCAGTAAAACTCTCTGAAACATGGGAGGAATGTGTTACTAGTTAATTACAACAGCAAGATGTGCCATTGAAGGGATTATTACCATGTTTTATGATGACTGTTTTATCATCTCCTTGTTTATACTTTCCTTTGGTAATGAACTTTTCTTCTGAACTTTGAAATATTTAATATTTGAGCATTAAATATCATACCCCTTGTATTTGATAGGAATAGTTCTTAATATAGGGAGTAAGAATATAACTGCAGAGGAATACAAAACCCAGATAGGAAAAATGGTATCTTCTGTAATTATATGTTGTGTCCATGCATCAGCAGTGGTGTGGTTGGTTCAGTTTAGTTTTTCTGGTGGTGATGAGGTATGGAAAGCAATAGCTTGTTTTATAGTGGAAAGCAAATTCTGCTCTGGCCAATACGCCCTCTAAAGCTGTTGGATTCCCAGGCCAGTTTCAGCAGCACCTCTTCAAATGTGGATGGCTGAAAGATGAACATCTCGTGTTTTAAGTAGTTGGACAACTGTTTGATTGCTCCTTTCTAAGCAATCTGAGGAAAAGAATCTCTTCATGGATGGCTATAAGTGGCATCATTTTTCCTTTGGGTTCCCATTGCTCTCCCTGTATATATTACACATCTGGACTGTAAGTGAAACTTGCTCATTCCTCTGAAACATCTGTTGCATCCTGCTGCAGAGAAGGCCTACTTATCTGCTACTTTTACTGTGTACTGTGTAACTTTATTAAATCTTTGTCTAGCAGCCCCCACTCCAGATACATTCAATTCAAAATCATGCAGAAATAGTATTTTCTGCAAAAAGAGTTACCTTTTTTCACAACTGGGTCTTTTTTTTTTAAAAAAAAAGGCAAGGTGAAAAAAAAAGCAAGTCAATGAAAAAGTGTAAAGAGTTTTTCCCTCTTGCTTTGGAAAATGTAAATAGCTATGGAGAAAATGGTAGGAAGTTTCCAGTTAGAAAAAAGATTATTGCTTTCTTCAGTTTAAAAGTATCAATCTGGTTATCCTGTTTATGCAGCCGCCCATAGAAAAGCCTTCCCAAAAAAAGGAGAGTAATGTAATGGATTCTTCTAGTAAGAGGAAGGAAGGAGGAAGGGAAAAACAAAAAAAAAAGTTACAGAATTTCAGGCTAAATTCTGCCACTCCTTTTCAAAGAACCAGCATGGTTCCAGCATGGTGGTTCTGCTAAATCCTGGTGAGGGCAGAAAGAGCTGGGATGGCAAATATTAGTCATCTCTGGAGCTCAGAGCTTACTCAGTGAGAGATGCTCAACTAAACCAATGAGAGAGGAGAGCCGTTTATTTGCACAAACACATATCTGCACACCTAGAGGAGGCTCTGTGTCCCACTGTCTAGAAGATTCAGAAGATTCAGTGAGAGTCACCACATGACTCTGGGCTAATAGGGGCCCCGTGCCTAAAATTGCTAGTTTTTCCTTCATTCCTCAGGCACCAGATCTTCAGTTGGCTGTTTTCTGACCATTGTAGAAGAAAATAAAAGAAAACAAGTAATTTCTCAGAAAGGGAACCAGGATTCAGTAGTCTGGAGAGTAAGTAAGTAGTAGGAAGTTTCTATAACTTTTCAGAGCAGAAGAGCCAAATCTTTGCTTGTTTGGGTGGCTTGCTTATTGGTTTTTGTACCACCATCATATCTCACACAATGGAGGAGTCGTGATGCACTCCTGATGCACTAATTATGTTCTCTCCTGTGATGGGAAGGATAGGGGACTTGGACTTACAAGCCTATGTGGCTTTGGACAGGTAGTTTTAAGCACTACCTCTTTGTTCAGCATTCAGGGCACATGGAGAAGTTACCAATTATTTTTTTATAGCAGCCCAAAGCTGGAGAGAGCAAGGGAGATGCTCGCACAAAGGAAAACCAGCTGCATTTTACAAATACCCAAATTGTGCTATCAGAGCACTAAATATTTATCAGTGAGTGTCTACCCATTGAGTACTTTGGTATATTTAATTTTTTTTATTGTTATTGTCTGTCTGGACTTGGACTTATCTCCTTGGCCAAAGATAAAAGATGATTTGTGTCGTAAATGTATGGCATGTGAGACAGTGCTTAGTTTTTTCTTGAGATTCAATTAATGAGGTAAGAAGAGGGCAGAGGTGTGGAAGAAGGCTTTGCTATGCTGCCTTTTAAATTTTGTACCATATTGAAAAGGGAGCTGTGGCAGAAATAGTTTTGGTTTTGAAGGTCTGCTCCATTTTAGCAATACAAGAGGCAGCTGCCTAAAATAGGAAAATATTAGGAGGGTGTTTGAGGCCTGTTTATTGAGGGCAAGGCAGGGGGCTGTGGGTGGTGTGTGTTTCCCAGACTGCTAAGGGCAGCAGGGTCCACGGAGCTTGCGCTGATAAGGAGTGGATGATAACATACTAACGCACTTTTAGTTTTCTGCAGAGTATTAAGGCTAGAGAGCTGCAGACTGTTTGTGACACATGGTAGTTTGTTGAAAATTACTATTTGCAAAATAGAGAGGACCTGCTATATTAGCAGAACTGACAAGAAAATAAACAGCTATTTTTGGTTTTGATGTTGGGTTTTGTTATTATGGGGGTTTTTTTAGAAAAAAAAAAAAAGCCTTTGAAACTAGGGAAGATAGACACAATGTTGGCTAGTATCTACCAAATCAAACTTATTTAAATGCACTGTCTTTGATACTTAATAAATGTTGTAGTGTGGCTTTTCGTGGCTAATAAAACTTGGTTTACATTACACCCCTTGTCTACTATGATTTGCCTCCTAGGGCTCACTTAGAGTGCATTAAGAAGCTGCACACAAGATCAGGGTGATTTGCTGCAAAACTTAAATAATTCATTTATGCACCACTGCTCTCAGACAGTGTTTTTACAAATGCTATAATGAGACAAGCTGTGAAACGTTTTACATGGTGGAAACGAGGGCTGCTGCTCAAATAAAGTCTTTCTGCATGGATTTTATTCCTTGAAGTCTTCAAGAGGACTTTCAAAGCATTGTGGTGTAGACCTCTAAAGCATGCTGTCCCGCTGGTAAGGCTGTTTGTCCTAACTCAGCAATAATATTTTTTATTTCGATGTGCTTTCACTGGAGGACCTGAAATGAGCACAGGATACTTAAGGAGTGCAGAGTGGAAACTATAGTTCTTTATGCTGGGAAAAGGCCCTTTTCTGACTGACTATACCTTGTTTACCACACTGATACCCTTTCTTACTCTGCTCTCTGCAGTACACTTCACTTTTTATTAATGGGCATCGAAGAAATTGGAATGATCCAAGTTAAAATATACCAGAACTAAGCTTTACTGTCAATATTGTTGACAACTCCCCTGATGTTAGCTCTAAATTGTCATCCTCTGGAGTCATGTTACTTCCGTGTATCTATAATCTTCAATACCCTCTGCAAAAGTCTTATTGTCATGAGGAAGAGCTTGAAAGTATGTCCTGCATCTGCACTCTCAGGAAGCAGTTGTCCAGACATAAAATAGCTCTGTTATTTATATGAAATGTTAGAATATTTTTTTTTAATTTTTATTAATCTAGTAATTTAGATGGAGAAGGGGGGATAGCCCTTGGGGTTGGTGGAACAAGTGTGACCTCTCCATGGAGCAAGTGTGACCTCTCCATTTTTGTAGGCATATTAGGCTATAGCTGTTAACTACATGATCAGATCTTATTTGTTCTACAGGAAGAAAAAATTACAGAAGAATTAAAACATAAACAAATTAGTCTTAAATTAGTAATTGGGTAAGAGTAATCTGTTTACAGTATGTGTCTGACTTTGCCAGGAAAAGTATCCAACAGTTTACATTTCCCATACACATCTCACTGGTGACTTGGAGCTTAAGATGAGATAGGGGAAAAAATACTGGGTGTAACAGACTGCTGGATGGCTTTGGTTGGAATTTGTAACTAATTGAAGTAATGTATAATTAGAAGCAGATTTTAATTTTTAGGATTAAGACAAAAATGTTCTATTGTTCATAACTTTTTAATGTGTAAAATTTGCTTTAGAATAGTTTGCTAGAAAACATTTTGCAATTGCTTGTATTTTTGCTTGGCCATTACTAAACCTGGAAGTGTGTAAGGGTGATTACCATTTTACAGAATGAAAACTGGAGAAAAAGGAGAGAAGGGGATTTGGAAAACAAAATATTTGGGCTGCTGCCACATAGAGATCCCTATGAATTTGCTAGCATTTCTGTGAGCAGTTTCCCCCTCTTCTCAACCAGTTTTGAATCTGAGGAAATTACCATCTGTGCATAGATATGCAGGAAATGAGCTAAATTTGTAGTGTAAACATTTTCAAATGAATATTTGCACAGTACAGTCTCTCAGCAATGCATTATCCTCTTTTATTTGATAATCAACACATATCCCTTATGAGTTGCGTTGAAAGGGAAGAGAATGACTCTCACTAAACTCTAATTATCCTCTCCTTCCTCCTGGGAAGAGCTCTCTTTAAGCTCCCTTTTGTGAGCTGCTCTGCGTTTCACAGTCATTCCACCTCTTGATCACTCTTTCTCCTTATTTTGCATCAAAGTGGACTCTAGGATGTAAGGGCATAGCACAAGCCCAGCCAGCTCCGTACACGGACATCTGTTGAATTTCTATAAGGTAGGATTGCCAGGCCAACCGAAAGCCTTGGAGACATTCAGAGCAATTAACTTTCAACTGAGGTTTTATGCAGGCCACAGGCTTGTGATAATACATAAATATTTCTTGGCTTAGGACTGGGAGAACGACATATTTCCATTAGCCCCAAAGTACTTCTGACTTGATTCAGTCTGTAGCAACATGAGTCAGCTGTTTCAGCTAAGCAGTGTTTCTAATTCAGCCTTTTTCTAATAAGCACGTACGCATAACGTGAGCTTCCTACACCGATTAATCCGTGTTTCCTCCATATGGTTTGTAGATTTTTATTTTCTTTTAATTCAGTGCAAAGTGCTGAATAGTAAAATGCAGTCAAGATCTTGTTCTAGCAAAAAAGGCACCCCAGCTGAAGTTGCCAGGGAATTGCCAAGATTAGCATATCCTGGTTGTTTTGAGAAAGGAATTTTTCAGCCAGTCACTCTGACTCCTAGGGCTTGAAAATGGGTGAAGCCCTTCAGTAGTCCCATATAAGAGACCCTGTGTTTTTCTGGGTAACAAAGGCAGGGTTTGAAGAAGAAGAAGAAAGCTGGACCAAACCTTGCTGAAGCTGGTTCAGAAGGACAAAGGAATAGGCCTATGGAGTCATCCTTAGAGTATTCAGCTGAGATCCTACACCTTGATGAGAGGGAGAAGGAGTGGGGATGTCAGAAGACAGGAGAGGAAGCTGCTAGGGAAGGTCTGTGTTTGGAACAATATAGGACTTCAGAGATTTGGAAATAGATATTTTGTATTTGGGAAGGGTAGGAATTCACAGTCTGTGCATGGAACTCAATTTGCTAATTTTAATGTTCAATTAGGAGTGTTACAGTGATACCAGCAAAGCCTTGCTATTGCTACAACTCGGCTATCAGAATAAAGCTGTAGACCTGTTCACGTGCATCCACGTATGTGGAAAACACAAACAAGGGTGCATAGATGCATTAGATGCATGGTAAAGCACTGCAAAAATCTAACTTTGCACCCCCCATCCTCCCCCCCGGCAGCCTTCATTAACACCCTCTTCCCCCCAAAACAAACCCAAACAAAAATAAACCTACAACCTTTTCCTTTTAGTACCAATGAAACAGTTTTCCTGTACACTTTTTCTCCTTCAAATAGGGAGAATGTTAATTCCCAGAATACACTTTATATAAATTAAAGTCCTTTCCCCCTTCCGAACATAATTTTTAACAAAGGAATCAATCTCTCTCCTAGCAAACCAAGGTGAACAAATACATATATAAAATAATTAAATTGCTTTTTTCTTATTATAAGAGTTTGTTTGGTTTGTAAAACCAAGCTTGGAATATTTATGCCCTTCCTCCTAGGGAAGGTCAGCAGATATACACTCAATTACCTATTTGTGTGCGTTAAATCAAATGACTCTATATTCAATATTTTGTTTTTTAATTTTGCCTGAGCAGGAAGCTGGAAATCCAAATTAATGACTCTTCCCTAGTGACATAAATTCTGCGAGGTGTTTGTAGCTTGCTTGCCTTGTTAAAGTGGTCTGACGTGATTGATAACCGTTGTCCTCTCCGACAGCGAAGCCTGCACAGCAGTGGCAAGTAGACCAGCAAGCATGCAGAGAACTTGCACTAGGATCAAAATCTGAGATGTTTTCATTAATTCTACTTCCAGGTTTTGAGGAATGGTTTTTAAATAGGCTGGTACCCTTCTTGTCTTCTCGCTAACAGCTGCTGTTAGACATGATAATATACCAAAGTCACTGCAGCTGAGCAAGGAAAAGTAAAGCTTGTTTCTGTGGGGTATCTGAGGGAAGTAAAGTCCCTTCTGCTGAGGGAAGAATTGCTGTGCTGGGACTGTCTTGTGCGTGCCCTGTACTGGTTATATAGTATGGGTAGTTTATCTTGCAAAGGGTCCCCACATGAGTGATTTACCAAATGTCCCACTGTTTCCCTCTTCCAGCGTTTACCTGTGCACTGAGTGGTTGGACCCTGAGCCTGCAAGGGCAGATTTCTTCCAGAGAACAATAAAGTGGCCATAAGAAAATTTGGGCAATAAACATTTCAAACTACTTTGCACCATCTTTTTAGTGTTCAGTTCATTATTCTGAAGCAGTGATTGACCCTGTGCTGCAGAAAATGTCTCGAGCCAAGACAACAGTTACTCGAAGGGATTGGGAATCTGACAGACCAGTGCAGGCAAGATGAGGTGTGAGCATCTTGGGAAAGGCTTCTGTTAATTTTGGGGCTTTGTTTTAATCTCATACTCTTTTTCCCTTTGTATGATACTGGGGTGAAAATGGATTTGTCTTCTATTTGTCTTCTAACATTTGTGAGGCTTGTGGAGTTGCTGAGGGATATCTTGCCAACTCACATTATTAGGATCTTTTCTGTAATACAGTAATTCAGTCCCTCCCAATTTGTTAAAAATACAGGACCTTAACTTGAGTGATAGGTATTATCTGCAGTAAGTCCTTAGGAAGGTATAACTGAAAACAGGTTAAACATCAGATAAAAATTGCATTGATCTAGCAATTTATGTGAAAATTGGGAAAATAGTTTAAAGTGGTCTTGAAATAATGAATATGCAACATTTAAAGAAATAACTGTTGCCAGAGCTTTGAAGTATGAGTTCGAATCAAGGTTAAAATTGACAAATGACCCTTACAAAGGGCTGAAGTAAATGAGTAGCACCAGTCACTTGTGGATGTTGATGTGGCTAGAATCCCAGCAGAGGTACCTGTGTTGCAGCATGGACACCTCTCTCTAATCAATGTACTGTTACTGCTAGTTTTTATTTTCTCTTTAGGCAGAAGCAGAACATAAATGTACGTAAAAGAGCCATGCACATTGCTCTTTCCATAATCCTTGTGCTATGAACTATTTTCTCCCCATAGGCTATTAGCATCTTTGAATAAGTATCTAGTTCCTTTCAATAAACACTGTGTATCTGAAGTTAAAGTGGCTACTAGTAACTAAAGTGACAGCTACTCAACTGCTAGCAACAAAAAGAAGCTTGTTAAAGGTGAAGATGTCACATCATTTTCGTAGCCGCATTTCTGAGCTCTAGGAGGCTCAAGTGCCGTATTTTGTAGGCAGAAACAGGTAGTCAACTAGGGTGTTTATTCATTGAAGGTCAGGCTTTTGTATTATGAAACTTCTAGCAGATGTGATAAGCAGTAAATTGCAGATCTATCACCTCTTCTTTTCTATCTTTTTTTTTTTCTTTTTTTTTCCCAGTGAGCGTGTGTGTGAAATCAGCAGAATACTGCCTGCATTTGATTTATGGCCCACTTTTGACCAACTCTTATCAGGTTCCCACAAGCCCTTTTCTGATGCAGCTCATGTCTGAATGACAATAGACAACCAGTGCCATTATGCTCCAAAATCCCTCTCTGCATTCTAGACACCTAAGATTACATCTGGGTTATTGATTTATTACTTCCTCCCCCCCCCCCCCCCAAGCTTTTTTTCCCCCACAGGGACCAGTTTGCTCAGCCTGAACAAGATAGACTATTATTAAACTGAGCAAACTACTCCATGTGAACTTGGTAAAGAAATAATCATTTGCAACCACCTTTCTAACCACCCAGGTTCATAAAGAAATGTAGGTGTTGAAATATTAAGACTGTGTATATATGGGTCCCACCATTCGTGTTTGTTCAGATTATATGTAATTTATATACATGAAATGAGACCCAACAGGCATTCTGTTGTGTTGGACATTATAGGCGTATTGCCTAAAGCACCGCAGTATTACCACCCAATGTACAAACCCCAAATTATTACAAATCTGTGTTATAGAAATACCTACTGTAACGCCAACTGTATCTGTGGCAGGGAGGTTTTATGACACCTTTTAGAGCCTCAGCGAAATTTATATGTTCCACCAGTAGATTTTTTTCTTTTCCTTTTTTGGGGAGGGAGAGGAAGCTATAAATTTTACAGTACATCGGATTTTTATATCTCCTAAAAATGTACTGTGCAGGATTCACATTTAATTTCCCTCAGCTATAGTCATCTGTGTATTTAAGTCACTAAGTGAAAAGGTACAGACAGGGCTTCTAGTTAAAATGGTTATTTTTTTCCTCTCTCTCATTTCTCCCCTCATACCACCCCCCTTCCCTCCCACAAGCACATACCTCACCCTTCTGTCTTCTTTTGGTTAAAATAACATTACAAAAGCTGATTCACTGATTCAGGGTTCGCACGTGAACACTTCTGGTCTGCTTTCAGGAAACTGAGCATCATCATGCCAGACCAACAAGGTCTGCAGGTGCTCTGAGACAAACCCAGGGCATGGCATGGGCCAAACACCCCAAACAGAGGCTTTCAGAGCTGTGCTGCTCCTGTCATTGGCCATGGGGACAGATCTGCTTAACTCTCAACTAAACCTCCCATGGTTTATGTCCTACCTCAAAGGATTTATTTTATTCTGCTTACTATTCAATTCATTGTATACAAGTGTCTGTCGTTGCTTGAGTCCTGTTAAAATGTGACCTGTTAGACTGGGTTTCTTAAGTGATGCATGTGGGCAGAAAGTATCACACACCAGCTGTAATTTAAGTATTTCCTTTTACTGCTGTAGCATACTGCTGATAATTTTTTTTTTTTTAGGTATTCCTTTGTTCTCTTATGGAGCAAAACTCTATCAGCAAAGAGCCAGATAATGCCAGCATCAAGTGGGGAAAAACTAACTTTTATCATTCATTACTAGATGTCTATTTTCTAAGTCATCATTTTCTCATAGTTAAGAATAAAATGATCCTCATAGAAAAAACATTTTTCAATTGAAGTTTTATAATTATTCTGTGATTCCTTCTGTTGGCTTCTGTTTCTTCTTTGTCTGTTCAGGGCTCAATCCTGCCAGATCCTGTGTCTGTTCCAATAAAACACCTATGGACGTGCCCAACAGCATCTGGAAGCTCAGACATCCATAAATGCTTTTGAACCATTGTAGTATTTTTGTTTAAAGAGGGCTTGTGTACAGGGTGTCTGAGCAATGCCTACCACTGAGGCCTTTTAGAAACCAGAAGAGGGTTTTTCCTGTGAAAATCTTGCCTTTTCAGTAAGAATCTAGTTGAGCATCTAAATATTGGGATGAGAAAAGAAACTGTGTAATGCTGAGTGTGATTAACCAAGACTCTGTTCAGGAGGGAAGAAATAAGTTACACAGAAATACATAAATCAGAGTTTCACAGACCCATGGATTGCATTGCTATAGGTAACAGAGGGCACTCCAGCTCTGTAAGGATACTGGAGAGTTACAGTAGTTTCTGGTTAGAGAGAATAATTAATGGCAGATGGAAAAGGATGAAATGTTTTTTTCCTCAGACTAGAGCAAGTAAGAAGGGATGTGAAGGCAGCACAAAACAAGTGGAGAGTCAAGCGAACTGAAATATGGCAGGCTGAAAAACCCAAAAGGGAACACTTTTTCCCGTAATGTGTAACTCAGCTGGGAAATTCTGTGCTTCTGTTCAACTGAGAACAAATCAAATTTTAGAGAGAGATAACCAAATTTATAGCAGTAGTCCATGCTACAGCAGGAAGAGCAGCAGCAAGGTCATTAGACATGTACTGCATCGAGCCTTCAGCTGGTGAGTATTTGGGGGTTGAGAGGGACAAATAGCCAATAACTATAGGTAGCAGAGTTGTACTTTGAAGCCTGGTTCTGGCCACAAGAGACTGGCTTGCATGGATTGTTGCCCTTATCTAGTATTGCAGTTTCTTTGCTTTTATTATTAAATTCAATGTTTTATAAAAGTTTGGGATAACCATGGTGTTGGATGTCCTGTGCAGAATGTCTTTCCCAGTCTCCCTACGTCATGGTTCACTGCTGTATGGAGGAAACGGAAATCACAGCAATGCAAACAAACCAAAAAAGATTCAAGTCTTGACTAAGCTGACAGTCATTTTTATGACAGTCACTTGCTGTTTGGAGTAAGCTCTTCAGACTCTTTCCCGCCTGTGTTACAACTGTTGTTCATTTGCATCCTGGTGTTGCCAGAAAAAGCAGTGGCAAAAACCTGCTCTGGGTAAGCCAGATCTAGAGTTTTTCTGGCTTCATGGAGGACCTCTTCCTCTGCCATGGAAACTCCCCCCCTTCCTTTATTGCAGTTGACTTGAAATTGTGATTTATTTGTCTAAAGGCATTTCCTGGTTTCACTTTGTTTTGGAGCAGAAACCTACTTTCTTCCTTTTAGCTCCTGGTGTCTTCTACCCTGGAATACAGACACTGGCCTGCACAAGTATTGGCTTGCATAATGCTGCTTCAGATAAAGGTCATAAATGGTCTTATTTGGAAATTAATTCAAATAAGAAAGAGAACGAGCCAAAACCAAGCCTCTACTGGGCATGTTAATAATGTCATTTGTTTACAGACTGTAAGATCACTGCTAGAGGACATCCTGAATCATTGGCTGTTGCCCTTAGTGTTTGCCATTGGTTGTCCCTGTTGTGGGGGAAGTGAGTCCAAAGGTCAGAGAGACTCTGCTGGACCAACACTGCCTGAAGATAACTATTCATCTTCTGGAAACTCAGGCTGATATTTTGAAAGATCAATGTTAGGATTTTGATGCCTAAAAAAAATGGATGGGATTCACTGCATTCCATGGACTAGTTCCAGTATAGTCATTGGCAATGCAGCCAGGAGGAATTAGTGCTGCAGTTCTTGAACACTAACCAGGAAAAAGGAGACTGTTGTAATGTCAGAAGAGTGTGGCAACAGATCAGAACCGGTGTTTGGGGACTGCCACTGTGATGCATGCGACAGGAAAGTCTGGCAGCATGTTTTAGTTGTGCTTATTTCTTACACATGTAAAATCTGTGTGGGGTGGGGTTTGGGGTTTTTTTGAGGAGTCTTCAATCCAGTATTTGCAGAAGTATTCCCCACAGAAAACATATTTGTTTTAATGCTCGTCTCAAACACACACAAAAGGGTGTGAGAAGACACAGTCAAAATATAATCTCTAAGAAAGGGTGCTTGCCACACATGCAGGCAGGGCTTGTGAAGCTCCATGCAGAATGTATGCCGAGTTTCAGCAGGTAGCAGGTAAAAGAGGAAACAAATAGGAAACCATATTGTCAGCCATGCTGAAAAGTGCTCAGATGCCCTTTCCTAACCATTTTCTCATCAACAACAAAATCGGATGTTTCTATCAGAAACATGAATAGCACAAACACATGGCTCTTGGCTCTTTCCTTCAGTAAGCAGCAGCAATTAATTAGCTCTTGGAATGTGTTGCATCTGTAGAGAGAATTTTAAACCCTCACTTTTGTTTTGTTTTGGTTTTTTGAAGGTTTAAGAGTATTTCTGGACAGTTCAGCAGCATCAGTGATGCATGTTTAATGTGTGAAGAAGCTGGCATTCTGGCTTCAGCAGCAGGTACACAAAGGGTGTCTTCCCACAAGTTCAGTTGCACTTTTGGCTTAAGAGAGCACATTTCACTTATTACAGTGAACAAAGAGCAGGGGATATTCAAACACTCTTCGAAGGTCTCCTGGGTGTAGCTACGGATAGTAGGTAGTATTTATGCTCCATTTTGTATGCTTGTCAACAGCTCTTTGTGTCAGACTATTTTTTTTTTTTAATGCGGGTTGTCCTCAGGAAAGTAATGAAAAGGAGTGAACATTGTCTCAGCTGCCATAAAGTGTTACGTTCTCTTTAGTATAAATCATCATCCTGAAGTTCATTAACCTTAATACAGTTTAGTCTTTATGTGTCATCAGTTGAGCCCAAGCCTTGCAGATGAGTCATTTGCTATATGCTGGATTTGTGGGGGCACGCTAATTTTTGCATATAATGAACATTATGCATAGGCCTCTCTCCTTCTGCACTCTGCTCATTGAATTGAAATTGCATCTGTTGAATTGAGAAGGTGTTATGAGCAAAGCAGGGCTGTGACAGCCTAGAAGAAGAGGAGGAACCGACCCCAGAGGAAAAGTCCACTGTGGCATGATAGCAAGGGTGACAGTGGAGTGGTGTAACAGCCCTGATTCTCTTTTTTCTTCTGCACCAGTGTGTAAATCAGGAATTGCCCTGTTGCGGCAAAAGGAAGCATGTAGTTGAGAAATGTCCCCAAAGCTAGCATGCACCCAACCTGGTCTGTCCCCAAAGCGATGCAGATAAATGGGCTCAGGCCCAAAAGTGAGTGTTGGTGAACATCGAGCAAGTGGGGGAGCCGTGAGGGATGACAGCAGAGCTCAGCCGGTGACCTCAGCAACCACCTTAGCACACCAGTCACTTTGCCAATGTCCCGTGCTGCCCAAGGGTCACATCATGGGTTGACTTTAAGGTGGGATGTAAAGCAGGATAATACAGCCACTGACCTTGTGGATTTTTACAGAGAACTCATCCAGTGCCTAGGGGCTGGCATGACACAGAAGTTGCTTGTTGGAAGGTTTGACAAATGGGCGGTGGAGACAGGCACTGTGTGTGAAGCAGAGGCAGGGGTCGATGTAGTGTGTATGATATGAAAGATGAGGACAGGACTAGGTCAGGAAGAACATTGTATCTTGGGCAGTTATCTTTTCTGCTGTCCAAATTCCACATAATCAGTTTTTCCATCTCTTCCAGCAAATCAAAGGCATTTGTAATTCACGCTTTTAAACACCGCTATTTCTGCTACTTTGTGGATTAAAATAAAATATCCTGAACAAGTACACCCAGAGATATAATAGAAGAAAATAAAAATGCCTCCATAGCTTCAGGTCATCACTCTTTTGGCTGCGTGAAGCTCACCTATTGACAGAAATCATCTACCTCCAGCTGATCTTACTTCTCAGCCAAGGTCTGAAATTCTGTCACCTCCCGTCATGATCTGTCATACAAACATCACACGCAGTGTTAACGTAGTGGTTAGAAAGATTTGTTGCAAGTCTGTTGGATCCTTTTTTTTTTTTTTTTTTTTAAACCACTTAATACAATCGGGGTGAATTGTCTTATAGGTTAAGGGCAGAGGCTGGTTCTTAATTTATCCCAGTAATCTGCGCAGAGTGCACACAGGAATCCTGCAGACTGCATGAAAAGTGCTTGAGTCAGACCCTTCTCTGCTCAAGACTCAATAAGGGCATGAGTTGATCTAAACACACATATCTTCTGTGCCGGGGGGTAGCAGGGAGGAGAAGAAAAAAAAAAAAAATCAGTGCTGTCTCTGGCTGAATTTCTAGTTGCGTTTCACAAGGCTGTTACTTGGCTCATTTTACCTCCAGACATTGCAGTATAGCCCTGCTGCATTCCCTCTGCATTGGACCGCCTGGATTTTTCTCAGAGAAAACAGGCTTGGCCTTTTCCTTCAGCTTCTGCTTCTTCTCTGGCTTGTTCATTTTTTGGCCTTTTTTACCCCCTCTTTTTTGCCTTCTCTAGGCTGTCACAAACTGTGCTTCTTGACACCCTGTTCTGGCTGCTCTGATGTCTTCCTCTCTGGGACTCTGAGTGGACAACACAGACAAATTGTTTTCCAAAGCCCAAGAGCTGCAGTATCCTGTTCTTAGCCCCAGAAAAATAATGACTTGTACAGATTTTGCTCATTTGTATGGGGTCTTTAAAAGAAGAAAGAGGAAGTTTGCCTGCTAAAAATCATCTTCATTTGCGTGAGCAAAAAGTTGTTATTTGTATATGTAAGATTTTTAAAGGCTTCTTAGCAAAATTGAATGAAATGGCCCATGGGTTGTTAAATAATCTTTAAGGTCCTTGTACTGTATTACAGCCTTAATTCAGAAGATACTTACATTGTTACAATTGGTGTTGAAATTAAACATCTTTGGTTAACATAGTTTAAACTAGTAAACTTTTAAACATAGTTTAAACATAGTATAAAACTTAAACATAGTTTTTTCCTCTTTTAAACAAATTCGTACTGTTTTTCCTTTGTTTTCTGAAAACTCTTCTTTTTACTGTCGCAAAACAGCTCCAACTAAAGCACTAAAAATGCTTTGAAATGTATTGTGATGATGATAAGAAATCGCTGTGTTCAAGGTCTGGAGTGAGTAAAGAGTGGGGTTATAGTTCTGAAACGCCCAAATTATTTGTCTAAACCAAAGCTCCTAATCTTTGCACATCATCATCTATCGTATGGAAGAATCAATCAATCAGCTGTATTGACACCTCTCCATTAACTAGTTTGTCTTCAGTTCTTGACTAGGTGAAGGGCCCATGAGGACACAGGTCCTGTCCTCAGCTACATCACTGGGAACAAGACTGGGGCCAAAGTAGTGTTTGAAAGGTTTTCTTTTATTTGTAGAACAAATGTTTTCACCCAACTGTAGCGCAGTCAAACAGTGTGAAGGAAACATTACAATACCCCTGTCTATTTATCTGTGTTTTTATAAGGTCACCTATCACCATGGTATCTAAGTGTCTTTCTTCTTTTCTTTAAGGGTCCTGGTCAGGAGTTGAAAATGAGGAAAAGAGAGGAAGAAAACCACAAAGGAAGAAGCATATGAAAAGTAAAAAATATGGAGCTGGAGGTGAACCTAAGCACTCGGAGGTAATTTGCCTTGAGGAGCAAGAACCCTTGAGACCTATGTGTAGACTTTGGAAAAAAGAATCTGTAAACAATAGTAAAGGCTATGAACGTGCTATCCTCTGACAGGTAAGTAAACCTTAAGATTAAAATAACAGCTTCAAAAATCCTTCTGTCAGAGTGAGTTTGCTTTAGCTAGTCAGGGTTTCAGGGGAAGTATCACAAAGGCAATATATATCAAGTAGAGATAGCAAAGGAAAATTCTGTGTGAAATTTCTAAACAGGTTGGTTCTTGAAGCATATTCTCTATAGCTTGACAAAGTTATCATGACATTAAAAGAACTTTATATAAAAATCAGGTCATTAAGGATTAGAACTAGTGGATTTTTAAAAATATTTTTTTCTGCAGATGTTGAATCATCTCAAAGCTGAATTCCATACTTAAGAAGGAAGATGAAGAAAGAGTCAGGAAGGGCACAAAATTGAAGTTTCCTTTTGTTTGTCTTTGTGTCAATTATTGTTTTGATTTGAAAATATTTTCACCAATAATTCTGGCAATCCCAATACTCCTTTACTTCACAAAGTAATTGGGAAGAGTTCCTTAATAGGCTTTTAAAATTTTGTCTTAGTTTAGCAGTATAGTTCCACTTTATCATGTTTTGGTTTTGGGGGTTTTTTGTACCTGACTTACATTCATGGTGATACCGAGGAGAGGTTGGCAGGTATTTCAGTCATGTGTCTGTTACCCAGTCTCCCTCTGTGCATGCTGCCCTGAAAACCGTGTTGTGAGAAACAACCTTGTGCTTTAGTGGTGTCTGTCTGCAGTCGTGGTGCTGCTTATGGAGAAGAGGTGGGAGGGTGGGGGCAGCCAAGTGTCCTCACCTCCATCCATCCCTGGCATGGGAGCCCTACCCGCTTCGAGTGTGCAAACCTCAGAGTTAAGAGATGTCTGAAAAGGATGGTGATAATAGGGAGTTAAGTGTGTCTTGGTCTGGTTTATTTTCCCAGTTTGATTAAATATGAATGCCTCTGAATATCAACTATTTATATGCTAATTGCATCTCTTCAACAAACACAAGCCACTAACCAAACTCCTTTTTGCATACTGTAAAGAAGTAAGAGAAATCTTGACCGCAGAAAGCAGGCATGATGTACATAAAAGGAATCAAATTATTCACCATGTGCTCAATGATACTTCTTTAAACAGCAGCTTCTTCCTCCCAGAGATCTTCCTTGAGGTTTGCAGATGACCACATGTAATGATGTGGTTTCTTGTCACTAGTAATAGCCTTGTGAGGCAGCAATATGTGGTGCAAAATCTTATTACTCAGTAAGCGGCATTTAACTGACCTAGTTACCCCAAAAGCTAATTGCTAGCTTGTATATATTGCCACACCTTCTATCAACACAGTAGACTTAAAGAAGTGTTTAGCAAAAATTTTAGCTGCTGTCAGGCCATGTTCAGGTTGGGTATAAGGCCCACTGGAGTCAATGACTGGCTTACACTGTGAAGCAAAGTAGACTGAAAGGTCAAATTCCAAAATCATCTCATGAACTTTGGCATTTACTTTGACAAATCCCATGCCTCCACATGTGTCCACTGGTTCAACAAGTTACTTGGATCTATGACCAGTTTAGAAAGATGTGAGTCATTGCACTGACTTCAACATGGTGACTCACATCCTTCACCAGCATCCTGTAAGCTGCCCCTCTGGGTTGGCCCTTTCACTCCAACAGTTTGTTGAGAAGGCCTGTCTGCAGTTTCAGGTGTTTATTAAAGGTAAATAGGTCATGATGATGGATTGTGTTTTGGCTGCCTGCTTGGAAAGTTAGACCCCAAATATTGGGATCTCTGTGTGGTTCTCTCTTATTTTATATCACCAAGGATGTCATATGTAAAGGCATTAATTCAAGAGGAAGAACCTTTCCAGATGTAAATGCCACCCCAGACTCTCAAATAGGACCAGTAAAATTACTTCTTTAACTGTTTTGTCCTTATTTTGGTTTGTATGTACCCTTTCTATGCAATGAACTTCATCACAAATCCAAAGAAGTGTTCACAATTGTTCCTCAGACCCATTATTTGTGCATGTATATCAGAGAATCATAAAAATCAGAGACAGAAAAGTTCTGCATTAGATCATCTCATCCCTACCCTTGCCGACGCAGATTTTTTTTTTTCCCTGTACAGTATATTCTCTAGCGCTTTGTCCAGTCTAGCTTTAAGTAGATTAAATATGGTACTTTCTCACTGCCCTGTCAGAAGCTGTTGGAGAGGCTTGGAGGTAATTGACACTGGCACCCTTTGAAGGTGCATTGTGGACCTTACCACACTTGTCATTTGTGTCCAAACACGGTGCTTTCCTCCAGCTGTCATGAGTGTTGTGTGGCCATAATTCTTTCAGACCCAGCATACAGCCTGTGCTGAACACTTACAACTAAGATGGAACAAAAGAAATGAAAATGTGGTTTTGGTTTCTTTTTGGCAGACAGTGTACATAGGGTTAATTCTTTTGAGCAGCCCAGAGGTGAAATAGTAAAGTGAAGGCCTCCAGAATATTTTGTTGATGAAAACTAGTGGTATTGAGATATGATGTGCTTGTCTGCATGTGAAGCTTTTTCCTGGATAGAGAGGTGTATGTTATAGGGTTCAATTAGTAACTACATTTGAAATACCAACTGTCTGCTCTTGTGACACGGAAAGCAGATTTAGCCAAACGGTGAGTGATTTTGAAGAATGCTACTGATGATACACACATTTAAGCAAAGTAGTAATAATGTTTGGAGTTTCCTTTTTCTCTCAAGGAACCCACCAAGTGTTTCACTCAATCCCTGCTCAAACTGTGCAGCTGCTTTGGGGTTGGGACATGCCTGCCACTCTGTGGCATGACAAAATACAGGACAGTCTTGACAGGAAGTCAGTATTAAGCTGCTGGGCCCCTTGTATTCGGACTCTAATTCTTGAACTGTTCTGTTTGTCCCAAAAGATGTTGATGCACTGTCATGAACAGAAAAAAAAGGATGTTAGCTAATCTCTTGGCTTAAATGGTTTCTTTCTCCTCTGGTTGTCACCAAACCCCAACTTGTAATTCTACCAGCCATAGACCTATAAAGCCATGAATCTCTAAGTACAATTCTCCATCCAGATCACTGTCATTACTCATTTCTGTAGCTTTACAGATAGGCGAGTACTGTCCCTTGATGTAGCCTCTTTACTTACTACTTTTACTCAACTCACATTGAAGGTTCTTGACGCAAGGATTATTCATAGCACTCTCACTGATTGCCATTACTGCCTCTGAGTTCATGAATCCCAAACTGAGATCACATCATGTAGCCCAGTGTTCCTTGGACATGTAGCACCACATTAGAATGTCATTTTAAGCAATTAATATTTTATTTATAAGTACTTAATAAATATTTATTATAAATGAGGCTTTAAACAGCAGCTCATGAGTAAAACAATCTATTATGTTTGTATTAAAACATATTCAAAAGTTTAATTATAAGACAGAATATTCAGCTGAACCACAAAAGAAATGCGTCGCACTGCCCTGCTTTGGCCAGCTAATATCAGGCTGCCACATTCAAGTGAGAAGGTGGATTTCATTGTGTTCCACACTAAATCCAAGAAACCAAACTCTGGTGATTTAGGGAACAGCTAAATACTCCACATTCTTGTCTTAACTTGGGCAATACTCCTGTTTGAGACTCTGGGTCAAACGCTGCTCTTGAAATCCTGTGTGACTCATGCGGCCGAGAAGAAGTTTTGCTGTACTTGAAAGATGAGGTTTTGTGCCTATTGGAAAGCCCACTGCTGAAAATGGGATTCATCCTGCTGAATCCAACCACGGGCTTTGTATCTAGCCCTGAAGGGACCCTCATTTTGATGATTCAGTAAATCAGAGGTCTGACTCCACTGGAGTCACCTTCCATTTGGTAGGGATCCTTCCTTCCTTCCTTGTGACACACTGCTTGAAGTGGCTTTGTTCCCCTTTTCTGTAAAGTCTTTCTAGGAAAGCATGGAGGCACAGCCTTCTCGGGCTGTTTCCCCAAAACATTACGCCCTTTAGGAGAAGGATGTATTTGGCTAAGATCCAGCCCTTTGTAATACAGGGCTGAAAACAGGGCAGTTTTAAATATAAATAATAATATAAAATAACCATAATCATCATCACGACTCTGGTAACTGTTTTATATCTACCTCAAACCAGAATGACCAAATGTCTCTGATTAAGTATCCTACAGAAGCATTTAAATTCAGCAATTTTAATAGTTCTTAACAACTCCCGTTGATGGTATTATTTTTCATTAGGAAGAAAAATGGTTATTGCTCACGTTGACCTCCAGTAAATCTTGTCACCCAGCCCATACCCTAGTCTTGAAATATAATTAAAGCACTCTGTTTTGATAATAGTGACTTACAAAAGTGTAGGAACTAGTATTTACATTTTCTCTTTTTATTGCTCTTAAGTTTGGTATGAAAAGAAAGGTAATGCAACTGAATTACCTTAAATGGCTGCAGCTGATTTATTTCTGTCTAGGAGTGTTGTAGTTTACATACATCAAATATATATATAAATATATATATATATTTTCTAGGATTACCTCAGTGTTTGATTGGCCTTTTGTTTTTTTTCCACTGTGGTGATTTTAAATTCAATCCTCAGTGTAAGCATGTTTGGAGGACCGAAGCATTTGTTTTTACCCCACATGAAAAAAGGTGACTAAAAAAATAAATAAAAATCAGGTTTGCAGCCATATATTTCTGAGAACTGCTGTTCATAATATTTTGTGTTGTTGTAGCAACATGTTCCTCATCTATATTTAGTTTAATGGCTGCTTTTGGAATATTGCAAGCTAGTACAGTATATTATCAAGTGGTTTGAATGACATCATAACCTATGAGTGTCATCTCTTGTGGGTTATAAAATCCTCCCAAACCCTCCGTTTGTATTAATGGCTTGTAATATAATTTTAAACCAGGTATTATAGTTTACAGTGGAAGGATAAAAATTCTGGCCTGCCTCGTGCAGTGCACTGGGAGAAGGGGGCAGAGGAAAGTGTCTTTCCCCCCTACTCATGTATGGACTGGGCGAGATAGGCAGTATGATGCTTACTGGGTTTAGGTTTTGCTAGTGGGACAGGAGAAATTTGTCAGTCTCTAGGGAGTATTTTAGGTGGTCCTGCCCACGCTGAAGAACTTGATCTTGTGAAGAAGTTTGGTTTTGAGACTGAAACAACACATGGGCCACACCCTGTCTTTTGCCATGTTGCCCTATGCCTATAAAAAGGCTGGAGAAACCTGCTGTATGTTCTCTGCCTTATGTTGTCTACCCCATGATAGAGAAGAGGCAATCAAATTACTTGCTAAAGATGCTGTGCATTCTCAGTCACCTTGAACCAGCTTGTCCCACCTTCTCTCAGTTGCTGAAGATACAGCTAATGAGTTGTCTGGACTTCTGCTGTAGTCAGTGGAGAGAGATGGGTGTCCCTGTGGGGCAAGTCATCCCATGTGATGCACCCAAATGGGTAAGATGGGGCACGTTTCTCGCTGGAGGTGTGTGCTTCTTACCATTGATGGGTGACATACTCCCTTAAACTGAGCCGAGAGCCTTCCAACTACTTCAGTGGGTGGGATGAATCCCATGTCTTCGTGCCAAGTCCAGGTGTTTTTGCAGGGAATGGGGAGTAGCACCTTCAGCAATTTGATGGGATTCCCTTCTTGGAATTCGGTCTCCTGTTTCTTACAGAGGAATATATTTGTATTTTCTATAATCCTATTTTATATGGGAGGCCTCCTTACAAGGTCATATTAGTTGCTTGTTGGGGAATCTGTGGCAAGTACCTGTCTTCACTGACGTGAAAGGGAAGTGGAAATCTCAGGGAGTGTCGTGAACCCAGGATTTAAGCCTGTGCCTGTGTGGAAACTGTAAGTGTACATGGGTCAATGGCCACTATTATGGCCCTATAGCACTTGCTAGATTGCATGACTCCCAGAGTAATTAAACATGCCATATGTTGTCCCTGTTGCCACAAAAGGATCTTACTATATTTTGGAAGGGAATGGACTGCTACAAAAGGACTGCTGTGGATATTGTTGACCTCTGCATGGCTCTGCGGTTCTGCTTCTTCCCCCAAATGCCATCTACCATCAGCACAGAGTGGTTGCTGATACTGAAGTGGGACATAAGATATGTCTATAAATACATTTCAGTCTAATAAAACTGCAGCTATCCTCACGGCAAACAAATAAAGCATCTTGGAATAAGTAGGGGTATGCAAGGTGTACAATGCAAAGTTGCCTTATTCCATAGCGTAAGAGTAAATTGTGAAAATTCCTGGTAATATAAACTTGATATTTATTGCATGCACTGAGGCTCAAAGACTGCTTCTTCAGTTTGTAGCGAAAGATTTAGCATCGTATACGTAATTTTTATGCTATATTATTTGTCCTGGTGTAAATTTAGAAGCATGTTTGGTTTTTAAAAAATTGTTTGCACACAGACACAGGTTTTTTTATCCCTGAAATGTTCACCATAAATAGTTCAGCTGCTGTAATGTTCTGCCACTAGAAATGATCAATAAAACGTTATTAAAATGTACAGTCCATGCATATCTAATTCCACTTACCCACATGTTACCTAATTACAGATTTTAATTGCTTTCCCTACACCCCTGAAAACCTGCTTGGTGATGTGAGTATGTTGAAAACGTGTGAAGAAATTCACCTTTGCTTTCAAAGACAAGAAAAGAAATTAGGTATAATGCGCCCAAAAGGTTAAATTTATCATGCTGGGAAGAGAACTGCACATCACAGAAGCTCTGGATATTTTTGGCATTCAACTTCTCCCACCCCCCTCCCTGTCTTTAATCACACCCAGAATGCAGTGCTTGTAAACTGTACTGATGTGTCAACTGTCCTCTATTTATTACATCTTACGCTTTAAATATCACCTCTGACAAACAAAAGAAAAGCAAATGTTCCTAAATTTCCTGAAGGGCTGAAACATCAAGCCCGGATTATTATTGTTTATGTCTCAGCTTTAGCAGCTCCAATGTCTCCATGGTCTGCTGTGCGCCGTGGTTGGCAATGATGGATGACCATTACAGCAGCTTATTGGAAATGGCTTGATTTATAACCTGTTCTCCCGCCTCAGTCTAATGGCTTCATTTCTTTCCTCCAGCGCGTGATGCCACAGCCAAGGTCATTGCGCCAATGGCCTTTTGTTGTTAGTTTGCTGATGACCACTGTGCCCGAGAGTCGGCATGCGGGGGGGGGGGGGGGGGGCACAGCCAATCTTTAAATTTTATTTTTTTCCTCTCTCAGCCCCGATAACTGCAGCAGAACAGTAGATTAAATGCTGTCTTCTATTTGCTTCCTGTGCTTGCCAGACAAGGGGCTGCTTTATGATCCTCACTGGGAAAGTCTATTACTCACATCTACTTTAAATGACCAACATCAAATATATACAGCTCCCATTAAAGCTGAGATCAATAAAAATGCCATTAAGATAGTAAAAGTTGCTGATATTAGTGAAGCCCCCAAACAAAATATTTGATTTTCTTTCAGGTTGTTAGTGAGATGGAATACGAACATATAAGAGAAAGGAGAGAGGGCCATGCCCGTGGTCAATAATTTATCTCTGAGATTCATTCAGCCTCTCACCCAATATTTCCCTCCTGTCTATTGATTCCTCATCATTATTTGTCATAAGCTGTCCTAACTCAAGGAGAAAATATGCCCTCCATGTCCAAGGGGAGTCATACCTGAAGAAATAGAAAGGAATTTCATTAAAAGCAAGAAAGGACTGCCTTGGCTTTGAGAAACTCCAGCTGAAACTTACACAGACTTGTGTTATGTGTACGTTTTTGTGGTTTTTTTTTTTTTTTTTTTTTTAAAGCGGTGTTTGAAGCCCATTAGACAGCGCCATGACAGAAGATGCCTAAACTTTGAAGCAAGTTGCTTTGATTACATTTTGTTGCTACGGAGCTGTGTTTGGCCCTGAATGAAAATAGGCTTATTAAAAAAAAAAAAAAAGACAAGACTAAAAAGCCAACTTTGTAAGTTATTTCCAGTGATGCTCTCCTGAGCCACGCTGAATCTGGAGGTGGAAGTCTCCTTCTCCTTCAGGAGGTTGCAAGGATTTGGCACCAGCAGCCTGGCCATCAAAACAAAGTACAAGCAATGGTAATATAATCATTAAGATAAACTGTAGCCCAAACGGTAAAAGCATGAGTCGCGAAATGGAATTAAATTTTTAAGTATGGTTATTTGCTAAGAGGCTGTTTAAAACAGGCAATATTTTAAGTTAATGAGACCCATATGTTTTATGGTATGTCATTCAACTACTTTCTTTGGAAATGGCTTGGAACAATAGCTTTCATGCTTACTTTGTAAAATCTAGAAAGGACAGTGATTGGGAAGTGTGTATGTGGAAAAAATCTGCAAGGCATAATGATGCATGTCTAGGAAGTGTCATCTGTATGTTGGTATATTGTTACCTCGAAAAGTGAGTTTATCTCCATGTACTGCAGCTGAGTATCTTGCGCACCCCCCTCCCCCTTTTTTTTTTCTTTTGGAGGTGGGAAGCTTCTTAGGAGGGCATGTCAATTTAGATAGGGATAGATTTCATAGAATCATAGAATGGTTTGGGTTGGAAGGGACCTTAAAGATCATCTAGTTCTAACCCCCCTGCCATGGGCAGGGACACCTTTCACTAGACCAGGTTGCTCAAAGCCCCATCCAACCTGGCCTTGAACACTTCCAGGGATGGGGTATCCACAGCCTCTCTGGACAACCTGTTCACCACCCTCGTAGTGAAGAATTTTTTTCCTAATATCTAATCTAAATCTACCCTCTTTCAGTTTAAGACTGTTACTCCTCATACTATCACTACACTCCCTGTTAAAGAGTCCCTCCCCATCTTTCCTGTAGGCCCCCTTTAAGTACTGGAAGGCTGCTATAAGGTCTCCCTGGAGCCTTCTCTTCTCCAGGCTGAACAACCCCAACTCTCTCAGGCTGTCTTCACAGGAGAGGTGCTCCAGCCCTCTGATCATCTTCGTGGCCCTCTTCTGGACTCATTCCAACAGGTCCGTGTCCCCCTTATGTTGGGGGCCCCAGAGCTGAACGCTGTACTCCAGGTGGGGTCTCACAAGAGCTGAGTAGAGGGGCAGAATCACCTCCCTCGACCTGCTGGTCACGCTTCTTTTGATGCAGCCCAGGATACGGTTGGCTTTCTGGGCTGCAAGCGCACATTGCTGGGTCATGTTGAGCTTCTCATCAACCAACACCCCTAAATCCTTCTCCACAGGACTGCTCTCAATCCATTCTCCGCCCAGCCTGTATTTGTGCTTGGGATTGCCCTGACCCATGTGCAGGACCTTGCACTTGGCCTTGTTGAACTTCATGAGGTTTGCATGGGCCCACTTCTCAAGCCTGTCAAGGTCCCTCTGGATGGCATTTGCTAATGGAGCTTTTGCAGGCTTCTCAAGTGGTATTTCTGTGCTTGCCAAAGCAGATCAAATTTGCCTTTGATGTTATTTGGGGTGTTTTTTGCCAGGATGGCTGCAACCCTGGCAGTGATAGTGGGGAGGGACTGAGCTGCCTTCCTCACCCCATGCCATCCTTCTTCCTATACAGGGGCAGGTGAGCAGTGCAGACTTCTAAAAGCCAGGGCAGAAAGCTCTTGGGCCCTTCCCTAGGGTGCATGAAGGACCCATGAAGTAAACCCACACCTGTGGGTTTTACTGTGGTTATTTTCTCCCCTCTCTTCTCCTTTTACATCCGATCTTTTGTAGGTATTGCTGTGATCAAGCCCACTGTAGCTCTGCGGTTCTTGGTGAAAGACTTTTCTTAACTAGTTTTAAGGACCAAGTCTGTTGGAGTTAGGCCTGCCTCCTATACACTGTTACATTTCTTGCTACAGCACCATACTCCCTCTGCAGAAGCTGCTTGAAAAGAAAAGAAAAAAAAAATATCTGAAATGGTTCTATTTTTTGCATGCCTTTTTGTTAATTTGCACTATTAACCAGGATAAATCATTACTGTTTTTAAGTGTCTGTGGTCACATAAATATGCACTTGTGACTCCCATTAATTCTTACCAGTCTGAAATACTGACAAAAATATATGAGCTGGGAATACCTGAGTCAAAACTGTAATTTAGTTGAGTCTTTTTAATGATACATTCTGGATAGCATCATATAACTGGTGACAGAAATAAGCCAACTCATATTCACCTAAAATAACTATTCCTTGATTCTTTTTAGACTGTCAAAAGACTAGAGGAGAAGAAGAAGAAGGAGGGATTTGGAAAAATAAAGTCTGTAATTTTTCACCTGCAGTTTTGTACCCATGGTCAACTTAAAGGGGAAAAAAAAAAAAAGAAAAGAAGGAAAGAAAAGAATTAAAATCTTGGTGTGACCGATAGATTGCAGATGTTGCTTTTTTTTCCCCAGCCTGTACCAGGGAGTAAAATCTCTGCCTTCTGTCTTTTTCACCCCGAACTAGTAAGAGTTTGTGGATGCGAGATGAGAAGTTTGGGTGAGGCCTTAGTGTGGACTGGCCATGTTGTGAAAGTGCCACGAAACAGCCTATCTTCAGGGGCTGCCTGTCCCAGATGGTATCACCTGGCTATTGGTTTTAGAAAACAGAAAAGCTTTGTGGGTCTCGACATGCAACTTTGTACGTGGCAGGGAGTGGGGCTGGTTTAGCATGAAGGGCAAGTGCCAAGCCATGTCGGAATTTTTTCATGAGGAGCTTTAAATGATAAATGCTATTTTAAGTGTAGAATTAGGAGCACTAATTACGGCTGATGCATTATTTCATAATTTTTATTTCCAACATTGCACAGTGCTTGGATTTCTCCAGCCTTTGCTATAGAGCTCTTTTTTGACTGCATAAGCAGAAGATGGCAGATTCAGAAATCAGCTGTTTCCCTAATGAATTCAGAGAAACTCACGTGGAAACACTGACTCTTAAGGCTCATTTTTCATTAATGTGGAGGGGACTGGAGTTCTGACCATATAAAGGTAAAAGCAGGTGTTTCTCCAGGGCTATATTTGGCTTCTGCAAGGGTTACACACACAGAAAACATATTGGGATCATTCTGTATGTAACGTGTTATCAAAGCTTTACGTTATAAATCTGTTGCCTTTTGGAAATGAGAAAACAAAATGTGACGTGAGGATCGGAGGGGTCAGGAATAGGCCCTGGTACTAGCAAAGCCCTGTGTTTGCTGTAATGTATTCCCTTCACTTCTCCCACTTTCTCTCATTATCTTGTTTGTTATGTGTAGCTGAATAAGCATGTAACCTCTAAGGCTGTGGAGCAGATCATTAGGAGTTACTGATTAACGCCACGTTTCAGTAGCAGATCCTGAGTTCTTCTTTTTACAAACTGAAGGGGTCTGGCTTTATGATTTTTTAATTAGAGTGTAAATATTGCAGCCTCATAAACTGCTTGATTTATAGATGACAGCAAAGTTTGCACTTTGGGTAAGGACATGGGAGGCTTCAGATGTACAGTTTCAGTGCCCCTGTTTGCCTGTACAGCCATCCTGTTCTTTTGCCTTTGCTGCACGCATCCTACCAGCCTTACTGATAATTCCCGTGTGTCATTTCTTTAAACTGGCAGGAAGACTGAAATTCCTTTTTATGTTTTTAAGCAAAAGGAGGACACTCATACTGTACATTTTAACTGATGAAGTCAGAGAAAAAAGTTGGAGTGATACTGTCACTGTCAGCCAACAAGGTGAGCTTAAAAATTGATGTTCATTATGAGGATTCCAGAGAAGTTGGGCCAAATTCATCACTGAGCATCACTGTAAATGTCAGGTATGAGAGAAGTGCTACATCGAGATTGACAAAGATCCGAGGTGTTGGTGGGTGATAGAAGGATATTTCCGATATCCCTAATGCAAAGTTGTTACCAGGTTTTCAAGGATGGAGACTGTTTCATCCCAAAGAAGGGAAGTCCTGCCTTTCTCAGGCAATCCATAGAACTTGGCTTCCATGTGCAGCACAAGTTAGGAAATTCAAAAGTAGAGGGAGTGATATTAATTTTAACTGGGCTTGAATCAGCATTAATAACCAATGGGGCACCTAAAATCCTCAGCAGTTGTTGCTCATCAGAAGCTAGGACTCATCCCAGGCGGCAGGGTATTTGGCCAACATCTCTGTCCTTGGAGTGGAGAAAGACTTTACAAACACTGAACTTCTGTTCTTTTCCCTGTGGATCCTCCTTGCTCTGTCTCCACAACCGAACTTCTTCTCCATCTTGCTGTCAGCACTGTTAAGCTTGTATGGGGATGACTCAGCCCTGGATGGCTCTCAGGTGCAGTAATCCACCAACAGAGGCCTAATTATTTGCACAGGGGTTTTGCAAACCCTCCTTCCCTACTAGCATGCCTTGCCTCTTTCCATCTCGCACATCCTCCGGAAATTCTTATTGCCAGTACTGCCAATAGGATTTGTTTTTTGGGATTTTGGGGGGAGGTATTTTGGGAAGGCTTTATGTCGTGTTGTGAGGAATTGCTCTGTCTGCCTTTCTTTGCTGGGCTGTTTTGAGGCCCCTGTACCCCTTACGCAGTCTTTCTGCATCATGCCGGCAGCCCTGGGCTGTGGGCAGGGGCTGGAAGGGCCCAGGGCATTGTGGGTTTGCCTCTCTCTGGGCGTGCAGGAGCAGCATAACCCCACCTGAAAGCTCTTGGTGAGAGAGACAGAGAAAGCTAAAGCAGACAGTCTTCCATAATATATACTTGATTAAGAGTGACTTTCTGTCCCCAAATGCACTGCACAGTGTCTGCAGTGCTGGGATGGTCAGGACATAGCAAACGGAACAAAACCCGGTTTTATTCTGCTCTGGCAGCTACTCTGAGTGACTGTCTGCAATCAGCAGCCTGTGAGAAGAGTTATAAATTCTCCTTCCCACCACTTAGCGGTGCCTTTCTTGGTCCCCACACTGGTCTCTTCCCTTCTCCAGCACCAGTGACCGCTCCTGTCTCAGACCAAACTGCTGGGAGAAGAGGCGGCCAGCTCCTACAAGCCAAGAGCCCAGCTTCAGAATTGAATGCTTTCAGAAAATGTTGGCGCTCTGTTCGCCTTCTTTTCTCTGTAGTGAGAAGACTAGAAACATAATTTTTCTTTAATGATATCCAAAACAGTGATGAAATCCAAAAACATGCCACAGTGTCAGATTCACCTCTCTCTGCTGGAGCTGTACTTGTTTTACTACAGGAAGTATTTTGTGGCTCTACAGCAGCAGCCTGGGTTTGTTGCCAAAGGCCCAAATACTGAAGTTTGGGGGGGGTGGGGGCAGGTCATCAAACTTGTTGAAAGGCCTTTCAGTGCAAACTTGATGTCAATGGCAATTACATGTATGTTTACAGATTATGGCTCCAATCCCATCCTGGTAAATGTTTTCGCACATGGTTAAATCTGCATGTGTAATTGCCTAGAGAATAAAATCAGAAGTGGTGAATGTAGGAAGATAATAACTTGAACTGAACTGTTTTCTTGTTCTGGTTTAAATTTGAACATATTTGACCCTTGTGAAGTCAAAAGTTCACCTCAGTCATGACCATTATTGAGTTTGGATTCTGTTTAGGAGAAACTGTGACTCCAAGTACAGCAAAGGGTCAGAGGACAATAAATCCAATAGAATAAATAAAGTGATAAATGAAGCAGGCAGAGAGACAGAAAAGTGAAAAAATAACACGTATTGGGTGAGTTCATGGTTTCTATGACGTTGAAAGGTGTTTTGCCACTGACTGCACTGGGGCTGGGATTTCTTTTGTAACACCTGGTTCAAAATCCCTGGAATTCAACCAGGATGTTTCTATTACCTGTAGTGCTCCTGTGTCACTTATAATGAGCTTTAATTTGTAGCTCAAATGTATGCTGTAGCTCCCCGTAGCCCTTAGCTGCAACAGGTAGCAGCCCAGTCTTTCTGGGGTGGAAAAAAAAAAGTGAAATTACGGAGAAGAATGGCTTTTCCTCCTCTTCGTGTTTCTCCCCAGAGGCTTCAGAGCCTCAGATGCGGTTATCTTCGCAACCCAGTTTCTTTGTGACCCAATTTCTTTTGTGTTGATTGAGCTCCTCTGTGATACAAATGAAGCCAGCACCAAACATTTTACTACAAATTTCATGTAAAAAAGGACTGAGAACATTTCAGTGCATGTGTGTGCCTACAGTCTTCACTGTCCTCAGCAGAAGTTCTTGTGTTGTCAGCACTGAATTTGAGCATTGAATTGGGGTGTCCTAAAGGTGAAGCCCAGTTTGCTTTGCAAGACGCATTGCATTTTTCCTGGGCTTCCAATAAAGGAAGCAATTTGGCTCAGTGTCTTTACTTTCAAAAGCCCAGACTTACATCAAGTGCAAAAGTTACGTAGGGCCAAAGCTGCTCCAGGGACGTGTAAAATGATTTAATTCTGCTGTCTGCAAAGGAGCAAGAGAGATTAGTAAGAAATACAGATTTGTCTGATAGTTTACAAAGCACTTCAATACCTTTTGGGCTGAGACATCAGGGCTTATATTAATTGTCAATATTTTGGTATTCTTGAGATCCTAGTACTTCACAGTTTAAATTGTCACAAATTCACCCATCATCAGCATGTAAGAAGATTTCCTTTTTTTTTTCCCTGCAGTAATTAAACTGAGCAGATTCCTGCTCTAATTCTCCTGAGTTTATTTTACTTGGAATTATCCACCTTCTTTCAAAAGTACAAAGATTAATTGAACAGGAACATACCAACAACTTGTAAAAAGAATTAAAAATCAAAGTTTCAAGCTTTAATATTTACTTCTAAAGCATGCGGTGTTTAAAAAGCAAGATAATTTCACTGAATTCCTTAAGAAGTGTTTCTAGTCTATCAAAGAGACCACACTTGATGGGTTAAATACTTGGAAACAGAAGGAAGCGCTCCAACCATTGCAGAAAGTCCGAGGTTTTAAAGAGAGACAAGTAGTTGAAATGCTGCTTTCAAGTTGGGTCTGGGTATTCCAGCTCAGAGACATTTCTCATTGTCAGTAAACTAAAAATGGAAAGAAAAAAATCCAAACCCTGCAAAGGAAAGAAAGAGAACCTGAGTAAGTGATGATTTATCTGATAACAAAAATCCTGCTACCCCAATCATTCATGGTTTATTTCTTTGGCATGCAACGTTTAAGAGAAACCCACTGAGCGCTAGTAATTTCAATATTGTGAAAGCCAAATCCTTCATTTAAACTTTTGAGACAATTTTTCCATTTACTTCTCTGCCACTCAAGCAAAGAGCAGGAATCATAAGCTCACTCATACCAGTTCACCTCATCAATTAGAAAAGAGACAGGAGTTGCTTCCAGATGAAAAGGGGATGCAGCAGAGGAAAAATATGCTGGAAAATCAAAATAGATTGCCTCAAATAACTTCTGGATAGTGTTCCAAGCTTGGGTTGGCCACACTGAGACGTCCCTAAACTTTGGGAAAGTCGAGATTTGGAGCTGCTGGTTGGGACAGGATCATCAGAGAACTGGAGAATATTGTACTTAATTAAAGAAATTGACGCAGAGAACAGAGCCAGCAGTTTGTCTTGTTTAAAATAATGAAATCATAAATTAATACACTTTAACCAAAATTTGAAAACCTAAAACCCAAACCCAAATTTTAAGTTCGTGCTTGCTGCCGAAAGTGCCATTTGATACTGTGCAGTTAGTACAAGCAGCAAGAGTATGGCTGATGAGTCCTTCATGTTGGCATAGGAAAGTTACATGCAGAACATGGTTTGCTTGGTTTTGTTTTAACACCATCTTTGGGAGCTGAAAAGTTATATGGTATTAGAATAAAACCTTAATGAAACAGAGTGAAAATTTGTATGGTTTCTGAGGTCTCTGGTGGGAAAGTTGTTCGCATTTGATAAATCAATTCCCAAAGTAAGGTAATTGGAGAAAATTGTGGTGTAATCCTCAACAGAAACACGTGTTTCTTATGCAGCAGAGAAAACAGTGTTGCCTGAAATGTTCCTTTAAGGGGAGAAATGTTTCCCTATTTCATATCAGGTTTACAAGGGTTTTGGATGGACAGTTAGTCAAGCCATTCTTACTGTTCGGAGTTGAAACAAGCGAAGCCATGTCCTCCCACTGAAAAGTGATCACTTATGGGCAGGCAGAGGATGTGCTGTAGCCTTCTGATGGTGGTTTTGTTGCTGTTCATTTGCAACCTACATCCATGGAGGCAGCACGTGATGGCATTGCAACTGTGCCTTTGGAGGGGACTCAGCGTTTGAGAGGGACACCAGAACAGTGGCTGTGAGTTGTGTTTCTTTACTTCCACTGGGGATGAGCAAAAGGTGATGCTAGTGATGATGAGAAGAATGAAGGGAATCTCTTTCTTCAGAGAAACCTAAAGTTTCATAGTTTCAAAGGGCAGCCTATCTCTCCTATAACTTGAAACTATAGATCTGAAGCACATGGATTTCGTCTAGACTGGATGTGAAACAAAAGCTAGAAGGTATAATTGTGCTGAATATGATGCTAGTTTTCTTACTTTTTGTTTTCTCTTACTCTTCCATTTCTTCTGGGAAAAGATGTGCTGGACGTCCATTAGCTCAGCAAATCCAACTTTCGGTCAACCTTTATCCTGAACTTTAAGAGGCAGATATACAAAACATTATCGTGAACTATTCCCATAAGAAATCTAGTTTAGGGGAAACCACTTTCATGTGGGTGCAAAGCAAGTTAGAAAAATAACCACTCAGGCTAGCTACCAGTGGCTCATTGTCAGCCTGGAAGGATGTACTGAATAAGTTTTGTCTAGGACCCTTTCCACATTTGCATTAATGATTTGGATAATGAAATGGATATTAAACTTACTAAATTTGCAAATGATGCCAAGCTGGGAGGGTCTGCAGGCATGTTGTTGGACAGGATTAGAATTCAAAATTACCTTGATGAATAGGAGAAATGGCTTGAAGAAGATACAGTGCATTCAGTGAGACCAAATGCCAAGCTCTGAGCACAGGTGGAAATGAATACTCTGACAAACACAAGCCAGGAAGCGCCTGTGTTATGAGGACTTTGAGAGGACTTCAGCAGATGAGTAGCTGAACACAAACCTGCTTTGGAGGGAAAAAACAACCATGTTGAGGGCAGGGAGGATGGCATGCATTTTGAGGTGATGAAGGGCATTCATCTCCTTTGCGAAGCATTGGTGAGACTGTGGCTCTGGTGGCATGCTCACTTTTAGATGTGATAAGGAGAAAAATGTGCACCAGTGGGAGAGGTTGCAAAGGGAGCAAGGAGACTGATCGGAGGTTTGCCAAATGTGGCCTTTGAAGACAGACTGAACATGTTAGGGTTGTTTAGAGTAAAAAAGGCTGAGGGTGCATGATCACAGGCATTGAATATATAAAGGGAGGCTGCACAGAGAAAAGGAATCACTTTTCCTGTGTCTCCTTGACACAGAAGAAAAAGTAGTGGGATTAGACTGCAGCAAATAAGAATAAATTAGATAATGGGGAGCACATCCTGACAGTGTGGACTGTTAAGGGCTCCAGGAGGCTGAAGAATTGCAGGCTCTGAGAACTTTTATTGAATGGCTGGGTAAAGATGATCCCTTTTCAGAGCATCCCATGAACAGGATGACCTTCCTAAGACCTTAAGTTCCTAAGCAGTGAAAAACTGTATTCCTAGGGAGTTTACTTCAGGAAAATGCCAGTGAAGAAAGTTTTCCAAAGAAATCGCCCCGTCACCAGCCCTGTTAGAGGAACGTTAAAGTGCCTACACCTGCATGGAGCTAGACAGTGGTGTCCGCCATGCAGCCATATTAGCACAAGTGGTTGTGGCAATAGCGAGCTTTGCCTGCCATCTGCCCTGACCTTGTTGGTCTGTGTGGACAGGGGATGAAAGCACATGAAGCTACTTACTTGCTGCAGCAACAAGGAGAGAAAAAGGGTGTAAGGGAAGAAGACGCTTGCTTTGTACACTCATCTTTGATACATACCATCACCTAATAAATACCTCTCTGGAGCAAGAGGGACCATTTATAGCCTGGTACATCTCCAGTTTATAGCTCTTGCAGAGGCACTGCGGGTATCGCTCCTTGCTCTCTGCAGGAATCTAGCATTGTAAACCAACCACTTTGGACTAGAAAGAAAGAAAAGACAAAACAAAACAGGTTTTCCACATGACAGTGTTGTTCATATCCCCTACAGTGAAAATTAAATGTAAAATTATGGTTTTTGAAGATCAAGAAATGACACAATGGAAGAGTATAATAGAGTGTAAATAGAGGGTAAATGGTAAACTAGCAGTGCAGTGCTAAATGAAAGATTTCCTTTCCTTCAAAGGTAATCCCTTCCAGAGTGAGATACACCACTTTACCTTGAGACTCTGTTTCGTTTCATGACATTTCGTCTTTAATTTTTGCTATAGCTTTGTTTCACTGTGTGCAGTATGGATTCATCTTGTGCTTTCCAAGTGTGTTGAGCAGTTTGTGTGCATCTAGCACAGAAAAATCTGTGGTATTAATTGAGAGAGAACTTGATCACATAATAAAAGGTTGTGAGTTACATATGTGCATGATGGATGAGGCTGGGATTTTCCTGTGCAGCCTAACTTTTGCATTTTAGGCTTAAAAGTGCTTAAGTTTACACCTCCGGTCTTGAGGTAGTAATATCGAGTGGCCTGATACCAAGATCAGTGGGGCCATACAGCAGTCAACGACAGCTTGTTCACTGCCTGTTCTGTGAGCAGGCTCTTGGGCACAGTGGTTGCAGAAGCAAGTTTGGAGTCTGTTTATTAAAGGAGGAGTCTCCACCAGCACTGTGGTATCTTTGTCTGAGGAGATCCCTTTTGCAGAGGTCGTAACTGCCAACTTGTCAGGTATTTCCTGGAATTGTCAGTCTCTCTGGGGTGCAGCAGACTGTGGTGTGTAAAGCCACAACACTGGCATATCACTTACGTAGTTCTGCTAGACTTAGCCTCTCCGTGAAGTATGCAAACTGTCTCAGTCTTGTGCAGGATTTGCATTATCTGATGATCACTATGTATGCTATGGTCCATTCGCCTTTGCAAATGCTGTTTAAATATAGCATCCATAAATAAATGTTAAATAATTCATGAACATAATTTTGTAAATTCTGCTAGGCCACACCTCTCTAGGGGCATATTTATGAACATGCGTCAGCCTGGAATCAATGTGTCTGCCAAGCGCCCTACCTCTGAGGCAGAATTCCCATATCTAGCCCAAAATGCTGCAAACGACTCTGATTCCACTTCACTAGTCATCCATCATACTGTCACTTTAATTCAGATGCTGCTACTTGTTTTAATAACATACATCTTACACAAAGAATATTGCTAACACAAGATTCTTGAGGTAGATTTTTACAACCTCATAAAATGGTATTAACCCTTTGATCCCTGATATTCTTTTCATACAGCTTTTTTTTATGCTTATCAATAACCTGTGTTCGTGGGGTCTATTCATGCTGGAGAATCCGACATCAATCACTGCAGTAAAAATATTATTCCTCCAGCATTACCCTAAAGAATTATGGAAAGAATAAAAGTGTTATTGCAGGAATTATTTAGCAAACAATAGATGGATAAAATGTATTATGGTAAGTGTTAAATTATATCACCTCATTACAGGAAACTACCTGAGATAGCACAGAAGGTAGTTCAGTGCTTTTTCTAAGTAGTTCAAAGAGAACAATAGCAGAATCCCACAAAAGGTTTTACTACGAAACCCTGGAATGACAAGGCAAATGATGTATTATCAAATAAAATGATAGTTTAGAGGGGAAAAAAAAAGAAAATTCTACCTGCATATTTCTGAGTTGCACCTGGAGATATTTTGGGAGTGAGGGGAAGAGAATAATAGTAAATTACAGTTAGCTGCTTAACACCCAAGTATTTAAGGGGCTTAATTTTTTTTTTTTTTTTTGCATGTCTTTATAGAAAAACCTTCCTCGTTGTAACAGAGCAACATGGAACGTGCAGCTTTAAAAAATATTTTGCTTCTATTCCAAATAAAGAACGTGCTAAGTTATTCCTTTCTTCCTTGTCCCTGCTTTTTCTTTTTGCGGTCAGCACCAGGAATTAGAAGAGATTTTACTGAAATACTTGATTAAACCAATTACTAAAATCATGCCCATATTTCAGGTATTATTAAGGATATCTAAACAAGGTTGGGTTCCGTGATTTCACCAAGTAGACTCTTATCAGTTAATGCAGATTTTGGGGGGGGGGGAGCATAATGTTATGCTGGGCTCATGGGATTCATTTGATCAACATGATTAAATTATTTCCTTACTCAGCTAGAAGGAAATTACTAGTAACCAGACATTATGTGTCTGTTAATTATGTGCAATAAGGTTCTCTGCTATCACACCAGCTCTTGCATTCATGTTCTGTGTGTTTTAAAGGCATTCTCATTTTTTAAATCTAAATATTGAAAAGGGACAGCTATAATTTTCTTTATTTAATAAATATCTAAAGTGCCAAAAAGCACTTGCAAGAAGCAGCTGTTTGTCCTTGGTGTAATCATAGGCAAGTTTGTGGAGATGACATGCTAGCATTTCACATGTTTTGGGTCGCCCCCACCAGGATTTTTTTTTGTGTTGCAGTCATTCATTTTTTAAGTTGGATCGTTTATTATTGTAAGGATTGTGAAGGAGAGATTGCCAGAAACCTGTAATTTTGCTTCAAATAGTTAATTTCCCTGATGTGAGGTCTGCTCACCTATACGTTGTCTTTGTGCAAGATCTACATTCTGCTCTGATGCTGCCCAATCTAGGATTTCAAAAGGATTTTTTATAAAGGAAGAAACAACATATGGTACAAGAAGGGCCTTATTCTTTTTCTAATGAAATGATGGGCTTCTGTTTCATATTAAAGTGTTAATAGGTCTGAAATTAGGTCTCAAAAAAAGAGAATAGTGCTTTTAAAATTCTTAATATGATTCATTATCTGCAGTCAAAACCAGATGACATTTATTTTTATCCAAAAAAAAAAAAAAAGGCAAGCCAGAGGAAAAAAAAAATCCTGGTTCAGGCTCTGATTTATTGAACAGAAAGCTCTTTAGAATCAGAGCTTGGGCTGGAGGCTGGAGGTTTTGTTTGAGTTTGAGAACCTTCATATGTTTATGAAATCTAAACAAATATTTCAAAGAAGGTGGTGTCACATTTGAAGTAAGTGATCCTATTAGGCACTGGGATACGGCTGCTTTGTTGAAGGACTGGGCAGCATTTTATGTATGATAGTGCTGTGTACCGCTAATATACCGAGACATTACTTTCATCCGAAATGCCGATAGGACTGAACTTCTCTCATGCACTTTGGCTTTCAGTGTTAATAATGAATGAATAAAGTTCAGAGGATAGAAGCTAAATGGATATTGTGCTTTAAAAGAGTGAATTTTAACTAACAGCATGCCAAGCTATTCAGAAACGAGCAAAAGGCAGAAAATGGACATATTTATTGGAGTGGATGGGAATGCTGTAATGAGGCATTTGTATGAGTTATGCTGGCATAAAACACTATAAATTTCAATAAAATTGAAAATACATGTTAATTAGAAATAACGAAGGTTAGATGACATTTCCTTGATTACACGGTTTGGGGTGCATCTTTTTTTGCCACAGTTAGCTTCCATAGGATAGCTATTTCTTCCACACCCTGTTATTTAATATCATTATCTTACTTTGTCTGCCAGAAAAGTAAGCATGAGACTAATGTTTTTTGTAGATCCTGGGCACTTCCAGTAGGCAGTCTAGAAAGTACCTTCTCTGGAAGCATCATCCAGATAATGTCTTCAGACTTTCTTTATCTGATTATTACAAACCACCAACCCACAGTGATAGTGGTCACTCTTGACCAACAAAACTTGTTAGTGGTCCAGATCCTCAGTTACTGTCAGTTAGCTTCAATATTACAATGTCAGCTCATGTCAACAGCGGGTCTGGCTCAGAACAGTCATCAGCACTTGTAGCACGTAGAAAATGGCAGCGAAGAGCAAAAACATCCTGAAGTTTCATGCAACCTATACCAATGGCTTCTCTTCCACGCTCTGCCTCCCACCTCCAGGTGCTGTAATTGCTTACCCCAGAACACCAGGCACTTAGAGATGCTCTCAAACGTGTGTGGAAATACAAAGCACGGTTGTATATAAGTAGTGCTTGTAATCAGCTGTGTCAGTCACAAAAAACCTATCCTCAGCACTTTCTGATGGATACAAAAAGAATTATACAGCGAAGAGCTAATCCCAAAATGATGTGCATGTATGTGCAGAGGTATGTCTGACATTCATATTAATACCAAATGAGTTCATCATGATTAATGTTATTACATTAAATATCAAAGGAATTAATAATGATTAGACCATTATTTTAAAGGGTTACCAACATGACACTGGCTTATTTTTTAACAGCTGTAGACAGTTGGGTTTGGACTTTTTTCTCTCTGCACATTTCCAGTCCTCACCTCCTTCAACCAAATATACTCACTTGGAATTTCATACGTTGAATTTATGATTTTATGGCTGTGTTTCCTGCCAGGGCTAAATCCAAGTCCTGATGAAGTTGTTAGGACCTTTTCTATTCACTTCACTGCTGCAAAAAGCTGAGGCCTGATCCTGATTTCCCTAGACTGACAAGCAGTTTCTATGGGCTTCATTGGACTTTTATATACCCCCTTGATACTATGAAAAGGCTGAGAATATTAGTTAGAATTTGGGGGGTTTTTAATATTTAGCACAGAAAGAAGGTTTCTGTGTCATACCTCAGGTTCTTTTCATCTTCCCACAAAAGTAAAACAATTCAATTGAACAGTGAACAAGCCAAACATGTAAAATGTTCCTAGAATACTCTCTCTCTGCATGAAGATGAGTCGCACCAAGACTTCAATGAGTCACTTGGCCTTGTTGCATGCTGCAGGCCCACATATTGGAATAAACCAGAACTGGGACAGGAAAAGGTTGCAAATAGTCGGCTATGAAATTTAGCCATGCATAGTAAACATGATGGCCTGAACTAGGGAATAGCCACCCATCACAAAATGATTCTCTTTGTGCTGCAGCTTGCACCTTGTACGTGGCAGATGCAAAGACAAAGAGGTTCTTGCTTGCTTTCTATCCTTCATCATCCTGGTTTTTAATGAAAACTGAATTTTCTGTTTTTACAGAGGATCTTTTCTTGAAGGACTGTGCATTATGTGCATTCTTTTTCCTTTTCCAGAAAAATTGCCTTCAAAGAGATCAATAAGAAAGTCCAAGTTACATGTACAGTATTATGCTTTAAATAAAACTGGCTTAACTGGGGTAAAAAAACCCCAGTAAGATGCAGACTTTGCAAGTAGGAAAAATGCCTGAACCAGATGATCAAGAGGTATGTGTTTTATAGGAATGACTGCCAACACTTGGGTAATACACTGTTTCTTGATGCACAAATAGTATTATATTCCACACTTTTAATGAAACTAAAGAAGCCAAAAGTTCTCATAAATTATCTATTCAGTAGAAACCGCTAAAACCTACTAAATCTGTTTTGAAGTACTAATATTTCATAGACAGTATTTAAAAATAGTACATATCAAAGTGTGTGATTTATAAAGGGGAGAAAGCAAATATTTTTCCATTTCTAATTTGAAATTCTTGGATAGAAGGATAAATCTTGTAACATTTGTCTGCTCTCTACTTTTTGTCTGCTGATTTTTCACAGGCCTTAGCTAAGATTAAATTGCTGCTTGATCAGCTGCTGCTGATTAGTCAGTTCAACCCATTCACAGAAAAGTATATTAGGAGTCACAGTTTGTCTGTAATTTCTTTTTCTGTTTTAATTGTTAAGAATTTTTCTAGTGGTTGCTTTGTAAAATGGTAGCTTGGGATTTTCATTTAGACTTTTGTTCTGCAGTACAAGAAATTAAAGAAAAGAGAGGATTAAACTGATTGCCAGAAGCCCATTTATTATAATGTTGCTTTTCCCATAGGTTTTCCTGTTGTTTCCAAGGTGTACCAACCTCTTCAGCAAAATATATATATATCTGTATGTTAGGAAATTAAACATGTCAGGGACCATTCTGTGGCATTGAGGCTCTTGGGAACAGAGCTGCCCACTTGCATATTGTTATACACTTTTGCCTTCAAAATTAAGATGGTCACATGGAGGCTGCCTATTGGGAATGGTCCTTGATCTATGAAAATACCTGGTCCTTGCCAGGGAGTTGGCCACGGGAATGGTGGATAGGTTGGGCCAAAACATAAGGGATGGGACTAATGACTGAGCAATATAGGAGGTGGAGCTGCTGCTTTTAAAGCCTGCAAGTACCTTAGTGTGCTCACTGCATATTTGTATCACTCTTGCTGCCAAATGCTGGTTCAAACCCGGATTTTTCTACTTCCAAAATTTGGCTCTGTGTTCACTGTGTCCATTTTGCAGCCTTGCGTGCTGATTTCTCAGAAGTGTGATAGCTTTTTCTTTCAGTTGATGTCAGTGGACAACAGCAGTACTTGCTGCCTCTAAAAATCTTGTCATAGAAGTCTGAATGTGAAGTTTGGGGTCAAAGTCCCCCGTTTATAACCCCCTATTTAAGTCTACACTTATATCTCACAGAAGGCATAAACATTAAGGTGTGTATTGTAGTGCACAAACTTCGAGAAGGATGATTTTCTCTACCAGATCAATATATACCACCCTGAAAAATCTAAGCCCAGCTGTATTTAGCCAGGTCTGTATACTACATATGAAATACTCTCTGAACTGGGGATTATTATAAAATATAATGACAGTAAAATAATGTGCAATGGGGTCTTTTGTGTAGAATAATTTACATGCTGGAGAGATGTGGCCAGTCTTGTCAGTAGTGGTAGGGTCAGATATCACTGTTTTTGTTGTTCCTCAGTTATGTCTGAATTTCTTGGTTGTAAAAATACTTGTAAAATGTATATACAAATAAAAGATTGTACTTTCAGGTCTGGATGGTGTGCAAGTGGTGAGCTGACTGAAGAAAAGTGCAACTGTGTGTATGTGCTTTGAAAGGTACGTTGAGATCTACTGGTATGTTGTACAAAGACAAAGTATTAAGTCTGCTAGGAGTATTTTGTAATTACTACAATGTAAAATCAAAACCCTATGTGTATGCTTTACTTCTGGTTAGTCATTTGTTTTGCTGGAGGAACGTCTGGTGGTTCCTGGCAGATTTCTGTCCCCTGCAGCAGTAGGCTCAGTGCAGGGAGGATACCTCAGAAATATGTCCTGCTTGATTGCCACCAGGACTGTGGCATAAGGCAACAGGTTGGAGAAGGCTGGGCTCACCTACCAACGTGGTGAGAGAAAAGGGTATGTCCAGGCTGGTAAGTCTCAGGGCTTTGCTTGCCTGGCTGGTGCCAAGTGTTGGTTACCCAAACTCTTTCAAGGACCATGGAGGACATCAGTATGAGTTGTGCCACTGGCTTCAGGGGAGGGAAATACTTCGTAGCTCCAGCACTGGTCAAAGTTTATGTGATAGAGGGAAGTTTAAATGTGTAATAGTGGCACTGAACCTCTTTGTGTCCATTGCTTGACAGAAGACAGGAAGGTGACTGCAGCCTTGGCTGGTGCCATGTGCACATGGGCCGAGCACCCATGGGGCTGGGCCCACAGTCTCCCCATGTGTCAACAGGCTTGGCTGCCCCTGTTGCCTTCCCTACAGCGGGTCAGCGAGACTTATAGCAGTCTAAACTGGGAGAGTGTTACCTACTTAAACTGTTTTTCTGACTTAATAAGAATTTTTCATCTACAGCAAGCCATTTTAAAATATTGTCTATACACAAACAGTCATTCTGAATAATAGGCCTGCACACAGTAAATGTCAGCTCTTTAAATCACAGAGGACTTCGGAAGCGGAGTAGAGAATGCTGCATAACAGTTTAAACTTCAGCCTCCCATTTATTATGTATGTGTTTATAAATCTCTGAGGGGCACTCTTTTTCCTCCTGGGAAGCCCAAAGGAGCAGAGTTGTTTGTCAGCCCGGCTGGGTGGTGTGCAGTGCCATGGTTGCTCCTTTGCATTCTGACCCCATTTGGTTTCAAGGTTGGTATCCAAGATTGTGCCTGAGGAAATTTTATTTTCTTTTCTCCTAACAGCAGCATATAGGACCTTTTGTTTCCAGGAAGATAGTACCAGGAGAAAAAAAAGTGGCGAGGGGTCAGCAGCACAGTGTTGTGGTGTGTTTTCTTTTTTAAGCTGAACATGAGTGATCACCACCTTTAGAAAAGGCCTCTCTGTTTGTCACAGAGGAAGAGTGTAAGGGTATCTTGCACAGCAATGGCTTTGAAAAATTTCTCCAGCATTCCCATCTATCTTGGTTAGTATGAATACTTTAGCATTAAATGGAGAAAAGGAGAATCCATCAATAGTTAATAACTGACCTTAAGATAGGAATTCAAAGTTCACTACAATTAAACCCAAGTGTCAGCAGAACGCACAAGGGAGACTATCAATATATTTGACTATACCTACCCATAGATAGCAGATTTAAATTCTATAAGGGAGAGGACTGTGCATTATTCCTAATAAAAAAACATATCCTTGTACTGTCTTATATCCCAGACAAAACATAGAAGTTCTGTGTTATGAATGATAGTGGCAGAAAACATACTGAAGAGCAAATGTGATTCTGGATGGAATTTCATCACATGACTCTATTGTAAACCAGATGTTTGTCAGATTCAGTGGGAGAATGTATCCATCTTTAAATTTTTAATAAGGTTATGTAAAGGATTAAAAGCAAACATTTACTATGCACAGGATTTAAAGATAATTATATTTCTCTTAAATTTGTTATTTGCTTGGTAGATCATTAAAAATATTTACATAATCTATCTATGGTGCAGTGCACCTCATGGATGGCTTCTTTCATTACGATGTTTGATGTACATCTACAGCATCAGAAAAACAAAACATAAAGAGGCTGTTCCACAGACATAAACAATACTTGTGATGTAAAAAATATGCTCTATTATTAAAAAAAAAAAAAAAGCTGCAGCCAAACATAGGAGTTATGGGGTAAGATTCTGATGCTTGGAGGAGAGAATTACATTTCCCTATGGAAAGCAGTGCTGGCCTCACCCCAAGGGGAGCTGGCTCTGGGTAGACGGTAGATATGTTGTTACTCTTGCTGCTGCAGCTGATTTCTCCTTCGGTTTCTCTCTCGTTCTGAGGAAAGAAGAGGGAAAACAAAGCTTGAAAAAAGGGCAGAGAGATAGGAGAAAGGGAAGCTTTATTTTGTAGCTAAGACTTCATAAGAGATTACTTTGCATTTGCAAATTTGTTCATGCCAGCATTCTTGTAATACCCGTGGGCAGTTTTGTGGGGCTACATTCAAGGCCACTAATTCTCAAGAATATCTTCTCTACTGTCCTTTTTGTTGGCAGATAATTCATAAGGGGACTTCATAGCAGGGTGTATCGAGTGTACACAGAGGTATACACATAGATGCTGCAGTAGTAATAGCGTCATACTGGTGTCAAAAAAAATGCTGAACAAGCCTAAGTGAAGTTTTTTTGAGGTTTTTACATGAAATAGCATTTGAAAGAATAGGAAGATGAACAAATCATACTCCCTATTTCATTTTGGGAGATGTTCTTCCACTCAGTGGATTTCTAATTCATGGGGAACAAGGACAAAGTAAGTTAAACTAGTAAAACAGAAGAATACCTTTTCCTTTGACATCATCTCCCATGTAGCTACAGGATGTATAAGTTCACTTGAACTTTGGTTGTGATATTTTAATACACCAGCCAACTTATTGGGAATGGTAACTAATACCTATAGCACTTTAATTATTCCTGGTACCAACAAGATCTGCTGAACACAAAATCTCCACCAAGTCAGAAGGCAGTATTAGTGTTGAGATATAACGTACTAAACCCTGGAAGTAGGCTTCTGAATGTGGTGCTAATTCAACCACATTATGGACAATTTATGGCCCAGATGGATTATTGCAAATGGAAGATATTGCTGATGATCGCTATACCCACGTTAACGATGTGATAGAAACCTTGACACTCACTAGCTGGGAATTGTACTGCTGTAGCCTGCTGTCACGCTGCTCTTCTAGCTGCCTCTTCACCTCCACCAGCCCTTGTGCATAGCATAGCCTTAGAGGGTTCAGTAATGCCAGCTCAAAAATCAAGGAGATGTTATCTTTCTTGCAGAATAGTTAAGCATGCAAGAGAGATTACTAATTCAGAGCCCTTAACTATAATCTTTACTAGAAAAGACTAGGTAGCACAAACTTCTTAATGGAAGAAAGCAAAAGCTGTCTTTTAGTACTCTGAGTCACAGAACATGGGTTGTTTCTGATTTTCTGCTTGGGTGTCCTGGTTTCAGCTGGGATAGAGTTAACTGTCTTCCTAGTAGCTGGTACGGTGCTATGTTTTGAGTTCAGAGCGAAGAATGTTGATAACACTGATGTTTTCAGTTGTTGCTCAGTAGTGTTTAGACTAATGTCAAGGATTTTTCAGCTTCTCATGCCCAGCCAGTGAGAAAGCTGGAGGGGCACAAGAAGTTGGCACAGGACACAGCCAGGGCACCTGACCCAAACTGGCCAACGGTGTATTCCATACCATGTGACGTCCCATCCAGTATAGGAACGGGGAAGTGGGGGGCAGGGATTCGCTGCTCGGGGACTGGCTGGGTGTCGGTCGGCGGGTGGTGAGCAATTGCACTGCACATCATTTGTACATTCCAATCCTTTCATTATTGCTGTTGTCATTTTATTAGTGTTATCATTATCATTATTAGTTTCTTCTTTTCTGTTCTATTAAACCGCTCTTATCTCAACCCACGGGTTTTGCTTCTTTTCCTGATTTTCTCCCCCATCCCACTGCGTGGGGGGGAGTGAGTGAGCGGCTGCGTGGTGTTTAGTTGCTGGCTGGGGTTAAACCACGACATTGGGTCATGATAGGTTTGGGAGGATGATGCGTGTATATCTGTGGGAAATAGAAAAAGATCAGAGTTACTGGAAAATTGTGAAAGTCCTGAAGACTTGATCCAGAATTTTTCTGCAGCTGTCTCGCTGATACTGACTGGGCACCCCCTATCAGTGTAGGAGATCCCTCGAATGTTTAGTGAGTATATTTTAAGTATTTTTCCGGCAAAATCTCTGCATTCTGGTGGTTGGTAAGATGGGGCACATCATCAATGTCTTGGCTTCCATCTAAGCTTGAGAAAGAACATCAAGATTGCCCTGTTGAGATACAGAAATGTATCTCGAAAGCCCAAAGCAGGACAGTTGCTAAGAGGTATTTCTTGTGTTGAGTAATGTAATTTTACAGCCTTGAGATTGTCTTGGAGTATGTTACTAAGTTAAAAATGTCAGCCAAGATCAAAGCATAGTGATAAATGTATTGCTGGAGCAGAGATTCGGAGGTGAGGAGTAGGAGACCCCTCCTAGGAGACTGTGGCCAAACCCTGCGCCCACTTATCCCTCCCGCTGCCCCTGACCACGTTAGCCAATCTCATTTTAGAGATACATCACAGGAAAAGATAAAACATGAAATAGCTGAATCTGACTTACTTTGAAGGTCTGTCAAGTTTCATGTTTTTTAAGTCCTAAACAGATTTCTTTCACTTGCATCAGTCACTCTGTGGCAGGTCTACATAAATCAGAAAGCAGTCTGGGAGAAGGTCCTTCAGTTGCCAACTTGCCTGTATCACAGATTCCCGCAGAGTACATAGTTATATGTGTATATGCAGAAGAGATGTGAGATTCAGTAATCATCATGGAGTGTCGCTTTCCTCTTAGCTAAATACCCAGAGGAGCTGGCTGAAAAGGTTAGCCGTATCTGTCAGATGTTTTGGGTACAACAAAGGATCTTGTCCATTCAGTCTAAATAAGGCGAAAACTCAGCTGCATGGGTCAAACATTCCAAGTTCATTTACCAAATCACTGGGCAAATGTCACAAGTTCTAGACAGACTTAGTATGGAGCGATGCAATCTATCAATACTTAAGCATATTGGAGGGAGAGCATCATGGCTGGGAGTGTTATTTATTCAGTGAAGCACATGCTAAATTGAACAGCATGCTTTAGATAGAGAGGGTGGGGGTCTAGCACTCATCTTTCCAATGAGCTTTTTTATTTCCATGTAGAGAGATTTTATACTCAAAAGAACTGTAACAAAAGCCGTTTAGACTCACTTGCCATCCAAGTGTATTATTTCTCCCTGTTAGACTGCAAAGTCTTAAGGAAAACAAGTTTTTGCTAGTAATTTTCAGTTCAGATTGGACCTGTGTGGGCTTATAAGGTCATTCGCTTGACTGAGCAACCACGAACGTTACACAGTGGGAAGTGGGCAGGGCTAGTGCTTGACAGCTGTTCTTGGGAGTGATGGCCATATGTATCCCTTGCCACAGGACTGGTTTTCTGATTGAGATCATTCATTTGTGGAAATACTTGCCTGCACTCTGAGGGATGATGCTGTAAATTCAAAATAACGTGGAGATGCATTGGGTTTACACGGGCATGAGTGGGCTCTGCTGGTGTCCGCCTGACAGCTCCAACTGGCACAGGGTCAGTTGTTCCTCTGAACCTTTCCCTTCCACCGAAGGGTTACCACTATCAGGAAAAGGTGCAGAATAGTGTCTTCTCTAATCAGCAAGATTGCGTTTAGATACTCCTTATAAAGCTTTTTTTTATTGCCTTAGCTGTGTTGCGTGTCAGTGGGCGAGGCTTGTGGTCAGGTAATGTACAGGCACCTGTGTATGCTCAGAGGAAAGGTATTTTTCTGTCCTGGTGCCTCTGTCTCCCTCTCTCTTTCTCCCTTGGTCTCACTTATCCACTTATCTTGTAAGCTTTGTTATCACTGAGAATGCCTCTTATTGTGCTTACATACTGTGCCTATCGGAATGATCTTGTTTGAGATATCTTCATTTCACAGATGAATATAACCAAGCACGCAACAACCCTTAAAGGCCTTTGCTAAGGTTGCAAAGTGAGGTAATGTGAGAATCATGATTGTCTGTACAAGCTGAATTCAGACTTCTTGTGCATATGTGTCAAGATACAATCTTCAGTGACACATTCACTCATTATTTCTTCTGCAGGCCACTCCCCTTAGCTATCAGCCTGTTCTTTTAACTCACTTGCTCCATGTACTTTCCTAGGTCTGTAAAATAGCAACCTGAAAGAACAGAAATGCTATGCTGACAACATTCATATGAGCCATCAGTATCCTTGGGAAGTTCAGGGCCAGGCTGCACGGCATTCTGAAGTGTTTGGGGTTTACGTCATCTACCTGGACTTGTGCAAAGCATTTGACACTGTCCCACACAACATCCTTGTCTCTAAATTGGAGAGACATGGATTTGACAGGGGGACCACTCGGTGGATAAGGAATTGGCTGGATGGTCGCACTCAAAGAGCTGCGGTCAATGGCTCAATGTCCAAGTGCAGAGCAGTAAAAAGTGATATTCCTCAGGGGTCAGTATTGGGACCAGTGCTGTTTAACATCTTCGTCGGTGACATGGACAGTGGGATTGAGTGCACCCTCAGCAAGTTTGCCAACGACACCAAGCTGTGTGGTGCAGTCAACACACTGGAGGGAAGGGGTGCCATCCAGAGGGACCTTGACAGGCTTGAGAAGTGGGCCCATGCAAACCTCATGAAGTTCAACAAGGCCAAGTGCAAGGTCCTGCACATGGGTCGGGGCAATCCCAAGCACAAATACAGGCTGGGCGGAGAATGGATTGAGAGCAGTCCTGTGGAGAAGGATTTAGGGGTGTTGGTTGATGAGAAGCTCAACATGACCCAGCAATGTGCGCTTGCAGCCCAGAAAGCCAACCGTATCCTGGGCTGCATCAAAAGAAGCGTGACCAGCAGGTCGAGGGAGGTGATTCTGCCCCTCTACTCAGCTCTTGTGAGACCCCACCTGGAGTACAGCGTTCAGCTCTGGGGCCCCCAACATAAGGGGGACACGGACCTGTTGGAATGAGTCCAGAAGAGGGCCACGAAGATGATCAGAGGGCTGGAGCACCTCTCCTGTGAAGACAGCCTGAGAGAGTTGGGGTTGTTCAGCCTGGAGAAGGGAAGGCTTATAGCAGCCTTCCAGTACTTAAAGGGGGCCTACAGGAAAGACGGGGAGGGACTTTTTACAAGGGCATGTAGTGACAGGACAAGGGGTAATGGCTTTAAACTGAAAGAGGGTAGATTTAGATTAGATGTAGGGAGGAAGTTCTTCACTGTGAGGGTGGTGAGGCACTAGGACAGGTTGTCCAGAGAAGTTGTGGATGCCCCCCATCCCTGGAAGTGTTCAAGGCCAGGTTGGATGGGGCTTTGAGCAACCTGGTCTAGTGAAAGGTGTCCCTGCCCATGGCAGGGGGGTTGGAGCTAGGTGATCTTTAAGGTCCCTTCCAACCCAAACCATTCTATGATTTATTTTTAGAGGGCTAAAATCAGACAAGTTGAATCTTATTTAGAGCTATCTGTACAGAGCATACTGAATCTGTGAAGCAAATAGGTTCTCATCAGGTAGCAGTCCCATGACCAGGACAAGTCTTCACGCTCTGCAGAGCTGAGGCAGTCTCAGTAAGTGTCCAGGGCAGGTTCTTACCTACTGTCTCTGCTTCCTTGTGTGCTATGCCAAAATACATGTTTCATTGACCTTTAAAGGATTGAGACTACACTGAAGTTACTTGATACTGGGGTGCTTTCACATGAGACTGTCGATATGGTTATGTTTTGAGTTGGTTCTGCCCTATAGCTGCAAAGTATCATGGCTGTTGTGAGAGAAGAGAGTTCATCTACACGTACAGGTAATTATCACGGACATAATGAAATGTAAACAGTCTGCTCTGTCTGCAGCTTAGCAGGTGTAAAGGAGACCTGTTGTTGTTAAGCAGTCCCATTTTTCTTCAAACTCTCCATTCCCATTACGTTTTTATAGTTTTTCTTAATGAATGCTCCCCAATATCTTAGAGGTTCATAGTGACTAGCAGGGCAATTCGTGTTCCATCTGCTTTACCTATCCATGACTTTTGGGTCTTACACAGCTTTTTGCCTGCTTCCTCTCTAATAAGAAGGCTGGAGGATCTGTTCAAAGGGAGAGGATGTAATGCCATTTAATATCCAGTCCTCACATGTGGCTGGAATTTTTCCTGTTCTTGAATCCTTGCCCATATTACCCCAGAATCCACGTTAACACATGGAAACAGTGAGTAGCTTTGTAATTGTCTATCTAACAGTACAGTTAACACCAGCTTGTTTTAAAGGAGGCATGGAGTCAAGCTTGCAGGTCTGTAGGGCTTTACTAAGACTTTATTTCCATTAGTGCTCCAATCCACAGCATATGTAAATTCGTAATTTTAATCCCCACTTTTTTAACTTACTAATGAGTGATACACTAAATCCAGCCTGATTGTGCCTACTCTAGCAAAGGTGTCAAACTGCTATGGAAATAAATACAAGAATTCTTCATGAAGTAACCATCAGACATGCTGCTGTTGCTATTTGTAAAGCTGTTGTCTTCCATCAACTTGGTTTTGCACGAGGTTTTGAAAAGCCGTTCCGAATTGTGTAAGTATCTGAATATAATTGGCTTTCCAATTTCACAGCTTATCAGAAGGAGAAAAAGAGAAGGGGGGGAAACCCTGGATATTTCAAAGACAATAAGTGCATTTGATGTAATGGTCTATGATTCTGGTTTTTGTTGTTTAACCCAGGATTGAGGAAACAGATGGTAAGATTTTCTAGGAAGCTTAAAACAGAAGCCAATCTAATACAAAACTGTTCAGCTATCAGACAGGGTAAATCCATTCTGTCGCTTTCTTTTTTTTTTCCAAATCACAACCCATCAAAAGAAAGGTTTAGCTTCATAAAAAGATATTTACCAGGAAGCTTTTTGCAAAGGAGAAGGCCATGCTTTGTTAAACCAGATGCATTTTATTTTTCCTGGAACCAAGATTTATGAAAGCAGTATGCTCATATTTCTCCATATACAGTAATTGGAACTCATTATGCTAATTGTATTTCCATTATCACTAATTAACAATCATAGTGACCTGGCCCACAGTCTAATTTGTCTTTAATCTGTTTTTGTATAGGGAGTTTTACCCTGTAATTTCAAGGTGATAATTCTATTCAGCACAACTTTATTGAATAGTGAAATGTAATGCTTGTAATATTTAGGGCTGTTCCCATTCAGATAGTTCAAAAGGAACGGGAAGTGAATTTATACCTGTCCATGCCGCTGCATTAGTGGATCTGCCTCCCTCTTGCACTCTGTTTAACCTACCTGTGTCTGACTTAACCTCTATGCAGCTTATCTAGAGTAACTGGAGGTTGGTCAACATTTGCTGATGAGATTTGCGAGCTGTGAAGGAGTGTGTGTGTGTTTATTGGTGGATAAATCTGTGGGAATTTGCCATTTTTCACTTTGTGACACTTCACCTGCAGGAAAACAGGATTTTCCTTACATGATGTTTCTGGTGTAGTATAAAACATGTCCTATATCTTGAGGGGGGAAGAAACCCTCTGAGCTTAGCATGAAAAGTGTTTTGTTTTTGTTTTTTTTTCTTTTTACTTAAACAACAACTAAATGCCTGTTTGCTTTTTCTCCAGGGTTTGCTGGCATTCAGACATTCCAGGGTTTTTTCCTGCAGTTTCAGAGTGAGGGAAATGAGCAGTGCTGTGCCACTGGGATTTTGCAAATCCTGCTGTATTGCTCATCCCTCTCGAGTCAGTGTTACAAAAACACTCTCAGTGACTTATTCCAGGCAACCCGAATGTTTTTCTCTGGTGCTGCTCACCTACTGCCCTTTGCCCTCTGCTGATTCACTGGCTGTGCATTGCTGCTGATGTCACGTTGTTCCCATCTTACCCACTGATTGATTGATACCAATAATACTGTGCTGTGCAAGCCTTCTCCCTTAAATCCTTGGCTTATTTCTTGGCTTCCTATCCACACAGGGTGCCACCTTTTAGTGAGGTGGGTACTAAATTTATCTGATTAGCTATGTTATTGCATACCCTTTGCACTGTCCCTGCTGTGTGTTGTCATTGAGGACTTTTGAAGCTGGGAGCGACTCTAATCTGAGTCATTGATCTATATCCCCACTTCCATTTCTAACCCTTTCTGTCCCAGGAACAGCCCAGGTCTCTGGGCAAAGGAAATTCATGTCATTTGGTGTCAGTGTAGCTCAACAGCTTTACATCGTTTGTTGCTTTGTCCCTGAATTAATATGAATGTATATACATATATATATATGTACAAATATATATATGGAGATATAAATGTATACATATTTTGCTCAACCAGTTATTTTCCAAATGATTTCTCTTGTTGCAGCTCTCTCCCCCCAGTGCCTTGCTCTCCCTCTACATGCCACTTCCCTACTTTAGGAAGAGGTGGATCACATCACTGTTGCAAATCCTCATGGCTCCTTCTCTTCACACTGGAATGTGCAACCTCCCAAATCCACAAGTGAGCCCTGCTTCTGTGTGACCCTTCCTTTCAGCCCCACGGGGGAACCCCTAAATCCCCCCGGGTCCAATTCTACTTCAGCTGCCTGGATGGCACAGCCTTTGCATAGTAAATGCTCCTCCTTCACCAGCACATAAATCAAAGAGTTCCTCCTGATCAACAAAATAATCTTAATCAATGCTTTCACCGTCTGGCTTTCCCTAGCAAATATAACTCCCTGTTGATGTTTCCCATCCTCCCTTCTGTTATACCAGATGGTGTATGTTCCAGTCTTTTTATTATCCTTCCCTGACCATGACACTTCTCTCAGTCCAGAGATCTTCATACTACATCCCCTGAGTGTTCTCATCAGCAGCACTGTCCTGCTCACTGCATCTTGATGTTTCAAGCATCTTGCACTAATGACCCTCTTCTTCCCCCCTCCTTCACATTGATATTTTTCACAGTATTCATTCCCATAGGTTGGTCAGCTGATATCTGGTAGCACATGTGCTTTAACCATGACATATCCTAAGTGACCTCTGAGTCTGTATAAATGTTGGCAGCATATAGGCTGATTTTATTCTTCTATGTTACAGCTTCATAAATTCTTCAGGATAAATTCAGAGTGTAGTAACCTCGTCCTTTCTGTTTTTTTTTTTTTAGTTCCTTAGAGAAGATTACGGAAGTTGATCTGCTTCACATTATCTACAATTAGGTTGTTGCTGGCTAGGATGACATAATAACGTAAGCATCAGTCAGAAGAACTGTACTTCCTGGATGTACAGATTTGATTCACGGCTTTGTCTTTCTGAGGTGTTTACTCTGAGAAACAAGCAGCATGTTTGTTCTGTAAAAGGGAAAACGAGGGGCAGGAATTTTCAGGCAGAGGCCCTAGCAGGATATGGCTTATTACATACAATGTGTTTTTTGTGGCATTCAGGGTAAACAGCGTAAGATAGGCTCAGTCTTGTGCTCAGTGAAGTTCGTAAGTTGTCTCTGTGCAGGTACCCAAATCCTCCCTGCTCTTATCCTTCTGTATCAAAATAGAGGCATTTTATGTTATTTCTACTGTAACAGGCTCTCCAAAAAATTTGGTCTCCTTTCCTGAAGTGCTGTGGCAGAATAGCACGCTGTGAGCCCAAGACATGTACACACTCTACAATTCACAGCCCAAGTCAATGGAGTCACCTCTTCACCTCTCCTGCACCCCTGTAACATTGAGTAAATGAGGCCAGCTTGACTTCAGAGCCTCTTACAGCAGCAGCAGCAGTGAAACTAACCAGCAGCAAATCCCAGGCTCAGTAGTTCCAAGTTCAGCGCAGCCAGCCTTCGTTTGAAACACTTGGGTGCCAAAACACAATCTCCCTAGACTACCTGGCTCTCCAGGCTCCAGTTCCACTCTCCCTGAGCACATGCTCGCTTAATACAATTTGTAGCAAATGTAATAGACATGTGGAGTTGAAAGAGAGGCTGAGTATCTAAATTGTGAAGACTGCAAATCAGTCACTGAGAAGATAGATATGTTTAAGTGAATGCCATTTTTCTGGAGTATCTGGCAGAACTGGAAATCAGAATGCAGAGCGATTTTATCACAGAGGATTTTCAATTTGTTGTTTAGAAAGATGGGTCAGTAAGCATCCTCTTTATCCCTAATGACTAAAGAATGTAAATAATCTTGTTGCAACCATTTTTCATGTACATTTTCTATCTACATGAGGTATATTGCCTTCTAGGTATTTTTTTTTCCCTGTCGGGGAGCATAAGGGCTGGGGTTTTTTGTCCTGCTGTTAAGAGGCACTGCAGACTAATACCTCTTTCATTCATCATAGAGGTTGATGCAACTAACATTTTAAGTGGTATTGTCTGCCAGTAATACTTAATCCCATTGTCGAAAACTGCAGTGCACAGAGAACGTGTTTTCCTTGGAAAGGTAGGCTGTACAGAAATGTAATCACTATTTAACTATTAAGCCAAAGCAGAGACTGTAATCTAGTGTCAGAAGGGTTATACCAGCTACTTATTCTAAAGAAGAGCCTAAACTTTGGCTTCTAATTTATTCTGCTTCGTAACTATTCAATAAAAATGTTTAGCAACTCCAGTGATTTGTATCACACTCTCACTCGCATGTTGCCATTTTGGGAAATACAGCTCCTCACCTTTGTTCCTCCACTATTCTTTTGGCTGGTGGTGAAAAAGGTCTTGAAACATTTATTGCACTCCGATAGAGCATTATATGTTCAGAGAAGAAAAAAATGTGGTCTACATAACTCTGATGTGGTAGAACAATTATGAGGATTTTACAAATAGAAGGGACCTTTGCAAGCTAATGGCCTATGTAACATCACTCAAGCAACTTCCCCAAAAGCTTTCTTGAAGTCCAACAGTTGTGACTTACTTTCAGACACCTTTTATGACTTTGTTGACATGACTTTGATTTAAAAGTTTCCGGTGATGGAGCATCTATTGCAACCTTTAATCGGTTGTCTTCCCTGTAAAGAAAAAAAATAAGAAGTGCCCCATATTCTGGACCTTAATTTGTCTAATTTGAACTTCAAGCCATTGAATCTTGTTAAGCCTTTGTCAGCTAGATTGAGGAGTCATCAATTATCAATTTTCATTCCCTTTGATAATAGACACTTATAGACTAATAAATTATCCTTTAACCTTTTCTTCATTAAGCTAATAGATTGAGCACCAGGAGTCTCTCACTTCAAGGCATATTTTCCATTTTTTTATTCGTTCATGTGACTCTGAATTCTCTCCAATTTTTCAACATCCTTCCAAAGTATAAGCTCCAAGTGTATCTGTACAATAGGTCCTCCACCATAATCAAGGATGCAGTCGCATTGCTTTCCTCTATACCTTCATGCAATTCATATGTTTGTTTAGCAACAGATCACATTAACTGTCAGATTTTTCCAGCAAAATGTCCCACAAATTATAATTCACAGTGACTTCTAAGTACCAATTAGGAGGACAGAATAATTTCTGTCAATTCAGTTTTGTTTCTGGCTATGTGACCTGGCATTTTATCAGGTTGAAATGTGTACTGTGTGCTCAGCAAGGCAGAGAGATGACCAAGCAGACAAACTCTGAATTGTATATTTGTTGTTTCTGAGAATCATATGACTACGTGTTTGGTCCCTGAATAAGTATGCAAAGGGAGATCTATTTGTTGGTCTGGGAGGATTATATAGCTGGAAAGACCTAGGCTGGGATCAGTCCCAGTGAATAACAAACAAGATAAGTGGAGGGTGTGAATTTGCCATTTTGGATATAGTGGTGTGAAAAGTAACAATGAATTGTGCTCTGATTGTGCTTCTGATAGAAGCTTCTGATCTCAACAGTCAAGACAACTGAGCAAGCACATGACAAGCCCTCCAGTTGTCCCATTCCCTGCTGGAGAGAATGAAAAAAATCTGCAAGGGATGGGTGGACAACATGATACTGTGCCGTTTTACCGAAAACGAAGCATTAATCTTTAGTTGAAAATCAGCTAAGTCTCTGGTGTATAATGCTAAAACATTCTAGTCCTGATGATGTGAGTGTTCGGTATTAATAACTCTGAGGCCACACTGAAGAAATTGGAAAAGGCTGGGGGGAAAGACAGTCAAATGATAAGTCATAGGAAACTGGAGTTGAATCTCATGGCTAGGGAAGCGGCATTAAAGCAGCAGGCTTGTTTCACAGAAAACTGGTCTTCTTAGGGGGGAAGAGGCAATGTGATTTATTTTTTTATTTTAATGATCTCATTAATATTGTGGATTCCATCATTTGGCTAGTCAGTAGAAGCATTGATGAGAGGGGAAAAAATATAACAGAACTGGCATTGTGAGGAACCTAGAACTGCAATATAGTCCTTCAAAGATACCGAAATAAAATGGAGTCAACTCTCCTGATAGCAGAATACTTCAAACACAGTTCATGTCAAATCCTTTTTTTACTTGCATGGAACTTATACTCTAGAAATGGAATCTCTCATTATTGGACTGGAAAATTATCTGCAAATCTGTTGCAAAAATATTCAAACTAGATTTAAAAAGAAATATGGAAGGTAGGAAGCAGAACACACTAATCTGGGTATTGCTGTATTTCTCTTGTGGGAGAAAAGCTCCATTGATGTTATTAATTTTTTTTAATTAAGACTGTGGCCAAGATTTCATCAAGCAAGGTACTTAATCACAGAATATTTTGAGGTTACAGTGGAGAGTTTATAATTTTTAGTAGCATATGTCATGGGTAGAGAAAGCTAGTGCATATCAGCTCCACAAGCTCACCTCTTAAGTTTCATCAGAAATGCTTGCACTTCACATAACATTTAATGGAAAAAAGCTAAATATACTCAAGAAACTTAAGCATTAAAGAGAAAAATTAATTCAAAACAACACTGCCAAAATAGCCAAGATTTATTCAGTAATATAGCCAAGATTCATTATTCCTTTCAAACTTGGTTTTATAATGACTGAACTATGGTTCTGCAGCAGCTGAGTGAGGGAAAAGTCATTGCACCAATATATGGTGGTGGGAATGTACATTTAAATTAAAAAACCACAATCTTCCATAGCAGTAACAACCTCCAGGACAACACACCTGAAGGGTAAAAGGAAGGAAGTCAAACCTTATTATTTAAAAAAACAAGAATAAATAAATAAAGAGCAAAGAGTGATTTTAAGTCAATAAAACTGACCAAAAATAATCTTGTATTTTAGGAGTGGATTGAAAAAACAAGGAGATACTTTAGTAAGTGCCCGTAAATTTCTGCTTCTCCAGATACATCTTCTGCTCTGTTTATTCTGCGTTTAAACAATGTTTAACACACATGTATTCCATAAAGCTTGAAAGCTTGCCTTTAGGGGTGTGTTGGGTTTGCATGGCAAGGCTTTGGTAATGGGGGGGCTACAGGGTTGGCTTCTGTGAGAAGCTGCTAGAAGCTTCCCCTATGTCCAATAGAGCCAATGCCAGCCGGCTCCAAGATGGACCTGCTGCTGACCAAGGCCAAGCCCACCAGCGACAGTGGTAGCACTTCTGGGATAACATACTTGAGAAGGGAAAGAAAAGTTGCTATGGCACAGAAACTGCAGCTGGAGAGAGGAGTGAGAACATGTAAAAGAAACAACCCTGCAGACACCAAGGTCAGTGAAGAAGGAGGGGGAGGAGATGCTCCAGGCACCGGAGCAGAGATTCCCCTGCAGCCCGTGGGGAAGACCATGGTGAGGCAGGCTGTCCCCATGCAGCCCATGGAGGTCCACGGTGGAGCAGATATCCACCTGCAGCCTGTGGAGGAGCCCACGCCAGAGCAGGTGGATGCCCAAAGGAGGCTGTGACCCCATGGGAAGCCTGCGCTGGAGCAGGTTCCTGGCAGGACCTGTGGACCCGTGGAGAGAGGAGCCCATGCTGGAGCAGGTTTTCTGGCAGGACTTGTGACCCCATGGGGGACCCACGCTGGAGCAGTCTGGTGCTGAAGGACTGCAGCCCGTGGAAAGGACTCACATTGGAGAAGTTCGTGAAGGACTGTCTCCCATGGGAGGGACCCCACGCTGGAGCAGGGGAAGAGTGTGAGGAGTCCTGTCCCTGAGGAGGAAGGAGCAGCAGAGACAACGTGTGATGAACTGACCGCAGCCCCCATTCCCTGTCCCCCTGTGCCGCTGGTGGGGAGGAGGTAGAGAAAATTGGCAGTGAAGTTGTGCCCAGGAAGAAGTGAGGGGTGGGGGGAAGGTGTTTTAAGATTTGGTTTTATTTCACATTACCCTACTCTGGTTTGATTGGTAATAAATTAAGTTCATTTTCCCCAAGTCGAGTCTGTTTTGCCCATGATGGTAATTGGCGATTGATCTCTCCCTGTCTTTATCTCGACCCACAAGCCTTTCATTATATTTTCTCTCCCTTGTCCAGCTGAGATGGGGAGTGATAGAGCGGCTTTGGTGGGCACCGGCATCCAGCCAGGGTCAATCCACCACAAGGGGTAATAGGGCATCAGCTTAGTGTCTTTTCAAAATAGTAGACTAGTTTGGGGCTCCCCTGTACAAGGAAGACATGAATATACTGGAGAGAGTCCAGAGAAGGGCCACGAAGATGACTGAGGGGACTGGAGCATCTCTCATATGAGAGAGGCTGAGAGAGCTGGAACTGTTCAACCCAGAGAAGGCTTAGGGAGGATCTTACTTATGTGTATCAATATCTGATAGGGAGAAGTAAAGAAACGAGAGCCAGGCTCTTTTCAGTGGTGCTTAGTTATGGGATAAGAGGCAATGGGCACAAATTGAAACACCAAAAATTCTGTTTAAATGTTGGGAAAAGCTTATTTTCTTTTTTTTTTTCTTTTTTTTTTTTTTTTCTGAGGTGGTAACATTTCCATCCTTGGAGCTTTGCAAAACCTGACTGTATGTGGTCCTGAGCAACCTGCTATAGCTGATCCTGCTTTGAGCAGGTGCGGTGGACTAGACCATCTCCAGACATGCCTTATGTTAGTGTTAACAGATTCTTCACCCCAGCAATGGTGGAGTTCAATGGAAATTCATTATAAGTATTAGCTTATTCTTTAGGGGAAGGCTGTCTTTTTTTATTATTAACAAAAAAAATATCTGAGAAGGCAGTTCCCATAGTTAGACCTGTAGTTAGGGCAACTCAGCAGTCTCAAGTGGAGCATAAAACTGGTGATATATTTATTGTGCATCCTCTGGGCTGGATGCCCAGGACCTTGCTTGCACCCCCCTTCATTCTCTGTGAAAATGGGGATATACAGTTACATGGAGATATATTGGGTCTTCCATGGATGTTAGCTCCTTACATAAAAAGTAGGCATTAATACATTATCACTGTGTACAAACCCTAGGGCTCCGTATTTTAAAAGAAGGATTTCTTAGCCCATCGAGTTGTTCTGGAACCTTTCCACAAAGTGAGAGAGATCCTTGCAATATCTTATGTAGCCTATGTCAGTTGTAGGCTTTGACAAGTGTGAGACTACACTGGGGCCACTGCTGCAGTGTCTGGTGAGGGAGAGAGGGAAATTACAATTTTTTTTTTTTTTTTTTGGATGCTGTTAGGCTGAACAGCCCAGCCATCCTGTGGAAAGGTCAGTGAGTAAAGTAGCAGATGCACCTTCAATCACAATGTGGAACCTTCAGCCATCTTGCTCTGCACATGTGCCCACAGGAAACAGGAGCTGCTTCCCTTGCTGTGTTAAGGCTGCACCTAAAGACCCATCTGAGCCTGAAAAAGAGAGGCCAGGGGTAAACACCGTTCAAATAACTTCTATGCAAGTTTAAATAACTTCTGAAGGAAGTCAGCAGTGGTATCTAGATGTGGAAGGCCAGCTTATATAGTGAGTTGCATATATTTGTTCTGGCCATGACGAATCAAAGAAGCAAATTAGGACTGAAACCTCTAATCCAAACCAGTCAGGATTTTCCCCTGTGTTTTGTGGAGCCTATGTCTCCCTCCAGAGTTTAAAGATAGGAAAGATGGTGTTGGTATTACATATGTCGAGCAGAATGTGTGGACACTTGGAATACCCTATGCCAAATTCATGAACATTTTACTACCTTCTTTGGGAAGAATCCATAAAAAGCCAGACAAACATTTTCTGAAAGTCCTGGAAAAGTTATTAAAAAATGGAAATATATGTTGTATGTATCTGAAAACTGCCTCTTTGAGCACATGTAATCTGTCAAAGGGAACAAATGCACTGAAACATAAGGCTATCACATCGGTGAATAAAAGCTCCAAATACATCTGAACCTCGCTTCCCTTTGGTTTCAACTTCGATCTTAATGGAAATTTTTTTAGGGTGTAATGGTTTGGCACAGTTGCAGAGCACAAGACAAAGAAACAGGAGATAAAACCTGATTTATTGTGTAATGCTGACCAAGACTGTTGCATCCCTGCTTTACCCATGTCATCTTCTGCTATACTCACTTTATACGCATGCATTATGTGAATGGATTACTACAATACACAGAGATAATAAACTAACTTCTGGAAGTTGTTTTCTGTTATCATTCATAAATTTAAAAGTTTCATAATAACTTTTGTTCTCCTTTATTCAAGATCCACAAATGTCTACATTGCAGTCGGTGAGAAAATCTGCCTCCTAAGTGGTCAAATGATTGTACACAGAATGTGTTTAGGAGTGTCAGCTCCTTTCTCTTTTTGATTTTTCATTACCACTGTTCTAACAAACTAACAAGGAGAGACTCATCTAGGAAAACCATCCAGGCTGGAGCACTCCAGCAGCCCAGCACATATTACTGACTACATGCTGAAAGTCACAGCAAGCTTCATTCAGCTCTTCCTGTTGCTAAAAGTTGAGGATAAATTAATTAGATGTGCGGCTTATGCTTATTAACTGTGAGGTGGCAAGAGAGTTGCAGTGATTTCCACTGTGTAATCTAGATGTACAGTTCATTTGCTGACCACTGAAGAGCATGTGTGCTTGACTGTTCCTTAAGATCAGCTTACTGAAATTTCCAGGTTGGGATAAGATGGCCTCCAAGTGTCTTATTTGGATCAGCAAGGAGCTCAGGTATGGCAGGAATAAGGGAAACAATGAGAGGTGCATCCCTGGGGTTGTATGTCATTGCTGAGTCTTGAATGCAGAGCAGAGGATGCCCTCACTGTCAGCCTAGAGTGCTCATCACAGAGCAGATTACTGTTTGGGGAAATTCTTTTCCAGGATCCTTGTGTACAAGTCGTGTGGTTGACAGACAGCTAGTTGTTGTTGACTGAGTTGTTTTTTAAAAATATTTTTCAGACCTTTGAATATCAGATTTGTAGCTATCCACCAAAAAAAAAAGAGAACCCGTAGTCTCTGAGTTATTTAGGGTGATTTATTGTCTGTGATACCAGGTGTAGTGATGATGGGCCCCAGTCATGCTGCCCAATTTCAGTTGTTCAGAATAACATGAGACAGGCTTTGAAGGCATTCATTTGTTAGTTTACAAGAATAATTCATATAGCATTTTTTTTCCTCAGTTTGTCTTTTCATGTGTGATCTGGCTAGGGACTATCCTTTTTAAAGATGTAGTTTTTTCCCACAACCATCAGGGCTATAATATATTTAAAATGAAGAAACAAAAATGGAACCTCAGGGGGTTTTGGGGGGGGGGGGTCTTCTACAGTTTCCTGATTCTAGACCTTGGATTTTCAAGAAATACACATGGAGCCTTGAGTCTTATAATGAAAAATCTGGCAACACAAAGATGATGACTGCTGACCTACGGCTAGGGACCGACCTGTAGATGCAGTGGCCTGTGTATCATGTTGCTGTGAAATATCCTGTAAGTCCCTTCTTTTTCTAGGGGCTATGCTGGGAGTCAGAGAGTTGGCTTCTGAGAGCCTGAGCAGATAAGTCACATTTGAAACCTGACAGTGTTGCCACTCCCCATTGCAGACTGAATCCAGTTGCATTCCTAAGGCCACAGCTGTAAAGCAAGTTTGTGGTTTTATTTTTGTTCTTTTCAAGCCGTATTTTTAGTGCTCCCTATAATAGATCTTCATGTTTTGATTATGTGTAAAAAGACAGTGACTAGAGACAGAACACAGTGCTACCAAAATAAACTCGCTTAATGCACAATGGTCCTGCCGCAAGCACAGACTCCCCTCTTTGCCTAAAACTTAATCTCATTTGAAGTGGTGCAGGGAGAAACATGGGTAGAAGGGAAGAGTCCTGTCCCAATGAAAAGAAAATAGGATTAAAAAGAGAGAGCACAAATATATATGGTGGCAAAACGTGTGCAAAGGGTTGCCTAGCAATTCTGCAGGCTGTTTGTGCAGTTCGGAGAAGGCATTCTGAATTAGCATGAAGGAGAAGGCAGAGCCAGTTAGGCCAAGCTCTTTAACGTGGCAAGTTGGCCACCGTTTCCTGAGGCTGAAAGTAGCAATTTACTTTCATCGAAAATGAGTCACTGGGAGCCACCAGCATCAAGACGCGGCCATGCGGCAGGGGCCTGCGGCACAATGGAGCCAGCTGGAGGGCCGTGGTGGCTAATGCCACTGCTCAGCCTGTGCGGGCCAGCTTGGATTATCCTGGGAGCGGTGCTGGGCCACACAGAGGTGCTGGGGTGCAGGCAGCTCAGGGACCCCAAGCCATGCCTGTGAAGGGAGGGAGAGTGGTGTCCCAGCTGCCACCCTGCTCCCATGCGAGATGCCGCCCAGGGCTGGGGGGTGGGTGCAGAAGCCCCAGAGGATGTCACTGTCCCAGGGGTGCGGCCAGGCTCCAGGCCTTCTCCTGGTTTCTCAAATAGTGGTTCATAACCTGTGTCTGTGCACTAGATGGTGCGTTACAAATTTTTTTCAGAGTGCACATGGTGATGCCAGCAATACTTTGATTAAGAGGAAAGTTTTTTGAATTCCAAATGTCTTTGTTTAGGGCTGCATTTCCAAAAGCACTTAGTAAACCCTGCAGAAAGCAGTGCCTTTTGAAATCTGCAATACCAAAATTCAAAGATTTTTTAAAAAGACTGTTTAGGCATTTTCCTTTAGAAGTACTTTCTTGTATCAAGTAGATGTCACTTCATCTTTTTCAGTGAATGTAATTGCGTTTGTCAAGTTCAAGTCTTAGCTCGGACCATATTTAATCCTAAAATTCTAATTTTGCTTCTCCTTTCTCTGTTAATGTAATACCACTTTCAATGTAAAGCTCAGGTTTATGAAATTCAGTTCAATGATTTTTCATGTTTCATATCAAATGGTGGGGAAGAGGCTGAGGCCAGATAAAGATTCTTCCATTTTTTTTCTTGGGAGGTGGAAAAGGTATAAAAATATTTGGAAGTTTTGGGTTTATTCTTTATTCGCTTTTTCCTAATGGGTGAATGAGTGCATTTCTGCTTTGAACAACCACATTTTTTCTGCCCCTTGAAAAGCTGAATTTTTTTTTCTCCCATACCCATCTCTAGCAACTTTCTATTTTTTCAAAGGCTTAACTTCCCAGAAACTCTTAGAAATATATATCTAGTTCACAATCTCTAAATTAACCAGAATTTCTATTAAATTTTAAGTAAGGTACTTACTTTAGAAATATGTGTTCAAAGGAACCACTAAACTTCATGGCTCTATCAATATGTACTTATCTCCTAATGGTATACACGTTTAATATATATGTAAATAAGAGTTATTAGCAGAGATTGCATGTTTGGCTATAACTGTGGGTACCAGAAGATTACCCTGGGGATCTTTTAAATTCTTCTTTGTTTTATTCCACATGAGAATGATAAGATTTTTATTGAATTAAGTTTAGTTTTGTTTAAATTATCTTGATATGTACCCAGAAAGTGTCTACTTAAAGGAAAATGTGTATCTGATTTCAGAGACTCAGAATAGATACTTCTATACTTCTCTTTGGCCACAAGGGAATATGACAGGAACACTTTATTTCAATATTACTTTAATTAAGGAGGAGCTGATAGGGAAAGTGTGTACTGCCCTGTAATTTGATATGGACATTTTCTAACCTTCGAAACAGACTGTGGAAAGCTCTCTGTGTATATCAATTCCTGGTGTGAGCTAGAGTGGATACTTTTTGAGTTTGTCATCTATTTCTGGCATCCTGGCGGTATTTTTCCTTATCAAATCCATAAGTTATGTCATATCTATTTCTGTTCTTTCTTTGAATCAGTCAAGGTTGTGGGTTTTTTTCATTAGCTGTTATACAATGTCACTTATATTCCTGGCATTTGTATTTCTAGAAGAATTTGTGTGTCATTTTTGCATGCTTAGCACCTGCAAAAAATTGAATTTATGAGTTCATTTTACATATACTGTACCTGCATCCCTGGCTTTGCGTTCACTAATTGAACTTGGAGCATGTAAGTAATCTCATCTCAGACATACTACAAAAAGGGATGTGCAAGTCAAAAAAGTATTGTAGGACTGCGTATGGAAAAGCATTTTAAGGTCTGTTATGGACATGCTGGTGCAAAGGCTCTTTTGGTACGGTGGTAAAGCACAACGAACTGCCTTGTTCAGCTTTTGCATTACTGATGGCTTCCCTTCAGAAATGGAGTGTGCATGAAAGCCCGCATTGCAGGGCTAGTGTCTTAAGAAGGATGTTTCGCACAGACCTCCTCTGAAGTTCTCTGCCACTCGGGGCAATAGGAGTATTTTCCAAAACCTTAAGAAAATCGAAAACCATGGGATTATATGGGGTAAAATGTCTGTTTTGACAGTACTGGTTTTTTTGTTTGGTTTTAGTTTTTATCTTGTTTTTCTAGGTCAGGTGGATGAGGCAAAAACCTGCTCATGTTGCAGGGAGTGACAATGCAGATATGCCAGTGAGAAATGTGTAAAAAAAGCCTGTTGTGGAAAGGATGCAGTGGGTGCACAGATGTGGTGTAGGAACGCCACATCTTTCTTTATTTAAAAGAAAACCAAACCAAACAAATAAAACACAGGAAATTTTGGCTTCATCTGTACCATCCTTAAGCTCAGCCTGGAGGAGGATGCCCTGCAATCCTCAGGCCACGTGGGTCAGGCTGACAGGGTTGAATCCTGCTGTCCAAGAGCAGGGATGGGAGAAGATGAGAGCAAGGCAGGCACCTATACTATAGATGCTCTATGCCACATGCTCTGACCCATGCACAGGAATTAGCCGGTGTGTAGGTGTCCCCAGCATGGGAACTGCCTCGTTTGCAGCAGGGGAAGGAATGTGTTGGGATCAATCACAAAATGAAGAGCTGGTTTTGAGCCATAGAGCTATCGCAGCTTTATAGCAGCAGCAGCAGCCACCGTTTACTGCAGTGAAGGGTAGGTGAATGCTGTGGGGATTTGTGTGTATCGTGAGATGGCAGAACAGAGCCAGCGGTGCTTCCCTACCTCAGTGTGTTTCTTATCCACGTGGCAAGAGTTTGTTCAAACTCATCATTCCTTTCTCAGCATCTACATTTCCGTTGCATTAATGAAAAGAAGCTGGAAATTAATGTGTCTATATTGCTAGAGAGCTGCTGGCTCTTTTCTTATAGAAAAATCTGCCTTAAAAGAAAAAACCTGTAAGGAGGAAAAAAAATCAAGTTTTATAAGCAACGTTTTATCCATATCTTGAAACTCTACCAACAGCACCACCTTCATGAGAAATTTTAGCTCTTTCCATTGTCAAGTTTGCTAAATGTAAGCGGGGTGATTAGGTTCCTTTTCTTCATTCAAAGCTCTTGGGCAGGAATTTCAGCTAATAGAAATGTCCCTCATGGGCCAGATTACATCTCAGTATCTCATCTAACTTGAACATGGAAGTGGCTTGGATTTTTTCCTGTCTTTATTTTTCTTGTAAATTTTCTTTTAATTTTCTTTTCTTTCAAATCTGTTGTCTTTGGGAACTTTTCAGTTGCAGAAAATAGTTTTATGCATAACTAGATAATGGAAATTCTAAGAATTCAAGGTTTGTTTTCAGACAGACTTAAAAAGAAGATTGATCGTTTCAAAATATACTCTAGCATGCAAATTGCAGAAGAACCCCTAGCAGTTGATATGGGAACTTTGAAAAATTTCATTTTTCTTGAACTGTTGTGAAATAATATAATAATTAATACAATTCAAATAAAATGAATGTAAAATCAACGTTAAATTAAATTAAACACACTGGTAATCAAAGTGAAATGTTTTTACCTTAATGAAAAGTTTTCGATATTGGCAAAATAAATATTTTGACATTAGTGGCGTAAGGTAGGAATTAGACCTTCTTTGTGAAGCTTTACTTTAGAAAATTTAAAAATATTGTTGAAATTACCATGGTGGACTTTTTTTCTTTTTTTTCCCCAAAGTGGAATGTTCTGATGGAAATCTGTTTTTCTTTTGTGCACGAGTCAGTCCAGAAAGCATGTAATGCCAATGCATCATTTTAGTGCTAGCTTCAGTCATTTACTGAATTCTTCTCACCTTACTTATGGCATTCCCCTGCTGAGGTCAAGGCTTTGGTTTTAGCGGTCAAGGGGTGTCTTTTAGCAGTCAAACAGATTTTGGCCATTTATTTAGTGGCTAAATCAAGAATCCCAAACTATCTGGATGTCAGGGACCCAGTAAGTCACAAGAAATTATTCCCCACTGCAAATGAAAGAGAAATTACTTCTCTGTACACCTCTTGGTCCATGTGCTGAGGTGGGACTCATTCAAATGAACTCTTCAGTGTCTGGTTTATCCCAGCACAGTGAGCCCATGGTGGTCTAGGATACAGCAATGTTCCCTGTAAAAATTAGTGCATTAATTTCTGTATAGCGGTGCAAACCTACTTATTACTTCCAATTGCTGGTGTATCAAATTTATGTAACTGGGAGAAGATTGTGGCTTTCTTTGTGGATGGTGCAAAGTACCAATGCCTATGTAGATGTGCCTCTTCTGGTTTGGTATTACCAAATTAAGTGTCAGTTTGTGAAATATTTACTCTGTCTGCAGAACAGATGGAGTGGAAATGCTCATGTGAGTAAATATTTGCCATATATGGACTGCACAATCTGGCTGCATTCTTGCTTGTACTCTATAATTTATGCTTTTTAAACAGCAATGAAGAAACCTCAAAAGATTCAGAGGTTCATTTGGATTCTCATAAACACCAAAAGCTTGGATGCTTTCCTCTGCCTCTTGAGGCTTTACAATTTCTGTAAGAAATTTGGTGAAAGCACTTTCTGTAGCAATGTAGTTCATACTTCCAGTTCTCCTTCCATCTACATGCAGAAAAAGTGGGATAACTGTGAAGTAACAGGGAACACTCACGGCATCTGTTTAGACTCGTAATACATAGTACTGTTTAGATTTGGGTCAAGTATGATGTTCAAGACAGGCAGTCCCATTTTTACCTAAAAAAATCTACTCTGTTCTCGTGGGGGGTTTGTTTTGTTTTGTTTTGTTTTTTTGAAATACCTAATTCTGTTCAAGACCCTATATAAGAGAAGTCGCATTTGGCTACCATCAGTTGAATGTGTTAGCTATAAACTCGTTTACCATCTCTTCTACTAGATAAGGAAAATTTCAAAACACATTCACCAAGTGAAAGAGGAGAGAAATAGGAAAGGGGTTTTTTTAATTATACTTTTAAATGATTTTATTCTGAAGATTTATTAAAAGGAGAAGAAAACCCCCTAAAGTTCTGAAGGAATATTAACATAACATGCCTGTAACTCAAGCTGTGTTTAATGAGAGGTGCTGTTTTTTTCTGCCATGAGGGCTACAGTCCAATGAGTGATAGCTATGAAAGAGGTCACATACATATTCATCAAATTCGACATGCACATGTAAACTGGTTTTAATAGGCCATGACAGCAGAAGTTGTGTCAGGCAAATAGCTGCACATGTGCTCATTCCCTCGACTGGCATATTTAGCCATTATCACTCTGGTATCCATGGATGAAATATTAGCTTGTTAACTTAAGACCATCAGTTGTTGCTGATGCTTAGTGGCAACCAAAAAAGCAGAGATTCCCTCTGCAACTTTATTATGTGCAGAGCTAGGACTGAATTATTACAATTTCATTGTAATATTTCCATTTCCTTCCCTTATTTATTACAGAGGATATTTGTAAGTGATAAATTGGAATGCAGCTACAATATAAATAAAGGGACTATTGATTCGAAAATACTCCAAGGATTGGATCCTGTTATTTCCATGGATTTCTTGCACTGTGCTTCTGATTGTACATTCAGAAGGGACAATGTTGCTACAGCATTAATTTTTCCATGAGCACATAGCAGCATGTATATTGACACACACAAAAAATAAACCAAAGGAAAATACAGTGCTTCAGAATCCTCAGCGCAGCAAGGGGTAAACGGCTGGCGCTCTGCCACATGTAAATCAGCATACCTGGATCCCACTGGCTTATTTTGCCTAAGGTGTGACAGTTGGGTTAGTGGTTAACCTCTTTTTGTTACTCTTTTCTAGGACTAGGAAAAAGGAATACTAGGCGTTCCTTTTGCCTTCTTTTAGGGGAATAACATCTTCCTGCATTAGAAAAAAGAAGAGAATGGCAACTACGTACAGAAAACCAGGCTTACTTAGACAACAGCTTTGCATTTTAAGGAGGACGTTGTACTGTATTGCGGTCTTTCCCCAGAGAGATTTTTTAAAGGCTACAGATTTTGGCTGACGTGTGGGACTGGGCTATGATGGTGTGTTTGAACAAGTGGTCTAGATTGTCACAGCAGCAAACGTACCTTTGTGTGATACAAGATGGATGCACTGCTTCATAGACCTAACTTACTGCTATACATATGTTAAGAAACCTGAAGTGAAGCTTGAACAGGGCAAAAAACCTAAAAAAGAGTTAAAAATTTTGCATTCTAATTATGTATGCCGAGGTGTGAACACTTTGCTTTTCCAAAGTGGTTCCCTTGCATTTCTTGAAGAGCTTTTGCAAATACTAAGAGCTAGTGAAAGCAGATGTCAATCTTGGCCAAATTATGGTGTACTTGATTGTAATTTAAAAGTAATAAAACAAGTCAGCACTGAGGCAACTCATGTCAGTAAAGAAGGAAATCATTCTCTCTGTAAACAAGTCCCTCCCCTTCCATGTCAGATCAGAAGACTTAGCTGCCCAGGTCACGAGGACAAAACCTTTAGGTGCACAAATGAGATATGGAAGGCAGGTTTTGAACTGTATCATCCCCTACTCTGTTGGCTCTTGATGTGGTGGAGGAAAGGTGGCAGGAATCTCAAAACAGTTTAGGTTTTCTTCTGCACAAGGACAATAACTGTCTCCCTGGAGACACTACCTGCAAATTCCTGGTGCATGCTCTTATTTTGGTCACAGTCCCTCCTGTACATGGCCCATCCCCTAAAAAGGTCTTTATGCCGGGTCTGTTATGAAGTTGGGCGAGGTAGCTTTACCCTGTCTGAGAGTTACTCCCCTCCCTAGAGGGAATGTTCATCTAGCGAACTACAGCTGCAGTGAATAACACCAAGGAATCTTCTCTGGAGTTGAGGTTGATGTTTATTTTAAGAAAGCACACCTCGTCTTTGTGATTTCAGACTCCCACACAGCTGGGAATGCCATGGCCAGCTGAGATATCTGTAAAACTAGACTCCTGGAGCAGATACATTCATGAGTTTCTGCATGCTCCTTTGCATGTCTTGTACTGCTTCTATTTTGTGTAAGAACAAGCATGGAGAACAGCATGCTATTAGCCATGCCAGCTGCAGGGAGAATCAGGTTCAAAGGGAAATACTTAAGGAAAAGCACTCTGTTTCAGTTTTGAGGGAGTAATTTGAAAATTATCTGTATTCACAAAAGGTGATAAGTTTTGAAAGGGTGTGCCAATTTGTCTGTCTGTCTTCTGAATTTGGCAGTACCTGGTTCAGAGGGAAGATCAAGCCACAGCAGGATAATTGCCACTGTTTGAAGGTTAGTCTTGCTCTAATCATCTAGAGGTGAGGATGGCATTATAGCCTGAAATAGCAGGCGTTATGCCTTGACCAAAAGGTTTCTTAGCGTCGAGTGTTGCTACTCCAGGCAGTTTTGATATCCAGATAAAACAGACAGTGATTCCTGCCAGTCTTCATCTCTGAGCTGGAAGAGCCTCTTCCCCGCAAAGCTGGAGATGGTGTACAGGTCACTGGAAGATCAGAGTTTCTGAGTCGGAATTCTTTCAGACAGCATCTTCCTCTGCAGCTCTATACGGAGTCTAGCGCAAGGGGTCATGTGGAAGGCTCTTAGGTGCTGCTGTGCTATAAGTGAGAATAATTTAAGAGCAGAGACATTGAGAGTTGACATGAGTTAATCTTTTACTGTTGCCCTATTTCATATTTGTTAATGCAGCAAGTCTGGTTTCAAATATTTTGAAAAAAGACCTGAGATTGCTCCAGTATTAACTGTGCAAGGAGAAGTCTATCCTATAAAAAGACTTTATCTTTTTATTAAAAAATGCACTAAGTCATGGGAAAATATTCAAAATGAGGAATGATCTGATAAAGAACATTAGAGGCTTGGCTTTGGCTCATATGAACTTCTCTGAAAGAGAGGGGACGTGTTTGTATATTTCTTATCAAACAACCCCAGATTTATTTATATCAATCATTCCTGTAACATGACATGTGAAATTAGCATTATTATTTAACTCTACATTACAGCGACAAGCAACATCGGTTTTGATCTTGTCTAGATGGAGGGGATGGTTTCCAAAAGTGCTTTGCAAGGAACGGGAGGACTGGCTGCTCTTTAATAATGCAGAGTACAGTTTTTGGTTCATCTGGGTTTAAGAGCACAATTTTTTATGGAAGCCAGAAGAAGGTTTTTCAAAACTTCCTAGTCATATTGAAAAACCTGTCCTCGGAGCAGGACAATAATATGTTGCAGTCTTTGTTACAGAGAAGCCTTTGAGGTTTTTCTTCACTTTTCTGACCTCAAATCAACTTTCTGTCTTGAACATACAGTAAACATTTGAACTGCATTCATTCCAAAAGGCAAAGGCATCTGAGCTTGCAATCGAAGCTATTTATTTGACTTTTTTTTCTTTTCTGACAAGCTGTTTAGCCTCTGATTTATTGATGTGCTGAGTTAATTCATTATTTGTATATGTAGGGGGCTAGGGGTGTGCTGGGGTGGATTTTTCAGCTGTGGCCCCAGCATTTGTAACTGGAAGTCTAATTAGTGGATGAGGCAGCAAGAGCTGTTTGTATGGTCATTTTTGTGTGTGTTTTAATGGAAATCAGGAAATACAGCAAGTCCATGGCTAATGTTTATAAATATGCATACAGTTAAACTTATTGCGACTGTTAAACTGTTCCATAAGCTTCCGAGACCATGACCCAATGCTCCTTTGGCAATGTCCGTGCAGCTTTGCTGCATAATCCCACATTATTGGTGGGATGAAGAATCAGAAATGAAAGAAACACAAAGTGATAGAGCCTGCACTTTAACTGCTGGATATAACAGGAAATCAGAATTTGTCAATTATTTAGTTTTGAATGAAGTCCTCTGCCTGCAGAAAAGTTTTTATGCAGTAGCAGATGTCAAAATCATGTGAAATAAAACCTGTTTATCTCGTTCTTTCTCCTTTCCTCTGAATCTCTACTCCTTTAATTAAAAAAAAAATCTTCATCGTAAAGTTTTAGAAAAGGCTTTTTGAGTGAGGATGCCTTTCTGTAACCATCTGGAGTACTCATGGCCAGCCACACTGTCCCAAACAGCTGACATGACATTCCCTAAGGAATAAGCAGAAACAGGGAAATGAAGCGTCAGGTTTTTCTCTTGCTACCCTGCCCAATGGGAAAAGCCCTATATACTGATATACTGTTCTGATCACATTTCTGAGTCAGTAAAACACTATTTGGCACGTAGATCCCTAAAGTTTATGGGGAGGATTTTCTGATGACATGACATGTAAAAGATGGTGTCTTGCATGTGTTTTTCCTTTCTCCCCTTCCTCGCTGACTGCTGGGTCACTGTTGTCTGGTTGAACATACACAGCGTGTGCACTATGTGAATTCACACTTCCTTGGCAAAGGCACCTCATACAGAAAGCTCACTCCATAAATAACTTGGGCTGTGCGTTTATTCTGCTCTGAAATGCTGTAAAAAATAAAGGCTACCTATCAAAGTTGTTTGTCTAATAATGGAGGAAGGGGACGATATTGTAAACACTGTCCAAATGAATTGTAGTAACCAGAATAAATGGTGGTTGCTGTTACTGAGTGCTGAGACTGAATTGAGGCCTTTCCAAATACATCATATGTGACTTTAATCCATTCCAGAGCCCAGGTCCCTTCCAGGCTTGGAAATTTGATGCTCTGAGGTGCTAAGCCCCCTCTATTGCTATCGAAATCAATAGGACAGCAGCCTGCTCAGCACCCCACAAAGGTGATCAATCTGTCGCAGACCTGGTCCTCCAGGCCTGATCCTGCACAGCGTTTCTGTCCTCACTTAAGTTTAGGGAGATATATACCACCTTTTGCAGAAGGACCACTCACTTGCTTTAAGTCAGCCTGTATATAGGGTTTACAGCACCAGGGCCTCAGTCTGTGTTTGGTTTTTATGTTGATGCTTTCTAGTGCATCTTCCTTGTTACAGTCTACATGAATAAGGCCCCATTTCTCTTTTAAAAATCAGTGGTTTATCTCCTTTTGGTGGACAAACATTCTCGGCACTGAACTTGTTAATAATAAGCTGTGCCTAAGGTTTAAAGGAATGTGTTTACAATGTATAAAAGAGACTGTAGAGGATAAAGTTAAATTATATCCAGCCAAAACTGATTTTATGTGAAAGTTTAATCCAGCAGGTGAAGAAACAGTAGGGTGGGGAAAGGGTGGAGGAAATAATAAAACAAAACAAAAATGTTGTCAGCCATCAATGTTTGCTGCCTGAGAGGGGGATGAATCCTGCTTCAAACAGCCCTTTAGACGCCACCACTTAAGGGTCAGAAAAGGAGCTCTTTTGAGGTGACATTCAAACCTTTAATAGTGGGCAGTCGGTTTTGACAATAATAATTTTCTCTCATTGCAGGCCAGCGTCTTTGCTGCTCACTTACCTGTCCTCGGCAGCTTGGATAGAGCGGTAACCTAATCCCATGTATTTGAGGGGTGGGGGGCACAGGCAGTGCCTGCAGGCCTCCCCAGCCCATCTGTAATTATACAGCCAGGCAGAGGAGTGCCTCAGGTTGCACATTAGGCCCTTGCTGAGATCAGTAATTATAATATCAGTTTACTCCAAATAGGTCTGACAGAATGGCACTGGTAGCAGAGGTGACTCAAAGTTTAGTAAGTCTCAGGGAAAGTTTACTGTCTCCTGCTGCTTTCTGTCCCACAAATTTGGCCTCTCTAATAACCAGCACTGGCCACAAACAGTAGGAATCCTTTTCAATCACTATTAGCAACACTTCATTTCTGTCATATTTGACCCTTGGCAAGCTGCAGCCCAGCAAAGAGCATTCCCCGCAGAAAGTAACCAGACATCCAGGATTTACTCTGTGACAAATGACATTTTTAAGGGCCCCTAAAAAACACTGAGGCAAATTCACAGCAGGACTCTGGAAAGCCCTTTACCAACCTCCAAAGGAGATAAGGGATAGCATAGCCCTTACTCAGTAGCACCCCATGTTTAGCTGTTTCTTCTGTGTGACTTCGTGTTTGCTGGTGTCTCCAGTGTCTTAAAAGCACAATGAGGTTATTTGTGTTAAATACTGAGAAGTTTCCTAACACAATAATGTCTCTCTCTCACCTAGATGTTTTCACTTGTAGCTTTTTCTGCATAGTTCAGCAACCCTGTTTTTACTGGGGAAAAAGTGAGGTACATGGAGGTTGTTGTGGCCACCAAGCCAAGTTCTAGTCTTGCCTTAATTATAAAAGAAATTTCTTAGTTCATTAGGAAACCAAGTCTTTATTAGAATTCTGTTGGGCCTAAGAAAGAAGTCATAGTGGGGTTTTATTTGCACGTTTAGTTTCTTGTAAAGACAAGAGTGCATTTGAGACTAGGTTGCAGACACCAGTATCCAGATAATTCACTGCTGCAAAGGTCTAAAATGAGTGCAAGGTGAACCTGGAAAAGGCAATCAGAGGCAGAAGAGAGCACAATGACTCTCTTGGGAGATAGGAGCAGAATAAATTTGAGATGCACAGACTCCTCCTCTTTAGACACTTCCAGTTCAGTAGTTCTGAGGTACATCCTGGTTGCTCAGTGAGATCTGCAGGATGAAGATGAGGCTGTAGTCCGGCAAGTGTAATGAATATATTAAAAAGTCAGAAGGTGTAGCAAGACAGAAAAGCCAGGGCTTTTGATGCCACAGCTTCTTACGTGCTCTTCCCAGCTGTTCTTGCTTCTTTATTTCATTTCCTCACCCCGTGATTTACAGAGGGGAAAAAAACAGAAAAACATCTTGGCTGATGGTTTATGGCCATTCAGAAACAGCGGTCATCGGGGTCGCCTTAAGTACTTGTACACTTGCAATAGCAGATCGAGTGTTCTCCTTCCTGCCCGCTGTGACCGTGCAGGCCAGCGGCACACTCGGTGCAGAGAGCTGCCTAGGTGTGGCAGGCACTGCCCTGACCGGGAGAACTGCATTGTTTGCCCTTTCGCGATATTTTTCTGCAACGCTCACGGTTGACATTTGAACATATTTTGGAGGGTGTGTTGCAGCCACACCTAAGCCTGTGCCCACAGGCCTGTTGGCTCTCTGACCTGGGAGCCTCCCTGGGAGCCAGGCTGAGGACTGCGCTCCCTATTCAGTATATGCATGTCCACTGCATCCCCACTTTAGTGATTTGTGAGGCTCTTTGCTTAGTGTCAGGTTTCCCATGAGCAAGCTGGGGAGTGTGTTGGTGACTGGAGGCAGAAGGGAGGGCTGTGAACCCAATGAAGAGGTAGCTTGCTTTTAGGGCAAGCAAGACATTACTCCAACCAGTCCTGCGTGCTTTCCTTGCACAGTGCCTGCACACTCATACTTCTGCACGCAAAATGAGAGCTTCACCATAGTTTCTAGGCTTCTGTCTTCTGGCCAGTTTACGTCTTTCTTGGCAAACCAGTTGTTGGCACATTCAACTTCCCAGTGGCCCAGCCAGCTTCCACAGGTAGAGAAAACAGGTTGGGTTAACAATGACTGACTGAGAGCTAGCTACCCTCTCAGCTGTGTAATGGAGTTTGCCAGAGACTGGGATTAGGTGAATGAATATGTGATGTGCAAAAGTTGTATTTTTCAGTTATCAATGTAATGGTAAGTGTATGTTAAAAGGTAGCACAAAATGATTACCACTTGCAATAGATACCTGTGAGGGAGTAGAAAAAAAACCAAACCACATCAAGAATTGCTGCACATCTGTGTGTATTTGGGGGTCTGAAAGTGAGTGCTCTCTAGAGTCTTTGATCCACATCTTGGCATTTTGCTGAAGAAGGCTAAGCTAGACTGATCAAAAAAGAGCAGTGTGAAGAGGGACCAATTACTACTTGCATTGTGCCATGTGAGATTGTCTCCTAGACCTTGATATACTCTTAGCATACTGAAAATAGCCTAAATAAGGCCAGCTTTATTGCTGGGATTGTATACATTGAATTGAAAGTATTTTGCAGCCATCAAAATCTCCTTTAAAAGTACATTTAAGTTTTGACTCATCTTCTTTATGTCCCCTGTCAAGGCATACAGAGTGAGTAAACATAGCACAGCAGAGCTGAAATCCTAGCAGATGCTGGTGGGGTCCATGGTTTGTGCTGGGGTGGATCAGTCAAGACAGCCTGGATAAAACAAAGCATGTCGGCCTCGCTGTTCAACTCAGGCAGAAATTCGGCATCTGGGACAAAGTGTGTAACCTACTACTGCCCCCCACGCTACACCCTGCTCTTCCTACCTTGGAGGCTCTAGGCTGATCACTTATTTAAACACCAAAAGTTGTGCTGTTGGACAACCATCTTGGCTGAGGCAACCATCGCCCCAGCCTGAGCAACCCCTTATTGTATTTTGTTGAGTTACTTTTCAGCTGGCTCAGGTTCCTCAGCCATGCAGCCATACGAGCTTTCTGGTTGTGGCCAGGGAGGAGAGGCCCATGAGGTGTGGGGGACACCTGTACATCCAAGTAAAATCACGGAGGACCCCACATGTCCTCAGCATCATCACTGTTGCAAAGCCCAGGAGATACCTGCCCTTTTAGTGCTCAGGCAGCTGAAGCCCACTTGCAGGAAAGACAGGTTTTCCTTAATCGTTCTGATTTTTTCTCCTCCTTAATGTCATTAATTGATTTTCTTTCACTGTGGCTGAGGGCCTGGATTACCAAGTTCCCTCTGAGGATGAAAGTACAGGATACTTCTGAAATCTTGAGGCAATGTAATTAGTGAGCTATAAGGAGAGACGGAGCCCTGTTAAACTATCAGCCACTACTGGAATTTTGCAGTGGAGCTGTGCTGATCCTGCAGCATGCGAGGCAGAAAAGCCATTAAAAGAAGTCCAGTCCTGCTGAGGAGGAGAGGTATGTCTTGTGCTTAATGCATCAGACAGGGATTCAGGAGACGGAAGCCGAATTCCCACTTTCCCAGATTCCCTGCCTCAGCCTTGCTGGCTGCCCTTAGGCTTGCCACTTACTATCTGAGCAAAGTTTCTGTGTGCCTGTGCAAAGCTGATTTTTCTTAGAAAGGCAAGATGCCTGACACAACCGAGCCCTGCTCCCGATAGTCGCTGTCAATATAAAGTATCACAGTTAAAGTGGATGGCTGGATATTTACCCTTGAGTAACGACTTTGTTTCTTGGGCTAACCCACGATGAAGAAGTATTTTGAGCTTGTTGACTTGCTGCTATGCTAATGCTCATTCCCATGGTTCGTTTCTCTTTTTGTGTCGCTCCGTTTGTGTGAAAATCTGCATCTTTACATTTCCAGTGATAGTCTGGTCCAGACTGAGTTAATACAAAGCACTGTGGAGAAACAACGGGACAGGCTAGTGTTAAAAGGAAGGGAAGCAGAGGTGACTTAAAGTTTAGAGAGCCTTAGAGAAAGTTTACTGTCTCCCGTCGCTTTCCGTTCGACAGAGTTGGCCCATCTAAAACCAACACTGGCCAGCAGCAGTGGGAATCCTTTTCAATCACCATTAGCAACACTTTTATTTCCATCATACTTGACCACAGCAGGCTGCATCCCAGTGAAGAGCATTCCTTTCAGAAAGCCAGCAGACATTCAAGTGCAGCGGATTTACTGTGTGAAAACGGCATTTTTAGGGGCTTCTGAAAATGTTTAAATGAATGCTCTTTTTTTATTCTTTCTCACAGCTTGATTCTCAGCTTAGAAATCCTTTCTTGCTAAACAATTTTAGAGTTTCCTACAGGAGCTTAGAAGTTAGGTTAACGTTTGCAATATAAATGTTCTGTTGCTGCTGTGAAATTACACATTTTTTAAGGTCTGTGTATTGGCAAAACGAATGTTTGTAGCTATTTTGTTCAGGGTGAATGAATTGGGGTTACTGCTGCATATTTTCAAGTCAACAAAAGAATTCTGTACAGTCTTTTAGTTTTGATGAAACTCTGCAGTAATGTTTGTGAGGTTTTCTTGCTCTGAGTAGCAAGACGGCCTTCCATAATACAGCCCTATGCAAGCTGAAAAGAGCCAAAAAGAAAACTCTCACCCCAGTTTGGCCCTATTCCTGAAACTTTCCATATCTCGTTAATCAGGAGACTGGTTTCAGGTCAGAGAGAGGGAGCCAGTGAAGGGACATAAACTGAAAGCTTATTTGTTGGAGAGAACAAATAGGAATAAAGTCAGTCTCCATTACAAATCATAGCTAAAGCAGAGTTACAAGGAGCTAGATAAATTCGACTCGCAGTGTGGTGGAGTGGTAGGACTTCCCTTTGCTCCCCAGACCAGATTAAAGTGGGGTTTGGCTCCTTCCCTGTTCAGAAATGCCTGGGCTCACGCCAGTTCTGACTGCAATCAAAGGGAATCTCTTTTCTGCAGTGAATTATGTGATGGGCAATTATGTGCAAATAACTATAAAAGTATGGGTTTTGTCAAGTTCCCGTAAAATTCCTGTTTATATTCACAAACTTTTACTGTCTTCTTCCCTGAGGCTGGAGATTTCAGGAGCAGCTTGTGAACTTTGTGCCCCTCATAATTTTTTTTTCTGATCCCAGTTTTGGGGGTATCGCTGAACCAACAGCTGCTCCCACGATGGGATTTCCACACACTGATTCCACATGCCTCTCCCTGCACAACCTGTAATTGTGTTCCAGGTTAATCCCACCTCACTAAATTAATAGCCCAGTGAACAAAGACAATCTTTTACAGTTACTAGAGAGAAATGAGCATATTTAGGTAGTTTTTCAGCCCACCTAGCACATGAATCATCTCCTAAAGAGGTTGTAGCCCACTGTTAATTATGGAGCCTGGGTGAGTCATCCCCTAACTGAGATGCCACCAGTGAGGATGGGTGAATCCAGGCCTGCGGTGCTCTTGCTCAAAGCCCTCTTGGGCATGGAAAGCAGTGGGTACAAATTTGGTTTGGGTTACTGTGAAAACATAATGCAAAGTGCAGTCGGAAAACCATGTGCAGTGGAACAGTTTGCCATACTTCTGTTATTCTCAGGGAATAAGTGTGGCAACGCTTTGGGAGTCGAGCGTATAATTTGAATATTGGGCCTTCTAATTGATCCCAGTCCTGACGAAGACAGACTTGACATTACATACTATATGATCACTGGCACAGCAGGGGCAGTTAGACAGAGAGGATTGATTGGTGTGTTCATGAAAGACCTAATGGAAATCAAAGATAAAATGTTGCCTCCAGGAAATTATGCTCCCACACACATGTGGTCTGTTCTTTCTTATACCAAGAATATAGGGAATATTTAATGAACTGGATCTTAAGTGAGTATAATGTGTTTCCCACTGCAACTATGTGGTCTCCGTTAAATGCAATACTGTATTTTTGATGGGCAAGCAAATTTGTTTCTTTTGTTTTGGTTTGGTTTGCTGACATTAGCCAAGAGCTTACATTTTCAATTTCCTACAGTAAATTGTGCTTGTCGACTTTTGAAGAGTACAGAACAAAGGTGTATAAATGTGTGTGTCGAGGGTGGCAGTGTGGAAGATGGAGTTCAATAGTGCAGGTTCTGCTGGTTTTAATCTAGATTGAGGTGAATATTTACCTGACTGTCAGATATTTTCTTTCCAGAAATCACTGTCCTGCTAACAGTTCTCATGTCCTTGTGTACTCCTAAATTATAATAATATTCAGTAAAAAGGTATTTGGACTGCAATACTGCCTTTAAATGACTGATTCAAGTGCTCTACTGTCTGTAAATTAGACCTTCACTATAGATTGACCAGTTCAGACTTAAGGTGAGATTTGCTCAACAAACATGGTTTCATCTTGTTTCTGCCAAGTAAAACCATTCTTGTTCTGATGGTATTTTCCAGTGTAATCTCTGCTATTAGGACACAGGTAGGAAAGTGTATGTGTCTCCTATTTTGGCAACAAAATCAGCAGCCGCTGGGTGCTGAGATGATTTGAAAGTGCAGCCAATGCAATGTTCACAGTGATCAAACTGGAGCTATTGCTGCTGTGTCAGCTGCCAGAGATACATAGTTAGAGACTTCATTCAAGGAGAATGAGGAAAATTCATAGTCCCATGATATTAAATAAAGAGAACAGCCAAAGCCCTTATTATATATTTCCTTTTTCCATTTCTTTGTATGCATTTCTCTCCTCCTTTACATCTCTCTATGTCAGAAAGGTTCTTGTTTAAAAGGTTTTGTAGGTGTTGGGAACAAAAGGAGCTTAACTTGTAGTCTGAACCATCCAACCAGCTCTTCCTGCCATGGACAGCTGTTCTTTGCTTTGAAACCCTCCAAAACCACTCTGAGCTAAATGTTTCATTTTTAAAAAATGAATCATCAATCATAACCCTTCTAGTAAGGAGAAGAAGATACTGCTGAACAATAAGTATAAAATTTCCTTGCGTTCTTTTCAAGACAGTGTCTGTTGCTCTTCCTGTAATAACAGTCCTTTCTCTGCACCTACCCGTCCTTCTCACTGTGTGTTTCTTCTTCTGCATCCTCTCTCAAAACATGCTATCTGCTCTGTCTTACCACTTGTATCACATTCCCTGACTTTTATCCTTTCCATCTTGTTTCCATGGGCCTAGTCTGGTACCACTGAAATTAATGGATGTTTTGGCAATTTTCTCTGTCTATAACAAAGCCGGATGCTGTCTAAGTGCTGCTGCGCTTGGACCAGTAGCAAATGTATCAGGTTGCCTATGAAACTCCATCACGCTGGTGCTCTACATGAAAACCAGTGCTGCTTTTGTCAGGCTAGCCAGGGTGTACATCATTACTAAAGAAGCAGTCAGGCCGTATGGAAAATTAAATCAGACTCTAAGATCCCAAGATGAATTGGAGATTGGCATCCTCCCAGTTATGTTCCTCAGGCTGAGATCTTTAGCAGACATATGCTGGAAGAGGGATCAGGGAAGAAGGGAAAAGAGGGAGCAGGAGAAAGGGAATTTTTAAATGCCCTGAGGCAAAAGCTTAGCTGTTCTCCTCTGCAGCGGTTTCTAGCTGTCTGAAAAACCTCTTGCTCTCAGCTACTGAATGAGTACTCATGATTCCAATTTCTATTTTTTTTTTCTTCTCTCCATAAAAGCATAAATATCAGTCTGTACTAGTAGGGTAGTTTGGCTTTTGAAACAGTCAAAGGTTAAAAAGTTGTTTGGAAAACTTTACAATAATATGCAAAGAGCGTGTCACCTGCCTTCTCTCCACACTGGAGAGCTGTTACAAAAACTCTTCTTGAACTGGTGGCTCAAGCTTCTGTTTTAGTTAAAATAAGATTGTCCGTATAAGGCAAAGCAACTTGAATCTTGAAAAAAGAAACAGAGGTTGAGAGAGGAAGAATCACAAATCAGGGATTGGAAAAATGTTTATACTTTGTCCTGCATCCATCCCCTGTAAGCACTTTAGTGATGTATTAGAAAGCCAGTAACCCTAAGCTTTCTCTTGTCAGTAGAAACCAGGAGGTATTTCCAAAGAGCATTTCTGCTCAGCTAATACCCGAGTCAGCCTGTCAACATACTGTCTTTCTTCATGGATGATAAAGGAAACAAAGGGCAACTTATTTTCTATTTTTGGCACCTCAAGCAAATGCTTAAATTTGAAAAGAATTAAACGGGTCCTTTGTATATACTTAAGGGATACAGTGTGTATGAATCTGCAGGGATGCCAGAGAGAAAAAGGGGCATTAGAATCAGTGACACAGAGGAAGGACCAGCAGATGAATGAGCCTGTATGTACGGGGCAAAAGAAAGAGAAAAATAAGTGATAGCCAAGAATAGATGAGACTAAGTGATGGGCACTTGGCAGAGTCACCTGTGGTGACAGAGAGGAGGAAATGTGGAAGAAATGTCCCTGTTTCTAGTCATGTTTGGTACACAGTGGTGACAAGACAGTCACGAGAAAATGTTAGAGGCTGAGAGGTAGGATTGCTTAGGAGGAAACAGCTGGGCCATCTCTAAGTGAACTGGAGACTGTGATAGGTAGACTGCATGCAGACCTCTGTTTCTGATAAGCTCAACATATCTGGGATTTTATGCTTCAATGGCCTTGTTGGCTGCCATTATTAATTTGCAGCAAAACTAGACAAACTTTAAAATAACTTTTCCATATTAAAAAAACCAACCCTAAATGATTTTGTATTTTCTCTCAGATATATGTGTAGGACCAGCAGGGTCATAGCAATCCTTGAAAGTTTAGAGAATTTGTTTGCTAAGAGACCATTGCTCTCCCATTTGTTTATTGCTTCATCTGACACCTTAAGCACTCCCCATGTTGCTGAGGATTGTCTATAAATCTTGTACCTTGTACCAAATTAAGAAGACCATCTGTTGAAGAAAGCCTGTGTAAGGAGGTTTCCTGGAACGCAGCATTGATGAAACTGCACCTATACCATCATTTGAAGCCCCACTTTCTCTGCAGAGAAGGGGGCAGGATTGGTTTTCTGTTGAGCAGCACACAGCTCCAGTGAATCTGTAATTTCCAAATGTCTGTTGATTGAATTTGTGTACTAATGGTTATAAGGATCTTCCTCCTTTAAGCTATAAATCACATTTTATGGTATTAATTCATAGGAAATGATTAAAGCATCCTAAATAGGTAAAGATTTACAGGTTTAATATTAGCTGCTTGACTGGCATCTCCCCTTGATGTTGTAGTGCCAGAAGACTGATTGGAGTGAGTTCATTTTTATGGAGTTATTCTTCATTAATAACCTGTTTCTGACTCCATCAAACATGTGCACGGGACACGGAGACAGTTATTTGTTCTGAATATGAGGGACTGTAGGTTAAATGTTTTCCTTCATTTCAGATTAGTTACAGTACTGCGTTCTCTGCCTTAAGCAGCAACGTACTGCTGGGAGATGCGTGGAACAGGAAAGCAGTGAGGTTATATTCTTCATTACAAGAGTTTCTGAAAAGTCAGGGAGGTCCATTGTAAAGGAGTCTACTGACTTTTGGCTTTTTTTTCATCTGATCATGCAAATGTTTTCTGTTTCAAAGGATGCACAATCTTTTAAAAAATAATGTTGCTGGAGTTTTGAAGACATGACAGAATAGAAGTCTGGGAGATCAGTTCAGAAAATGTTTTCCTAGGTAGGGTGCAGCAAAGAAGAAACAATGTGTTGTGAGAAATAGTCTGTGAGTTAGTACTTGTGTATTGGTGAGGGTAGGGGGCAATGTAGAGAGGATCAGAGACGTAGTAATTGGGTCTGGGAAGGTCCTGGATGGTCAGGAGAATATGGTTAATTTGTGCTGGTATGAAATAGGAAAATCTTTGTTGAATGACAGGTTGAATTTCAGTCTTCTGGCGCCTGGATGTACATAACTTGTATATCCCTGAGTTGCCACATTTCTACAGCAAACAAGGCCGTGTTGGCATCTCAGCTTTAACCTCCTGTTAAAAATAAACATTACTTTAATGCAGAAGTATCTCCATGTTGAATCAAACTCTTCAGGGTAGTAACAAACAGAAACTTGAGGATGCTTCCTTTTATTTTGACACAACCGTTCTTCTTTTCTGGAAGGCACTCTACCTTTTGATCTCCTGAAAATGAGACACCTTTTTGATGTCATCTAAATCATATGCATCGCACTGCTATTCAGTAAACAGCGAGATCTCGATACTACTCATGTCTCACATTGCCCAAACCTAGTTCATTAGGCCACTTAGGGATGAGGTACAATCTGTTGTTAGCCATCATGATGGAAGATTTATTAAATCAGTAGTTTCCAAACTGTGATCCACAGACCTGAAGGTCTGCCGAGATTAGCTAACTTGAGAATTTTTCATGCTTTGATTCAGCTATTAAATCATGTTCAAAGAAGTTCACCAGTGAGAAACATATCATCAGCTGATGATATGACTGGCATAATTTGACAGGAGTCAATGCAGTAATGCAGCCCCACTTTGCCTGAAGAACTGTCCCTGTTCCCAGACTTTGTTCTAAATCCCTTTCTGTGAAAGCCAGCAGCAGTGTCATTGCCACTGCAACGTGATGTAGTTACCAGTGGGAGGGAAAGAGTCTTCATGATCACCTTTATTTAAGAGATGTGTATGGTATAAAAAGTTGTGGACACTTCTGGCTTTTCCTTCCAAGAAGTCGATGTGAAAGTGAATTATTATTACCACAGAGAAACAGAAGAAGTATCATATTCGGATGTTTATATTTTAGAGGTGATCCATGCACAGTGCCTGGAGGATCTTATGATGAGATGTCACATCAAATAAGAAATTCAATACTCAAATTCAGTTGTCATAAAAAGAAGGTTTTACTTTGACTGTATTCCAGCACTCTGACTCTATTCCAGAAAAACAAAGACTCAGTTCCAGAATGATTTTTATTTTGCTTTGAACACTCTTCACGTACACTAAATGAAAAAGAACTTTCATGTTCTGGTTAGAGAAATTAGCTCAAAGAACATTTTAATGCTACTTGCTCTTATTTTTTATTTCATGTTCCAGAAATGTCTGTGGTGCTTGCTAAAGATCATAAAGCATCACCAGCCTCTCCTTTGCCATGCATAATGAAAGCCAGCATTTCAACAACACTGGGAAGAAGCTTTATTTACATAGCACAAAGGAAAACATTTTTTTTGAAAGACCAACATTAATCATGGACATTACAGCAAATCAAAATGTTTTCACAGCAAAACACAATCAAATGTTTTTATTCTAGCCAAAGAACAGGTTTGTGATTCTGAGAACAACACTGTGCTCCACACCAAAGAGACACAAAAGGGTTTCTCCAGCACTGTGCCATTAAACCTCCTTTGCCTCTATAAGAAGAGCTCAGTTCTGACAACACTGACTGTGCTTAATGAACCTTGAAGTCAGTAGGAGTCTCTCCATGATGTCTACTCGTATCTCCCAGGTCCCTGTTAATAGACCCCTGGGAAAAACACTTTCTTTACCCTGCTCAGCAATTGGGTCATGCTGCTGCACATCTGAGGCTGAGCAGATAGCTGGGGCATTTATGAAGACACTGCTGGTGTCTGTGTTCTACCTCATGGACTCAGCAGAGCCCCTTCCCCTTTGGGTCAGGGGTCTGGAAGGAAATCCCCATCTTTTAGTGAATATAAACGTAGGTTTGGGATTTCGGTGACTTTTGTGTTTGGTTTTGGGGAGGAGAGAGTGTCATCTTTCTCTTGTTCTGTTAGAAGAGACATGAATTTGCTTTGGATATCTTTTTTGTTAGCTCACTGAATTCAGTGAAAGTCACCTGATGGACCCTCTAGGCCACTAGCATGACTTACTGCTAAATAGGTAAGATACCTCAAGCTATGACTGATGATAATTATTCTCTGCTTTCTTCACACGTTCACCAAGCTCACGTGTTGTCTAAAAGTGAGTGGAGCAATGGAAGGGGAGAAGCACGTCTGTAGACATGAACTAAGGCTGACAAATCTGTAGGAAGTTGCTTTGAGTGCACTAGATTGTTCAGAAAGCCTAATGCTGTTGTATGGTTTTCCCTTGTTTTTTTCTATGATACTGTTTATTACCACCTAGATTCTTACTTCTTGTCCTTGCTTCTTTGAGAAATGTATTTTTCTTACAGTTTGAATCCAGTTTGCAAAGGTGTGTGAGATTCCCAGGGATTTCCCCTGAGACAAGTCAAATACTTGCAGCCATTTTCTTATCAATAGATTCCAGTTTTTAATCCACCAAAATCAGTTTGATGCAAAAGTTGCATGTTCATGCCTTGAAACCCTACATTTCCTTCTCAAGCTGCTTCCTTAACTGTTCCAAAGAGAACACAGCTCCCATGTTACTAACAATAGTAATATAAATCCTTAAATACATTAGTTCTAACAAAAGCTCCTGGGACATCTTCCTGGTGATTCCCTTCTGATGTGATCTGCGGGTATTTACATTAAGAATCTGTGACTGCTTGAAAAAAATGGATCAGTATCGCAGCATTTCTGTTTCCTGGCCTGTTGTTTTACATATTCCTAGGGAAATCCCATCCAGCCTAACACTGATCTTTTTGGCACTGCCCTTTAATAGCTGCCACCCATCCAGTCAAAGCAGGGCAGAAGCTGCCAAGCTCTAGTATTTCCTTGCTTTATTGCTCAAAGAATGTCCTTGCCTTCTCTTTCTTGGTTGTTTTCTATACATACATTTGTGACTCTCTCTATTCCCCAAGATTGTGTTTGCTTGCAATTAGTGGAGCTTTTGAGCAGATTTAGGCCACTGGTACATAGCTCGATAATCACCACTTTTCCACTCTTTTCCAGTCATTCTTTTGTGATGGGCAAATATATTTCACGACATAATAATGTCCCTTGGCAGATTTGCTCTCATTCTCATAATGCAAAATGTTTATAGACAATGGACTCAATATGCCAGTTAAAACAGATTTTGATTTTGCTTATCTACAGCCAAAGTTCTTGGCCCCTGGTGCACAACCAAACCATGTGTAAAAAGGTATTCAGCTTTGAATGAGATCACTAACATCTGTTGCTGCACATAACATTTAATCTTCGAACACCATCAACAACACCAAAAATCAGGCAGTTCAAAATGCAGAAGTGGAGAAACATGGGCACTGTGAGAGCAAGCTTCAGTTCCTCTTAATTGCTGCCATGCCTTGTGTACGCAGTGGTGCTCTTCATGCAGCTACAGTAGCCTGCCCTCGGGAGTCCCTGAGGATTGTACCAGGAGAATAAAAAACCCCCTACCTTCTGAGAGCAGCCCAAAATGCAGCTACTCCCCGCCCATCCCATCCCCTGGGCAGTTGGGTTCTTGCTCAAAGCAGGTGCCAAAGGGTGGTAAATGAGAGAGGTACTGAAGTGGTCAAGAGTGTTTATTAATATAGTCTCTGATACACAGGGATGAGCCTGACCTTTATGGTAAAATTAGCTCATAATCATTCTGGTTGCTCCTGTTAGTCTCCAAATGCAATTTTGAATCTCGTCTTCTCCATGGTATTTCTGAGAGATAAAATAAGATCACAATTTTCCACTATTCTGAAGAACAGGAAGTATCAGCCATTCCTTCAGGTGTTCTTTGCGTTTGTTGTTGAGATACCTTTTGGCAAATTTGTATTTCTTCTCCCTTCTCTGTTCATCACAGCTACAGTATCTCCTGGATCAGGAGCTAAATGAGGTATCTGTGCTTTACACAACCTTTCAAAATGCTTGGACCCACCTTGGAGCTTTTTCAGAAAGCTTGTAAAGAACCCTGCTTCTAGATAGATGTATTTTTTCTCTTTGTGGATGGCAGATGGTCCTGGCTTATTCACAGGCACTGTCCAATGTGCCTGGAGTCTGATAACCTCAGCCATCTGAATCACACCCGTGTGTAGTCATGAATTCTTGATAACATTGCTGAAGCCTCACATATTCTCTTTACTGCTTTTCTTAATCATAAGGATTCTCCCATCATTCACTGAGTGCTCTCTCAGACATATATTTGTTGTGCTTTGCTGATACGTGTCTTGAAGCTATGCTGGTTTTTAAATATGGGGAAGAAATACCATGGCAATGATAATGGGAATAATAGACTGATGAAAGAAAGTAAATTAAAGTTTAATGCTAGCAGTGGAGGTTAGTTATGACATTTTAGTTATATTGTTCTGTCTTTTAGAACTATAGTTTGGAGTCCTTGAGGAAGGAAAGGTTTATTGAATTTTGTTGTATAATGTTGTTGTTGCAAATGTACCTGCTGGTCTGGTGCTATTATGTTCCCCATCTCCTTGACTGCTCTGAATTTTCATTGACTTGTAGATTTCACGGAAAGTTCATCATAGTCTTGCACAGGCTAAGAGTCTGTTCCATTAAATGGAAATTTGGGTCTCATGTCCTTTTCAGGAGTCATGGTTAATGAACCCGCACCAAGATTTCCTATGTGATTTGCATTCGGTACCTGTGGTTATACCCTAGCATTCCTTGCATTGAAACAGATGTTTGTCATATGGTCCTAAACATATAAATAGGCCCAGTCTTTCCAAGCGATTTGTGTGCCAAAGAATTCAATTATGGCTCTGAATGGGCCTGGGCCATAACACTGTGAGACGAGCTTATTTAACAGAAATTCCAGAGTGTTTGGCACATTATGTTTACCAGGGTGAGGCGAACAGGAATGAAATGCAGTCTTGGAAAGAGGACTGTCCTGCAGATGACTCACTGCAATCAAACACTTTGAGAAAATACGGTCTCTAAATGTTATGTCTACAACTAATTAACTGTATTTATTGTAGGACCTATAGAAATATAGAAACTGTGAAGTTTAGGGAGAATTAAATTAGGTTTTCAAACACATGCCAGGCTGCCCAGCTTTTTTGGGGGGGGGGGGGGGGGGAACAGCAATCTCTTTGCCAAGTAAACTGAAATATGCTAAAATGCAAATGTTGATGTGTTTCAACAGGGAAATTTAATCGCTGAATGCAAACTTTGTTTTCAAAAATTGAAATGTTGAAATCATCCAGGTTTCAAACTGAAAAGTAGGGTCATAGATACGCAGTCTTTACTTAATCAGCAGCTTTGACATTTTTACATTAATTCTTTTCTCCAGATACTGTATTTTCCCCCATTGAAATATGCCCGATTTACAGACAGTATACTCACACTCAAATAGACACACTTGCAGTAGAGCTGACAGATTTAGTTCCAGATGTGACTATATATGTATATACGTATGTGCCATATAGTACATAATTTTTATTTTTCCTTTTTTGTTACTAATGCCTCAAAATTGTTTGAGTATACTTGCATAAGAATTGATATCACTAGAGATGTGGCAGTATATGCTTTTTATTATAAGGGAGGGCAGGACAAGGTTCAGTAATCGAATTCCTGAATGAAAATATTGTGATTTTCAGTGTAGTGGGCATGTGGTCAACAAAAAAATCAAGTGGTGCCTCACACTGATAGAATTGGACGTGTTCTTTGTATAAGTATTTTGGTGGTTTGTTAATGGCATCAAAAGAGAGTAGAGAGGGGATGGATGTACTTTGTCTTTACAGCGGGTGGGTATCTGAAGGGGCAAATCCTCTACTGAACAACAAAAATCATGCCTTTCCAAGTAGGTCTTAGGAAACAATTTTTCTCTGCAAAAGATACTGTTCCTGTTACAGCGCTGAGAAGATAGATTGAGTAGTCAGGAGATTAGTGGCCTTAGGCAAATCAACACTACATATCACAGTCCGTTTAAACTTCAGATCTTAGAAAAGCTGTTTGAAGACTGGCTTCATGAACCAGCAGTAGGCTGGCACTCTTTTTCTCATCAGGATAATGGTCCCTCCTCTTGGCAAGTCAAAACTTGCTCCGTGAGACTCTGCGTCCATGCATCAGTTGGAGAGCAGCCCAGGAAAGCATGGCGCTGCTAGCCACCCAGCGTGGTGGTGTGGGTGTATGAAGAGCAAGAACACCTTTCTTCAGCCTGGTCAGGAGGGTGTTAGCACAGCACTGAGTCTAAGTTCACAAGGAGCCCCGCCAAACACCTTCTGGCTCTGTACTAGAGGAATGGTGTGCAGGAGCCAAGACAGGGAAGCCCTGAGGAAGGGCTGTGGCCAAAACTGTAGAAATCAAATCTAGGTCTGAATAGAGCACTTTGCTGACCAAATTTGGATTGTCACCAATTGCTTCTATTTAATGAGACCCTGTGGAAAGCAGGACCTTACCCTATAAACTTCCGAAAGGGGGAGCAGAGCATCTAGGTCGGTGATTAACCAACTAGAATAATCAGTTGTGTGTGAGACACTTTGGGGGATAGCTGTGATTCAGTTTGTGGAAAGAACGAGGTGTCATTTCGTTTTTTTAGGGATGTAAGTTTGTAACTAATTTTTGTCTCTCCTTGCCAGCATAACGGTTTGAATGTTAATTTAATTTTGCAGAATATCATTTATGTAAATGTAATTAGAAGGGAAACATGATCGGGAGATGCACAGCACCAAAGAAAATTTATTACTCCGAGGGGTATTGCTCTAATCATTCAACTGCAATATTGAGTTTCCCCAGATTTAATCTAAAAGCAATAAATTACAAAAGGCTAATGTCCTGCCCAACAAAAAGCTGTCATGAACCCAAGTTTCTGTGGGGAAAAAATTCAACTTCATTTCAGCAACAGGCTCTCCTCGTTTACACATTCCTTTTATGATTCCAGTCAAGTCAAAGTAAAATGAATACAAATGTGAGAGTTCGAACACTTTCCCTGAATATGTATGTGTGTCTGTTGGTGATTGTAATAATCGGCAATCCAAGGCACTGGGGCTCCGTTATCTCGGGCAGAATTAGGAGTGCAGTCCCGCAATGATACAACTGCAAATTCTTCTCCCCACCTTCGCATGACCCTGTGAATTAAGGGAAGACAAACTTGAGTCTGATTAATTCCAGTGTCCATATGAAAGTCTGTTGCTAATGTACCATTGTTTTTGTTCTGCTGACAAAATGAATGAGAAGGAACGAGCTGTCCTTTTGCTTGTGTTAGTGACTGTAACCTATGTACTCCATGGAAAGCACTGTCTGGCAGGGAAGTTGCCCTGTTGATGCTGCTGGTCTGCATTTACTAGAGGGACACTTTTGCAAAGTGGAATGAAAAACAAACGGATAATCAAATAATACTGGTTACTTCTCAAAGCCCTTGAATAGCAGTTCTGCTATTCAAGGAGCATCTCTCCACTTGATAAAACCTGCAATGAAAATTTGTCAGTGAATAAACAACAGCTAGGCAAAATAAGAATTGGTAAATGCCTGCCTAATGTGTAGGCTAAAACACTGTTAAGTGTTGGGGTTTTGTGGTACAATTTAGTATGAAGGCTGATGCCAACATTACACTTCTTTAAGAAGCAGAGTAATTAGTACAGGAAATAGGTTTCTTATGTTTTATTTAGCCAAATTCATCTCTGGTTTAACTCCGCTGTAGCCTGTATTACATTTGTTCTTATTTCCCAGTGTTCCTCTGCACAGTTCTTTATACCATGACCTTTAATTCACTGTGTGTGTCTTTTATTTTAGGTAAGGACCATAGTTCCTCTCTCAATTTGTTAGTATCAATTATGTTGTAAGCCCAGGTTTCTTGGCTTGCAAAATGAAACCCACCAGATCTGCAGCAAGTTTTTTACAAAGTGCACATTGGCAGGTTTACAGATTCCCATGGCTGTACATGGGACATGGGGAGAAGCACAGGCCTGCAGTCTCAAAGGCATGGAGAAACAGAACTATGAGAGGACTGGGGGAAAATGCAAGGAACAGAGAAAACAATGTTGTTAGAAGCAGCAGAGAAGGGGCTCAACATATGAATTACGTATGTCCTTGTGGAGGAAAAACAAGTCTTAGGAGGATAGCTGAAAGCAGTAACTAGCAGTCTGGAGAATGAGAGAAAGTGATTGGGCTTGTTGGGACATATAAACAAGCTGGTGAGGCTCAGGACCTGCTGCTGAATTCAAAATTCAGTATCAGAATTCAAACCAGTATCTTCCTCGTTGTCCCAGCCAAGCTCTGAAGATAAGGTTCAAGGGCTCCTTGTGAATGACTTTGGCCGAGAGCAGGGGATGTGTGTACGCAGGTTTGCGCTGGGGTCCCATGCTGTGATGGCACTGATGAGACAGGGAGGCAGCTGCCTCCTCCTCCTCCTGTGTCTTGTATCTGTTGCAGAGATGAGTTCCTGCACTGAGAACTCTTCTTATAGGGCTTCTTCCATGTGGCAGGCACCCCAACTTCTGTTTTATTTCATCCAACCCAAAGTTAAACTGAAAGGAGGTAAAGATGATTGAATAGAGTCATAACAACATACATACTGCATCAGCTTTTGGTCTGTAAGGTACTGGTGTAAAGCAGTTATATTTGTAATTCTCCACCCATGGGTGGTTAGGGAGGTACAAATGTGTGCAGCAGAACATAGGACAAACTGCTGTGGGTACACTTAATTAACAGTGAACATGCACAATACTAATCATCTCGTCCTTGATTGTATGCAAGTATAGCACAGATCATGAGAACCTGAACAGTAAGCTGCAGGCCTCTACTATATGATTGCATAGAGGATCTTTCGCAGCTGGGGCTAGTTCCATGGCTTTTTGCAGGCAAATCAGTAGAGAATGACAAAACCACAGAGGAACAGTGGAAAAGGGCCTACCTTAGTGATCTACGGTGTACACAGATTGCAAGATGTAGTGCTAAGAGACCTGAGATGTATTTTTCATTTCACAAGATGTAATTGCTCTAGTTGTGAAATAACATTTAAGATTTTTTTCTCTTTGTTTTTGCATAATGGAAGAAGGGGAATCCTGCATCATGGAAAATGTTTTCTGCCCCAAATGAAGACTACTGTTCTAAAATTCCTCAGGATGCATAATTGAAGATTTTATTAGTCAAAAGAAGTCTTCCAAGATCATCATCATTTATTACAGTTCCTGTGTTTTTCATTCCAATGAGATTTATAATTATAAACTGGTAATTAAAGAGGCTCCACTCTGTATTTCCATAGGAATTCCACTGTGATCTGACATTAATTAACAACCAATTATAAATTATGATATAACTTTTAAAAAACCCACCAGTGTCTGGATGCCTTCTTTCAGTTACAATGAAATGTTAGAAGGAAATTTGCTTTTGTAAGCTGGAGCCTTGTTGCAGATTGATTGGTACTACCGTGCGCTATGGGTATGTTTCCATGATGCAGCAACTATATGGATGGGCAGATTGGACCTACTAAGGTTTTGAAAGAATTTTTGTCCTCATCTTTCTTGTAGGAGGCATCTGTCTGACAGGATTTCAACCTTCTGTCATGTCAACAGGTGTGCACACTTTAATGCTTAGATTTTATCTGACTTCTTATGTAAATTAGAATGATATGATGCATTGCTTTTATGCCTGATGCAAGCTCTCTCTGGCTTGAAAGTGTATTTTAAATAATTATAACCAATCAGGAAAAAGAGAAAAATAGTTACTGGCTCCAATGAGAATGTCTGTGGAATAGAGTAGATGTGATAGCAGATTAAGGGGATAAACTTTCAAAATTCTGGCATTATTTGGCCATCTGCATTAAAGATCTGATATCTAATGCAATTTGTACATCCCCAAAATCTGACAGGTAGAATGCTACCTAGAGATATGTGGCTAATAAAACACCTGGTACATGTGGATAATCTGTACTAAACATCTCTCTTTCCTTTTTTCTCCTTTTCTGTATTTCTTTTACTTTTTTTTTTACTTTTTTTTGTGAACTCAGGTCCGTAATCATCATTAAGCTTGTCAGAAAGATGGGGGACGTGGGATGACACCAAAATCCATTACTTGCAAAGCCGTGTAGAGAACAAAAGACATAAAAGGAGACAACAGATTCTTTTTGCATGGATGAAATAATGAGGTAAGTTTTCAAAGCCTTGCCCTGCAGATTAACTTCCACCATCTCCATTAAGCCTAATGAAAATCACGTGTGTGTTTCTGGGTATTTCTTAGCACACTCCCCCCTTGCCTCTTTGCAGCTCCTCCCTGGGACCTTCCACAACTACTTTGATCAAACCTCCAAGACCTCTCCCATGAAGTGTGGCTTCTGATCTGATCAAAGTTAGTATGGGTAACGGAGTGAAGTGTGGCCCTTTTAGTCATCTCCACATCCAGCTTTCATTATTATAAAGCAACACTGGTCTGAGCACAAAGTTGTTCAGGAAAGTAATAGTGTGGCTTATTTAGCAGCCAACTTTTGTTGGCTTTGGAGTCCTCTCTGTTTCTCAGGGTCAGTGTGGTTGCAAGGATGTACATCATTTATTTTTCCATTGAAATTTTTTGCCATTTTACAAAACGGGAAATCTATGGGAGCAATCCTCTTATTTAAACTCAGACAAATCCAATAGTCTTGACCAAGAGATAGACCTGCCTATTGCTTTCTCCCTCATTAATGTGAATGTACCTGTGCTCCTATAAAATAGATAAGATTTCAGCTGGGAAATTCCCATTAAAATCTCATCCTGTTATGTTGCATCTAAGTTGTTATCAGGGCATCTCTGAATAGCTTTGCCAGTTAGCCAGAGATGTGTCACTGACAGCAAGGAACACAGTGCAGCTTTGACGTAGGGAATGTTATAAACTTGCTAGATCAGATCAGCATCAGCGGTGAATCAGCCTACTGCTATTGGACCCAGAGAGTACACATGAACTAAACTTGCTGCTTTTACTTGTAACTATCCCTAGAAGGGATTAAGTTTTTAAGATCTGGCTACATGCATTTCAGATATTAATGCGTTCTTTTGGTTCTGTGCCTGAATAAGATTTAGAGGAATTTAGAGAGCAGCTGAACACTAAAGCTTTAGGAGATCCAGCATCAAAGCAGGGCTCATAGTTACCAACATCCTATCAGCAAATCCTAATGTTCTATATTTAACCTACTATTAAAATAATGTTTTGTTATTTTTGTCTACCTTCAACTCAAAAGTTTGGTTTCTGTAAGATTGGAGAACAAGGCAAGCTCAGTTAAGGTTATAAAATTTATCTCACTGCTTTCTTTTTAGCTCGCTGTTGATCTGATGGCAGCTGAAAGGGCAAATGAGAAAGGTAGGTGTTATGTTTCAAGGGGAGAGTTATAAAAGTCTAAACTGTATCCAAAGTATATTTTACTCCTAATAATGAGAACTGGATGAACAGCGTTTAAAAAAATATGAACCTGCCCCAACTACATTGGTTCAGAACTAACTGATCTAATGCAGTTTTCTGAAGAATAATTGATATTATATAATCATAACTGGCAGTTTATGTCATGAAAGTGACACTTGACACTTTCCTGCTAACCAGTTTAACATCATCAATTAAAACATCACTTGTGTAATGACATTTTAGTAACCAGTTTAATATCATAAATTATGACATCACCTTCTTTTATGGCATCAAGGTTGAATAAAAGGTTTTCTTTAGAAAAGAGAAAAAGGAAAAAAGGGAGGAAACCTTAATATTGCTCCTCATTTTGTCCTTATAAAAGGTACATATGTTCTAGCCCTCTGGTCACTGTCCTTATTAGGGAGGATCTGAGAACTTAAAATCTGCAAACAAGAGTGAAATAAACAATTGAAAAGAATGTGCTTTGGATTAGCACAACCTCCCAGTAGACAGTAGTGTCCTTTGCATAACACCGATGGAAATCATCCAGAAATGGAGAAGGAAGAACGGGCATGCTCATGGAACCTGATGAACTCAATTACAGTGTAGTAATATTTACCGAGATGTGGTGTGAAAGTTCAAGATTGCATCATTACCTACCAGTGGATGTTCTCTTTCTTCATGGTCAGTGGCTTTAAAGAAATCCTTTATATCTTATTCTTCACTGAATGGTCAAATTTGGGTGCTGGAGTCTGGTATTTTACACCTCAGACTCTTGTGGGCACTGGATTTTATGATGACTGCTGGTGATTTGAGTCCTGAGTTGGCAAATGGCTCCCTTTGTTTATATCTATTTAGCCTCATGGAACCAGACAGGAGCCAGACATGAATTGAGTTCAGAGGATTCTCAGTTAAGCAAAGGTTTCTATGAATATGTGTCTTTGTAGGAGTAGCTGCGAGGAGTCAAATATTTTAAGTATATTGTGTGTTTTCAGAGCTGGCTTTCTAAAGGCACATAGCATCAGCTTCCCTCTTTTCCTACCAAGGTCAATAAAAGTGTGACCGAAAAAGTGACCACAGCCACAAGCAGAACAATTCATAATCAAGCATTTTCAAAATTATTCCTGCAATTTTTTCTCTTGAAACTGAATCATTACCATATTAAGTTGTGCTGAATTCCATGGCGACTCTACCCTGAGATAATGCCCAGTGCCCAGTGTGTCTTCTAGCACTTGTGCAGAAACTTAACCTTGTACATGCAGATGGTCCCTGTGAATCATGTGCTTCTCCCATGACTTGCCTTCATATCAGGTCCTTGGTTTGCAAAGTGGGCAAAGAATCCTAGATAGGAAGTCAAATTCACATTGTAAAAACTGAACAACTGTTACATATTGACTGAGGCATAAGTATTTCCCTGAGTAATCCAGAATAATTTCCCTTGCTAATTCCCAGACTGTAAATCAAGGATATGACAAATGGGTACTGCATGGCATCTAGGCAACTGTTCTATCCTCAGTCAAGTGTCCAGTGCTCAAGAGATGCCCAAATACTGGCAAGAAGGTGGCAAGTCGGTAAGTATGATAACACTTCTTAAATTACAGACAAAATTTTAAGCAAATCTATGTAAATTGTCAGTGCATATCTTAGTGGTCTCCCGAGGATGCCATGATTTACCTACTCTCTTTTCTCAACATTTTTTCAGAAGTTTTTTTCCCCCATGAATATTTATGTCGATGCCTCATTTGCTGACTGAATTTCCACTCTGCTGGAATTATGCTTCCCCATAGTGCACCCAGGAAAGGTGAGCCGTTAGAGGTGAGAAAAAGAGATTCCATGACCTTTAGGAAATAGCAAGTGGCACTAGATAAAACCTATTCTGTGAGGGGTTACTTATGGATTGGTTGGACATAATTACCAAAAAATTATTATCTCTCTGAAACAATTAACTTCTGGTAGATCAGAGTCCAAATCTCCAGAAGCTCTGAACTTTTGCAAATTGGCTTTGCCCATTGCCAGTCCTAGGCAATGAGTAATTCTTAAAATGGGTATAAGTGATAGATACCACATATTTGTAGTTATGAGTATGGACTTATTTACAGCTGGCATTTTTTTTAAAGTGAGTTGTAAATGTTAAGGTGCTAGATTCAATGCTTATGAATGTGTTTCCTTGGTGATAAAGCTTTCACTAAGCATGTTATCTATCTGTGCTATCTTATATACAGACAAGAGATGATTCACACTATATGTTATAGGACTTGTGCTTTAAAATTGAATCCTCTATTGACTTATGGCTGAAAAACATAGAAATCAAATCCACAGCTGGTTCTTCTTAAAAGTGAAGTTTTGGCAAAAGCAGTGAAGGCTTTAACACATTACAAAAGTGTGCATTTTTTAAAGTTGTTTTACTTCCTATTTTCTCTCTGCAAAACACTCCCTGAAGTTAGGAGTGCTCTTGGGTTTCATCTTGCAGTTTCAGCAGAACATAGCTTTGATTTTGCATGCCCTGCTACTGCCTATTACATGCAAAGAAGATGTTAGTTCATGAGGGTACACAGATTAAATGAACAAATACATAGAATGAAATCTTTCTGGCACAAAGAAGCAGTTTATCTAATGATGAAGCAGTTGTGGTTGGACAAGGTGAGCTGGGACAGAAAGACTGAGCAAAACCCTCCTTGCACTGATGAATAACGTCACTTACATGAGAATGACAAGTGCTGGCCCAGTTGAGGTCAATGGGAGTTTTACCATTCTTTCCACTTAACCTTCCTTTGTAAGTAAAATAAGGGAGAGTTGGCCCATTGGATGTCTGTGAGTAGTACCTAGTGCATCTCTGCTTTACTCTGGCCTATGAAAGGATGCTCTTGCTTTTCATCAGCTCCAGCACTCAGGAGCTTAGAGGGGTTATAACACAGAACAGGTAGATGCAAAGTGAAAGGAGGCCTGCTGCCAGTGAGACACTGCTGATCACAAAAAGCCATCATCCCAGCACACGTTACACGTTAGGGTTCGAGAACTATAAATGGCATAGGGTTATGTGCATTAATTGCATCATAAAGTAGAGGGGCCCCAAAGGAGGTCTGGTCTCAGCTGTGCTATGACTGGGACAAACAATTAATGAGAGATCTTACAATCTCATTAGGCAGGATGGAAATAGAGAGTATTAATCTCCCATTCTCTGTGTTTGAGACTTGAGTTTAAATATGCCCATTGTTTACACAAACAAACTATGGAGTAGAGGGGAATGGACCTGACTTTTCCTGACTCCTATTTGCAGTTTCAGGGACTGGCTTTTCTTTCCTTCCTCTTTATACCAGCATGAGCTTTGAAACCCCGCTTACTGCGCAGAAGTCATCAAAGACATTTAGATTTGCTTTTAGTCTCTAACTTCAACTTTTGTTTCTATGGTTTATGTTTTTGACAGCTGCAGTGTCATACAGTAAACTGTGAACTGTTCTATTCCCAATGATCTTCTCTTAGTTTTTTAAGTAACTGACTGCTGTCTTTGCACATGCAAAACTGTCCTACACATTTTTTTGAGGATGTTATTTTGGGGGCTTCAGATACAGTAAAGGTAAATCAAGAACCAGGTCAAGTGGCATTGCATTTCTGAAGCACACTGGAGAGACTTTCTGACCCTGCAGGTTTTAAAACCTCTTGTTGGACTTTTAGGAGAAATGAGCCAGATGTTGACCCCCTTTGGTACCGGTTTATCAAGCTGTAGTCCAGGCTGTAGCAACTTGGTGGAAAAATGGGTTCCCTGGTATGTGGTAATGCCCCCACACAGGTCTGAGCTCTGCTGTTGGAACTGATACAGGCTTCCTGGCATCCCTAGATAAGCTCTCGTGTCATTTACAAAAGCTGTGAAGGGCTTGCATTGGCTTTGGAGAAACCTTAGAGATGAAGTGTAGGGCTACCACAGCACGGGCCAGCCCTGTAGAAACCCACATGGAGACTACCAAAGTTACAGGCTGTAGGAATAGCTTTATGTGCTCTCTACCTCCTGGGCATGAGTCATGTAGGACTGATCTGGAGAAACTTATTCATTGCTGGGTGGGCGCGAATGTAACTGTCAGGATCTTTCATGTCAGCCTTGAAGTGGACTAACACCCTGCAAATGGCTCTCATTAGAGGCCAGAAGAAATGAGGAAGGTGCAGTGCCTCCTAGAGCCCGTATTGCTGCTTTTGGATTTGCTGTCATTGTTGACTTGGCTTTGGAACAGCTTTTGCTGAAGCTGTTGCCTAGATCCTGATTTTGGCATTGTTTTGTCTTTTCTTGTATTGTTTTGTCCCAGTTTGTCTTTGGAAATGTCCAGAAATGGAAGGGGTGCCACTTTGTCAGTAGGGAGCAGGCAGAAAGTTTGTCTCTTTCACTCTTGGTTGGCCTTGAAATTCCCCTTAATTAGTATTATCATTAGATTCTCACTCATATCACCCACTCTGTCTATTCTGCTTAAATATACTACCTTCAAACATAATAAATCTGAAAAAATGTGCCTATTATTTTTCTTTCTAAACCAAGTCCAAAAAAAATGAACCAGCAGTATAGTTCCGCTATAGTAACTGCTGATTTTGCTGCTTAATTTTTTCCCCCTTCTTTCTTACGTCCCTTTGTTTTTCGCTATATCTCCAGGATACATAAACTCCCTGTCACTCTCACAGCTCTTCTCAGCTATGCAGCTGCCTGTCAAGGAATACATGGTAAAATTCCAACTGTTACCCGTTCCTTACACTCAGACAAGTGTTAGGCCAAGATCCACAAATGTGATTTGCTTGTCTAGATTTTACCCATTCCATGAAGAAGTTTGCAATTTAACGGGAAACAACACAAAGCAAACAAGCTGCCCTCTAACCTAGGAAATTTCTCTAGAACATCTCCCTTGGAAAACTCCTGCATCAGGACAATCAAATATAAGGGGATTTGGAAAAATTTGGTTTCATCTAAACTTTGGCTGGGTTACGCATTTCCTTGAGAGCAGTTGACTTTGTGAAAACTGTCTGAAAGTGGAGCGAGATGAAAATTAGTAATTTTCCTATCCCATCCTTGTCCTAAGTATATGACTGAATAACACTACTAATAGAAAAGAAGAAAAGGACTTTGTAGGTTCCTGAAAGTTGTTCAAGATGGACCCTTGTGTGAGCAGGAAAATGAGTTTGAAGAAGGCAGGTCCCATGTCTTTTTGCTTTGCCACATTTAATGCAGTGCAGAGACTAAAGCATACATTATTGTCAGTATTTAATGTCAATTTTGTCAGTATTGTCAAATTACAAAACTGACACATTTTTCGGGTAATAAGTATTTTCATTAGTGTTATTTCCTTCCTCCAGGTTGAAGCAGTTTAGGAAAAGTTACCGATCTGACAAAAAAAACAATAAACAAAATTAAACAAGGTAATGTTTGCTTTTCTAGCAGTATGCTTTCATCGTCACTATTGACATTTTTAGTTTTCTGACCATGGAGCTGTTTAGTAAGTCCCTTTAAATTCTTTCCCAGCCAGAGCCAAAGTCATCTCCCAAGCAAATTCCTCCTTACAATTACAATGTGATACTTCATACCTCGTATATCTGTTTCTCAGTGCCTGATTATGAGCTAGGGATTATGAACTAGTTATATTTAAGACTGTAATTTGTTTTTTGAAGTTCCTCTTTGTCATTCCCCATTTTTCAGTCTCCCTACAAATATCTTTTAAGAGCATCTGAAATTCCACCAGACCCCAGAGGACAAAGGCGGGTGCACAGGTGTTGCAAGTACCCGGCCATTCCACTAACCAGTAGCTTTGCAAGGAGCATCAGGAACATCAGCTTTGATTTTAAAGTATGCTGTTGCTTTGGCACTGCTGCGGGGCTAAACAAGTGAACTTTATGTCATTTTTCATAAATATCCATTGGTCTTGCATGGATTCTCATTAGCTGATGTATCAAGCCTTCACTAACTACAAGATAGATAAGCTAATAGATACCACAGTTAAACCAAGCTGAGCTTAAGTGTCTTAAATAATAAAGCTTTGCATAAATTCTAATACAAGCAATTTCAGCAAAAAGCATAACAAGTAGTCAATCTGGGATAAAAATGTTTTTATTTCAGTACCTTGTTCTTCATAACATCCTTCACAGACGCTGTAACATTATTTTAGTCTTTAGAAAAATATTTAACAACATGATTGTCTCACACCACGTGTAATCCCACTGGAAATTAAAATTGCATGCATTTTCTCATCACTCTTTATTTAACAACTGGGAGAGTTTTAATATTTGAAACTCAGCAAGAAAATTGTCTTGAAACACAGAGATTCCTTTGGAGTAATTTCACTTTTGTTTTGTATGAACTTTAGCTGAGCATTTTTTTTTCCAGTAATAAGGATCTATGGATTTGTATGATGGTTAGCAGGACTTTCTACATGTGCTTCTTACCTAACATACAAGGAAAAATAGGAAAGAACATTCTAATAAATTCATTTGAGACAGCTAGCTTTAGTAATAAAGATGCCCTGTTTCAGGTTTTTTAACAGTTTCTTTTAAACCCGTATCACTGGGTTTAAAAGTGAACCTGGAAGTTCCTGTATTCCTGCATGAAAAGCAATACAGTTCTTCAAATTTCACAACAATAATAACATCAGACAAAAGAGGGTGAAAGAATAAACAGAACTCTGCTATGAATATTCAATGCCAGGAACAAGTGAATACAGGAAAATCACTTTAGACTCTAATAGCAACTAAAATTATAGCACCTTATCCAGAGCTATGTTCGATGAAAAGAGCAAAAGTTGCTTCTAAGAGAAGACATCAGAGAAAAATATACAGACACCTCTGCTTTGTTTACATGGAGTATCTTTGAAAAGCTTTTGCACTATTACTTCCCCAGCTCACCCTAGGGTAAGACAGCAGGGTAGGCTGGGCTAGGACAAAAAATAGCACTTTTGCATTGCTGACAACAAATGGGGTGCTATCCCTGCTGTAAAGTCAGTAAGAAGGAGTTTTTTTATAACTCCTAAGTATGTAGTGGCCCCAATGCAAGTCAGTTAGCATTTTTCTTGGTGCTTTTGAGGACACTGATTTTATTTTTATTTTTTCTGTAAGTGAGAGAACATCTGGCATGCCCAAGAAATCTAGCATTGATGGGACTTGGTAATGCAGTTTGCTTGACTCAGAGCAGCAGTATCCAGAAACTGATGGCTCATCTACAAAATGACCTGGTTGTTTCCCTTCAACAACTAAAGGACAAATGCTTGCAATGCAAAATAACATTACAATAGGCTCTTGCAAGTGGTCATAGAAAAGTGACAGTGGATTTAGTAGGGTTGATTGTATCAGCTGATTTCCATTAGAACCTTTTTCTTTTTGCCTGTAATCAACCCTCAGGAGATAGGCTTGCTAGCAAGGCACCATGGCTATTGTGTAGTGGCTTCCTATATTCATTATAACTCATATCTCTTCTGCAGATTGAAGATTCAGAGGTCAGTAAGCACCTTTCAGAAACACTCCATTCACATTCAGAGAATGTGGTTATTGTACTGCCTTGCATTGGACATCGTCGCTTGTTTTCATGTGTTCAACAGAGTAACATTGACACTCCTGTCATTTTGCTTGCCCTCTTGATGTTTCCATCTTCTGAGACAGAGCGAGACCTGCCAGCCCCTATCAGGAATTTGGGGCTCTTCCCTCAAGTGTTTCTAGCAAAGTCAAAACAGCAATGTCCAAGGCATCTCTTTATGCAGAAATTTACACTGGAGCTGATACTCTTGCCACCACGTTCAAACCCAATTTGCTTGTCAGCTATGATAATTGCACTCTGAAATACATGCTCAGATATGTATTTCTTTGGATTTCACTCTTACTGTAATATTTTAATCCTTTTCTGTGAATCTTAATCACAACATCTTTTTCTCGCATTAAATGTCTCACAGGAATTTTGTTTACTAATTCTTCAACTAACAAAGGAATGCCTCAGGCCTCTGAGTTGTTTCAGAAAACAGGCATCCGATCTACCCCTCTGGTGCAGCATCAGCAAGACCAAACAGAAGCAGAAAGTGCTTCGTATGCTCTTCTTCGTATTAGTCCAGTGAGATACAGGGAAGTATTTGCCAGGCCAGAACATGTATCATCAGACTCCATTTCAATGGCACAGTGGGTACCTGTGGGTAAGTCTGTAAGAGAAGAGAAAATCATGGAAGATGTTTATTCTCAGACAGTTCTGCCAGTCACACACAGCATAAGACCTCAGGAATCTTAATAGCATGGTCCAAATGGGCTTCAGATACTTGTGGAGTGTGGGTAGCCAACAGCAATTCAGTGTTGAAGGGAGTCTGCTGTAAGTGTTTTGAAAAAGTCAAGTTTTTCACCAAAATATCAGATCACTGTCAGAACCCCTAAAAAGCCAGAAGCTCGTTGTTCCACTTTTCTCTGCATCTAAGCTGAATACTAAGAATTCACTAGCCTGGTAGTGGATGAAAAGACCGTGTTCCTGAAAAAACAAGGCTATCGGTAAACTCAAGGTAGGCTCTGACTGCCCTTGTGATTTTTATGCCAAGAACAGGGGCACTGAGGTTATTGTCAAGAGTTATCTGTGCACAAGCCAAGTGCATCAGGAGGGCCACTTTAGCCCAGTTTTTGTCAAAGGTGTCTGTCGAATCTCATACTGTTCAGCCCACACAGTCACATGTGCAAGGTGAGCCTTTGGAGCAAAGTTACTATTACCTTCTGCCCCAGCAACGGGCTCTTCTAAGCCAGGGGCTGATTTTGCATTCTAAACCTTGGAAATCAAGTCTAAATTGGTTGAGGTGAGGATTGTTTTCATTCTGTTTATGCAGAGCCTAGCACAACAAATACCAGCCTATGTTCTGGTTATTACGTGCAGTGGTGTTGTGGAAGGCCAGACACCCATGTAAAAATTAACTTTATTTCCTACTGAAAGCCCTGTCATTGCCTTGTCCGTGCTCGGGCAATGAAAAGATTTTGGTTTGTGTCAGTCATGGGTGACTCTTTGGAGTGTACACAACTCTCGCCAGGTTATTCACTGAGGCTACCAGTTATTTCTGTTTGCAGACTGCCTTAGTTACTCTTTTAAATATTACACCTGTCATTATTACAATCTTTCAACCCTATCGAAGTCGTCATGATTATTTCCTAGAGTCTGTTTCTCCTGTATTAGCATGACTGATACAAGTATATTAAAGAATTTCCCTGGTATATTCCAGCCTGAATATCAGTATTTGAGGAACAAACAGGTCATCTTACTGATAGAAGTTGTTTGTGTACGGAAGGCATTTTATTTCTTACTCTCTTTGGTATATTAACAGGGGCAATCAACTTAATTCCGCATTCTCTTATGAGATTTTGCCTTCTGGGTAAAGAATATCCTTTACCTCCCCTTCTCCCCCTTTTCCCAAACAATCTTCTGCTCTCCTGGGAAGATGGAATGTATAGGTGATATCCCTTTCAGAAAATATATCCATCATATATCACAAGTATTGTCATTATGATGTATTAATGTAATACATCATCAGAGAGCTGTCAGGGTGAAGATTTATTACTCTAAAATAAGTTATGGTGAGACACCGGGGAATGGTTTGACAGAATTTTTGTTTATTTTTCTAAATTAAGGACTTTTAAAGTAAGTTTAAAAATCTCTTACCTTCATGAAGTAGTAGGGGTGGGAGGGTCATAGAAAAGAGGATTTGAATCAAAAACACCAGAAGGACTCAGGAGGCCTCATAGAATAAAAATGTAATATTTTTTCCCCCAGGTAGTTTCCATGAGGTCTGCAAAGTTTAAGTTTCCAGCTTAGATGAGAGCTACAGTGGGCAGTCAAAGTAGTTTTAATCAACCCGAACTGGACTTTATTGTTTCTCCTCTAAAGGAAAACAGAGTCACCAAAGCATGAAGACTTGGGCTAAAAAAGGCAAAGCGGGCTAAAAAAGGCAAAGCAGGCTAAAAATGGTCTAAAAATAATTGCATTTTAGTACAAAAGGCTATTCCCTTTTCCAGGTGTGCCCAGTGGTCTTATCATAAACCTGATACAAATGCACTGAAATCAGTGAGAGCTTTTCAGCAGATTTGCACAGACTTTGGATCAAGCCCCTTCCCTGCATCATGCAGTGAAGCCATGAAACTTGGCACATTTATAGCATTGTAACATAAAGCCATCTGTGTACAAGTACAAACTTTTCCTTATTGCCAAAGTGCTTAATGTAATTACAATCAGGCTTGCTTCTTCTCTGCTCAGTTCATCCATATGCTGAGGTGGATGAAAACTTGCACTGGTAAAGAATCCCACAGCATCTGAGTTTGCGTGCTGCTTACAGCAGCGTACATTGCTAATGTTGTAAATCTTAGGCACTTTTGCATTTTAGGGAACACACGTAAAGTTACAGAGTGTCTTACGGGGAAACTGGTAACAGAAATATGCCAAAAAGTTCAGCCTGGATTCTTTTCTTGCTGACTACACAAGATGCCTGACTTAGGAGCTCCGTTGCCCTTGCTTCCCTGTATAGTCAATGAGGCGTCAGAGATGTCACAGAGTTTGGATACCTAAGTTGGGAATTGCCTTCAGGAGGTGACTTTTACTCTTTGCTAGCTAGAAAATGAACGCAGAGCTCCTATTCACCTTGTTCACCGCCTAAAGAAGGTTGTATTAATCCTGAGTGTCGGTTGCCCAGGCTGTCCCTGTCCATAAGCAGCTGCAAAGTAGTTGTTTCATCTTATGATTCACTCTTCGTGTTGACTTCACTATTTCCAAATGCGATGCTATCCCATGGTATTTATTGTATCCTTGCATTTCCTATATCATGGTATTTGCATGCAGTTTCTTTAATACTGAATATAATATTGGTCAGTGTAGGTTAAATACCAAGGTTGCTTATAGGTTAATGAATGCACTGTGCTTGCTGCTGACTGACGTGATTACTGATACGTGGTACATTGAACTTGACCCTACAGCCTATAGACATGTTCTTGACTTTATCAGTGGGGATGGTATATTCGAAAGGAATATTAATATTAAAAAGAAACATATGCAGTGGATGCATTTGCAGGCACAGGGAATAAGTTTTCAGGAAAAAAAATTGCTGAAGGCAAAAGGTGGTTTTGCCAGAAAAGTCTACAAATTTCTCTTCCTGAAGGAAAATAATTATAAGCTGCTTAATTTTGGACAATTTTAGGAAGACAGTTTAATTACCTAAAATGTAGGTGTGAAATGAGTGCCAAACACAAAGTCCTTTATAAACTTTGCTGCTATCAGTATAGGAAAAACCTTTCCTCCTCCATAAACTTCAGAATGGTTTAATCATATATAGTGACACAGATACCTTGGCTCAAGCCAAATTTATTTTGAGATATTATCAGAAATGGGTATATACAGATGCTTATAAAGCAGCTGTACTTTGCAGATGCCAAATGACCTGTTTCTGCACATACAGAAAGCTTTACTGGCTCTCTATTAGGTTGTGTAGATGCGTGCTTATGGTTAAAAATGCTCTACTGTCTATGGAGACTATGTATCCATCTCAGATACAGCAGCAGGGATTTACTTTTCTAAACTGGCATGTAAGAAGGGCACTTTTTTTTTAAATCGTTGTAACTAGTCAAAAGTTTTCTTAGCGTGTACTTGTGATCAACTAATCTGCTTAGTGGAAGAAGATGGGCCTGGTCCTCTGTAGCGTCGGGGGGGTGAGCTTGTAGGATCATCTTATGAAGCATGGTAATTGAGGGAAGATTTGTGTTGGGATCTGTAGTCTGCTGACAATAGTTTCTTTCCTAATTTTGTGATGCCAAAAGAGAGGACTTCTGACACATGCTGCAAGTGTTAAGAGGCCAATAAGTCTTTCGTTTGAAGGTTTCTATGGGAGGTTGTCACACATTCTACAAATCAGAAGTTTAAGTGTTTGTGTTGCATAGAGGTTGGAGTTATAAGGGGTTTGCCCGAACTCCTGTCTCCTCTGTGAGTTGGGTTTCACTCAGATTTAGTATATGTGGTGGTTGCTGCTCAGATCATCGGTTAACACAATCATCTCAGGTCAGTAAGTTTTAAAGGAGGTAAAACATCTTGGAGAGACCATATGAAATCTATCATGGCAAACCACTGATAACTGCACATCTTATTAGCTTCAATTAAGTATTTCCATGGGGAACCGTGGAACTGTTTAAAGTCATGATGACACACACACACTTTGTTCCATCCAAAGAAATAATCTGTTTTCCAGATTTCCAAATAGCCAAGCTATTTTGTTATTGTTTTTTTCTTTTCCTCCTTTTAAAAGAAATAATTTATAAGAATTTATCTTGGGCTTGCTACAGATTTAAAAGGAGAAAAAAGGTTTCTTCTGTCCGACTTTTAAATTATATGCATGACCAAAGATAAATATGTTTTTTATTTATAACTGTGGATAGATGCCAAACAAATCCTTTCATATGACGCACCGCTGCTGTAGTAGAGAAGTACTTAAAAGAGTTCCAGTCAAGTTAGGCCCCAAGACTTTTCATGCAACTTCATGCAAAATGGCTAAGACCTTTCTTTTTTTTTTTTTCCTTTTCTTTTGAACATCTTCAAAGGTTGCAAGTGCAACATGCTTAGAGGATGCCAGGCTTCTTCCTGTCGAGCTGAGAGGGCCTGAAGACCACATTGAAACACGGGAAACTGCAGCTACCACAGATTGCAGATGAGGGGGGGGGGGTTGCAGGCTGTAGATCTCTCCTGCCCCTCCCCATAAGGCTGGTAACAGTTGGATGAAGGTTATGGATGGAGGCTGGCAAAGCAAAAGATTCGTGTGCTGTTATGAGACTGGAATGAATGGACTTTGACAATACTGCTGAATAGGAATACTTGTGGAGCTAATACAAACAATTTGTAATTGTCAGAGCTGAAGAGTAAAAACATGATTATAAATTGTGCCTAGGATCAGCTTATGTCAGCTTTAAATGATTTAAAAGTCTAGTGTCTGGAGCTGCATCTTACTTGCCTGTAAAACTCCTTAAAGAAGACTTACATAACCATATAAGCATGTCTCTCCCTTCTTGTGTATATATTGTGAAAAGTAACCCTTTGTCTAGCTGACAGGAGACAGGTTTTTAGGACAGATGTGAAACAAAGCCTTCCAGATAAATCAGAAAATATGGAATTTCTCAATTTAAATAGAATGAGACAATTGCCTGGTAACAGTAACTCTTTTAGAAACTACTGGTTGTCCTTGTTTTATGCAAGGAGAGGCTCTGAATAGTTAGGTGCTAATGCACCTTGGTCACCTGGTGGCTTTGTGCTGTGCCAGGCTTGGAAACTGTTTTTGCGTGGATGTGAAGAAAGTCTGTAAAGGATGCAGACTTCTCCTAGAGAAGGGAAGGAGCATAAGAAAGCGTCCTCTCTTACCTAGAGCCTACCATCATTATGCCTGACCCTAGCTCATTATCCCTTGATATTTGCAGCAGATGATGACCTTTGATGACACTGCACAACAGTATGCAAAGGAGATGCCTTCCTTTTAATTTTGGCCCCTGAATACCAAACGTGGTAGCTTCTTCCCCACACTGTGTCCAGCCTTCCTTTACTCAAATACATGTACAAAACTTAAAATGCTACTAAATACTACTAAGCAACACTGTTTAGGTACTAAGTTACATTTCTAATTTTGCTAGAAGTGCCTCTGTCTTCCCATCACCTAGGAGTCTGGAGTAGGCTGGAAGCAACTAATTTACCATGTAATAAGATAGGTTCCTGTTGACACAAGTCAAGGGCAAAGCTATTAAGTCATTAGGGCTAATGTCGTAACATTCTGATACAAAGGCATGGACTGGGTCTTTCAGATGAACATCTGACCTTTGAGGATTAAGTTTCTTCGCAGCTTATTTTTGGTATTCAAAATCTGTCTTTTTTTTCCTTCTGCTTCACATGCATTGATCTTTGGCCCTGCGCTAGGTACAGCTTGCATAGCAGCTTTTGCAGTCCTGATTTGTCCCAGTTTTATCAGAGGAGGTAAGGATAGAAAAGACATCACATACTTAATCCCACAATACTAAGAGTACATCCTGTGCTCCTTTGCTTAGCACTGCCCATGTCACAGCTTGGCCCAAGGGGTTGCCGGTAGAAGGGAGTCAGGGAAACAGAGGTGGCTCTCAGGATTTTTCCACAAAGTAGAGAAAGTGAGGATTGCTTAAACCAATCTATCTAGATGTCATTTAAATATATATAATATAAATGTGTCTTGCTATGGCCCTGTGATTTTTTGGTAAAGTAACTTTTCTCAAATCTAATGGTTTTGCCAATAACCAGGTGATTATTTCAACCATTGTGTCCTCCAGCGCAGCAGCAGCTCTGCACTTGTTTCACTTTCATTGCATGGACAAGGGAAGTGCAATGGGACTCCAAAACCTGTCTTGCTGTCATACTTTATACCTCTCAGGATTGGTTCACTTAATGTGAACTATGTAGACTTGTTTAGCTCTGAAATTTTTAGCTTAATGCTTTTCCTTTTATGAGTCACTCTCTGAAATAAGGAGCCAGGAAGCGTTCTCACTTGGATCTGTGCTGGGTTGTGTCTCCATTTACTGTCACTCTGAAGGCTAACTGTTCTCCAGGTGAAATCAGCCTTACCCACAGGTAAGCCTCATGACCTTCATATGTAACGAACCATTTTTCATTTTCAAGATGCACAAAGAAACCAAATCAAAGGATACCCTAAGCTGTTGTGTAAGTCCCGTGTCTGAAACTTTTGACCATAATGTTTTAGAGCATAGGGAGGCCGAGAATGTACATCAAGGCCTGAGTGATGTTGTCAAAGCTAATCACAGTAAGTCATTATTTAACAAGGAAAGCTCATTTTATATGATGCTTTTGTTAGTTAGATAGGAATGGATTCCATAATGTGGAGCATTCACCAAAAAACATCTGAGAATGTCTTAAATCTCATTTGTAAGTTGTTTTTTAAGTCTATCTTGCTTATGCATTTAGCTTGTCCTTTTGAACTACAGGAAAGGGTCCTCTCTCTTGAGGAAGAATTACCAGACCATTCTTTAAAAAGGACATTTGGGAAGGAAGGCATCCAATGAGCTTATGGCAGTAAGCTGTGGAATGCTATATTTCATTAATTTCTGGTTTATTTTATTTTTGCGTTCAGTGTTTTTAAATATGACGGTGATAAGGAATGCTGTATTTCATGAATTTCTATTTTATTTTTTTTTATTTTTGCATTCAGTGACTTTAAATACAGCAGTGGTGGGGAAAGGGAAGTTGCAGTAAAAAAGATTTTGCTCTTAAGACTGTACATGCCAAGGTAGTTCTGGAATGGATGCTCATGGCTGAATTAATAAACTCTGACTGTAGAGGTTTCAAACATGAATTCTGACAGACCCTTCACTATGACAATACTAGTGGGAGTCACAATAATATCATCTGCTGCTGAACATCGCTAGTATGTGAGCACTGTTGTGCCAAAGGTTAATATGCCAGTTTTATTTCCTTCTCTCTACAGCTATAATTTAAACGAGTTGCACACATAAGTGATGTTATATGCATAGGGTTTTGCATTAAGTTTGCTATGTCAGATTTGTTTATAAAAATCATATTTTGAACCACTTGCCCAGGGGCTCCGTTCTGGGGAGCTGCAAGCTGACTTCTTTTAAAGAGGTAGTTTTCATTTTCCATGAACTTTCAATAGAGATTTTGGAGCTCTGAATAGGGAGCTCAGTTTTAAAATTAGCACTTGCCCAGGTTTACAATTGGGTTTAATTACTTAGCAACAGAGAGTTTAATCTAGTTTTACATGTGTGCCACATGACCCTTTTCATACCGTACCAGCATTGGAAGGGCCTCCTGCCTCTCTTGGGGAAAATTGCTTCCCAACATTTTGGAAACCGTTTACAATGTTTTTGTTCCTATGCTGCAATGTTAACATTGCCCATAAACCTAATAGTCACACAGTAGTTAATAAGGGGTAGAAAGTTTTATAGTCTTTTCCGCAGTTGTTAAAGTCCTGCTACTGTAATTTAGTCCGAGCCACATAAAACTTATCAGTTGTGAAAAATAAGATGCTCTATATTGGTATATTCTTGGAAACCAGTGGATGAGAGGACCTCTCCTGAGCATCTAGCTGAACGTAATGAACTTGGGGATTAAATTGCTTGGCTTGTAATATAAACACTTGAGGGCTTGCCAGCAGTGTACCTTCAGGATTTGTGGCTTTTCTAAAAAAAATAATTTGGGATTTTTTTTCAGAATCCATTGCAATTAGTGGCACTATGGCAAAGGGTGATTTATCAAATTGCCTTTCAGTTACAGGAAATAGAGTCCATTAATGATGTTGCAAACATATTTTTAGTCAGATTCGGCAAGAATAATTTTCTAGCTGTCTTTCTATTTTATGTAAACTAAGAACATTCCCAGGGTACCAGCTGAATCATCCTTTGTGCTGTTGTAGACCTTCAGAACGGTTTTGACCTTGTCCTGCTAGAGGAAATGCTGATATTCATGACCACGCCAGTGGAAGTGAGGTACAACTCAAAGTTAGTAAGATTTCTAGAATCAAACCTGAACTGAAATGGGGTCAAGTGTAATTAGGGGTTGACTACTAGTACCTGTTGGTACTAGTACACACTTACTCCGGTTCCATTACCACATCAACAGGGAGCAGGAAAGGCTGGAGCTGGGACAGAGTGGTCACTGGAAGGAGTGTCAGACATGAATAGCTCTGAAAAGGAACACATTCATAAATTTCTCTAAAAGATAATTTTCCGTTAATCAGCCTCTGCTAATGTCTAAACAGTTACATTTAAAAAATAAAATAAAATTGCAACTATCTTTAATTCAGAATATTTTTCTCAGAAGGTACCTGTTTTACTAGTACGTGGAAAACTAGTATAGAGATTATTACACAGTAGGTAAGAGTGGTGGGGGAGATGAATAAGCAAAAGCTTATTTGTTTCAAAATTGGAGTACTATGGACACCATGAGCTCTTAAGCGCAGTGATACTGTGTGCTGTCTAACAGGGCAGAGTTCTAATTACTTGGCTGCCATAACTGTACTTCAGTGCTTAAGATGTTGTGATTTCCTTTAGATTTCATCTTCCACCTATGTTACCTGGGATTGCAATAATATGTTCTGAGCTTTCTGTAACATTCCTAAAATGCATTTTTCCACAGATTAACAGTGCATACTTTGCTACTTACATCTTAACATTGTTCTCCCCCACCATCCCTGAGAAGAGGGTTATGGACTATATTGAATGAGCTTGGCACTACCAACACATCGGGTTTTGCATCGTCTGAAAACTGAGTGCAGTTGATAGAGGAGAAACCTGCGGCCTTGGTGTTGAATTTAGTGAGACTTCTGAATGCAGGGAACAGATAGTTTAACAATGGTAGAAGTGAAGGGTGTGTTGTGTCTGTGGTGAGCGGATGCTCAAGTGAGAAGTGTCTGTGAACAGGGTTAGAGCTCCACACTTATTCCCCTGTGCACTGTGCTGAAGTGTTACCCAAATACAGCACAAATACACTGCCACCATGCTATAATAGAAGTCTAAAAAGGAAATGGTACTGTTCACTCAGTATTTTCTGACCCGTTGCATGATTACACTACTGGATTCATTTTGAAGCACATATATGGGAGTACCCTTGTAATTATCTGTCTAAAAATACAGCACTGCCATTTCTGGGTTGCTTTTTGAAGCGTGGTTGCATAAAACTTTATCACGATGCTTAATACACTGTGCCGTGCTCTTCTTGGGCTGGATTACTACTGGGAAAATGAACTCAGCATTGCAATGGTTGCAGTGCCTTCCAGCTCTGGCACACTCAGTGCCGTGTATGTGATTCTGCACAATGCGTCTGAAATTCCCATAGCCAGCAGGCTTGATGCCGATGGAGTGGGAGGGGGTAGGAAGTAGAAGCAGGTCCCTGTGCCTGCCCCTTCCCACACAGCCTGGCTTCCTTGCTCCTCAGGGCTCTGCACACCTGGTCTGGTGCCAAATATTTTCTGCTTAACCACAGGGGTAAGCCTGAACATCCTCCCTGTTGTCTTGAACAAGCAGTGGGGAGAGCAGAGGGGGAACTCCTTCCCTGAGGTGTTCCTGGACACCCTACAACTATATACAACCCTTCAGTATAGGTTTGCCCCAAAGGTACAGTCTGTTGCTGTCTGACAGGCTGCTCCTATCAAGAAGTTGAGCTGTGCTTGGGAAAACGGTCTTGTCTTTATGCAATAAGTTTGTTCTCCTAAACCTTGATCCCAATACCACTGAAATCAACAGTGTTTTGAAGACAATTTCCACTGATTCCCATGGTGTGGAGATTAGATTTCACTGCCTTTTTAACCCTGGATCTCAACAATTCCTGACTGCCTTGCTCTGGCTCTTTTTTTCCCTACTGTGCTATTTAACATGATGAGATCTAAATAACTGGGCATCGTGCATGGAAATTACAGCTCTATTGTTAGCCCCATTTCACTGACAAGGAAGCTGCATCTGAAATGATACCTCCAAATTGCAGCAAAGCTGAGAATAAAATCCAAGTTTCATTCTGTAGATAGCCTAGTACAAGGAAATATTTCAGCCTCATTTTCATTTGCAAATATTTCCAAACATCTTGCTTTATCCTCAGTCTCTTGCAAATGCAGCCATGAACTAGAAATGCTTCATGTTCATTTTCCTATTGCATTACTTTTCTTTCATTTTCTTTCTTTGTTAGTTGCAGTCATTAACAGTTTGTGAATAAATCAATTATGGGTAAAAATATACTAATAGGTAATTGAGCTTTTTTATTCTTGTGCTGATTGAGGTAGGATACTACAGAGAAAATGCACTGATATTTTCAAACCAAAATGGAGTATTTTTTTTTCCAAAAGTGAACTGACTTACAAGCCTCAACACTCAGAACTTTGACTAAGAATTAGGCTACTTAAAAAAGAGACTGAGACCCTTCTCAGATTTTCCATTACTGAGGAAGTATCCTTAGTTCAGCAACCAGTCAGGGACGGCAGTTGGAGAGCTACATTGTAGGTGACACTTCGGAATCGTAGTTTTTCGGTATTTGTCAACTGCTGTATTTTCACCTTGAAGGTACCAATGTTTTTGTGTCGTGTAATAAATTACAGAATGTTTACATGCAATTAGGTATGTGCCTACGGAGGAGAAGACACTGGGAAACAGGATTTTCCAGAGGCAGTAGCTAGTTCAGAGGCCCAGAGCCACTGCAGTAGCTGTTGTCAGGGAGGACTGAGTGGCAGTTCTAATTACCAGTGTCTACACAGGTTTCTCATAGGAAGATACAACCTGTCACGAAGCCTCGCCAGTCACATGAGAACTGACCTAGGGAGAGCATCAACTGAAGGTGAGTGTACATGTCCAATAAATTCAGTCCCCACTGCATTAGCTTATTTTTAGGATTGTCCTGAAAAGACATTCAGCCTGTATCATAAAACCTTCAACTGAGCAGAAAATATACAGAATGGTGATGACTTTAAATTTGGGTTCATGCCCTCTGGGGCATGAATTCATAGTACTTCGGATATGATTTGATAATGTACTGAATGCTGAAGGAACGCAGAATCTCTAGATGAGTTCATAAAGACAGAGCATTTATGCAGTGTCGGTGCTCTCCTAATCAAAGGAAGCAAAAGAAATTTTATTCTTAATTTTACTGCAAATGTTATTCTTAATTTCCAATGAAACCATGCTTTCCAAATAAGATATTTCTCAGAAATAATGTGCTTAAAGTTAGCACATAAATTTATGCATGTGACTGATAGCCGTTTTCTAATTTTTCACCTTCTTCCATTGAATGTATTAGAGACTTGTTCTTGAACATAGTTTAGACAATACATGTGTCACAAGCAATGATGAATCAAAGAAAGAAAGCATCCAGAAAGGGAAGCTAACTAGACAGGTAGGCCCTCATCAGCATCACATTCTGTTCCATAGCTACAATAACAATAATTGAGTCAGACACATGGATTTTAAGTGCCTCTTAAAGAGGAAAGTTAGGGAGAGACACTGTGGAAAGAAAATTATACACTGAAATGTGGCATCTCAGTTTTGCAGCTGCCAACTGTGTTTTGTCAGTAGCCACAGCCGTTGCCTTTTCTTCTAAACTTAGCAGGGGATGGGTGAAACTAAAGAGGAGCAGTGCAGGGCTTCAGCTGATAAGGAGGGGTGGGTCCAAGTCCCCCTGTGTAATCAAAGGAAACCTTTAACTAGTTTTAACTCTTGAGAAAGAGGTATTTTATTTGTGTGGATGGAAGATGACACCCAGGGAGGTGTGTGCCTGCCTCACATGGGTGGGTGCACTCTCAGGATGCTCTTCAGCAGCCTTTCTTGCACCAGTTCGGTTTTTTCTAGTTTTGCTGTTTTGCCACTTGCGCTTTGTCCATCTTGGCAGCAAGCTTCCTCAGTGTCAGCTTTCCCAATGACTGAAGGAGAATATTTGTCCAAAAAAGGAGGAAATCTAGTCTCTGGTTCTGCTACTGATTGAATATGGTCTTCTAGCTTGTGGTCCTCAACCCCAAAGTCAAACCTGGTGGATTTCAAATCTGGAGTGATGAAAAGTACAGGCTAGTTATAGCAGAACTTGATGTCACTAGTACCAGTTTTCAGTAAGAATCTTGCAATACTCTCACTGAATTTGGGGAGGGGTGTGGGGGGATTGTAAGTGTCAGCTTTGGATGGCATGAGACTAAGTATGAATATTAACTTCCTTTTTTTTTCCCTGCCCTTGGGGTTGCAGAAGAAAATGTGAAGACATGACCCGACATTCAAGACAAAATGCAAAGACCGAAACAAATCATGTACCATTTGTGATTTTCTTCTTCTTTTTTTTTTTTTAAATGCAGTCTTATGCTTAAAAGTCAGTTCTCTACTTTTTGATGTGCTCGCTTGGGATTTTTGAGTGCTTTGTCCTTCCATGTGACAGTCACCTGCCGGTTACCCAAATGATTTGGGGAGGTAAACAAGATGCAGTTGTAGAAAATGGAAGACATGTATCCTCCCGGGTCACATACTCTGAAGTAATCTGGGCCTTGGCATAAGGGCATGAAGGGTGTTTATGGTGCAAAGGACTGCTGATGTAGCATTGGAGGACTCTGTAAGATCACCAAACCTGGTGTGGTTTTGACCTATAAGAAATAGTCCTGGGGCAGAGTTACTTGCTGCATGTCTTTCAGCTCAGAGCGTTGCAGTTGGCTCCTTTCAACACAGAAACTGGGAGTCATTTAATGTGAGGCGTGGATAATCGGGAGAGGTGGGAATATAACTTAGCTGACAGTCTAGATACAGCCTGTACTTACCTTATGGGTGAGCTTCACCGGGGGATAAAATATTCTCTGCACCAAGCAGGATAATGCTCGTTGATGGTGAACTATTGTATGAGCCGCTGACTGCGAAGGAAAGAATGTCCTAAGGAAACAGAGGAAATGTGGATGTTTGTGTCATATACAGAAAATCTGGCCTGGCTTGTGTGCCAGATGATATCCTTCCATCTGGTGAAGCTGAAGATGCTGAGAACAAGGATAGAAGGAAGGGGACCATACCCCAGTTAGATCTAGGCACAATATGTAGTTGAATGAAATAAAATATTTCTTGAAAAATGATTGATGAAGACTAGAGCTCATAACTCCTGGGGTAATTTTGTCACTTTTATCTTCAGGGTGGAGATCGCTACATGCCAGGCTGCATTCCTTTATAGCGTCTGAATCATTCTTATTGTCTCCACAAGCTGAAAATGAGAAACAGACTGGCAGGAAAGTTAAAATTGTCAAGGTGGAAAGAGCAGGGAATAGCCTGATTTTTTATTATTTTTCTTTAGATTAAAAGTTCCTGTTGCATTTTTTCAGACAATAATACACTGGATTTTATGATTCCTCCATTTAAAACAAGACTAGAGTTTCCTATAATTTGAAGGGAAATAAGAGCACCTGAAAAAAGGGCTTTCTCCAGTGCCCTCTATATCCAGCCTGGCTTTCTGTGAGTGCACAGGGAAGAAATATTTCCAAGGCACCAGTGGTTGCCATATCCTGTATGCAAAAAGATTCCATAAATGTCTGAAAACAGATGGAATGCAACTTTGGAGGAATAAATGGATTTTTAATTTTCTGAACATTTTGGATTCCATCTGGTTGAAGTAACTAAGTGACCTAGTAGAATACTTTTACCTTTCTTGTATAATAGATAGAAACACAGCTTGCATTGCTATTGACTGACACATTCCCCATTAATACATGGGTTTTACTTGCTCTTATATTTGCTTACTTTTAACTCTTTTGACTGCATGACAAGGGATACCTGATGCACCTCTTCCTGCACATCAGATCTAGATGTTGGCCCTCTCTCAATTCACGATTTGGCCTTGCAGCTAGTACGGAGGAACTCTAAACAACTTGCCTAAGCCCACCTGACAGTAGTGGGAGCCTAAAGAGATAAGATACCTTAGACTTATCTCCTTAATTTTTTTGCTGCAAGCGTTGGCACATGTCAAAAAGAAAAAAAATACTCTTAATTTTCTCTCTTGTTTAAAGGCAAAGAATAAGAAGGAGTAGACGCTTTGTGTACAGGTACCAATAAGGTGGATTATTTCTGTTTACTGCTCTTTTTGTTACTGCCATTTAGAATGTTGTTAAACAAATAAGACTAAATACATGTGTGGTTTTAAACAGGAAATTAGCATTTCTCTATGAATAGGAAATACAGGCAACTTGAACTCACAAGAAAGAAGTCATAAATTATACTACTCTGTATAAAAAATGGAAGACCTAAGTTTATGGAAGAGACACCATTTTTGTGCCTGCCTCAGTGAAAGCTAAAAACTAAATCTGTTCACCATCCTTGAGAGAGAAGGTGGGTCTTTTGAATCACTAATATTAAGCCTGTACTTTCTAGTTGCGCTATTTATGAAGCTGATTATTTATGATTGCCATTCAGAAAGTTCTACTGAGAATAACTATTTCCATGCTGATAAATTCATAAGCAATAGTTAGTAGGATATTGACAATGTGTTTGGTATTAGTTTTCATACTTGTTGGCACTTTGGAACATTTCTCTGGGTTCTTGCTATGAATATGGATGAAACATTCCAAAGAATGGGGAATAACAGCCCCCCCCCCCCCCTTTTTTTTTTTATAAGGGACAGTAGTGAGACTGTTTCCCACTTCTGGAAGCAAGTATATTTGTGTTTCATTAAAAGCCATTGCATTTTAGCATCACAAGTTTCAGTCTAGCACAAGGCCTGAAATTATTGAAAGCTTTCACTTTTGCCTGACACATTAATGCTGTGTAAAAAACGTGTTTGCTCAGTCCTTAATAGGACAAAATATAGTATTTCCACTACAAATAACTTTTATATAAATCTCTGGTCACTGTAACCCTGTAATTCAAAGTAGGCTTGTTTCTTCTCCCTGAAATTTGTGATTATGAACTGACGGCTGGCAGGAGCACACACTGATGCTGCCAGCAAAATTCTGGACACAGTGCAGTGTTTTGAGTGTCTTTTGCTGGGATCCTGTAATAAGCTTGCCTTGTATGGCATCAAGACAATTGAATTCTCTTTTGCATTATGCACATATAATTGCATTACTGTCTCTGAAGCCTTTTTGCCCCCATAAATGATTAAAACTGTTGTTACACAAATTTGGACTTGAGAGACATATTTAAACCTCCTTATACAGAATGTAAGTGGCTGAAAGACTCACCGGCTGCAAGCATGGAGGATTTGCTGGTTTGTGATTTTCTGAGAGTTTAGAGTTTTATAAAAGAGAAGTCTGTATCCTACTAATAGTACTGATCACATGTTGTCTCATTTGTATAATTGAGAAAATTACCAATATAGTGAAAACACCTCCATCTAAGTAAGTTCTCTATCCACAGTTAATAAAATAGTATCTACCCTCAAAGACCTGGAATTTCTCTGCAAACGCTTTTAGTTAAACAAAGCATTTTGTGTACCTACAGTAAATGTGATATTTATTTTTTCATTATTCATGGAACAACTTTAATGTCACTGCTGATTTTCCTGGTAGGATGTTCAGCCTCAGCATACCGGAGCTCATGCTGAGTTGTAGCTGAAGATGTCATTCACAATAAACATGAGCTGCTGTGACAATACGATGGCAGAAGGTGAAGAATCTCTTTTCTTGTGCAAGGGTGTGCATGTGTCTCTCTCTGTGTGTGAGAGGGAGAGAAAGAGAGAGATTTGATTGTGTTTACAAGATTCATTTGTGGCACAGCAGGCAGTATAGTCACATTGTAATATTCACCTTAACACAGATAATTTGATTTTCAACCTGGTTATCATGCATTTAGACATAATGATACATGAAAATATATGCTTTAGCGGTGCATTTTAAACAAGGTTGCACACTTTAAGTCAGAATATATTAGAGGTGAGCGTTGATTTTTGCAATTGCAGAAGTCCTGGAAAGTCCCGTTCAGTGTTCAGCATGTTACAAAATTACTAAGAGGAAAGCAAATTCTAATGGGTAAGTGTCAGGGACTGCTACCATTTCTGTGCTGAACTCAACAGGATGGGCTTCCCCAAATTTGACATCTCTAAAGCTGTACAAGTTTTTTTCATTTGAGAGCCTCAGGTACTAATGGAATTTCTTTTCTGAGTTCCAGGTTGTCTCCTGACTGGAAAATGAAGAGTCAAAAAGTCCCGCAGCCCTTCTGCCCTTTACACTGAAAGGAAAATGAACTGCCTGGTCATAGGATGAATGTTGTCTTGGGTCACCATCAAGATCCTGACCTGCGTAACTGATGTGACACAGGGAAAGAGGTATGTTGATGCTCGTCAAATGCAGAGCCTCATTACTGCATCCTGGAGCAGCCTGAGAGATAAGGGGATCTATCAGCAATTTAATTATAGTTGTAACACACTAGCCTTCATGCAAGACAAAAAGGAATCTGCTGTTTGCACTATGAGATTTCAAGCTTGACTTAAATCTAAAGAGTGTGGATGTGGTTGGGCATGATTTTGTGAATCACCTACAGCACATTTGCAACAAACAAAAGCAAGCATAATTCTCCTGAAGTCAATAGAGTCAAGCGTGTTTATGAGAATGGGGCATTTGGCCCAAATCCAGTTGGAGTCTTTGCAGTATCACACCTCTGAATCTTCAGAGGTTTTCTTAAAGTCATTAATATTGAGGCTGTGTGGTACCCAAGGTAATTATCCATTACTGCTTGAGCCTGGCCCAGGAATTATTCCACAACATGTTGCCTCATGAGTATAATATAATGGAAAAAAACAGAAACAAAATAGAAACTAGGAAAATAAGGTTGATAAAAGAAGAAGAGTGTGAAGAAAACAAACACATCCTCCAGTGAGGTCCTCTGATGGTGTAAATCAGTATCACCTTCCATGAGGCTCTGCCATTTTACACCCTGTGATGCTCTGGCCCATGATTATTAGGAAAGTATGTTGTTGATATGCTCTATAATGGCTTCCATTACCAGCCCATGCTAAAAGAAGCAGCTGGTGAAAGTTATGTTTATGTTCCACAGATGGATCATCAACAGCAGACATATAGCTCTGTGTCTGGTAAACAGGTGTTTGACTATATTTGCTAGCTAGCCAGAAGAAGTCAGATTCTTGGTGAGAGGTGTAGGCAAAGGAGATCAATTTAGTTGTTGAAAAGGAAGAAGCAATTCTTTTTGGTTGCACTTTATCTTCTTTTTAAATGGCAAGTAGTGTCCTGAAACGTATGCTGCCTTTTATTAGCATAGTCTAAGTGACCGGGAAGAAAAATTAGCAGAGGGACAAAAATCCCCAAACTGATGGAAATAATCAAATGATACTGCCTCACCTCTTTCCTTTCTTGCCCATTTTCAGTGGGAGAAGGAATCACTTTGGCTTCAAAGTGAAAGGTGCCTATAATGGAGTCAAAACTTCCCATGCCAGAGGAGCAACTTCACCAGTTGCTGCAGTGCAGAACAGGACTAGCTGAAATTACAGCAAAGTTTAACTATGCCTTTGCTAGGAGGTAGAAATATAATCCTCTTTTTAATAAGAAATGTTTTGCAAACCAATTCCAACACCTGTAAATTTAATACTTGCAGGTGCACAGCTAGTGCAGAAGGAGAACAGTTGCTTTTCAGCTTACTCAAAAACCATTTATTTTGACTGTGTTTATTCATTTCTGATTGCTCAGAAAACCAAAAAGCGGCTGGGATTTTTTCTGGTCTCTGGATGACAAATACTTCTAGATGGAAGAATGACAACATGTAAATTCCTGGGTGAATATAATTCAGGCTAAAATTCCTTAAACTCTGAGGGTTTGGGAGCATTTTCACAGATACCCAGCAGTAGGCTGAATACTCATTAATAACTAATATTATGATTCTGTGAATCATAGTGATCTAGATTCAGCACTTCTACTTGCAAATCAGATTATTATTTTACTCTTTGACCAGCTCTAGGGAAAGCTCCTTAGTATGTAATGCAAAGAAGTAGCCTAAGGGAATAGAGCAGGCTGGCATCATTTGCCTAAAACCTTCCCACACTGCTATCAGGTGTTGATCCTTATGGCAGAAGGCTACATGCATCCTGCTGAATCCTTGAAACCAGTGGCCAAGGCAGGCACAAATGGTTCTCCAAGACAAGAGATGACCCAGGGAGTGGGAAGAGCAGCTGGGATGGTTGAAGAACCAGGAGTAGGTCTGAAGAGATGTTTACCCTCAGTGTTGTTAACTCATTATCACGCCTGTTTTATTGAAACCAAACTGCTTGAAGGGGTGGCTTTGGAATCAGTGCGTTATGTCGGGAAGGTAGCTGTTTAACTGAAGTGTGAGCAGCCCGTGTTTTCGAGCTTCTGTTGTAGATGTAATATATGAAGGAATAGCAAGAGCAGCAGGTGTTGTCGAAATTTATGGAGGAGCAGCAATCCCAGGCGGCAGCCCCACAGGAAGAGCAGCGACAGTTACTGCAGCAGATGGTCTCGAGAATTATGAACGTGGGACCTATCCCCAGCTGCCCCTATAACCTGGTCCTTCTTGAGCAGGAGCGAACAAGATGTTGACTCCAGGCCTACATGGTCAACTTGAGCAACGAGACTGGTGGCGGTCAGGGCAACCAGCCACTCTAGATCCATGCTGAACAAGCCTGACCCAAGCTGTGGATATTGATCTCTGAGCAGTGGTACTGCTGCCGACTAGGAGAGGTACATCTTGAACCAGTTGGGAATCCCAGAATAGAAGTACTGATAAAGGCTCATGGCGGAATTTAACTACCCAGACATCTGTTGAGTAACAAATACAGCTGAACATGCATCATCGCAGAGGTTCCTAAATTATAGTGAAGACAACTTTATGATCCAGAAAGTAGAGACTCCTGAGGAGAAGCCATCCTGGATCTACAGGAGTATATTAATGAAATCTGCAGATGAAACTTTGCAAGTGCATTAAAAATACAGCAGCACTGTGTTTTAGAATTGACTTTAGCAGAATATCATGTGTATTTAGAATGGACTGTCTTCCTCATCCATTTATTAATTTTTACTGTTTCACAAGTAAACGAAAGCTCAAGCCTACCTTCTCTTGTCTTTAAACTTGTTTGCATCATCCATGCATGCCATACATTTGAGATCTGCAGACTCTTAACTAATATACTTTGCAAACATCTCTCTTGGAGAACACAGAGCTCATGACAGAGACCAAGAGAATTAGAAAATGGATAGATAATAGCACTATGTCAGTTTCCTTCAAAAATGCAAGTGCATACCTTTGCAGAAAAAAATCCATTTGAAACAAATGTTGAAGAGGATGAGGAATCTTAAGAAGCAGAAATATTGAAAAGATAATAATGAACAGCAAATAAAGCATGAGTTTTCAATAAGGCACAATAGCAAAGGAGGCCTATAAAATTTTGGAGTACAAACAAAGAGATATTACATCACAGGGTAAAGTTCAAATAGGGCTTTTTTTCCCCCCTTGTTGGTTTCGGGAGATATAAAATAGGCTAGCACACTGAAACAAGCAACAAAAAGGTTACACTGATTATAATGATGAACTGACAGTAAGACTTACAAATTTTTGAAAAATCTTCTAGAAGTTTTGATTTACAATGACACTTACTGAAAAAAGAAAACCAAAAAGCCCACAAAACTTGATTTTTATCCTGAAACAAGGGAATCTGGAAATCTTAGGGGAAAAAATTCTCTTAAAATTTCTCACATAAATCAGCTAATCTTTGCCATCCTCAAAGAAAAAGCAGCCCTGAATGAATCCTGCTTCATTCCTCAGATTCAGTACAGGGATAATGCCAGGTTTACTCTCTCATGATTCATTTCCTTACATCTGGAGAATATGTCTTTTAAAAATTTAGGGAAAAAAAAAACCCAAGGGTATTTTTTTTTTTTCTCTCTCTTGCCAAGTTTTAATTTGATGCATTCGTTTCTCTATTACCATTCTGTCCCAAAGTTTGTCTCAAACACCACACAGCAAAATCTTTTTCTCATCTCTTCAGAAAGGTAACATTTCAATTTACATTTGTAATAGCAAGGTATGATCAACTCAGCAGGATGGTAATCTTAGTAATCTTCCTGCTAAAAACCTGTTAGTTAGCTTTGTGATAAAATATGCCTGTGTTATAAATATTTCCAGAAATGAACAAAACTTTTCACTTGTCTACATTAATCCTGACATGTGCTATAGGTCACATAGAGAAAGAAATCCACGTCCCAAAGTGGTTCCAATTCAGCATTGTATTAAGACTATTATCAAATAATTCCACTCCACCCAATCAAAGGCTTTCTCAGCATCTAATCCTAATAACATTCATGGTCTTGAGCCTTGTCTTTTTCGAAGATTTTAGACTCCCCAAAGCATCACCTAAAAGTTCACTGAGGGGTCAGGGAGTGTTCAGGTCTTTGATGAGAAAGAACCAAGAGCTCCTCTTAATCTTAATATTCAACTTCAGTATACACACACACACACAAAAGAATAAATAATCTCAGGAAGACTGATCTCGGTCCAGGCAAAAGCAATAGTGGAAGACTTTTTTGTCAAAAGTGCAATCTAAGAACTACCTTTGCAAGCAAGGAATTTGGAAGGAGATGAAAAAATGAATGAGAATCTCTCTCTGGTTATTACTTCTGTCTGAATTCCAGTTCGAATTGGACTCAGACAAAGAAGGTTGGAGACAAGCATGCTATCAACAAGATAGCAGCAGTGATATACGAACCACTGCTAATGAACTGCCTTTATGTGTCCAGGGAGCCCTTCTAAAGAAAGCCTACAAACACCCGCCTGAAGGCTCTTCTTGCTTCAGGCCAGATGGATTTGCTTGCTGGTTTTGCTCAAAGTTAATTTGTAATCTACAAAACCAGTCTCCTATTAAGAGACAGAAACAAAACCTAAAGGTAAAAAAAGGGCAACAGAATCTCCATCAACCTGAAGCTTCAATTTTTCTGTCTGCTGCACCTGAACTGGCATACGAAGTCACTGAACTGAGTCTCTTCAAGGTTTCAGCACTGCAGTGGAAGCAAAGGACAGTAAGAAAAGTCACTTGTGGATCCCAATTTCTATGAGGGAAGGTATAAAAGGCTCTGAACTGTCCCTGAGCAAAGTTATTAACTTGAAAAGTACTTAGCTGAAACTCTTTCCTGGTGCATTGACTCATGCCCTCCACTTCAACAAAGCCAGATGACAGAGATTTGCCAACAGTTCTGTGGCTGCAAAATGCAGGAAGGTATTTTAATTGCATTTTCCCCTGTGATCAGTTCTGTTGCCATATTCTGTGGTTGAAATCTTATTGGAATGCTTTAAATAGAACAAAGACTTCGTCGGCAATTCTGCCCTGTCGCCCTTCCTCTTCCCCACCCAAACTGGTCCAGGTTGTTTGGATGGAAATGCTACTTTTATCTAAAAGGCTTTTTGCCTAGAAAGTGACTGCAGGTGAACAGTGCCATCAGGAACTCTTTGTAATCACTGGCTGGGCTTTTCTCACTCAATGTACATTTCCCAAAGGAAATACACTGAAAAATTTGCATCAAGTTTTGAAATGGAGTGGTGTGAACTGACTCAGGGCCATCAATATGCTGATTTACCCCAACTGAAGTTCCTGAGCTGCACAAAAAAACCCCTTACATTATCTGCGAATCAGCTCTTTAGTAATCAGCAGGATCCAGATTCTGGTGGGTTTATTTCCACAAAAGGCAGCGAAAAGGTTTCTATCACATTTTGCCTTGTGATCAGCTCTGAAGCCTTACCAGCAGATGAAATCTCAACTCAGTCTTACTTGCATTAATACAAAGAAGGTTAAACTATTTGCTCTCTCCTTGCTCTTCACCCATATGTGTTCACCTTGAGTAGTAAGAGTATCTATAACTTGCCTCATTGACCTTAGTGGCGCATCTGGTGGAGGTGCAGAGATGATGATCCTCAGGTCCCTGAACAGCCTTTCAAGAGATGTGGCCTGTTCACTTACATCTCCTGAATTGCCTGATGGAGCAGCTTACCTCTTTCTGTCAGATAAGACCACCACGTCTGTTACGTGCCTGAGGTCAACACCACTCCTGCAAAGTCACAAAGAAGTATTTAATATCAGATACCAGTTCCCATTAAATGTTTGTGTGGAAGCAGGACTTGGATTTTACACTGAGGAGGAGGAGCGGGGGTGGAAGCACAGGTCAATTAGGTCCCCTTGGTTAGATTGGATCTAGTTCCTATCTTGTGCTAATCCACCCCAGACTCCTGGCGGTAAGATCCAAAGCAGCATAAAGCAGATAACAGGAGAAGGCAGAGGGGGCTGGTCAGAGGTGTTTGTAAATAAATCTGGAACCTGGGATCTGCAGCCTGCTTGGTTATGGTTTTGTGAAAACACAATTACAGCATAAAATGAAAGCAGGCTGTGCAATGAAAACAAGAGGAATGCCATCACCCAGGTTGGCTTGTACTGCAAACCACCCTGGTCAATCATCCGAGATGAATGGAGGTATCCGCTGAATAACCTCACTTTGCAACTTTTATGTGAAGGCTTGATAAATGAAGTCAGGGAGAGGTACAAGAAAGTGATTAAAACCAGCCTGCGCAAAAGGCAACGATAACCTCCCTGAGCTTGAAACTTTTTTTCCCCTTCTGCCTGAGTTTGTTGGATAATTAACCCTTTCATCCTTCGGTCTCTGTACACAAACATTTGTGTATTCGTCCAAAGCAGATGCCTCCTGACAAGCAATTTGTCACTGGTCATAAATTGGACCCAGTGGCAAGGCCAGCCACTTCCAATGGGGATGCTTACAGCCAGGTACCGTGATCTGGAGTTTCATAGTGGCTTCGCTGTAGCAGAAGACCTTTTCCAAAGTTAACTCACCTTCTTGTCTCTGGGGTCTCTAAACTACACAGTAGCTCACTTAGGCACTTCCTTTTAGGCACCCTCCTGGAAGAACATGCCCTAGGCTACACTGGCCAAATAGTTTTAAGGAGATGCCAGTCTGTTGTCGTAGTGAGCTTGAGTGGGGTTTAGGTTGGATATTAGGAAAAATTTCTTCACTGAAAGCGTTGTCAAGCATTGGAACAGGCCACCCAGGGAAGTGGTTGAGTCACCATCCCTGGAGGTATTTAAAAGACATGCAGATGTGGCACTTAGGGATATGGTTTAGTGATGGACTTGGCATGCTAGGTTAACATTTGGACTTGATGATCTTAAAGGTCTTTTTCAACCAAAATGATTCTATGATTCTATGATTCTTGTCATTAAAGCAAAAGGCAATTCTGGCACTATTGTCAGGCAGGGGCCAGGATTTCTCTTTGTGGATTTGGAACTGTCTTCTGTCATCTCTTGTGGTAAAATTAGTTACTGACTTGGAGGATGACTTGAGCATGCAGAAAAGCATTTTACCCCCATATGGCATAGTCAGAGATCAATAGATCTCCCATTCCTAGGTATAGTCCATTGTGCTCCTAGGTGCTTGCTGGGGTTTAAAAGAAAGGGACTAGCAAAGGGGTCTCACAAGCAGACCCTTGCCCAAATGTGGTCAGAGGCAGCTGCTTATAGCTCGGTTGCTTCATTTTTGGTCTGCCCAACTGCATTAGAATACTGAATCAGGCACTTTTGGAAAAAACAGCTGTCGAGAGTCTGAGTCTGAGGTGGGCTCTCAGGTGAAGATCTAGAAGTGAGCATTAACAAAATACACAGAAGCTTTCTTGCATGTCAGAGAAATAGGCTTTCCTAGGGGGGACCCCCCCCCCTAGACTTAGCCCAAAGAATGGCAACAGCACCACTGCCTGTATTGAACAAAGCTCTTTAAACCCTTACCAAGAAGCAAAGTCTCGGCTGAGAAATGTCAACAGAGCTTTTATGACAGCCTGAAAATTAATTGTCCTCTGAAATGCCAGTCCTCAATTTAGGCTTAATCTCTCTTGCATTACTCAGGTAGCTATTGTGAAGTATCACCCCGCTTGCTGCTCTCGCTGACAGTTTCTATATCCCTTCACCACGCCCACTGGAAGGAAAACAATCACATAAATCCCTCTTGCAGGGCATGCTCAAACTCGTTTCTTATTGTGGGGCAAATTTATGGTCGCATTTACTATGTAATCTTTAAAGGGGACTGGCTGGTGGTTGAAGGTCTAAAATTACAGATGACCTGGGTGTAAGCAAAAGTGGATTTGTTAAAAAATCTGTATTTAAGGGAGGAGGGAAGGGGGTGAGAGAGGAGAGCTAGATGTTCCCTGTGTAGTTTATGACCTTTCTTAAAGAAAAAAAAAAAAACTTCAAGAAAGGTAGAAAAGCAATTTTCATTCTGCAGCTCTAAATATCTGTTTATCCCACTGCCATGATGTGAGCATGCCCAGTTGGGATGATTTAGCACTCTGCTGATGACTACCAACGGAAGGACTTCATGTGAAAAGGTAGTCTGCCACGGCTAATGGGCTCTTGTTTCAAAGGGATGCTGTGTGTACATTACTAGTGTATGGAGAAGGTGCAGAAAGGCCTCAGCAGACATTAGGAATGGAGTGTTGTTGATGATGAAAAGGCACTTTGCTGTTGAGGGAATGGTGGGAGAGAAAAGGCGTATCTGTCTTTTTGATTAGAAATGCATGCTTCCTTTCATCATCTGAGCTGAAAAATTGGCTTCTGCTCTTGGTTTATGAAACCATTTTTCTTCTCCCTTCCTTCCCAGGTTTGCCAACTCTTTAATAAATTAGTTACTGTGAGGTGCATGGGTGCAACAATCACCTTAGAGGCTTTTCCCAAATGCATCTTTAATATTTTATAAGTATTTAAATAGATTTATTCAATGTGAACAGCCTGATTTATTAACACTGGCACTCTGGCATGGAAAGGGGGTTCAATACAAATTATGTTGTGTCAGAAATTTTTAGCAGCTAGATCTCAATTTACCAATGGATTCTTGGAAGTCAGGAAATAATAGGACCCACCCCATGTTAATATTTAATCAGGCTTTGGTGCCAGATAGGAGAAGCTGTCGAATGAACGAGATGCAATGAGGGCAGCCCTATATTACATTAAAACATATATCATGTGTGTTCATTTCTTAGATGGGGGGGAGAAGTGGGTCAGTTATTATGGCAGTTGAGAGGCTCAGATCTGCCACTGAATAAAGGTGCTTTGTCAGGCTCTGAGTGCTGACCAGATGAAGTTAAACTCTCACCGCAGACATGTGCGGGAAACCTGAGTGACCAGGTGTGAAACTTGTTTCCCTTTTGATGTCCCGGGTCCAAGAGATACCTTTCATTGTGCATATTCAGGCAATGATGTATGACAACAGAAACACTGAACCCGACATGATAGCAGAGCTGCTTTGTAAAGCACTTTGTAATGATGCAATGAGTAGGGTGCTACCAAACCTAATACTGTCCTACATAATTAGTGTACCAAGGGACAGGGGAAGGGTGCGTTTACCAGTCCTCTGTAGGTCAGGAGTCTGTACAGTAACCCTGTAGGTTACTGTTTTGAATTACCCAAAATTCATTTTCACTCTGAAGTGCCAGGTAAGATTATTTTTATTTAGCCTGGTACATTACCCTCATAAAAACAAATTGGTTTTATTTCTGTATGGAAACACCAAACCACTTTCTCAATGCAGATTTTGGGCATAAATTTAAAATGCAAGGAAGCTCGGAAGCAAAGTTTTTTGCAGTAGTGTTCACTCACTTCAGTGGAACAGATGAATATAAGGGCACAACTGCAAAATAGCTCTGCACATCAGCAGGGCTTTCCTAAATCACTGCACCCAGTGTGGAGCAATTCAGATAAGTTAGGAGTCTGCTCAAAAACTGGCAACGTCTCATTTCTGCTGAGTACCGCTGACACAGCCTCCCCAATCCACCCTGCAAGGCAGGGACTAAATAGGTGAATGAAGAACAAAGAAGAAAGCCTCAACCAGATGCAGTGGGACCGATACTGGATAAAGAGGAGAAAAGAGGATATCTCAGATGCCACAGAGCTTTTCCTGGAATATTTCAGGATGACCCAGCAATGAAGAAACCCTCCAGTGGTCAAGACTGCCTAGCCATAATTGCATGCTCATGTGCAAGGGTTGAGTTCTTCGGAGGGTGTGAACTAGAGTAGCATGGTTGAAGTGGCTGGAATAATGCTGGCAGGCACTGGCTGAAATTTTGGCCTGTAGCTGAAGTCCTCGTGACAGTGAGCTATTCTTCTGGTAGGTACTTTATTCATTTCCTTTTCAGGCTGGCTGCTCAGGGTGAGATTGTTAGTCTCTTCCACGTGGTAGTAGTTTTAGCTATCATTAATATATACGTATACAGTTCCTTAAGGGTAAACAGAGATATTATGACCTACTTCATATAAAAGAGTAACATACAGAGTTGCACCTATATCAGCTGTGAGAACGATCATAGTTCAGAAGAGAATAAACTTTTTTCCATTCCAGGGAGGGAGCATGTCCCTTGACACGCAGGATTATATGGTTACAGGTTTTCGGGACAACAGGTCCAGATTTCTGCTGAAGTATCAGTGATGCTTTCCTGCCTCTGGGCAGCAGCTATTTAGGAGTTACCTGTGCTTTGATGGGTAAGGAGGCACGTTTTTCTGCTTTATCCTATTAAGCCAATCTACAGTTTAGGCTACATTTGCTTCTTATGTGGTGCAAAAAAATGCATGCCACAAAGTTAACTTCTAAATTCACTGATTTGCTTTTTTAAACCACTGCAATTTTTAACATCTAATCTCAGCGTTCTTAGTAATGGCATATTAAGTCTTCACTGTTGCACATTATGTCCAAGCAAGGTGATCTCTTTGGTAGGCACTTTGGTAGTCACAAGCAAAGAAGATTGTACTACTTTTATCTCAGGAAAAGAATACCATCATCTACTCCAAACTCAAATACGTATGACTAGATTTTCCCTAAAGTTTTTTCAAGTTGGAGCTAGATGGGAAAGAAGTAGAGGAGAGAGCATCAGAGGAAATAGGACAAGTTTCACAATGCAAATATATTAAGCTTAACTATATTGGTATTAGGAAAAATATTAGGAAAACTATTGTTATAAAAACATCGTAGAAAGTTAAAGAAAGTGGTATAGGTTTTTCAGCTAAGTCTCACTGTTCAAAAGTTCATCTGGACTTCTAAAGAATTTGACTATGCCTGAAATATGCCTGAAAGCACCAAAATTTCAGCACCCTTCTTCCCAAAGGAGACAGCAATTTAAACAGAGGAACAGTTTCTGCAGTCTTCCACTGATCAGGGGCTTTCTTGGAGAAATGGTCTCGCTCTGGTCTTTAGGAAACTCACAAGGTACTACTTTCTGCGCGACTGAGGCCAAAGTGGTTATCTAGGAAATCTGAATGTGATTTTCATTATAGCTTTTATTATTGGAATGGCTGTAACCAAGATTGTAACAGTCAATTATATATGGAGCTTTATTGGCAAAGGGTGTTTAATATTAAACAATCATTGCTAACCATGAACATACCTGATATAATAATGAACTTTATTTGAAAGATCAGCATGAGATAAAGGAGTTAAATTTAGCCGTACAGTCTGTAACAATAACACAAGAGGGTATCATGAATTCATTTTATTTGGAAACAGAAAATTCTGAATGTTGTTAGATTATCTTTTTGAGAGCATAAAGTAAATGTTTGGTAACCAGAGATTTGTATTGCTAGAGAGAATCACTTTCACTAAAGCTACAGTAACCAAATGTTTAAATGTGCAGGGCTGAACTGTCAAAGCATGTAACAACATCTTTAAATAAAATGGAAGCAGCTAGAGCTGCCTTTATCAGTGTCCTCCTCTGACAACTGCTTAAGGTTCAATTCTGTTCCCATTGAAGTCAGTGGAGACTCTCCTGGTAACCTGAAATAATTCATGGTACGGGCCTTCCCGGGAATAAAAGAAGAAGTCTCAAAGCACTGAGAAAGGTGCGCTGCTGTCCCATGGCACTTGAGTTATTTATACCCCTGCAGAGCGATATTGCCAGCCAACAGCATTCATAATTGTGGCTCAAGCACCTTGCAAGAGCTGCATCGAAGACAAAAGCCTTATCTCCCCCAAGGACATTTTTTTTCAGTCTTCCAGTTCTAAGTCACTGGACATCTTTGGCAGTTATAATACCTAGGTTTTCAGCTCAACTAAAGGCTCAGGAAACCTCTTACACTATTTTTAGTTTATTTTAATTAAAGCTGACAATCTCTGATAACCATTGGTAGGCTCAAATCAGAAAGGCTTACATGGCAAAATCTGCCCTAACCCCACACCTATAAAGCGCTGAGAAAGTAAGTGCTGGCTGGGCCATATTCCTGGTACAGCAGGCTTTGTTTGTTTGTTTGTTTGTGGTTTATTTTAACTTTATATTTGTATCGATGGCTATATGGGCTGTTTGGCCTGAAGTGTGAGTCCTGGTGCGAGCAAGGAGGTAGGATGTAAAGAGGCCGTGGGATGCAGGGAGAAGGCAGGCTGCCCTGGGCATAAGCAGGACCTGTATGGTGGGTTTTACCCACACCCATCCTCCAGACCACACTTCCACACTGGCAGGAGGACAACCCATGTCTCCTTTTCAGTCTCATTTTTTCAGTTCTCAGAGGCTAAACTAGGAGCCAGCATTTTTAATTTATATATGAGCTTAGGTATTTCTCTTCAGTCCCACTCTCCTTCCGATTGCCGCTGTTTGGACCCAGTGGACCAATATTCTGCAAACAGACAGTGTCTTTATCGGCGTGTAAACCGAAATACTCCAACCAGAACTCCCTCCTGCTTCTCGGTTTCCAAAACGCAGCTCAAATTCTCAATTGGGTAACCTGAACTTCTCTGTAATCTATGTATCAGTGTGTATGGATGTAATGGATATGTCAGTGCTGTGTACGCTAACATTTTTAAGTCATATAATGGGCCTGTTCACGAGAAGAATAAACACACCATGCAATTTAACTGCAAACTGGGGGGATACAGAGGAGAATGTTGGCTGAAAGGTTATCTACAATGTAAAAGCAGTTATTTTCCTTTTGCAGGTTTTGGGGGTGATCTGCAGCAGTGATATTCTCCTTAATTTTGAGAATTGATTGTCTAATTGTGTCATTTGAATGGTGGGGGGAGAGGAAAGGAAACAGAGAGCATTTTTTCTTGCAAGCCCTTCTAAGCTCTTAAAAGGCGTTTGTGTTGCCTGTGCAAACCTACAATTGGATATTGCAGAATACAGTACTTGTATGCAGGGAAAAGGATTAGGAAAAAACCCCAAAGATGTGAAATATAACAAAAGGCAGTATTTGGAATTGCACTGTTCAGAGCCACAGCTGAAGTCAATGGGAGTTTGATCCGTGAAATCACAGCAGGACCACACCATATATAGCAAAGCACAATCTGTCAAAATTAAGTGTGTAGTTTATGGTATGCTTTTTGTTTGAAATAACATATTACCTCCTATTTATAGTAAAGCAGACTAAACAGTCCTATATGTCTGCATTTAAGATTTTCAGACAGAGAGTAAGGATACCTTTTACCTGGAAATTGTAGAGTCAGAGCTCAAAATTGTTAGCAGTGATATAAATGAATACCTGTGATTTTACAGGCATATAAATCTCAAGCTTCTGCTTACATAGCCCTGCTCTGTCTGCAGTATTGGCTGGATCTGAAGATCACTGCTGGAGGACTACTAGGAAACAAATGAACTTGCAATGCATAGTATCTTAAAGGAAACTATAAATGGGCTAGGTCAAGGACTAGGCATGTAAGCGACAGGAAAAAAATCTTCCTTTTAGTTTATACAACTCCTGCTTCCATGTCTGTGCAGATTCCTAATAAGGAATAGTAACTTTTTGAGGCACTAGGCCTGTACATATTTACTGACCTTATAATTCTCACAGTTCTAGACATTCCAAGGTAGGGGGTCATTCAGGCAGAGTTGTAATTTCTTGTGCATATTTATTTCCAAAGTATCTTTTGCATAGTTTCCCAGTGAAATCATGTGCTGGGGAATGCTAAATAGGTTATTTTTCAAGCTTGCGTATAAAGGGCCTGTCAAAGTGGACTGTTTTGGACTTATCAAGTAAAAGTGCTGGAGCCAAACCATGATGTTTGTAGCTTGTCCTTCCCAACCCCATTAGGAGCTGGGCTCCCAACCTTCCAACAGGAGGTGACGTAAGAAGGCTAAGGAGCTCTGGTTTTGTTATCGGCGAGGATTTTAATGATGATAAAAGTCTTAAAAGTCTTGAAAGCATACATTGGCTCAAGAGGAGTGTGACCTGAGCCTTCCCCCAAAACCTACATTTTGTTAACCCTTTGGCGTTAGCTTTGTGCTCCTTTTCCTTCCCATTCTGTAAATAAACACATGACAAATTTTAGGGGGAAAAAGCTTGTAGAAGCCCAGCCTCTCTGTAACTAACCTTAACTGGTTGTGAAAGCACATTTTGAATTCATTTTCTCAGTCCTTCAAGACACATACTTTTTTTTAAAGCAATTACGTTTATCTGATCAAAGAATTAAAATACATCAGGGACCAGCCAAGTCATCATGGATTTCGAATATTCATTCCTCAAAATCCATCAGCCAAGCAGCAGCTAGAAGTTCTCTACTGTCTGAAAGAGGTTTACACAAAGTATTTGTCTGGCCATTTTCAAAAACAAAAAAATCACTGCTAAAAGTCCTGCAGATAATGTATTCATCAAGGAGTAGCTAAACTTGAGAGGAAAGAGTTTGCCCTTAATGCTGTGTATGCCCTGCTCAAAGCATCAGTAAGGAAGGTTAGTCAGACCTCAGCTTTTATCAAGAAGTGTCTAACTAATCTAAATTGAAATGTGGGCACTTTCTTTCTGAAGTCCAAAAGCATGTAATGCATTTGGGACTGAGGTTTTCAAGCTCTTGTTGAAAAGTAAGTGTAGGCTTTCTGCTTGCAAAAATTCCTGTGAAAAAATCTAACTTTTTTCTAAGCATTTGAAAAGAATGGCAAGGGGAAGATCCCATGGAAATTGTGAGTGTTTTCACAGATTGCTGGTGACAGTAAGTATCATTTTATAAAACACCACTTAGGCTGCATATGACATATGGAGACAATTTCTGCTTCAGCTATATTTACCTTTCCCTTTGATCTAAAGGGAACAGCTCATGTATATTGAGGCAGAGCTTGGTCTACAGTATCCTGTTTGGTTTGTGTATTGGAAGAAGTTTGGAGTAGCTGAGTTGACACGTGCTGTTGTAACTAAGAGGGCAAGATGGTGCAATGAGCCTGATTTAGTCATGTGGAGGGACAGTTACAAGGTGATATGAGTGAAATGCATTAAGTGCTGCCTTTTTCCTTTATCATTAGAGAATCATTGAAATGTAAGACTGGTAGGAAACTCCATAGGCCATATATTCTGTTCTCCTGCTCAAAGGCAAGATCAATTATACAGCCATCCCTGGCAGCCATTTAAGTAAAATATTACTGGAATGAAGAGATATTCTTTATATTTAGAAGGAGGAATACTGCCAGCACAGTTAGTTACTTACCTTCTGCAAAAAAAGAAGAAGGAGAAAAAAAAAAAAAAAACATAAAAGAGAGGTTATTCCAGCTCTCTAAGAGTTATCATTCAAATTAGTTTGATGATTTGCTTGGGATCATTGGAGAAGCCTGACTAGAAGATATAAGTGGAACATAAGACAGGATATGTGGAAGTGAAAAATAAGGAGATATGATCACAGAAAGGCAAGGGAACAGGTTGAACAGGCTTCCAGTTGAGGTGGTGAGCTCCAAAGGCAATAGTATATTTAGGCAACAACTGAATGAGCATGTGGAATTCAAAAATACAAAGAGCTGTGGGGGTTTTTTTGAGCTTTGAATTACTCTTTGACTCTTTCAAAGGTTAGAAGTGAGATTTTGCATGGCTTGCCCCCCTTAATTAGTATCAGAGATTTGTGTATGTGTGTTTGCTTACACAGCACTGGTTTTATTCCTCCTGAACAAAAAGGCACAATAATTTTAAGATTCTTTCAAAAAATAAGTTTTAAAGTTTCTTAGCAGGAGAGAGAGAACAAACAGCATTGCACTTCAGATCCACATGGATCCTGCTTGCATCTGCTGTAGTTGTATCACTGTAAGGCACTCTGCCTGATTGTTGCAAGTTGTTTTTCTAAAGCCAGACCATTTCATTTAACTTTCATCAGAACTGCAGTTTTCTCTGCTCTACTTTTAAGTGTAAACACTACAATTATTTGCAAAGTGTTATTGGTCATTTATTTTATCAATCTAATATATTATGCATCTTAATACCACTATTAACTGTTTTGGGTCATTTCTTATTTGTATACCAGAAAACTGCTTCCAGTGTTATTACTTATTGGTCATAATCAATTAGGGAAGTTTTTAGACTATGGCAGTCTTATATAAATACACTGGCAAAGTTCACCTCCTATGATTTCTGACAATTAAATTGTTCTGTCACTTTGGGACCTTCATTAATCTCAACTTGTCATCCTTGTTTATGTAGGTTATAATGGCCTGTGTGTGTAAGTGAAATGAGATGCTAAAAGCCCTTGGCTGTTTAACTCTTTGATGAAAGTCAAGGAGGAATATGTTGTTGAAGGGAAAAGTTGTTTTTTTTTTTTCATCCCCCAAAATAGCACCATGGAAACTATTGCACTGTTTAATGACTAGCTATGAAATAAGCCAAGGAGAAGTTTTACAGAGGGGGGAAGAAAACAGAGTTGATGGTACTGTTATCACAGTCCTTTGTGTGTCTGCATGAGTGCACATAGAAATAAAGATGTGGCAACGTAGATTACTTTCTCTTCCAGGAAAGTGGTATGAAGACATCATGTTCCACCAGAGGAATCTATGGCCAGAGGTTTTCAGATAACATTGCAGGATCAGTGTAACTCAGGTGAAGGACATGGCTAAAGTCTCTTGAAACTTTGAGATGTGAGTATTATTAGTAGGCCCTTTGGTTTGGGTAACTCTGGCAGACTGATTACTTGGGACCACTGCAGGTACAATTCTGAGGACTTTGTCAAGTCAAAGTCCATTTACCAAATTGAATTTAATATTTAAGTTCCTGGGGGAGTTTATAATTTTCTTCTTTCTTAAATTATCTCCTAGAATTTGAAGACCTGCTTTCTGGTGTCTCCAAATGCAGATGGTGGTTTATTATCTGCCCTTTTCTGCATCTCTTAAGAAGGTCTCCAAAGGCTTTTTAGAGTGGTCACTCTACAGCACCAGCACTGTTACTTCTATCAGCCTCAGGCAGAGCTCCTCACTGATCCTTCCTCCTGGACTGGCCTCTCACTTTACAGCCCTCTGAACTATCATCAGATCCTCACCTGGCACTGTGCACCAAAGATGCAGGTACCTTTTATTCCATGAAGTCCATCAAACCTACTGTTTCCTCTTGGGCAAGTGCCTGCTGAAATTGGAACCCAGCCTAACAGATCTTTATTCTCATTTGCAATGGAAATGAGGGGCCAGGTCAAAGCAAGCAGTGCACTGTCCCATGCTGGCAAAGCTGGAGATGGAGCGCAGGTCTCCTGACCTGCTCAGAGCCTCCATCCATACGCAGCTGGCCAAGGTTAAAAAATAGGAATGGCCTCAGAGTTATCCATCTCAAATCTAAAAGGAGTGTAATAATATGCTATTCTCTGCACCCTGAGAAACATACGAGTGACATCCTCTCTCTGAGCACTAATTACCATAATTCTTAGACCAGAGAGAGATCCAGAACACTGCACAAATTATCACCCAATATCTTTAATAAATGTGGATGGTAAGTTACTTGCAAAGGTGCTGGTTAATAATCTGGAACACATATTCCCAGACCTAATTCATTTCAGTCAGGTGGGATTTATTAGGAACTGGACTGTCATGCACTAGTATGAGGCAACTCGTCAGTACAGTAAGTTCACACAGAAGCAAAGGAGAAAGCTGATGTGTCTCATGGTAATATAAATGACTTAGACCATACAGAGACAGACTATTTCTGACTTTTCTAAATGTTCAGCTATGGACAACTCTTTGACACTGTATAGTAAAAGCCAGTGGCAGCCATCAATCTATTGTAAAAATGCCAATGCCAGTGGGTTAATGGCTAGGTTTCCTAAGTTACAAAAAGGAGAAATGGCAGAGCTGCTCTCCCATTTCTACTTGATCCAGAGTACATCATAACTGCATTTCTTTTTTCTTTTATGAGATTAATTTATAAAGAAAACCAAATCCAGTGTGCCTCAGGGATGCCCATTTTGGATGTGGCTGCCTTTCTTGCCTAGAGAAGAAACAAAGCGATGGTCTCCCACCAAAGATGCCTCAGTGGGTGTGCCTAAAGTTCAGTAGGATAAATGCGAGTCTTGGAGGCAAACTGCCAGATGTTATTTGTCGAAGCTGCCTCTAGGCTGCTCTGAAGCATACCAACACCTGTGTCAGGGCAGAATGAGAGTCAGGGCAACTGTCCAATTTTTCTTGCTCCCAGAGGCTCTCCAGGGGAAGCTGAGTTTAGGAATAGAGAAACAAAGACCGTGAAAATGGGAGATCGGTGTATTTTAAGTTCTAATGCTGAGACAACTATAAAGTATCATATATGTAATTTCACCTTAAATTTTGAACACAAACCAATATATATGTCTTTCTAGCTACTTCAGTGTGTGGTGAGGTGAATAAATCAGATGCAAATGCTAGTGCTTGTTCCTGAAGCTGTAGGGACAGCGTTACTACTTCTGCTTTGACGATGCCAGCTGATCATATACTTTGGGAATGACGTAAAGTTTTAACGAGCCTTTTGAAATAGACTTTTGAAAAGCCACACTGGATTTTACTCAAGATCACGCTAAGAAAATCTTGAGTTTAGCCAGTTCATTTCCACCCACTGCTTTTGTACGTACATATAAAATAAACAGACCGAAACATTTGTAGTGTTGGTTGCAAAATAAGTGATTCATCCTACAAAAAAGAAAAACGCTTGCCCAAATAAACATAACATAGTGGTGAAGCACTGTTCTTGAAATAACAACCCCACAAAGATGCTATTGCTTATATTCTTGTTACGTTATCGTCTGCATGAACAGGCAGTTTACTTAGACTGGTATCTATGGGGAAAGTCTATTTTTAGAATGTGTTTGTACATTGGCCAGTATAGCCAGATGCTGATGTCTAATACTTGTCTGTCGAAAGTGAAAAGACAGAACTGAATGTAGTTTAAGAAGGGAACTCTTAAAAAAGTTTACTATACAATGCAAAGGGTGGATATTTAGTTCTTAATCTCCATTTCTTTGCAATAAGATACAGCATTAGAGTGATGACATTGATGTATTTGTTATGGTACCTGATAGATAGTTTTCCATTTTTTTTTACCCTCTCTTGCAGTTTTACCTTAGTGACATTCTCCATATTAATGTTTGCATTAGACACTTTTGGTACTATGTAAATTACATTTAGTATATAATTATGCACAGCCGCTAGGTTGCATAAATAAATTCTCATCAGTTCTGCATGTGAACCCTGAAATGAGTACACCTGTACTAGCTCACGACCTGTAAACTGATTAATTGCGCCAGGACCACTTAGCTTGGGTGGGATTCTGCACTGGGCTCTTCCACTTGAAGGATCTGGTCTCTCGTGTCTGCACGATCCTGTGTCATCTTACAGATGTATATGAAGATGTATCAGAAAACAATTACCACCCCTCCAAAAGCAGTCACAGAGAGGAGTGCAGCTGTGGTGCTCTCAGGAAGTGAAGTGGGGTCAGCTGAAGATGGCCAGTTGAGACCTTCACTCAATTCATAGTTCTTTATGAAACTTGGAAATGCACTTCATGAGATTATTTTTAAAACCTTGTTGAACACAGTGTTCAAAATTGTATTTGTGTGAACAATGGCTTTGATGAAAAATGGAAATTTTCGTGTTTAGTTTCCTAAGAAGCAGTTTTCCAATTTTCATTCAGCACTTTTGAGTGAAAATTCCCGTGTTTTTAATGAATTTCTGGGACATTTTAAAGATTAAATTGGAGAAAAGAAGGATAAAATGTAGCTCACAAGTCATTTATTTCTCGATTACAGCCATCTAGTATCCTCAGTGTGTATAAATCAGTTCAGTTTAGCAATACCAATTAAACAAAATGTGGCTTTAAAATCTCACAGTATATTTAAATGAAATTAAATATTTAAATTTTTTAAATGAGCAATCTCACATAATTAATTAGTTTTAAGTTTTCCATAATCACTGAAACACAGGGACATACAGAGGCTAGCTAATACGGACGTAAAAATGTGTTCATGTATGTGTGGGCGCTCACACAGCTATGTATACACAACACACACTTTTGTATCCCCACATGTGAAAACACACACGCACGTGTATATATATATATATATACACACACATGCATAAAATCACTGATGAAACTACTGGTGGCTACCTCTCCAGGCAAATAAGGCTCATAAATTGACACATTTTGCTTAATCTGTATGTAAAGCATGTTACACATCACTGTTATAATGCAGACATCTTAACTTTAAATGAGATGAAAACAAACATAAAATTAGCACTTTAGGGAACCCCCTGCCACTCAATTTGTGTTGGGTTTAACACCTTCTTATTTTATATATCCTTCTACATAAACAGTTTTATATCAGCCCTTGATATGGTGCCTTCAAAGAATTAAATGTTGAGCTGTTTAAAAGCACTAATTAGCAGCTTTAATACAAAAGGGAGCATAGTTATTAGTAAAATCTTGTAAACCTAGAATACCCTTCAGGCCCAGTCATTTGCGTGTGAAATAACTCAATAAAAATATTATACTGTTAATCACAAAAACCTTCAAGGGAAATGCTAAATCTGGGAAGAAATATAAACTGTACCTTTCCAAACAAAGGAGGAAAAGTGACCGTCCACATAAAAGCAAAGCCATAAAATCCCAAGAAGAATATATTAATTGATAAAATGCAACTTGTTTCCTAGTAAGGTTTTTTGCAATCTGTAACCTTATGCACATACAACAACAAACGTACATTAATGGTGTTTAGTTTGAACACAGCTAGTGACATATTTATTAAATTAGCACTTCATTCCTTTCAATAATGCACAACAATGTCAACGCTTTTCAAAAGGTAGCTTTTACTAATGGTATGATAATATTTAAATCTTTAAATCTATACAGTTATTTGTACAATAACATACCATATATACAATATATGGTATTTATATACCATGCAAATTATATACATATATATATGTATGTACCATTAGAGATGTTCATAAAGGCATTGGGATCAATCTCACCTAGATTTTCTCTGTAGAAAACTATATATGTATACTTAATTTTGTTTGAGAAATTTAAATTTATGCTTGCAAGTGCTTAGTTCTACTTCTTTCAGTACATCACACATGTTTTATGTTGAAAGTTAATATTTATAATGCAGGTAAATAATTATATTCTTAAACATTTAAAAATTACACTAATTCCAACATTATTAAGGAGGTAGTGTTTCTAATTTATACAGTGTGGTATAGCTGAGTGGCACTAGATAACAGAAGAAACATGCATAAGTATGGAGAAAATCTTCCGACTGACAATTAATGCTTAAAAAATAAAGTACTAAGAATCTCAGAATTTACAGATCCTAAAAAAAGACATAAGACATTGCTTTTATAGTTTGTGAGTGATTTCATGAGATAGAACTGAAGACTTTCACCTTAAACAACTAACTTTCTGCTAGTGTTTCAATGAAAGGTGCTTGAACAGTACTTTTAATTTTAAAATTCAGAGGAAAAATTCTCAGGTATGTTACCCTTCTGAAATTATTACTATTATGTAAGTTTTATACACCATCATGCAGAATCATTATTTTCATCCGGTATCATCCTTCTCCTCACCTTTCCTGGGAAAAAGATTGGGGAAAAAAAAGCCGGGCATGCATATTTTAACCAGTGCCATCATAACAATCATTTGCTGGTCTTAGTGTTAGCAGATTTTTTTTTTTTAAAGGAAAAGTAAACAAGGATAGTTTCTAATATTTGAGGACAATTTTAAGTAGAAATTTCTCCATAATGAGCAGTATCAATCCTTTCCAGCTAAGGGCTACTATGGGACACAGATTTATTCAAAGCCCCAGTATATTTGCTGTGAATATATTTTTAATGTATTTCTCTAACATGAAAGAGCTGGCCAGAGCTTAAACATTTTTTATTTTTTTTATGTCATGCTTTGCTTTTTACGGTGTTTTATGTTACAACCTAATTAGTATCTTACAGTGCCCTTACATGTACTTAGGGTGTAGGGTTTCACTAAATACACTGAACGTTTTATTTTGGGGGACCTCCGTGACACACTCTAAGCAGTTTTAAGCAGGCTAAGAATATGTTTCCAGTCAATCAAGCCTCTAGAGATAGGTTATCCACCTCTGGCTAATGCACTGCTATAAAACCTTCACCGTTTCTGACTGCGTGATACAGTCTGTTATTAAACCCCTAACCGTGCATGGCTGCAGGATTCAGAAGGGGGGAGGGAGACAATTATTTCCAGTACTTCATAAAGCCTACTTTAACAAATTATATGAAGATTAACTAATAGCAGCCTCAGCACTGGATGGCTGGCCAAATTAAGTATGACTTATCAGACCGGTGCTTCGTCGGCTGCTCTTTCAAGCCTGCCTTCGCAGATGAGGTCTTTGCCAGCAGCTGGTTCAATAGATGATGAACCAGGCCTGATATTTGGTCTGCACCACAACAATAGAGAGATGAAGCAAGCAGTGCTTTGAGCTCCTCTGAAAAGTGGTTTGGAAAGCCAGTGGTCTCTGAGCATCGGCGGTTTTCCTGCAGAGGATTAAATGCACCTGCACAAAGCCAGCATATCCCACAAATCAAAAGCAGCGTGCGTGGAGAAGGGGCAAGCGATGGGAAGTGTGGTCCAGAGTGCTGTGATGGATTAGGGAGAGGGCCTTGTGAATGCTCCCTTTTCTGAAGGGGAGATAATCCGTCAATCTCAACAGGGCAATCCTGTCAGAGTACACCATGCCCGGGTCCCCGGCATCCTCTTCGGTTTTTTATCTGTCCTGTGGAGGGCACCAGGATTCAATGGCAGTCGCTAACCCGGGCATTGGATGAGAAGCTGAGGAGAGATATTTGGGCACATTTGGGAAAGGGACTGTCATTTGCCCTCTCTGCAAAATGGCTGTATTATCTTCCAGCTTTGGAGAGCTGGGGAGAAGGCAGCCTGGGATGTTTCAGAAAGGCTAAGACCACTCTAGGCTTGCAGTAATAAAATGCAAGATAAATTGTTCGTGTTTGAAACATCTTAAGATTCAAATGGGGCAAGCTTGGTCCAGTACCATGCAGGTAGAGCACTGGCTGGGGTAGCAGGGCTTCCCAGGAGGAAAACCCAGGAGAAATCTAGGCTTAAACAGAGTTTATGTTTAACTATGAAGGGATTGCCCTGCTCTCCCTACAAAGACCTTTCATTTCCATCTGGAATGAGTATACGATAACCTAGTCAGACCAGCCTCTCAGTCACCAATCAAAACACTGACTCTTGACATTTGCCTAATTATCTTTTCTCATCATCAGTCATCTCTTGAAGTCTTTGCTTCGTTCAGATGCCAGGTATTTCCGAAATTAATCATGCCATTGAAAGCGGCATCTTTTCATGTAAATGGACTTTATTATCTGGATCGAAAAGCCCCCCCCCTCCTCCTCCTTTGAGCTGCAAAAGCCCATTTGTAGGGAAAGTGTCTGAAATCTGACATGCTGCCTTCTCAAGAAAGATTCGTAGTGGTGACCTCCCAGCAAGAGCTAAGCATCCGTCACCGGGAGTGCGTGTGTGTGCTGCTTGCACCCTTGGGCTGGATGCATGCTAATTTGCCCCATTGTTTCAGGGTGAGTGGCTTTCCAGCACTTCCGAACAAAGCCTTTTTGCATAAGCTTCTGTGTGTACAATTATTTTATGTTCACATCATTCCATCATCCTATCTCTATTCCTGATATAAGAGAGGATGGAAACGTCTTTGTTTTCTTGTTATACTGGGGATTACAGGCTGGATTTAGCATGTTAGCAAGGACACTCCTCTTTCATTAAATCTCATTTGACAAATGTTTGGGACCGTAGGATTGATCAGCCCATTGCACTGCTTATCCTAGCTTTAACTTTCAAAGGGGCACTATCTTCAAACCACGTTGACTCAACAAGAAACCAATCCACAGTAATTTACTGTGCATCCGAAGTGTTGCAGGGATGAATGAAGAGGTAAAAATGAGAGGCATGCTCTGAGGAATGTTACTGAAACATTGGTAGAAGAATGCATTCATTTTGCTCTTTAGACTTGTACTTTCATGAATTATATGATGAGCAGGCTTGAGAGTAGATCAGCACTGATAATGCAGTTTTGCATTTTGGGGAGTTCACTTTTTAAGTTTGTGGTGGCACATTTACAAACTCCTTTCAAAAACACCCTGTGAGCTTCCCCCTGGGACCATTTGAGGACAACAGTATTAATTGCTGGCAAGGTCTATGCTCAAATTAGAAGAGAAACTTGGTCATCATCTGACTAAAAGGGGGAAGTGGAATGAGTCACTGGCCTTCTGTTCTTGCACTGTAGAGTACTAAAAAATTAAGATAATTCTTTTTAACATCATAAAACCAGGCTTGATCTGAAAGGAAGTAACAAGTATATTAGAAAGTTTTCAGCATCACGTGTATCGTGTGAGAGTCATGTTCTGTATTCCCTGGTAACAGTTTAAGAGTATGAACAGGCCAAAAGTTGTTTTTTTAGTAACATGTACACTGTTACACATCATGAGGACAGCTATGAATGTTTAGACATAAAGCATAGATTATACATTGTTTGATGCTAAAGGCGAAAAGAAGCAATGCCATTATCTAGTTTGCCTTTCTGCTTAGTAAAGGCCACAGGACTCTGTGAAGGTTTTCCTTTATATGATGCTATATCTTTCAGCAGGCCTTCCAAAGCTGACATTAAAATATCACGATGGAGAAGCCACCCCAATATTCAGTAAACTGCTCCTATTGCTAAGTGCTCTCATGGTTAAAAAATTCCCCTTAATTTCTGGCATAAATTCCTCTAGCTTCGACTTCCAGACATTAGATCTTGTTTTATGTACGTCTTTGTTAAACTGAAGAGCTCTCCATCAAATTTCTGTTTCCTCTGAAGGTTCTTGTATACTGTGGGCAAGTCACTCCTTAACCTTTTCTCTATTAAGCTAAACAGTCTAAGCTTCTTGAGCCTCTCACAATTGTTTTCTAATCCTCCCAGTGTTTTCTAGTCCTTTAGCCATTCTCTTGGCTCTTCTCTGTAATTTATCAACAACTTCTTGCAACATAGGCACCAGAACCAGATTCATTATTCCATTAGTGGTCACAGCAGTGCCATGGACAAAGATAATATTACCTCGGGCTTGTAGGCTATATCCCCCTGTTTACATATCCTAAGGACTGAAGTTACCCTTCCAGCTACAGAGCTTCTGTGTAGCTGAGCATCCACTATCCTGCCATGTTCTTTCTGGAGCCATTTCTTTTCAGGAGGTAGCCCTCCACTTCTGTAACTATTCCCTACAATCTGTTTACCCAAAGTTATCATTCTACACTTCCCCTCACTTATGGTTTCCTTTGTGTGTCAGTGACCTGCCGTCACTATTTACCGCCTTCCCAGTCTGTGTCAGCAGCGACTTCGTGTTTTCTAACAAGCGTTGAAAGCATTAAACGACACCCATCCGTCCAAGAAATAATGCTCAGTTCCCAAATCCTTGATAAGGATTCCCGGTACAGAGTGAATGATTACCAGCTGCCCTTCCCCTCCTTCCTTGCTAAGAAAATCGTGCACTATAAACCACAGAGAAGAGGCGATACCCTTAACTCTGCCCAGCACTTCACATCTGTCATGCCCACTTCAGTGGGGGATTTTTCATCCTTGTTTTAATTTCTACACTGTTCTGAGAAAGTACATATACCTGAGTTCAGAGAAGAGATACTGGGAAACTATCACCTCTACCAAGGAAGAGTTAAAACTCTTGTCTGCCTGATAAAATGATGTGTGCTAATGCTGAGATGTATTTCACCAGGTGAAGGCTATTTATAGGAAGAGCAATGATTGTTTCTTCACATTTAGATTTGTTGTTTTGTATAGCCTTGCTGCAGCATTCTGAGATCGACAGGTTGCGTGGTGTTTATTATTTATCACTAATTATTATTGTCATTATTGCTGTGGTACAACTTTGGTACTAAAGTGATGGGCAGAACCCATTTGTACAAGTAACGGTATAGGCTTGTCCTAAGGAATTGTGGGAAGATTTTTTTCAAAAAGTAAAAATAATAAAAAATCCTTACCACTTTTAAATTATTTATCACTATGTATGCATTTAAATGGATTTCCTTGTAGTAGCCATAACATTTATTTTTCTCAATAGTTTTCAGTAGTTCTGGGAACTGTTTTTCACAGAAATGTCTAATTATTATCACTAGCAATTAAATTTATTTACTATGTTTTGCTGTTGCTGAAGGAGCTTCTCATGCCATTGACATGCTCTCTTGTACACTCTCACCACAGACAAATGGAGGTATAATTAAATTGCAAAATAAAATTGTCAATGTTGACATTGCTTCTCTTTCACAGGGCAATTTGTAACCATCTGTGCTTTTTTTTTCCAGTTTGAAATGATTTCTTTTGTTTTCTATTTTGTAGTTTTTGAACATACACTTTTTTGCCTTGGTCTCTTCTACCCCCTTTTTCTTCATTCTTCCCCATCCATGAAATGTCATTTGTATTCTGATAACTTTTCAAGAAAGCTTGCAGACCATCAGCTACAGACTTGGTCTTAGCCTCTTTAGCCAGAATTTGTCCTTTCCATGTGGCAATTTGGAAAAATTGGTGCAGTGGAAAAAGAGAAAGAAAAATGAACAAGTGGAAAAGGATTCTCCACCCCAAAGAAAACATTCAACTTCATCCCTTTCAGTAGCAAAATATGAAGAGATTTTTTAAAAAAGAAGAGGGAAAGGGAATTTTAAAATTTTTAGTTCTGATGGAAAAAAAGTGAGAAGTTTTGAACAACCAGAAGCATCTTTACAGAAAGGTGGGGTTCTGAGATGGGTAGAAAAAGCAAAAGCATGGGGTGGGGGCTGGAGGAAAAAGAAAAACTTTAAATGGCAATTCTTTTTTTCTAGCGCTTGCTTTCTGCCCTTCTTTCATAGAGCATTAGGACACACAAGGGGTTAAAGGTCCAGGAAGAGAGCTAGGGAAGAAAAATCCCTCTGTTAATTGATCTGCCTGTCTGGTGACGAGGGCCAGCTGAAGCTTGTCAGAAACTGTATGAGCTGAATCAAGCTTGGGGCCCTAAGTAAAATACAGACACCTGGAGCGAGGAGGGGCTGGCTCGCTCTGTGTGCAGCTATTTAGCTGTTCTTTTAATGTAGGCAGGGAAAGGAAAGGGTCAAGCAGTGCTGAGCCTGGGCTTGAGGGATGTCAAATAGTTTTTCCACTGAAAAGAAACAAGGCTAAAGCCTGTTAATGGCATCTAATGCTATTATAGTGTGAGGCTGTGTGTACTTGTGGGCTTGCTGGTATACGTTGGAGGTATGTTTTGGCAATTGAGGAGACATTGTTGTTTGATGGTCTTACCCATAGGCATGTCGCTGGGCAAGAAGCAGTGGAAATCTTAGTGAAATCTGCACAACTTGATTTCAGTTCACGCTGTTCAGGGCAACGTGCTCAGAGGGGATCCTTTATCTCCTGCCTTTCTTCCCTTGCCGAAGGATGAAGCAATCCAGAGTGCATCCTAAAAACCATTTTTCTTTCTCCTTACTCTTCGGCTCTGCCTCCAGACCCCTCCACCAATGCAATCTGGCTATGATTCTGCATGCCACTTTGTTTGACCCTGATGACATAAGTTGACGCATGTACTTTTGAACCTTCCCAAGAATGAATAATATCCCTGCAATAAAATGAAATCCTAGCATTTTTAACCCGCCAAACCCCTGTGATTGTTGGGGCCAGGCATGTCTAATGGTGGTTCAGCCAATGGACGCCTGAAATGGAAGTGGATAGATTTCAGCCCCAAAACAAACAAGCCATTGAGAGCTGGCACTGGTCCGCTTTTCTCGTGATACCTGTGATGAGTACGTTTGAAACACTGAAAGCTTTTTTCATGGGTAGTGGGAGGAGGGAGAGAGGACTAAAGAAGGTGCAAAAGAATAGAGAGACTTGCGGCTTCAGATTTTAAAGGTAGCAAGTAGCCTAGGAAAGCTCAGGGGCTGGGGGAGGCTCGCTGGCTCTAAAGCTGTCAGCCATCAAGGTTGCTTTGATTCTCATGGGTTAGGTATAACTTGAAATAGGTCTTTCCCTCCCCTTTGTCCTGAGTTCCCAAAATACTACACTTCAATTAAAGATGAGCCTCAAGGTTATACCGAGTTCAAACTTCTGCCAAATTTAGAGGTCAAACCCAGAACTTTATTTGGGGATTTCTATGCTTTTTGAAGACTTCCATACACCTGGCTGAGCCCAGGCCCTATAAATGAGGACCGAGACACAAATGCACTGCATCATCATTTTTAATGTTAGATCTTAAGCCTTAGCAATGCCATCCCAGCAGCTTTCCCATTTGGTGCCCAGACGCGCTAAGAGCAGACCAGAAGTATGACATGAGCAGAGCCCTCTTCTCGAAGAGAAGCTGCCAAGCTTCTCCTTAAAGTCCTTAAACCCTGACAGGGCACTGTGAAAGCCTGAAATCATTTGTGCTGAAGGAGGACCGTGCTTAAATCAGGATGCAGGAGTTAGCGTTTGGCTGAATTAGTGCAGTAACTCTGCATGACTGAAATAGAAAGTTCTAGTATTTACTTGTGTGTGTTATTTGTTGGATGCCATGGATCCTTTTCCTCTGGACTTCTAGTACTATGACACATCTATCAGTGGAGCAGAAGGTTTGCCTAACTGTGATAAATTTACATATTATATCTAAATATTGCATTGAAAGCAGCAGGAACAAATAAACATGTATATTGGAAGATTAGGTTTCTGTTTGATTAGGTCATTGTCTTAATATAAAAAAAGTCAGGTTTCACTTTTTTCATTCACTTAAAACAATAAGTCTACCTTGAATCTGTCTTTCACACTTCAATTTTGTTTTGTTTCTTCAAGAGAGGCACTGAGGAGAACTGATTGCAGTTATTCTTGACATTTTAAATGGCCATCCTTTTCCTCTTGGATATGGTACCCAGATGTATAGTTAGAAAGTTAAAGTGGCTCAGCTAAAGATAAGGATGCTGTGAACTTCGGTTTTACAACTCCTGCCTTGGCCTCCCAGCCCAGCTGATTTAGTAGGAATGAGCTTGCCCTGCTCACAGAAATTCAACGCGGGGCGGGGGGGGCAGGGAGAAAAATAACAGTACTCCACAGACCTCTGCTCCAGGTGCACGTAGAAAGCTGCTTGACCGGGATGTCAGGAGCAATCCTGGCTCTGCAGCCTACCCTAAAGCGGGGGCCAGGGGAGCTGCCCATGGCAGGGAAGCTAGGTTCAGCCTGGGCAGTGGTTTGGGCAGTACCTGGGGTTGCCTGGTTTGAGAAATGCAGGAGATGGAAAGATAATAAAAGGAAAGCGTGGTGAACAGATTGCTTGAGCAGAATATTTTAGCTTAATAAAAAAAAATAATAAATCCACAGGCAACCCCCTCCCCTAAGCCTACAGTCCCTTGTATGAGGCTGATGAAATTTATACGAGAGAGACACATAACGAAAGAAATTCTTTATTTGTTTGTTTGCCTTATAAAACCCATTTGGGAGGAACATCAACAAATATACCATTCATCAGTTATCTGCCTTATACCAGTTACACTGATGCTGGAGATGTCCTTTGTAGAAATTAATGTATGTAATAAAGTTTTACATTTTTCATATGTTTTGAAGTATGTGGGCCATAATTCTTTTGACTGCATAATTACTTTTTGTACACAAGAAAAATGAGGTGCTTAGTCCTAAGTAAATAACCTCAAAACAAACCAAGAAAAATAGTTGCATCTTTTTTATCTTCTGGGTCTTGGACAATAAATATTTTGTTAGAAACTTAAAAAAAAAAAAAGTTATATATCCTCAATATAATATCACTTAAAAAAAACCCAAGCCCCTATAGGATCACATTGAAAAATACGCAGAAGTTAGTGAGAAAAAGAAATGTATTATTTTGTGACATTTTTAGGTACAGATGAAAATAATAGCTTCTGGAAGGGTTTGCCTGGTTAATCGTTTTAGCTGAGTTTTTCCCTCTCTGGACCATCAAAAGACTCTAGTAAATTAATTTCACTAGATCCAAGATCATTTGGTGCTCTCGCTTTTTTGCCACCTTTCCCTTTAACTGAGCCTGAAGCCGTGACGGAAGAGCCGGAGTGATGCACAGCCACGTGAGAAGGGCAGTGTGGTTGAACCAGCCAGCAATGGAGAAACCCTCGCTGCAAATCAAACTGGCTTTATTTTGATTGCTAATGGCAGGCATTGGAAAATGGTGAAAGAACCTCCTAAAAGTCAGGAGGCTGGCTTATATGTCATGCTAGTATGAGAGAAGGGTTTGTGTTGTGTTTTTTTCCATAATTCAGGACTCCCTCTGTTTGCCGGTGTGGTTTTCTGAGCTTTCTGGATGATGTTAGTTTGGGTTTGTGAGGCGCTTTTTTTTTTTTTCCCTGGGGACCAGAAGCTTTTTAGAAGACTTTTAAAGAAAAGAAAATAGGATTTGCAGGGATGGCAGCAGCATCTTAGGTTCCCCAACCTTACAGTAAGCAGCTGTATTTAGGGGGTGCAAGTGGTTGCTCCAGCCATGGACCACTGGCAGCGGCTCAGTCCCTCAAGGAAAGGAGCCCTAGAAAAGGTCACAGCCAGTTTACCTCTTCTAATCCTTAAGCACTGAACTAATGTCAACTCAGGGTCACGTAAATACAGAGGTAGGAAAAGGGGAAGAAGGAATGCTTTGAGAAAAAAAATTGAGATACACTTTTTAAAACTAAACTGGAATAAGCTACTCTTCGGCAGAAATCAGGGAGTCGCACCGGGTTTGGCACTGGCTTAAATAAATCAGTTAAAGTACTGATTTAAGTTAAACCAATATGCTAGCAAGGCCTTAGGTTTTCATCTTCCAAAGACTTATGTGCATGCTTGGCTGAACAGTGGGAGTGATTATCTGTATAATTCATGGTAGGAATACGGCCTTATTATTTAAGGATTCAGCTTTATAATATATACTGTATTTGCAGCTCGTTGCCTCTGTACAGGGTTTCTGTGGATTTGGAGCTACTTGCTCTGGGTAAAATGTATTTCCAGCTCCTCCACCCACCCCATACGCTCTCACGGTCGGGACTGTTGGCTCTTGCTCCTCGTCCCCATGAATTGCACTGGTGGTGCTGTTGAGGGATGTGCCACATCTGCGGAGCCAGGCCATTTTTTATAAATATGTAAATAAAATTTACCTCCTTTTGCTGACCCCTCGAAAGGCCATTTTTGGCCTGCAGCAAATATTTATGTGCGAGCTGTAAACCCCTGAAACTGAGGGGTTATAGTGGAAATGCTGACAGAGTATTAAGAGACCTTTAACCCTTGGTTTAGCTGGCCCTGCTATAATTACAAGTCTGTTATTTTCAATAGCACTCGTCATGACCTTGCCTCTATTTTTTAATTATAGTAGAACTTGTGAAGGGAATTATTACTAAGTTGGGGGTTCCCCCTCTCTCTAAATTTGATCTTTATTAAACATGTAAACCGCTGAAGAGGCAGGATTGGGCTAACAGCCTTTTCTCTCCCTTCCCCTCCCTCCTTTCTGGACTGCAGTTCAAGTTGTGCCTAAGCCCTGAGTAAAACGAATGCTGTGATTTGAGCCTCCTTAGTCCCCTGTGAGCACTGAAACTGGCTGTACAATAAGCATCAAAGGTTAATGAACAAGGGAAAAAGTTGACATTTTATTTGGTAATGGTTCTGGTGGTTGAAATCCGAATGGAAAAGATGAGATCCAGGAGGAGGACTCCTTTTCCTTTCTCCTTCCTTCCCATTTTTTTCCGAAACGTCCACGTCTGGAGGAGGCAGGTGCTATCAGACTCCAGAAGTGCCTCTTTAAAAATGTTTGTGATCGCAGACAACTGGGCCGTAGCTTGCGGTTTAAGGAGAGCAGCTGGAATACATTTTTCAAGCAGCATTGTCAGTCTCTGCGCTGGCTTCTTCATGCTCTCCCCTACTTTGGGGTGGGAGGGAGCTTGCTGGGGTGATGATATCCAGCCCCTTTCGCTGCTGACCCATAGCAGTTTGGTGAGCTGCTGGCACTTGAGGTGGAAAAATGCCCCATTCTCATCAGCTGTGCAATGTCCTGTTGGGCTTTCCCAGCTGGCCCCTGCAGAGGCTCCTTCGGCCCTGGTTGCCCAAGCTTAATGAGGCTGAAGTCACCCACCGAGTCTGCAGCATGCAGGGAATCCCCCAGTTATAGGGATATTTCACAGCTCAGTGTACCGTTGCTAAAGGGGTGATAGAGGGAGGTACGCTTCCCCAGCTGGTGAGCATCTCCCTGCAGCCCTGTGGTGACCTGGATATATATCTCCATCGACTCATCCTGTGGTGACCTGGATATATATCTCCATCGACTCATGGAGGAGACAGCAGCACCCATCTACAGTATCACCATGGGGCTCTCTCGTGTGGCAGATGTGTCAGTGGGGTTAGAGCAGTGAAGGGGCCACATGTAGCCTGGAGAAAGGGGGATCCTCCATCCTTAAGTTATAAGTTGGGAGAGAGTCTTTTGGGATGAGCATTGACTCTTCCTATCATGGGACATACATAAACTCTGGATTTTGCATACACAAGACCCCGGTGCTGAGGGGAGGCAAGCAGAGAGAAAAGTCCCAGTGTAGCAGAGCACAGCAGCTCCTTGCATTGCAGCACTGATGTTAAAAAGAAGAGGGTGACAAGAGAGGTGCTTCGAGGCAGGAATTTTCCTGGGATTCTCTGGCTTCCTGCTCAGATCCTCAAAATGAGCCCAGGAGGGGTACGAGCTTTGCGTTGGCCCTTGTTCCCCCGGGGAAGGGGACCTTGGCTGTTCTTTCAGTATCTCCCCATCAGATCCACAAATTGAACCTTTGGAGCAGTTTAGGTATTTTCTTTTTTAATGGGAGTGATGGATTAGCCTTCAGTGGCTGAATGACCTTTCTGTTCCAGTCTAGACAGCTGCGGAGGGTTTTAGAAGCATGACTGGATCAGGCCCTTAGGAAATGCTTTCACTAAAGCACTTTATGTACATTCGGAGAGCTCATGAATCACTGGGCTTTGCAGATAACTTTACCCTTAAAATATAGTAGATTATATTCATTTTAATATTTACTCAGGTAGGATGCAAAGCGTGTGGCCATGAGGCGTAGCGCGGCGTTGAGCAATGGCTTGTCTGTGTTGTTTATAGATGAGTAATTAAGAGTTGCTGTGCCAAGGCTGTGGGATTGGGACCAAACTGGCTGGATATTTATTTACATGATTCAGTGAATGAAACTGAGTTGGAAGCATAACTTATAGGTGTTATTCTTTCTCTCCTCTGTCCACCCCCCTGCCCCAAAAATGCAATTTCGGAGTATCCATACCTTCTTTACGCTGTATCTTGACGCTACTTATTTCAAACACCATCTTCCTTTACTGAGGTGTAAGGAAAATGAATTAGCACAAGCCAGTACAGGTAATTAATATTGTGTGGGCGAGAGAGGGAGAAGGCTTTTTAAATGGCTTGCAGTACATTTATAAATCTGTCCTACGGTGTTCACTGCTTGTAGTTACGGCTAAGGATGCTCACCTGCCCCTCATCTACCACCTCATACCATTGACTGCGTTCTCCCATTTGATGGTGCCGTCACTGTAGAGTATTTTACCTGCTTTAAATAACTTAGAGCTTAAATTATGTATTTACACTTAAATATTACTGATATGCAATTATTAATAAAAGAAACAGCTGCCTGTTGATCAAATGTGTAAGCTTTTGTCTGGGAAAGCTGAGCATTTTGATAGGCAAAATTTTACAGTGGAGTCATCTCTGTAGGTTGAACCAATCTTATCAGTGCTCTCCCCAGAATATTTTCTCCTGTTTTGAAGTATACATTGTTATGGAAATTATTATTGAAAGCAGGACTGAAAGTAAGGCATTATTCTAAAAAAAAACCCAACCTTTTTTTTCCATAGACCTTTAGATTTTAAGCTACTGAAAAATGTGTAAAGTGTATGAAAAAGTAGACCCTTTGCTCCAAAATGAAAATAATATTTCTATTCCCAAATTGATTATGAGAGTGGGTTTCCACTTTTCCACCTGCTTCAGTTAAATCAATAACTAGTCTGTACACAACCATTTTAGCTTATAAGGTGAAAAGCATTTTAAGGGTAGTGTGGCATAGAAAGGTTAAGCCACTTACACAAGGTGGCACAAAAGAAAAAGGCTGAACTGGGACCAGAGTCTCACCAAGCATCAGGTTGTTTTGGTTTATGTTCCTCTACATACCTAGCTCTTCTTTTGAAGAACTAAAATGCTGAATAGCAGGTTGCTATTTTCATATACCTGTCCAAAACACATGGACTTGTGTCTACAAGTTAATCACAAGTATGGCTATGCTATAAGTCAGTGTTTATTTCCTTGCTTTCTGGTAATCTTGATAGTTGTATAGATAGACTTCATTGCTATACGCTATGAATATTCCCTGTATATCTTTATTTTTAAAAGGTATATTGGCCTTATTTTAAAGATCTTCACAAAGCTGGAGAACTAAGTGGGGGAAAGCATGAGCTGGCCAGGAGAAGTCTTTTCTGTGTGTCCCTTCAGTAGCTGCCCTGCAGTCGGGTGACCTGGGGATGACTTAGCCAGGTCACTTGCTCTCCATGTCTTACTGCTTTTTTCATCTAAGGGATTCTTCTGCCCTTTCCCCTTTCCATAACATACCAGGACTGGCATGGATGGATTTTGACTGTCATGTATATGTGCACAGAAGCAATACTGGGCTGGATTCTCCAGCCTACTCCTCTCTAAATCTACCAAAACCCAAACCAAGACCAGTTGTACTGGCACATGGGGTCTGCCTTTCCTTCTTTCTTTCCTGTGGTATCTAGTTATTGAACATGGCACTTACTGTTGTTGAATGCTGCCTTTTTTTTTTTTTATATATATATATATATAAAATGCTCAGAAGCAGTTATTTCCTTTCTGGAGGCAGTTATTTGCTATTCTGTAATAATTTGTATATTCCCTAAATGCCAAAGGGATATTCTTCTTGCTAACTCTGGCTAAAATAAAACATAACGGAGGAAACCACTGGCTGTATGTTAGGGCAGGTCAAGAAAGGGGCAAGTTGATTTATGCTTCCAAATGACCCAATGCCATGAAGCGTTTAAAGGCATGCTCACTTGCAAGCATGTGAGGAGTCTCTGGTTGCCACTGCCACGCACAGCAGAGCAGCAGCCCCCACGCCGGCCCCGGGAGGAGGGTACCAGCCGCTGCCCGCACTGGGCTGTACAGAGAGATGCTGCTGGTCCCACCTCTGCCGAATGCAAAAGCCAAGAATCAGGGAAACTCATGCTCTCAAGTCCTTTAGGTGCTTCCTGAAATCCTACATGATCTACTGAAGTGCCAAAGTAAATGAACAAATCACATTTTTAATGTTTTGCTCGTTTCGTTTGATAGATTGCCAAGTGAGAAATTTCAAGGGGTCTCCAAGTCACTCAGGTGAAAGAGTGACTTTCTGCTGTATTTTTCATGTGAGTAAAATGCTGATCTATAAAGGATTAGGAGCCTTTATTCAGAGTTTGAACTTTAACATTCCTCAAGCCTCGAATTTTTAATCTTCAAAAGAAAGTAGTCATTTCATGGCGAGTTATGAAACGTGAATTATTTATTCCGCCAGTAAATATGTAATTAGGCATATTTTGAAAATCTGTAATTAATCCCTCACCCCTTAAACCCATAAGAAATGCTAATATGCCTCTGAGGTAAGGCAGGTTTCTATAACGGGCATTATGTAAGCTGTTCTGATCTGTTGTGTAATTATGTTCGCTGTCTGTAGTGGAAAATAAATCCTAGTGAGAATTTGTTGTGGAGGAGGGGGAAGAAAGGGAAGAAAAAGCTTCGCTCCTCACTGAGCAGGAGGCAATTATTAAATGGCAATATACCCAAAGCTTTTCATTTGTTTCGGTTGGGTTTCAAAGGGTGCGGTGCATGCATCAGACAAGAAAATCAAAGCTGGTTATTTTATTCCTACTTGATGTAGCAAACTATCAGCCCTGCCTCAATAACCCCATAGCCAAGGAGCTCTTTTGGCCTGGTGCATACACCCACAGCTTAGCACAACTGTTGTTGCCCCCTTATCCTCTTGCTCCAGCAGCTCCCCCAGTGGATTTTTCCTGATAAAGCAGGGAAATCTTGAATCTGAGCAGTGCCTTTTGAACCATTTCATGTTCACTTTTTTCATCCTGCATCCTGGTAACACAGTATAAAGAAATATGACCAAAAAGAAATATATTTTTATATACAAAAAAATACATATGTATGGCACAAGAAGACTTTGCAGCTTGTTTTTGGAGCAAGGAAATCTGTTGAGCAGAAAAATATAATTGGTCTCACTAATTTTACCATTGTGGAAAGCCCAAGAGCAGATTGCTAAGCTCAGACGTGGTTTTAGTTTGGAACGACTGGACATATTTTGCCTTTCACTAATGGCAACTGCCAGAGCTCTGTCACTTTGCTGTAAGAATCTCTTGTTGTCATTTTAACTTCATTAAGAGGACAAGTGCACCCTACTACTTGAGCCGATGAAAGCAAGGAGAGATTTAAAGGTCATTGAATGCCGTTTTGGTCAAAATTGGGCACTTTGGCACTTAGGGTGGGACTTATGGGGCTCAATAAGGGGCCAGCAACATTATACACATCAGAAAATATGATATAAATTGGCTTAAAAAGCAAGCAGACAGGTTCATGCAGGTATGTTCATTGGTGATTAGTGAATACAGCCACCTGACTGTAACCTCAGAAGCAGTAGGTTGCTGTTTTCCAAAAGAGAATACCAGGGGAAAGATTTTTCTGTATGATGTGCCGTTTCCTATACTCAACCATTGTCAGAGTCATAATTATTGAGCTTAGTTCATAACTTCCTCAGCTCCCACCAGTGGAGGTAGGTGGGAACCTTATCTCCTTTTTCGCCATGCAGCCTTTTGCCTTTGTCCCAAGGCAAGGACCTTGGGTCGAACCTATGGCCTCAAAATTATCTGGCCTCAGAAGCCCTCTGAAAGAGACACCTTTAAATGTATGCTGAGCTTGCCCACCACGCTTGGGAGCAGGCAGCACATGCTAACTCAGTACTTCATGAAGAAACGCTTGCTCCCAGAAGTCAACCAAAAGGTTGGGCATCAATCAAGCAGATGTACAGCCTGTACTCTTCTGAAATGTAGGCAGCTTCAGGTTAGAAAAGTTGTAGCTCCTAAAACTCTGCAGTAAGAAGAAAGTGCCTGTAAGAAACCGAAAAATACCCATCAGGCTGCTCTTCAGCAGGAACATGTCCCTGAGTCAATGACATCTGCAAAGCTGTTACAGCACCATTGAAGTGAACATGGCTTTTTTTAGTCTGAATTACTCTAAAGCAATCATAAATACAGCTTCCTGTAGAAGTTGTTAACCTGCCGATGAATTTGTCATGGGTATTTTGATCTTTGTCATCTTTATTAAAGGCCTTGGAGATGTGAGATGATGTGAGGATCTCACCTTTTGTCTGAATCAAGCAAGCGTACCAACAGAGAGGATGCTGCTTCACTGGGAAGAAAGTCTATGGAAATATAACCTGCTCCATTATGATTTATCGTTCTGAAAGCCTTTAATGCCTAGGCACCCTCTTAAGAGAAAGACGGACGTTTCCAGGGAGTCATTTATGCCACCTTAAATAGATGTGTTGGCTTTCCATACCCGTTAGCCCACAGCAGATGGACAAGACATCTAATTTTCTGGTGCATGAATAGCTGTCTGAGGTGCGTAGAAGCCCAACTCAGGCTCTCAGAGAACCTAGCCCAGATGGCAATTATGAAGAGCTTCATATGCATCGCTGAAATTTTATTGTTTTTAAACCCAGATGATAATTTCTGGGGTCCTAAATGATGAGTATTCAGCACTGGCGCTTGGCAAAGCTGTGTCTGCTTATTTTTATTTCAATTACACATAAGTCAAAAATAGTCTTGTTTGTATTTTAAGGGACAGTAAAAAGGGAATATAAATTCCTGTAATGTGAGCTTTTCAATGAGGTTTAATTTCAGTTTTCAGTTCATTTTGTAAAGTGAATTTACAATAGAAATGCCGCCAGTGGACATTATAGCCAAAAGTATGCTGGTTTCAGCGATGGGGAGATAAACCTCTCCTCAGACTGTGCTTTTGGTGCAGAGAAGTGTCTGTGTCAACAAAACAATCCTCAAAAATGTGAAGGACTGCTGCAAAGAGGAAAGGAATAATCAGTTCTCCACGCCTCTTGCAGATAGGACAAGAAGTAATGGGCTTAAACTGCAGTGAGAAAGATTCAGGTTAAAACCTTCTTGAGATAAGGACAGCGATGCACACTGCAAGACACTGCCTGGGGAGGTGGCAGCATCTCCAGCACTGAAGGCCTTAAAACCCCAAAGATAAGCATCTGTCAGGAATGACACAGGTGCCATGGGCCAGGGAAGGGACTGGTGACCTCTGGAAATCCCCTCCAGCCCTTTGAGGTGATGACTCTGGGGGAGATGCACTTTGGGGAGGTCTGCGATGTGACGCAACTGAAGAGTTGTGCCTGTTGCTGGTTGTCATCTGTGATAGGGGCTCCATGTTGTTAGGTCTGGGGAGCAGCAAGAGCAGGACTGGACCTCTGGAGATTGATAAATGAGTTTGGAGGAAATGAGGGGGAGCACAAATAAGAACTGGCATACCTCATTTCAGAAAAAAATAATTTAGGCAAATTGGGCAGAATGAAGTCTAAGTCTTTCAATGGACCCTCTCCTTGTTTTTCTGATGAACTCTCAGGGTACATCACTGCCCAGCTTTCTGGTTGGCCACAGATATCCCTGGGTGAAAAAGTGGGAGAGGTTGGAGTGTTTCATTTGCACCGTTCAGCAGAACAGGAGATTGCCAAAACCTAAAAGAGACGTAAAAAGGGATGGGCATGGGGGGAAATGCAGCAGAGGAGAAAGGACACTGAAGTACGAGGAGCCTTTAGAGGGCAGTAAGTATCCTCAGAGGGGAAAAAAAGAGAAAAAAAGGAGGCTGTGGTAGGTGAGAGATGGGACAGGGTGTTCAAGGTGAAGCCAGGAGGAAATGCTCCAGGATTTTGGTTGACAAACCTCCAGACCGTATCGAAATTCTCAGGCTTGTTTATACCTGACTGGTTTCTAATAATGCCCATGTTATGGAGCTTTTGCTAATAAGCATAGGTGAATAGTAGGGGTATAATAAATACATCTCTGCTTGGCCCCCTGCCCAGATGCTAGTGGAAATTTGGAGTTATCTGTCTTTTAAACTCAGGATGGCATGGTCCACAGTTTGGTATAAAAGTAAAGAATCAATAAAACAAAGAAAATCTGAAAACCTTGAAATGGTACGCTGTGCTCTCATGTACCATTAAATGGTCCCTCCCCTGGGAAAGAAACAGATTCTTTGTCCCAATATGTAAATATGTGTATGTGTGCATCCATTGTCTGTGGGTTGTGCATACACTGTGCCTTGGGTGCACCTAACCCGAAGGGAAAAGTGGAAGCAATCACCAGCTCCTCTTGCGTCTGTGGTCACCGCTGCAGTCCTGCTCATGGTGATTCCCTTCTTCTGAAAACTTTGACTTCCAGACAAGCCGGGCTGAGGTTGATCATACCGGTCCTGAACATAGTTCTGGCCTTATTTACTCCAGATGAGCAAATCATGTCTGAATTCTGCCTCTTGGCACCATGAGGAAAACTTCATATTTCATTTGCCAGGTGTTTCTCAAGGAAATAGGTGTCTGCACCTTGTGTGTTACCTGTAATATACGGCAGGTCAGTGACCCTTAATGTCCTCTGCTTCACACATACAGGGTTATGATTGTATCAATGGCATTAGGTTTTTTGTGTAATACTGGATATTTAGTTAAAATATTCCCTACCCTATCAGAAGATGCTCTTACACTGTCGTTCATTAAACATTTGCTGTATGATAACTACAATGTGCTGTTGCATTCCAGGTTTCTGGTTTTAGTTTCTCATAGTAAAATTGCTCTTATACTATAATGACTGCACAGCACAGAATAACGTGCTGCTGCACATAAATGCTTGCCTTGCCAACTGGTCCTTGTTAGTTGGTTTGAGCGAAAAACCATGGGAGAAATTTGAAGTGAGATGGCATATGAATCTGAAGCCAGGATCTAACGCACCGTAGCTGCTTTGCGAGCTTATCCATAGGTCTCCACCTCCCGAATATGTTTCATATAATTACTACATTGCATTTTTAATTATGTTTGTTTTCCTCCTTGCAGTGCCCATTTCTTACGTTTCTTCTTCAATGTATATAGTACACCAGCAACATCCACATTTATAATTACAGAAGATAAAGTTATAATATTCCTGAGGCAAAACTGCATTTTAACAACTGTGCTAATGTGGAAAACAACTTGTGCAGAATAAATATGCCCTACAATTAGTGGTACGCCGACATTTTTCATGGTTACCTTACATATAAATAAACTCAAGTCACTGACATTTTTCCTGAGGGCTTTTATCTCTGCAGCCCCAAAACTGCAGACAGATTTGTTGTAAGTAACACTATCACCATAATAAGTTTGAAAACCCATTATTTTTTTTTTAAATTCATCTGCTTTTGCATCTGCATAGCTCAGGGCTGGGCCTGCGGGTCTGATATTGTCTGTCTGATGAACCGTCGCCACGTCCTGGGCTCCCCGAAGCCTATCGTTTGGCTGAGGCTAACAGGAGGTGACTGGGCAAAGCTGTTTCACCTGAGGGTGGGCCAGGTCACAGGTCACTTGTAATAGCTTCTCCATGCATCTCCAGACCTGTAAATGAGACCAGAGCCCGACTCACTCCACTACACTTTCTTTGTCTTAGACGGATGCTCTAATCAAACAAATTACCTAGCCCATGATCACAGCCACTGAGCCAGAGATGGTTTTGCAGACGCTTGTCTGGAGCCCTCCAAGCCCCCTCGACCATGCCATGCCACTTAAAAAAAAAAAGGCTAATGTTTTCCACCACAGGTAATAAAAAGATGTGCAGTCACTTGGCTAAGCCAGCCTCGGAAAAAAATCCCCGGGGACGCCACAGGACACATTTTGACACGCGCAGCACAGCTTACTTCAGCAAAGGGCATGTATATGAAATAATGAAGGGGCTGGCTGCCATCAGTGCGGGTGTACATGTGTTATGGCTCTACCGACCCAGCACGTCTTGGTAAAGCCTAGATGCCATGCCAGTAAGAGAGTAGGTGTACCTTACCTCCGGGCATTGTTATACTCCGCTTGGGGTTTGATTTTTTTTTTTTTTTTTAAAAAGGGGAGAAAACTGAGATGGGCAAAAAGTGCATGTGTGGGGAAGAAGGTGAGCCCAACCATAAATTAATGCGCTCACCCAGCACCGATAGAGAAAAGCATGCAGGCGTGGTTTGTTTATTGTAAAATTCAGCCTTAGGCAGAGGATTTAAAACTGATCAGCCCGCTACAAGCATATTATATTAGTCATGTATTTATTTATTGCACAGTCCTTTAGTTTTATTTATTGACTGTCATTCCCTACTGTACTGCAGGCAATGCTGTCACTGTATTTTCTTAAAATTTTCACAATAAATTTGTAAACATAAAAAAAATTCCAGCCATCCCATATTTTTCTCCTGCATTTTCCAGACACATTGGCTTTTGTAGAAGTGATGTTGGTTTACTTGATTCTGACTCTGAAAAAAAAGCCTAGGTACTTTCTAGTTTCAGATGTTTTGTGTGATTGTAAAAGAGAAAGAAACCAGTTTTGACTCAGAGAATGAGCTACTGCAAACAATCTGTTGCTAATATAGGCTAATTGCTAGTGATATTTTGAGAAAACAATTAAATTGGAAGTGGGGTTACTTTGGTGTTTATTGTCTGTGACAGCTTCTTTTGGAAACAGGCTCAAAGAGCTGCTGAACTGAGGCTGCAATGATGTGCGAATAATACTTATCATCAATGCAGAGCCAGCTGGCGAAGGGGGGGAATTACAAAACCGGGGCGAACTCACCTGTTAGACATGTCAGGATGGGCAGTGAGATGTTATGTGGTCAGAGGTGGGCCCTTCCATTTACCTGTATTTACACCCTGCAGCATCGCTGTCCTTTTATTGCACTAGGACTGGGAAGAAGCTTAGGTGCCTGCTGGGTAGAGCTAAAAAATCTGTATGAATTTCATTGTTGGAGGGAAAGGTACCACGTACTGGAAGAAATACGTTTGAACCACGAGTGTAACAGCTCAAGGGAAAAGTCTGGGCAAAATTCCCATGGATTTCCCCACATCCAGGTTTTCACTGCCGGTTGTCACTGTGATTAGTTCAAGGTGTAAACAGACATGCCCTCTGCAAGCAGCTGTGCTGAAAGAAGAGGTTGCCACCTACCACGAGACCTCCCGCTTGTTCTGTAACAACCTCTGCTGGAAAACGCCGCCTCCTCCTAGCCACCAGCAAAGCTGCTCACCTGGGTCCAGCCAGTCCCATTTTGAGCACCTCCAGACCATACTCCTAAAACCTCCTGCTGAGATGAGGCCATTCCTGGGCAAACCTCCACCTGATGGGCTGCAGCCGTTGGAAGGAAGCTGAGCAGAGATATGAATATTGGCCTGAGGCTACCAAAAATGCTGTGAAGACTTTGTAGAAGCTGGTCGCATGGTTGGGTCAGGAGTATTTCATTGAGTTCTGGTCAAGCCATCACATACAAGCTACAGCAGAAATGACATTGAAGGTAGAAGAGGCTGCAGTGGTTAGAGAGACAATAATCTTCCATACAAAGAGGCCAGATCTTTGGAAGTATGTAACACACTGTTCTGCTGAACTAGCCCTGGGGCCTGCTGTAAGGGAGCAGGTGCAGACCTGATGCCAGTTACTGAACTTGGTACCACAGGGAGAGGTTGGCACCAGCCCCAGCCCAAACCATCCTGACCTTCAGCAAGTGCTGAGCCTGTGTTGCTCCTCCTCAGTGTCAAGAAGTCCAAGTGTGGCAGAGAAGACTTTAACCCCATCTGTATTTTGGTTGTTGAGTTGCAGAGTGTGCCTTCGCAAGCTTTTCTATCATGGCAGAAAGTCTAGAAAATACTCCTTTATATCTCCTATGAGAACACTGATGCTCACAATTATCTTCTGGCTCCAGAAGCTGGAGATTTAGGAAAAGCATCAACTGCCATCTAAGTAGGAACAAAATCAGGTGAAGAGTTTTGACAGTGAGAGGCAGTGTCTCAGGAGCTCTCTCGTTTTTGCCCTCTATGCAGAACTGCTCGCATCAAGACCTTAAACCCCCTCTGTAAAAGCTGTTTGCATGCGAGCAGATGGTATTTCATTGTCTTTTGCTAGTGATCTTGAATTATCAGCCTTTATAATGAAAATGCCAATTCAGCCTTGACTGCTTTGCTATAACTCTACCAGGACCACTATAATGCACACACCATATATACTGAATATTTATTATGGTACTGTGCATATTATTTATTGTATATGCAACATATTTTGTAGGTGAAAAATGATACCTTATCTAAGTCAATGAGCATAACCAGGAAAAATATGGCAGAGTAATCATGTGATTCATAATTGACATCTGCTCTCCAAAGACTTGGACAGAATCTGAATTTTCAGTGTATGCTGGAAATGCTCTTCTGTTTGCTGGCCTGGGCATAACCGTGCCACTGCTCTCCCCAGCAGCTCCATCGGTCTTCAGTATTTCTGTAATTCCCTGGGTGCATAGGAAAGCTGGGCCAGCACATGCTGAAAATATTTCAAGAAGTTGCAAAAAAATGCTGATTTTTTCAGCGTCCACGAACAAGACGAGGAAGCATTTGGGTTTTTTCTGTCCACATGCTAATGAAGACCAGCCCGTGTGCATCCTTAGGGTTTTTGTAGATTCACAGTGGGGTTTTATATGTGCATGTGTGTTCATGTATATATGAATATATGAGTGCCATTTTGGGGGAAGCAGCTTCTGCTCTGATTTCACCACTCTGTTGATATCCACCATGCAGCCTGGACATGGCCAGACCAGCGAGACCTCTGCAGCCTCACCTCCCTCCAGCACTGGTTCTCTTTGGTTCAATCCTATCCTAAACCCCCGCTTCATAAATGTGCCTTTTTCTGACACTGCATACGGGGCATGTATTTGGAGCAACATATGCTCAAATTGCTGAGAAAAGAGAATGTGGGGGATAGGGGTCATTGGCTTTTATCTTTTCTGCTCCTGCTGGTCATGAGAAGCTTGTGGTGCACTGGGTGACCTGGCTGCACTTAGGTCCTTTTACTAGGTTGTCTCATCAGCCTAGTTATTGACCAAATTTCCAGCAGATTTAAGGTATTAATGGGATACACAGGCATCAGTGTGCAACTGCGCAGAAGAGGGGAGGGCTGCAGAAAAATCTGCAGAAATTACATGGTAGGTAAAGTCATATCTGGTCTACAGAGACTTGTCTGAATTTAAGGAGAATAGAAGGGAGATGAAAGTGGAATTTGAAGAAGTGGAGTTGAGTGAAGCTGCTCAGTTCAACAAGCACCATGGCTTGGGAAGTTTTCCTTTTGCTGACTTAATTTTTCTTGCTTTTATAGATTCTTCAGTGTCTGCTACTGTGGCTGGGAGAAATACGGAACCATCTCAGCCCATTGCACCCTGGCTGCAATATGGTGTCCTTGCACACGTGGGAGAGAGGGTGAGGGCAGAGAGGAGGGGAGGTTGAAGGGTTTATTAGTGTAAATAACAACAGCGACATAGTGAGAGTTTTCGAACAACCATCCAAATCACGTTATCGACAGCATCTAGAGACCAGCCCACATCTTTATTGGCATTGCTCTCACTGCAGGAACGTGGCCAAGTTTGTCTCGGCATCTGAACTAGTCTTCCTTGTCAAAGCCTTTTATTTCTGGACAGATAAGGCTCTGTTTCTAGCTCACTTAAAAGCAATAGCTGAAGTGAAGAGAGGCTTCACCACTTTGATATGCAAAAGACAACAAATTTTATGTATATATGGGGGGGAGCTAATCCTGCTCTCGCTGAAGCCTTTTGGAAGATTCCCAGTGACTTTGCAGAGACTTTGAATTACAGCCAGCTTTTGCTTTTTTCTTTTTTTTTTTTCCTTCCCCTCTTGCAAAATGTCAGGAATAAATATTTTAATTCAAAATGGCACTGCGGTGCCTTGCAGCTGCGGTCCGGGCCCCTTTCCCCGGCAGCCTCCGGCTCTTTTCCTGGCAGCGAGGTGCGCAGCCGGAGTGCAGCCCTTCGGCCAGTGCAGCCATGCCGGGGAGGTGCAAAAGCACTGCACAGCAAGGCCATCATCAGGTATCAGACAAGCTGGTTTATGCATTCAAAACTCAAAAAAATACAGAGTTTAGTTGGCTCGATGAAGTGCTGGGGAACCTGCATGCTGTTTGCAATGTGCCTGCTAGAGAGTAAGACATAAAAAGTCATTTTAGAGATACTTTTAAAATATTTCAGGTCTTCTGGGTATGCCAGCTCAATGGCAATAAAGCCAGCAATCAGTACTTTCTACCAGCTAACCAAATCTGGTCTGGTGACGCAGCCCTTGCCCCAGGAGGAGTTGGCAGCCAGGCAGAGAGGAGGATCACTTTACTGAGAGCAGGAGAGAAACTGGGCTTGTGAGTAGTGGCTGCAAGAAAAGCCTCTTAAAAAGGAAGTGTTGAATTTTAATGAAAGCAGCTCATAATGTGTAAGAGGGAGAGTGCTGTTATGCCTAACTGGACTTGCTTACATGTCTATCCTGGGAGCTGTTTTGAAGCCTCGTAGTCTGTATCATGGGACTCAGTGTGCTTTGGAACAGTGTTTTGGTAGTCAGTCGTCTTTATACACCCAGCGTGTGCCCATACATATAGATACACATACATACATACATATATATACGTGTGTAAATCTGTATAGACGTATATGCGTATGTGTGTACATGTATATTTATAGACACACTGCATATTATTGAATGTACATGCTATACCTATGTATGCATGCATACATATGCATATGTATGCTTAGGCTTCTGTACATTTTTATGAGATAAAACAAAAAAGAAAGAAAAATCTATATAGTGTAGATACATAACAAAATATAATATACGTATTTAAGTACATCTTGAGGTTTTGCATATATATACAAATGTATATATGAAACAGGTTTATAGGTATTGTACCTTTTCAGATAATATAGAATGAGCGAGATTATATAATGTTCATAGTGGATAATTGTTACAAAGCAAATCAGAGCAACCAAGTTCTTCTCCTCATATATGGGTGAATTTAAAGAGACTGCCTCAGTGGCAGTGTGACCGGCTTCCCCAAGAGGATTTCTGCAAGTGGTGTTTGGAAATGTCCTTGGAGAGATGGTCTTTGGCTTTAAAAAGCGGCCAGGCTGCCTCGGTGGGATGGAAGGGGCTGTCAGGAGCAGCCCTGTGGGTGCAGCCAGCACCCGACACCCATGGCATCGCTCACCCTCCAGCTCTCTGACAGTGAGCAGGTTTTCAACATGTGAACATCAGCTTTAGATATGTTTGAAAGTTTAAAAATGAATCATCATTCGCTAATAATCCTATCTCCTAAATGCTTCTAATACGCTTATTATCACATCATTTAAGCATCCAGAGTGATATTAGGAAACATCAGTCTCCTGCCAAAATAATCTGAAGTGCATTTTCTGGCTGCAGCGTTAAGTTGCTTCCTGGGGCTACTAAGCCTTGATGACTGTCTTCCAGGTAAAGCAGAGAGAGAATGCCTCCTCCTGCCAAAAGGGGTAGAGCAATATTTGTCCTGATTTCTGCTGGCAATCGTTGGCATGCTGCTTGGAGTGGCTGGTGCCCTGCACCTCTGAATTTCACTCAAGAAAAGAAACACAACAACGGGGGAAAAAAAAAATCATGAGAAAATTGATAGTGCTTCTGAAAATCAAACGGGCATCTCTGGCTTCGGCCGTGTCACCTGCCTAATGCTGAAAGCTAATGCTGAGCCTGGTTTTTGTGGGAATAAACCCAAACCACCAAACAAACAAGGCTGTTGCAAGCAAGTCGCAGTGACAGCCCAGGCAGAGCCCTCCAAGGCAGCAGCTTTTGCCAAAGCCCAGCTCAGGCTGGTGTTCCATACTCTCCCTGCCCTGAAAAATGAAAAACAGAGGTCACTTACAATGTCTTACAGGCTCAAAAAAACTGAGAGGGGAAGCTTGTTAATAGGGACCAAACTTATGCTGGGCTTCTCAGGAAAGGAGCGTGATGCTCCTTCCCTGTGGTAGTCGGCTCCTCTGGCGTGTGCCCATGAGTGCAGTGAGCCATGGGGTCTCAGCTGCGATGCTTCCTTCACCAGAGGAGCTCTCCTGGGCCCATGCAGCGCGGGAAACTTTCCTTTTCCCCTCAATTCCTGGTGTTTGAGGTCTTAATTTGTCAAGCCCGTGCTTTGGGGCAGGAGGAAAGCACAGCCCTGTGAGAGCAACGTGGGATGCTCTCCCCTGCGGCAGGACCAGGGAGGGAGCAGTGGGCCATTTCCCAATGCTTTTCAGATGCCCTCGCTGAATGAGAGAGGAAAAAAAAACCTGGAGATGTCAGAAATGCCAACACTGAAGGAAAGAAAGCACGAAGAAAAAAGCACACACACATCTGCAGCTGATTTAACTGTATAAATAAATGGTAGGTTCCTTTGGCACTCCCAGCACAAATAATTAAATGGTACATTTGGGTTCTAGGACACCATTGACCAAAAAATATATATAGATAGGGAGAGAGGGAAAAAGTGTGTGTGTGTGTGTGCATGCATGTGTATTCATGACATATGTATTCATGGCCTATATATTTGTCCTGAATCGTATGCTTATCTTTTTTCCCCCTATGCAGTTACAAATTCATTAATAAGCATGCGACTGAAATGAAAGCAGGGCAGGGAGGCTGGACAGGGCTGTGCCTCAGACCGCGCACGCGTGCAGGGAGCTGGGGGCTGCTGTGCTTGGAGTGAGGCCGGGGGTCTGGTTTTATTTAGGGCCACGCCTCGGCAGTTTTAAGACAACACGATGTAATTACTCTGACCACAAAATGTTCTGCGAGAGCCCGACAGTCCCTGATGCCACCGGGAAGGGGCATGCTGGGAGCGGGCCAGCCCCGGCCAAAGCCTCCCCAGTGGGGCTGTCAGCAGTCATCTCCCTTCCCACGCAGCTCCTCCGTTTTAAGGTGAGCTTAACTCCATATATATCTGCCAGACCTGAGGATTCATCTCCCATAACCACCTATTTCTTTCCACTGGAAGTATACAGCTGAGGAAGGGCAAGATGGATACTGGCATCGGGAGCTTGAAAAATGTTCTTTCCTCCTCTTAAAAAATCCTTGCCAATGCTGGGAACCTGCTGTCCCTATTCAGACGAAGCTCCCTTGGCACTTTTTCTAAGGAGCAATGAAGACATCAAGCCTTATATGGATTCCATTATTATTTTGTTTTATTGTGTTGGCGTTTTATGAGGAACTGAAAGCCCACGGGGAGCAGGAAGGCACTACCATCTAAACTGGGGTGGGGAGCGGAGGAGGCATGTTGAGGCTGCCTGGTATCGGGGAATGATTTCATCGCGAGCCCTGTTGTGGCGGGGGAACAATTCCTGTTTGCCAACAGGCCCGCTATTGTGCTGGTGGTGCCAGAGGAAATCTGCGGCTGAGCAGGGTTGCACAATTGCCGGTGTGGTCCCTGCCAGAGCCCTTGGCTCTGTGACGCTGGGACAGCGGGCAGGGCTCAGCGTGGCACGTGGGTACCAATATACCTTGGTGAGGCAGCGTGAACCTGGCCACGCAGCCCCAGGCTTTTATTATTTTGCTGTGAGCATTGGGGGACTGATCCATGCTGAAACACACCCTCCCCTGCTTGCTTCCCCTCCCTGTCTCATCAATTCAAGGGTCCCTGGGCCAACGCGGTGTGTGGCTGTGCAGGCAGCGGTATGGGTGCTGTGTGGGGCACAAGCAAGAGGAGGGTGAGACGGCTTATACCACTCTTTTATTATTTTTTAAGCTGGACTCCATGTAGGTAATGTTAATACCAAACCAGAGAGGGATTTGTGGTTTAAGATCGTAAGTGGTGTTAAATTGTTTCAGTCTCCTCATCTCTTTCCCGGACTTCTTCATCCAGTATTTAGCTCATCTAAATGCAGCCCTGGTGCCTCGGGCTTCCTCTTCTCTCTTCTCATTTCACCCCATGCACTTTTAAAATGGGCATTCAATTTTAACCTGTGGACTAGGGACAGAGCTGCTTTACAGGGAATGTAAAACGAGATGATGCTAATCATGAAGGTGGCACTGCAAGCAAGGTAGTTCGGAAGTACCTAATCTGTGATTTGCACACCCAAACTGGACTGCCAGCATCTCTGAACTGAACCCTCAAAACCCTCCAAGCCAGATATGCTGTGTGTCCGGACAAGAAATCTGCAGCCGATGCCTATCCATGAAAGGACACGGGGTCCCAGACAGTCAAAGAAGGTTGGAGGATCAGTAGACTCCTTGGTGGCTTCATAGACCCCACGCAGCCCAGCTACACATTGTCTGTGGGACCATGGCAACTTCTGAGTGCTCTAGGCTGCATTTTAAGAGGGATGTAGGCATAACCTTTAATATTACAGATGTGTCCTGCTCACGTGGCTAGAGCTCATGAGCTAACTTCTGAACTAACATGAGCTAACTTTAATTGAAGTGGTTTGGGTGCTGCCAGCAATCCAGATCCTGTCTAGAGCAAGCTATGGCAGTGATCTAGGATTTACCCACATCTCAGAAAGGTTTCATAGCCCACCCTGAGCTCCCACAGCTCTATCTACCCATGCTTGAAGCTAGTGCAGATATGTCGCCAACTGTACAGTAGCAACGTCCTCCAGCTCTTCCAGCACATAGATCTGTTTGCTTTCCATCCCCCACCTTCCTGAACCAGCCCATCTCCCTCCTGTAGGGTGCAGCCCTTAGGGTTATTGTTACTGGTGCTGCCCCAAACGTCAGCACTGGAAAGTGACAAATGACCTGATTTTCCACATCTCCTTTGAAAACTTGGAAACAGGGCTACATGTGAGCTCATCAGGGCTGTGGCAATACTAACCAATGCATCTCTCCCCAACCCCTTAGGACTTCTCTGCATGCAAAGAGAATGGGACAACCCTGAGTGGACGAAACAGTCAAAAATGCTTTTAATTTACTTCCCGGTATAGCGTGTGGTCACCAAGCAGGGACTGGGAGCAGCCTTCAAACCTTATCATTGTCTCTCCATAGGAGCATCTACTGCAGCACCCCATCCGAGCTAAGCGACACATGCTCCTGCGGTGTCATTCCAGAATTTCTGCAAATACAATGCAATTTATGCACATGTGCAACCTTGTATTTTGTTTTGGGGTTGGGTTGGTTTCTTTTTCTGTCATAGGCTGCTGGCAGATCTGGTACTATTCCCTCAGCCTGTTACGAGTGTACGCTGAGCCATTCCCAGCCAGTTGGAGCTTTTCCACAAGATGGTACTCAGCCCAGTCTGTAATTGAAACAGGGCACGGATGCTCCTGGGGAAAGCAGACGTCAGCCAAAAAACCAGGCTGTGATAGTCAGAGATATTTAATATACAAATAAGAAGTTGTTTCATAAATATCTTATAAAAACTGTAATTTACTTCCCAATATTTTAGCAGATTATCTTAATGCAAACAGCAGATGTATTTTGGAATGACTAGACAAATGTTTAGCGAAATTAAAGTTATTCATGTGCAGTCACATAGGGAATATTTGCATGATATTTTACTAATTGCTCCAAAATCTGACTTGTAGCAAATAAACAAACGGGGGGGGGGGGGGGGGGGATAAACCAGCAGAAAGATTAGCCCCAGGCCTCTCTTTTTAAGTTCTCTGAGCTTTTCTTCAACTGCTCGACTTTTTTCTCTGGCAGCCTGGGCTTCTTCCCCAGTGTCCTCATCACTCTTCTCAGGCCCGTTATCTTTTTGCAGACTCCTGGTTTTCCCCTGGCAACTGGATTTCTTCCAAAAGGGTCTTGATTTTCTTCTTCCCTTGGAGTCCAAGTGCCCTTCCTTGGTCTGCAATTCTGCCTGGTCCAGTTTCTTATTGCTTGGCTGTAGTCAACAAGGCTAATTTCCAATTGTCAAACTTCCTTAAGCATTTTGGGAAAATACTTTGCTATTTTACCTAGCTCAGAGGTTGCCCAAATAGAATTAGCCATACAGAAAAACCCAAAACAAAAGGAGTGGATGCTTTCTTAGTGGCCAGGAATTCAGACTTGGGTTACTTTAACCTTCTCTTACAAGTTTCAAGTTACAGCAGCGAGAATTGAGTTGTAGTTGCTGATTGTTATGACATTATTTTATGTCAGGTCTATTTATTTGCCCTCCTGGAAAAGAGAATGTATTTCAAGACGTCAAAATATTTTGTTCGCCTTCATTCGATTGCAAGAGGAGCCTTAGGTGAGGTAAGAAAAAATGTATGTTTATCAAAATTTTGGTGCGCGGTAGATGGTTACATGTTTGTATATATTTCATACTCCCAAATTGAAGGAATGCTGAGGGTGCAAAAAATCAAGCAGTGGGAAGTTAGCAAAGGTCAGAATTAAAATTGATACATCTTATATAGAAATCCCCTTGACTGCTGGAGCAAGTGAGCTGTAGCACTGGAATGAGAAGTCCTCAGTTTCACAGCACAGCTGCTTTTTGCCCAAGGTACTGGAGTATCTAGCAACAGTGAGTGCCTCTTATCACCCTTCTGTCAGCCACTGTACGTGGATATGTAATGTACTTTTTACCTGGCTTCTACAAGCAAAGGAGAATTTTTTTAAGCATCTGAGCCTTTAAGATCCCAAATCCAATTGTAAGTCGTGTCCCCAACACTGAAAACATTCCCTGTTACGAGCTGGATTCTGGAGGAGAATCTGGGGTGCTTGGAGGGAGTGTGTGCAGCCGCTGTTTGGGAACTTCATTGCCTAGACAGGCCAGCGAGGGCCACCAAAACTCAGGTGCAAATGCTGCTTTATTCCAGTGCAAAGCCAGGGCAGAGGTTTTAAACCTGCAAATTAAGTAGCTGGGCTTTGCTCAAGAATTGCTGTCCATAGGGGAGCAGGGGGCTATGAGCTGCCATTCCCCACAGTCTGTGCCTGGACAGCATCCTGGTTTGCTTGGGGCGTTCATCAAATCCTGGTGTCCAGCCTGATGTGGGATGCACACCTCCTCTTAGCTCATTTCATGTGCATTTGCAGCCTCCTGTTTATCATGCTGGCCGGTATTTGCATTTTGACTAGCATTTTCCTGGTGTTTGTGATGTGCAGATAGATGGGGATGCTGAACTAAATGCACAGGTAGGTGCTAAGGAGTCCATAAATAATATGATCAGCTGTACATCCCAAATAGTCTTCCGAGTTTTTGCTAAAATACTTCTGTAGGGTCAGGCGTCCTCTAACCTGGTATTTTATTTTTTTACTCGGAGCAACCAAGGTAACACAAAAGGTGACGGGTGCATTATCTGACTGAATAGGAAAAGTGAAGGGGAGAGTGGGGCATCATTGTTATTATTCTTTTTTCTTTAGAAGAGGGGGTTTCCATTCCTGAAGTTTACATTTTGAACTCACTAAAGTCTTTCTTTGGCCTCTCCTATGCGCAGGTCACCACAGGAATATGTAAAAAGGAAATGTTTTATTTTAACAGAGTCAGGCAAAGTACATGAAACATACCCTTGCCACTGCATAACATTCCTTAAGTTAAATCGCAGAACCCAGCATAAACTTCCCCCCCCCCCTCGGTCTTTTATTTCATTGAAAAGAGCCCAAAGTATAATATTCTTTCAGGAAGCATAAATTGTATTGCTGGAAGTAATAGCGATCTCCTAAGCAAAATCCCGTAGGACTCACACCACTCTGCTTTCTGAAAAGCTGCATTCAAGTACATCCAGTGTTGCCTCTTTCCCGGTGGGCGTCCCGAGTGCTGCACTCATGGTCGTGCACAGGGAGCTGCAGGCGATGCCAAAGCAACTGGATGTATTTGTGTTAGGGTTTTCCTGGTGTTTTGGCCTTTACAGGCAGTCCTGGGTCTCAGAAGTAGCGGTCAGACTTCTGCCCAACCATCCTAATTTTGGTCCCTCTTCTTGCCTTTCCATATGCATATGTAACTCCCATGAATGTAAATAAAAGTTATGTACATGCGTGGAGAGGGAAATAGATACATTTATCTTGGCTCAAGACAAGCAGCATCTCCCCAAGGAGCTACTTAGGAGGTTATTGAGAAACCAACAGTAAAGTGTGGTGGGCTGTACCTTCCTACATATATGTTGCAGAAATTATTGGCATGTTGCTGATGTTTATGGCGAACAAGTAGTTTATTTCTGGGCTAAGAAAGATTCCAGTGTAAACACTCAACTGGCAGCTAGCTGGAAGTTTGCCACTTGAAGTTAAAAGGCCCGTGACCAATGGTGTCAGATTAACATTTCCAAGTTGGACAATGTACAAATGGTGTTCTTGGACTGGAATAGAAATAGATGAAAGTGGTCTACTGCAGTGCAAATAACAAACTGGCAAACAGCTGGTCATTGGAAAGAGAACATGCTATGGGAATATGCTTTCTGCAGAAATACTTTATTTTGGAGATAAGCATTAACAATAGGAAGATGAGGCTCGTTTAACAAGAACCATATGGTCTCATCCTGCTTTTATTTTACTCAATGGCAAAGCCCTGATTGTCTTTTGTGGGTGCGGGATGGGGATTACTGATAATAAATAAGAAGTACAATAAATTGCTTGATCCACTGTCACCCTTCAAAAGGTGTAAACAGATTATTTTTAACCCACATGTTGATCTTTCAGGAGACAATAACTGAAAGGAAACAGAATTAAAGGTGTTTGTTGAAAAACAACTTCTTCTGACAAAATAAATCAAGACAAAGATCCATTCAAGACAAAGTTGTCAAACTGTGCGAAATGAATACAGCAACATTTCCAAGCTGATAAGTGGAGCAGCAGTGGATGGGTTCATTCAAAAAAAAAAAAAAAAAAAGAAGTTTGGATTTTTGTGGGGAGAAAACAATAGCCTGTAAAGACAGGGGAATAAGGCAGGGACTTTGCTGAGGTTTAAGTAACTACACAATTTATTTTGTTAGCAACATAATTAGAGATAACAGAATTTAGCATCGCAGTTTCAAAATTGATTTGTGCTACAAAAGAAAAAAAAAGAAAAAGCAGGCCAAGGGAGTTGCAGCCTCAGTGGAAAATCCTGTTTTGGGAACTTTTCAAGGATGTAAAACATCGTCTTGAATTGTTTACTTTTATGGGTAGGAAGTAAAAAAGAAGTGAAGTAAGAGTGGAAATGGCATTCTTACCACAGTTGGAAGGTCACAGTAAAACCAATACAACTCAGCATTGCAAACTCATTTTTAAAACTGTCTTTGGTTGTGGTTTTTTCTTTTTTACAGTGGCTAAGGTTTGTTATTTTGGTCACAAAAAGTCAGCAAGATGGAAACACTATTCATTATCAACAAAAATCAAGATTTAAACATGAAAAAAATACGGATCACGTAGGCAGAGGCTCATGTCTGCCCTTGGGTGTAAGTACTCAGTCCCATTGATTTCCATGTGTCTGAAGACAGCTTATAACAGTCAAGGATATCAAAATTATGTTATGTTACATATTTAGATACATCATATTACTAACTCTGCTGGTTTTGCTCCCAAAGTTTCTTTTTCCTCTCTTTTTGCTTTAAAATATAGCAAATACTTGAAATGGAGGGGAACTATCCAGAATTTGGGGCACATGAGGATTCAGATGTTCAGTTCGACTGTCTTAGTTCATCTCCTCTTTCAACTTTGAACACCCATTCCCTGGGACTTGTGTCTCCCTTGTCTTTACACTGATGGCAAAACAGCCTTAAACCATTTCTGTTTCTTTGGGCTCCCGATGCCCACCTCAGCCCCTCCATCTGAAAAATGCTGAGTCCCCAGCCCAAATTTCTGTAATTTGGAAGTTGTTTCGAGGCAGCCCAACACTGAAGGTGATCCCACACTAGTTTGTTGTGCTTGTGATGGAAGTACATGCCAAGTGTAGTCCTGATCCAAAGCTCCTGGAAATGCTGGGAGGTTTCTCCAGCATGACTCAGAGCAGGTTGTACACAGGTGAGCCCTGGTGGAACAGGACTTTGGATGCTAACACTTTCAGGATTAATTTTTTCCAGGTTTCCAGCAGTTCTCCAATAAAAGGGAATGAGAGCGGACTTAGGCTCGGTGTCCGTTTATAGGAGAAGTATTAACTTGGCAATATTACCAATAAATAAACAGCCATGCTCCCCTAAAGAGTGGGGCCGCACTGCCCCACCATCCAGCTCCCCCAAAGCTGGGGGGAACCCTCTGATTTCATCCCGCTTACTCCCTCACTTTTCTTTTCCCCAAGCAGCAGGGATAGCTGAAGGAGCCCGTCATCGTTTTATTGCTGTTTCTAATAAACACATATGGTGATGCATATAACAAGAACAACAGCGAGTTGCTATTGTTCAGCACACGGCCATATGTGGGCTGTCCAGCGGCTCGGCAGCTGCATCGTGAGCGCTCAGGAATGTCGATAGCCCAGAGAGAAAGGAATGATTTTTAAGGGCTCTGAGCCTCACAAATAGTGTGTCTGCTTTACATACCGCTGTTGCTAAAACAACTTCTGACCATGGTGTGCCAAAAGCATAGATGCAGCGTTAGTCACTGCAGAAGTTTATAAGGTGATTAAATTGTTAGCAATTGCAATGCAGAGGCTGAGAAATGAGCTGAGACCATGTTGAAGGGAACGCTGCAATACAAAGAACCCCAAATAAATTTATATATAAAAATATTTTGTATGTATATACTTATATATGCATCTGTATGTGTATATTTATACAGTTTGTACTTTTTTTTTTTAACATCAGAAACTCAGGCACTTGCACATCTAGTCCTTCACATAATAAAAACTTTGACCCCAGCGCTAATCCATATTTATTTTATCCTGTTGTGCAAGGTTGAAAGGCATGCAATTTACCAATAGTTTGTTCTCTCTTAGCTACATTTCCCTCTGGCCTCATACGGCTCTGCTTGGGCTGGATGATGCATACTTGAGTGATGCAGAGGCAGCCCAAACGTGATGGTTGAGATGCCTTGCATACATCTGTGTTTCTAACACTCTTCTTTTCCTGATGCCATATTTACACAGCAACCTGACTGAAAATGAACAGCCCATCTGTACATCTTCATTTTTCCATCAGCATGTTTGGGGGAGGGAGAGAGAGACTGTCATTGAGGGAAAAGAGAAATAAAACTTAAAAGCAGGCAAATTTGGACAAACACAGGCAGGCAACTGTATCTTTATTTAATCACTTGAATAATTTAACTGATTTTTTGTGTGTGTGAGATGCTGAGTACCTACTGTAAATAAGAGGCGTGAGAGAGAAAAAATTGTAAGAAGGGATCCAAAAATCAACTACTTGCATATGTCTCTGAGCATGGATTTTAGCAATCTGATTTAAATATCAAAGTGTGAATGGTTTTGGTCAGTGTTTCTAATGCATGGTGGGAAGTCCTGGGTGCCGTACTCCTTCTGCATATGTATCCCTTGCACACACCATCTTCAAGGCACACAAATTACCTGTATAATGGGACATGATTTGAGTAACCCATAAAGCCCCAGGAAGAACCGCATCCAGAAACCGTAGACCAGCTCTGACTGCCAAGATCCACAACCATTTTTGCCCAGTAAACGAAACCACAAACATTTGCACACTCAGATATCCCAACAAAAAGTAAATACTCTGCATGATGTACTTTTCAGTATCTGTAGCGAAAAAGAAAAGAGGGGGAAAAAATTTTAATTTCTTTTTACTCCATCTTAGGCAGTTCTTTCCAATGCGTGAAGCTGAAATGCCCACACTGACTTTCCTTGAAATAACGAAGGGCCATATTTCCCCCCCCGACAGACATACATGGCTTTCAGTTCCTCCTGGGAGTGGTGGCAGGACTTCAAAAAACCTCCACGCCAAGGCCTGCTTTTCAGAAGTCCCCAGCATCCCCTGGTTCCTGTTGACTTGTAAGCAACGTGCAGCTTGAGATTTTGCTTGTTCCTCAGCTGAATCTTTCAAAACTCGTGATTTCTCAGCATGAGTCAGTGTTTTATGTAACCCCGGCATGCATTCCTCCAAACCCCTCCTGAGCTCGGAGTGCTCTGACAGCCAACCTCAAATTCTTCATCCTCGCAGCTGACAACTTCGGTCCTCTGGCAGCAGCACGACAGGCTCCTCACGCTGCTCCTGGGGGGTTTCAGGGCCCCAGCATGGCTCTCCTGGGCACTGCGGGGACTGAGGCTGGAAGAAAGCTGAGCTGGAGGAGGGAGCTCCACTCCCCGTGGGCAAGATGTTGGGCTTTCTGCAACAGAAATGCCCAGTGCCGTTTTTGTTTGGCTGGTTTTTTTTTTTTCTCTTTCTAAGCATCAGTTTAATCCGTGCCCCTGCCAGAAAAAAACATTTTTCATGTAAAAGTGGTAGGAAGGGAGGACACTAGTTTGCTGGATCCCACTTTCTGTTGGTCCTCTGCAGGCACCTCAGATGGCAGCTTCAGTTCACACTCCTGGCACCCTGCTTCACCTGGAAGGCAGCATCCAGAAGCTGGGCACCTAAAGATCAAGAGGTGGATTATTACACCCTAATTATTTTTTCACCATTATCTGTGAATGCACTGAAATATATAAAAGTGGATAATTAATAACAGTGGGAGAGGATGAGAAGCTAAACCCCATTTTTAATTCCATTTCAGCTGATTTTCCCCAGAGAGGTGGAAAATCTCGACCCATGATGCTTCCTCTGGCAGCTTCCCGTGCCCATTTTTGGGGGGAATGCCTTGCTAGCAGGAGAAACCCTCCCCTACTTTTTGGCATCAGCACAGCTCTCCCATTCCCCCCAGGCCAGCCGGGAACCCTCCTGCCACTGGCAGTAAGAGGGATGCGGTTTCGGTTGGTCACCCTGTCCCCATCACAGCCAGACAGGAGTCAGCGAGGAGCCCTTATATTCCTGATGCACAATTTCTTCCTCCTTTCTCTTGGAGGGGAAAAGTGCCCTTTTTCATTTAGCCGGTGCCTACCTTCTCTCTCCCTACAGGTGGTAGGAATCACAGCATGGTAGAACCTAAAATGGCTCTTTATCCTCCCAAAATAAAGCCCCAGTTTACTTTAGCTGGGGCTTGTGGACACTGAGTTGGAGACATTGCTTTATTGGAAATGTTTGAGGATGTAGGAGAGTAAAGCATGAGGAAACATTGAGGCGCTTGATGCAGTACAGTGGGAAGCGGGTAGGAGGGGTGCAGAAGCCATGGGGAGGGCTGAGGCAACCCCAGTATTTTATGTGCAGCCATTTGTACCCCAGCCTGGCTCTGCTTGCTGTTTGAAACATAGTGGATGCATCCAAGTCAATGAAACAAGTAGCTCAGAAGCACATCTTGGGGTATTTCTCAGGTATTGTTGGCCTTTTTTTGTACAAATGGCTGATTGCTTGTCATGTGCAATCAGTACTTCAGATTTAGGCCTGAGAAAGAAAGATAGAAAAAAAGATTAAAAAAAAAAATTGCACCATTTTCTAAAATAAATGTTATTCTTTTGTCTTACCATCTTTAATCCCGTCTATGTAACTGTGTACAAATATATGCACCCAAAGGCAAAAATACCTCCTGATGATAAAGTAGTCCACACCAGAAATGCTTTACAATATTTAGAGAAACGATGCAGGAATGTGAAGATCAACTGAGAGGGAACACATGACAGTCCGCTCCACTAACCTACTTAGATGCAGCTTGGTAACAGCAAAATAACCTGCCATCTGATGCTCTGGATGCTGTGACCGTGTGCTGGCATTGTGCAGACCTCAGGTATGGAAAGCCTCTCCTAGCAAAATGATGGGATATTTCTTGTCTTCGTTAGTGCATAAATTTTAAATACGTGTTTGAAGGGTGATGGCCAAGTTTCATAATTGTAGTGATTGTAGAATGTGAGGAACATGCACCACAATGTTGTGATTTGTCTCTTCTTCCTTGGCCACACAACAAACCAGCACCTTTCCCAAGCTGAGGGTGTTGACACTTTCATTTCTCCAAGAAAGGGCTGTGTTGAAACTTTTTTTTTTTTTTTTACCAAAGTGTATCAGTTGGCCTTATAAAAGATGTAACCTCTCCATACATGTGCGCCTGGTTGGTACCGATATGTAACATTTCAGCACTGGCAGCCTACCTCGTGCTTGGGCAGGAGCTAACAGGTTGGCAATGGTTTTTCCTGAAGAATTTGGGTAAAATCCTTTTGCAGCTTGCTTTGCCTATGGCCTGCTTTTGCTTTTTTTTCACTGCAGACCTCGAAAGCAATCCCCTCGGACGTGGTTATATATATTTCACTGTAAGTGAAAGAGAACAAAACAAATAAAAACACAATGAGGCTCTTTCTCCACGTTGGTACTTTCTTCAAACTTTCTACTGAGGATTTCCAACTCCATTTGTTGTTGTATGGTAAGGGCTCTGAATGAGTTTATTGATGGTAGCTGGAAAAAAAGGGAAAAATGAATGAAATCCCTTGAGATAGAAGGTATGTCATGAACTTCCCCAAGTTATTTGCAAATGTTTCTGCCAGTATCAATAAATCCCTCACATTTCAGGATAGGCTACATTAATTACAGGATGGCGTTATGTATTTAAAGGTTGCTGAAAGTTATATCTGCGATCAGTCATGTTCGAACTGCACTTTCACGTGAAATATTTGTTATTTTAATACGTAGGCATGCGCACAAGCAGCAATAGCAACCATGATGTTTTAATAGGCTTTTATTAGTTCATACTCTCCTTGTAATCTTGTTTTACAGTATGTGCATTCAATGTGTTTGTGTCTATGCTCTTCATGCACACATCGCAGGATGCCAAAACATCCTTCTGCTTCCTTGTTTCCAACCACTTAGTCAGGCACTTGAATGCTTTCCAAATCTTGTTAAAAACCAGAAATAGCACTATCACTTCTTCTTGTCGGAGTGCACAGAGAGGATGGATGGAGAGGGCAGTGGAAAGGTAGAGGAGGAGGCTGAATGGCTGGGAAGTGGGGGGATCTTCATGGGTGAGCTCAGTGATCGGTGCTGTGATGCCCAGACCTGATCTGGGGCTTCCCACTGCCTCACTGCGAGAAGCAGGGGTTTTGGTTCACTTGCTGGGTAGAAAATCTCTACAAAGATGTTCCTTGTACATTACCTCCAATTTAAAAAGTTTACAAAGCAAAAATTCCCTGCCCAAAAATCACGGTATTTGGCTGAGCTGACATGGATTAGTTATGTTTATATTTTAAACTATGCTTTTTTTTTTCCCCAGGAAAATTTAAAGTAACATTCAAAAGGGGGGGTGGGGGGCATCTGAGTAAAATAGATTAAAATATCAACTTTATTTTATTCACTTTTTTTCCCTGAAACTAAACTAACTAGAGAAGCTTAACTTAGATTCAACAAATGCTTTGAATGTGCATTTCTGGTGAGTTAAAAATCATTCCTGATGTTGTTCAAAGTGTTTCAGTCAGGTGCAGTCTTGCTGGGTAACACTGGGATCATGCAATGCTGGTGGTCCTGCTATGTCCAGAGAACATACTCACTGCTTTTACCTGTGTTTTCCTGATTAGACTAGATGTTTTCTGGTGTGTATCTCTTAGGCAAGGAAGCATTAATTTTGGTTGGAGCCTGGAAGCTGTGTTGTAATAAAAAAAAAAGCAGTATTAATGAGTATTAACTAACTGGATGCTCACAACCAGAGAGAGCAGGGGAGGGTATTGCTCTTGCAGATATGGATTCTCTGATGTCTACAGACAGCTGAGTTCATCCTGTTGTCATCGCAGGAGGCAGCCATGGTTGCCTTGTTTCTCTGTCTCCATGAGGTGGGAACATCTGTCCAGTTTGACTGCAGTCACCCAATGGGTTTAAAAGTGTGTGTTGATGCAGGCATGCGCCCACATGCCCATACATCCACAGAGAGTGTGGTGAGAAGCCTGCCCTTATAGCCTAAAGAAAGCCAGATAAAAATAATGTTGCCTTAGGAAGCTTATGCTATGCCTGAGTAAGATGACTACAAGGCTTCCACTGCCTCCTGAGAGGGGTTGGGATTTCCGATTCGATTAAGGAACTTGCCAAGGAGTCGTGACACAGCCATTGCTGGCTGTCTACACAACAGCCCACATTTGTTCGTGGTCAGCAAAAAAGCTGGTCAAATAACATTCATCAGATTGTTTACTTGGCATATCCTCCACAATCTGAATTAACTTTACAGGGTTTTTTTTGCCCAGATGACAGGCTAGATGCAGGGCTTACTAATATAATTAATCAAAAGTGGTCCTTTTTGGCAGGTCTTGGGAGAAGGTTTGAAGTCAAGTGCCAGATTTCTCAGTGGAGCAGCGTCTGTGGCCCCAGCCAGCCACGTACTGAGGAGCACATGGCCACGTGCCAAGACTTCTGCTCATAGTATCTCCTTGTAGACATGGCCTCCGTCAAACATCATGGCAGGTAAGAGCTATCCAAACCAAGTTGGGAGGCAGGAGTGCACCTCCTGGGGGGGGTTGATGGTGTGTCAGACCACAGAGCCTTCCACCCTGTTACCAGACTGGGGCAAAAGAGCCACTTCACAGGGAGAAAGAAGCAAGTGAGGAGCTCTTACGGGATGGTCCACCTCCTAGAGATAGCAAGCCTCAGCTCTAGCCCTCAGGAGGCAGAAGTGGTGAGAAATAGTGGCATATTTTTCACTTTGTAGAGGGTATGGCTGGCTTGATGTCATGGGTTGGGTCTTCTTGCTCCTGCAAAAGTAAAGGACATGGGTGAGCCTCTCCAGTTGTCAGCTTGTGCTCAGTGCAGCGAGGATAGAGGACAGGTCATGCAGGCTCACATTAAATCACATTTTTCAAACGAGTGCTGGTTTTTTTTGCAGGAGAGCAATGACCCTGTTTACCTCAAGGCTGGTGCACTTTTGGAAAGTGAAATATATAAGGTAATAATGATGGTGGTGGGGAAAAAATCTCTTTCATAAGAAAACATGGTACATAAACACACAACACAGCTCAGGCCACATCTTCATTTCACCCATAAGAAGTTTGTGCAAGTGCAGAGAAGTCCAGCTTTTTCTCCTGCCCCCCAAAGAAATATAATCCAGAGTTTATATCGGATGGTTTATGAGAGCTTATTGGAACATCCAACAGGGTTCATGTAGTGTGTCATAAGGTAAAGCCTGTTCATTGGTGATTTACAAGCAGTGTGTGCCGGTGTTACTGTAATTTATAGACCACAGATGGTCAAGAGGTGCCCCTGCTGACTTGTAGCTGAATAAGAAGCTGAGCCCTGCGTGTCATCTGCTGCGGGTACCTCCGGCTCACTTCCCCAGATTAGTGCTGATCGAGATCTGCCTTCAAATTCAGAGGGTCCTGAGACGTCTGCCTTGCAAGCTGGGGCTGTTTGAGGAGGGGAGAGGCTACAAATGAGTAAGGCTGGGGAAAAAAAAAAACCACAAACCTATCAGAATGGCACCAAAAGAAGATTGCTTTTTAAAATAATAATTTTCCTTCTCAAGGCTGGTACTTCACTCGATGGGGTTTTGTCACCTGTTAAATGGAGATGGAAGAATGTCAATCTTCCCTTTCATACGCTGGTCTAAGACAAACATCGCCTCTACAAACTTTATATATATTCATAAATCTCCCTTGTAATGACCTCTAAGATAGATCCTATCTTTGTTCTCATCATTTTACCCTTTTAGGTACTTACTCTTTAAATATATTTTACTATGACTTTCTTTTCTGCATCAAGTTTACCTAAGTCTTTGCTTCTTTAAACCGTATTAAATAATTGTCTCTTTATTCCGGCACCTCCTTCTGATCAACCGGGATTTTGCTCCTGGAGAATGCACCAGGAGGAGGGAGGACAGGGCTGGCAGCACATCCCGTCCAAATCTTCAGGAGACTTATTTTTTTTTTGCCAGGGGATCGGGCCCCTTTTCACTTTTAATTTCTCTGGTTGACAAGGTTCATCACGTTGCCTCGTATTTCTCCCAGATGTGTTTTTGTCTTGCTGCGTGTGGCCTTGTCCTGCCCGCAGAAATACCACGGTGGTCTCTGGCAGGATCCAGCAGCCTTCGGAGGGACGTGCCGGATCCAGGGACACCCAGCGCTTGGCTTGCCCGCTGCAGCAAGGTCATGCATTTTAACAAGGCACCGCCGATCCCCTTTTTAAAAGGCATTGATTATGTTTTGTTAAAATGGGCTTTGAACTCGGCTGACCCTTCGCCAGTAGGACATTTCAGGGCTTTTTTCTGCCTGGACCACGCTTGACACCTGTTGGCAAACACAGCTGCAAATGCCACTGCAAGAAACCCATGTCCAAGCTCAAAACTAAGTGGCTTCATTTTTTTCCAAGAGTAAACACATAAGTGAATTTGGTGGCTGCTTTAGTTAATAAAAAGGAAAAAAAATAACACAACTTTGTTTTGCCTTATCAAGATGGGGGGAAAAAAACACCCTATAGACAAAAGAAGCAGAAGGAGAGCTGTAATGGAAATAAAATTGACAGCCTCTCAAAACTCAGGTGGCACTTTCCTTTTCCAGTTAATTACAGTTTTAATTACATGGCTTCTTGTGACTCCTTGATACCTAATAAACTAGACTCTGTGGGGCGGCAAAGTTGAGTTTTGCTTGAACTGCAGGTGTAAGGCTCAGCATGAAACATAAATCAACTTCTTAAACATGTTCCCAGGGTGTGTTCAGGCTTTTTCTTCCTACTCGCTTGTTAAAAATCACATCTTTTCACCATTGTTGGGAAAAGAAAAAAAAAAAAAAGATGAAGCTACAATGCAGTGAGTATTACCTTTGTGTCTTTGGATATAAAAATCCCCTTTTAGTAAGGAAAAAAAGGCACTTTTTTTTAACCTCAGATCTGATGATAAATTTTAAAGGAGTGATGCATTATCCATATAGATCCTCTCTCATGATAATTTTTTTTAGTGGGTATGCATAAGATAGAAGAAGAAAGTACATATTGGCAGCATGAAGACGAGGGGAGACTGATCTGTTGAAAATAAAGAGAAATTCAGCCCATAGGATTTGCCTCTTCTGAAGGTTTTGAAAACAAAGAGTGCCCGTTTATTCTTTGTGTGTTATGCCATGGAACTCTGTGCTCCAGTCAGGTTCAAGCGCAGCGCCGTATATTACCTATGAGCAGGGTAACACGCTGATGACCTGTTGCAGCAAAAAGCTGGAGGCAGCTATGGTCTGGAAGTTCCCGTTGGTCTCAATCCCAGGACATCTGATGGGGCCATGAGCCTGCGGCAGGGAGCTACTGTCACGACCACACGTCGCGGCAGTCAATGGAGAGTTCGGTGGAAGATCACCCATCTTCCCTCTTGACCAATCCAAACAAAATTATTTTAAAAAGGGGAGGGGGGAAGAAAAGGGGAGGAAGAAAAGAAGCAGGAGAGCTTCACATATGGCATTTGGATGTCGGTGCAAAACATGAGCAACAAGGTTCATGTGGGGGACATGCGTGAAGTCCTTAACCTGTGAGACACGACCTTGGAAGGATTTTTTTTAGTGTCTTCTTATTAGTTTTATCTTCAGCTTGTGATTTGTCTGCCAAAGTACTGGTTTTATTTATATAAGTGCAAAAGAAGTGTATTCATTACAAGTGGAGAAGGAGAGCTCTGGGACATAGCTGCCTGGTTAGCAGCTTTCCATGCCCAGTAAGGGGAAGGTGGTAGAACTCACAATGTCCTGCTTGCCTTTCAACATGAATGTTTGGTTTCTGGGTTTTTCCCATTGCTGATTATCTGTAGTAGTGCCACTGTGCTACTCCTTGACTGGAGCAAGCGTGCTGAAGCCAGCTGAAGGTCTTTCTCGCTCCTCCAAGAGCTTCATGACCTTCTTCCCTGCTGCCCACCCACCTCCCCCATGGCACATCCCAGCCTCAGGCCCTATCCCATGAACATTGTTGACATCTTGCTGACACCCATGGTGCTCAGGGCCACCTGGGGCACAGTCAAAGGCATCTTCCTAAATAAAACTGTCATATAGCTTGGACAGAGCAGGCAGTTTTCAACCTTAACTTCAATAGAAATCTTGCCTGAAAGACAATTTCCCTGTAGACTAGGTTTGTCTGGCATCATTTCACCTTGATGTCCTGTTGATGAAGATTCCTGGAGGTTGTTGCTGTTATTATTACTATTAAAGCTCATAATCTTTATTCTTTTTCACAGTCTGGCTGCCCCATCTTCTTTACATCTGCATACATTACTTATTTGAACAATTGGACTTGCAAAGCACAGGTTTCTCTCAGATCAATATTGTGTTCAATCCCTTGGGTATAATCGTCTTGTGCTCTCACAGGCCATTTACATGCCACGTTTGAGCAGCTCACAGCAAAACTGTGGGGAGCTGGACTGTGGTCTGCAATTTCTGTGTGACGTTACAGACGTTAGCTGATGAAAAGGAAAAAAAAAACAAACAAAGTTAGTCTTTTTTCAAGGCTAGCATAGCTTCACCCGTGACATTGTGGCACAGTTTGGGATACGGCACAATGACAGTCTGGCAGCACTGTGTTCTGACCTCAGCATCTTCTTGGCTTTTGGTGTCTGAGGATGCGTTGCCCAGGTGCTCCCCTGGTGACAACCTCTGCTACCAGGTGCAGGCTATACATTTTCCACCAGAACCATCTTGCAGCAGAGACTTGGGATTCTGGTTAAATAAAAATCTCCATTAAAAGCAGGCCACGGAAAAGAATAACTTTTTGAAAGATAAGGAAAGCCTAGAACAGCCCCAAACCCTCTCTTTTTCAGGCCAGGTGGTCCCACTTGTCCACACCTCCACTGTGGGAGGTGCAGAGGGAAGGCACCACTTGGGCTGGACCCCACAGCTGGATGGTCTTTTCTTCAAGCACTTCTGCAGGCCGTAAGCAAAAAACCATCGCTGCTGCCTTTTGCAAAAAGCTGGCTGGGTCTATAAAGCTATTGCTCTTCTCCTCTTTAAATCCCCTCTTCAAAACTTACCCCTGCTTTGATACCTGTAGCAGATGAAATGCAAAAACTGAGGGCAGATGGAGATTTTAACACACAGTTTGTCTATGTCTATGTATACCCACACTGTATAGTGTATACTGGCACTTTCATGTTGCCTGGTCCACACAAGTGTCATCGTGACATGGGCTTTCGTGCCAGCCGTGGTCCTGGAGGACATCAGTGCCATGGAACCCCGATACTTTGCAGCCTAAATCATGAAACTGGAGCAGGCACACCTCGGACAGACAGCTCAGTGTCTTTAAATACCAGTGTTAACTCTGAAAATTAACTGGGGAAGCAAAAAAACCCCCAACCCTACAGCCAAGCAGGAATTTGCAAGAGGAGAAAAAGAATTTCTCCTGCTTTCCTCCCAATTAAAGTGTTTCATCATCTTTTTCAATTAGTCTTGGGTTTACTTTTGAAACCACACAAAGAGGCAATTTTCATAGAGTTTCATATATGTTTTTTCCAGAATGGGAAATGCAGAGTAAAATTAAGGGAGCTAGGGAAAGGAAGGAGAGTGGGGAAGGAGAAGAACAGGAGTTTAAAAGTTAAAAGAAGGTTAACTCCCCCCCGCCCCCAAAAAAACTTGAATGTCTTTCATTCTAGCACTCCAGGTGGTGATGAGAGCAAGAAGAAAGAGGAGGAAAAAAATCAAATAACCAAAAGCTTTTGGTTCCCAACAAAGAAATGAAGCAAAACTTCGCAGCTGAAAGAGCATATGCGTTTTGTTTGCTTTGAAACACTTCCTGTGGAAGTTTTTGGACAAGGAGGAAAAAAGTTGTGTGCGTGTTGGAGTGGGGGAGAGGACGCTTGTTTCTGTATGTGTTGAGCTGCCTGTACCTAGAGGTACAGGCAGTGTCCACCAGCTTTTTGGGAGCTTAAGCATGGTGAATGACTGGAGAAAGCTGCAGTGTTGAACTGGAGAAAGTGCAAGGAGATGTTAAGGAGCATCCTATAGCAAATACATCCCTGCAGCATTGCTAGTCCCATCATGGAAGGGTAGGGCAGCAGCAGTGCAGGAACAGCAGCATAGCGTGCATTAAACCATATGCCACCATCCCATATGGCAATGTGGTCTGAAGTCTTTCAAGGCGGTTCCAACTTGGAAAAGGCTTGAAGAGTTTTCAGATGAGGTTTTTATGGTCTGCTGAAACACAAATGACCATTTTTCATTCTACAGAGAAAGTTTATCTGGAGGAAAGCGGGCAAGAGGCAGCCACCCTCAGCCCCAGCCACCTGGTTCCTGCTCCCGAGCCGGGCAGAGGAAGCGTCACAGTGTGGGGAGCGTATTTCTTCCCCAGTTGTTGGCAAGCTGTGCTTCAATAATGGCATAACAGATAGTGCATGAAGGAACATTAGCCGCAAAAATGATCCCATTGGGAAGGAAGCTTGGAAGAGGTTTTTCTTTCTAAACTTGACACCAGGGCTGGGAACCCAGCGCACATCTGTGCAAACCTGCCCGAGGGCAGAAGGGATCAGGCGCTAGAGATCTCACCCTCGCTCAAGGCAGCCCCACCGAGGTGGGCTTAGCTGGGGAGGGGTTTTTTGCAGAGCCAGGCACCCCACATCATGCTGGGAAGGGGTGTGTGGGACATCAGAGCAGCAGCAAGGGATGGGGACTCATGTTGGGGAGAAATCTTGCATGGTCATGGCTCTGCAAGGGGGGCAGACTGAATGGAGAAACAGCAATGGAAGAAGCAGCAGCACCATCCTCGTGGCTGCAGGAGCTGTTGGCCGTGCTTTGGCATGAGCAGGGTCACCAGCAGCCATAGTCCTTGGCTGCTGCACTGGGCTCCCAGATATATTGCTCATGTCCCTATATTAAGACACAAGGGTGGTGGTGGGGCATGGTATGGAGGAGCCTTCATCCCCTCAGTCCTGTTTGGGACACCATTCGTTCACACAGTGTGTAGTGTGAAGAAGCAACATTGGCTTGCAATGAAAGCTGGTAAGATCCAAAAGGCATTGAATAAAATGGCTAGGGAAAAAAATAAATCTGCTTGCTCAATGTGTTTTACTTACCTGTAAAATTTTATGGTAACTGCAAGGTGAAATGTCCGACTATGATGTAGCAAGCATCAGGGCTTTCTTTTATGAGTAACATGTTTGTTGGTGTTTTTCATCTAGATTCTGCTCCTGGCACCTTGTAATTAAAGGAGAAAACCAGTTTCCAGAAAAATGTAAATTAACCCCTAACCTGCTGGTTCAAAAAAAAAACCAAACAAAAAAACCAACAACCTTAAAAACTGAAAAAACAAAGAGGAATAACAAATCCCAAAGCTGCCCTGAATCTTGCTCTCCTTTAATCTCATGGATTTGGAGAGGGCTTTGTGATTCTTGAAGATCCTACCTCGTGGCCTGTTTAAAGCTGGGCTGGAAGAGGCATCACAGCAATGGAAAAATGCTCTGAATGATGGTCACATACCCACCTCAGAGCAACTGAAGAGCACAGAGAGAATAACAGACCATCCAGCAGTGTTCCTACCCGTCGTAAATGCTGCAGATCTATTGCCTTGGGGGATCTATTATTTTCTAGTTAAACAAGTCTGTCTATTGTTTTAACCAGCTTACCATTTTTTGAGCTGGTCCCTCACAAACTTGGTCCATGCTCACCTGAACAATCCTGGGTTTTAACTTTTAGGGGGAACATAATTTATGATTTACTAGAAAGCTATGGTGAGCCTAATGTGATAAAAGTCTGACATGTGCTGTGTATGGGCTACTGTATTATAAATATTTAATAAGTTATATGGAAAAAAAGAAAGTGTAGGGGTTACAGAAATCATATTAAAGCAACTAAGTAAATACAAAGAAGGTTAAAGTGTCTAATTCTATATGGTATAAAGGCTAAAGCAAACCAGATCTCTCTTCTAGATACTTTTTCCATGTACAGCGGTAACTGGGCTGCATAAAAATAAGGCAAGTATTTAAAGACAGGCAAAAAAAAAAACCAAACAAAAAACCCGAGATCTAAAGCATTTGGTTGGCATTGATAGCAATCATTTCAAAAAGCCCTGGAACATTTAAAGAGAATTAGAAAGGATTTTGCTGGAATCAAAGGGAGAGCACTTTCCATGGCTGGACGTGTATTTGGGTATCTGCAAACTGATTACATCAGAGTAAGCAGAACGGCCTTGATCATCCAGGACTTTAAAATCAGAAGAAAGGGGTTTTCCTGTTTGGGGTCTTTTTTTCTCACTCACACATCTTACAGCTTTCATTCTTCTGCCTACTTGATGGTAAAGTAACATTTATTTTGGCACAGAGGCTTGCAGAGCGCTTTGAAAAGCCGTCTGGGTCGAGCAGCTACAACGTACACCAAATCCACGGGGGTGAGCAAACCTGGAAATATTTAGGTTTACCTTGGGAATCACTCTGGGGGACTTTTTATTTTTTCTTCCTAACCTAAGTTTTGTTTTTAAAGAAGTGGATACCTTCATGCTTAACCACCATATCCACTGTGATGCAGACGGAGCTCCTGGCTCACCGCCTCGCCGGCCAGCCGTTCCTTCGGCAATGCCAATCCCATAACCAGCTCTCCTGCCGCATGAGCCAGAAAAGTTTTTCGCAAGGATTTCACCATTGCAGGCAATTTACCCATGGTGTCAGCCAGCAGAGAGAGGGTGATCCAGCCCCCTCCACCCTGACTTGCCCTTGCCTCTTTCACGCTGGTGGCATCGGCTGTCTTGGCTCTTTGCTCCAGTCCCCCCCAGCTGGCTGGGAGGGAGCTGGGATGGTGCCTTGCCCAGTTGTCCTGTGCCACGGGTGTATTTCTGTTTGTGAAAAAAATAAGATGACGGAGAGGAGTGAGGCAGAACGTTGGAGCCAATCTTAAGCCCCACCAATGCCAAGAGGGGCATCTCCTCCCAATGCTCCCTCCGTGGGAGGGCACTCACCAGCCCCCCCCCCCCCCCCCCCCGAAGCCAGTTTGGCTTGGGAAGCCTGCTGAAAACAATTCCCATTTTTGTTTTTTCATGTTTTTTTTTTCTTTAGGTTTTGGGGTTTGTTTTTTTTTTAGCTTTCTCCTGGCCTAGGCAATGGATTTGGCTGGCGGGAGGTGTGGGAGCAGGGGAGAGGGGACTGTGGCAGAGGGGAGTGGGTAGGACACCCTCCCCTTGTGCAAGGGCTCGCATTGGTGGGGCTCTCCCCACTGGCCCCGCTCCTCCCACCCAGCGAGAGACAGGGGAGGGCAATGGAGGGGTTGGGATGAAATCAATCGAATAGTGAGAACTGGGGGTGGGGAGTGTTGGGGGTGGGTTTTTTTTTTTCCCCTTAAGTCCCAACATATGGTCGATATAGAAATTTTTGAAGCTGGAAATCTGGGGCGAGCATGGGACTGACGTACAGCAAATCCAATACAAACAGGCAAAAATGAAAATGAAATTACATTTATCACCCCCTCCTTTCTACTGTCTTTATGTTGTCAAATTCAGTAAACAAGCGTACAAGGTAACCCAGCTCCCAGGAGAGCTGGCAAGAGCCTTTCTTTTCCATTTGATGGAAAGCCTAAGCTGTTTTTAGGTTGGGGAATGTGTTTTCTTGTAATTTCCCCTAATGATGTTTTTAAGTCATGCACGGGATCTCCAACACACAGGAACTGATATATTTTCAAACCCTTATGTGGATTCCTACTGTGACCTGTGGAAGAGGAAACAATCCCGCATGGTTCTCTGGTGGGATGCTGTGTTACCCGGAGCAGCGTTCCCCTGCCTGTGCCCAGGGTGCCGTGAGCACTTGGCCGCACAGCTTCTCACATGAACATTTCTCAGCTCCAGCTGGCAGTCCAGCAGCCTGTTTTTATGGAGAAGGAGGGGTAGGAAAACTCACTTCCCACTGCTCATGGGAAGCAAATGACAGTGTGAAGAGGGCTGATTCACCTATTAAAATACTCACTTTTTTTTTTTTCAGATGACCTTTTTTTCTTTTTGCAGTATTTTCCCTGCTACAGTTATCATCCTAAATAACACTAACCCATCTCACTGCTACCAACAGAGAGGCTTTACAGTGCTATGGAGAACTATTTTGAAGGCACAAATCACTTGACCTAAAGACTCTCCCTGGAGTGTCAGTGCTGTGCACTACATTTTCACTCTGCCAAACCCTTTATTTAGCACATGCTAAAGAACATTTAACATTTAAAGATCCCTTCTGTACATCCTCTAAATGTCTCCATCCGTTGCTTTTAGATTAATATGTCTTCTGTGAAAATGAGATAATTGATTACAGAGCCGTATTATTTACAAATGAAGTGTTGTTCATGTATTGACCTTTCATTTCTATAGCTCAATACTAGTCCTTGTACAGCATTTTTAATTAGTGAAATGGTAACAGAATTAGAAGAAAAGGGGGAAGAAAAGAGCTTCTGTGGATGCTTTTGATAAAAGGAAACTTTAAGATGATTTCCACATTTAAAAACTGCAAAAATTAATGTTTGGTCAGATTCTACACCCCAAGTCTCTGTTTGGAAAGAGAAAGAAATCTCCTTTTGCTTCCAAAGGCACTGCAAGTGGAAATGCAGGGGGAAGGGGCTGATCAATAGACACGAGTGAGCATTTGCCCTTCACCCTGCTCTGGTAGCTCTTCTGCACCAGGGGATTCATTTCAGCCCAAGCTCCTTGATGAGCAACCAGAAAAAAAACACCTTAGGATTTCAAGATGAATGGCACCATTAAAGTTGGGGGACTTGGGCATGTACAGCGAAGCAAAGCTCCCAAAACCAGTGGCTATGGAGCACCGAACGCCATTGTCAAAGATGCTAGAAATGCCGAAGAAGCAAAACGTAGCAAATTCACCCTCCTGAAGCAGGACAGGGCTACCTGGCCCGTAGAGCCAGGCTGGATTAAATAGCGGTGCAGCCTGGGGCCCAGATGGGTTGGGCGGTGACCAGTCCAGACAGCCCTGCTGAACCCCATCCCCAGCTGTGCCACCTTGCGCTCAACAGCCACGAGCTCAGGATGACTCAAACCCAGCTGAAAGAGGGATAAAGAGTAAGGAAGCAGGAAGAAAAGATGAAGTATGGCATAAATATAGTCCATGGGAGTTTGAGGTTTAAAAAGAAATATGTTCCGCTTGGGAAGGGGAAGGATACCTCGTGAGAGCCACTAACAGGCTTGGGAAAGCTTTGGATTTCAAGAATAACCAGGAAAAACCTCTGCTGCTGTGAGTCTGACATAGTCCTCGTGTAAATGCTTTGGTCTGTTTGCATCTGGTTTAGTTTGACCTCTTAAATAAGTAACTGTTTCTAATGAACCCGGGGATTTTGATGGGGAGAAGGCATGCTGGAGGCAGGCAGCTATCTATGGTGTGCAAGCCAAGCTGCTTGCGATGGTTGCTTAAGGTGGCTGGTCAAAGGCAGAGATGCTTGCAACATGCAGGAAGCGTAAACCCTTGCAATGCTTTAATTTCCACTAATACAAGCAGACAAACAACAACAAAAAAAATCATAAAAATCATCTAAATTTAGCTGGACAATATGCTTCTAATAAAACTCTGAACAGGCAGAGCTGACCTCAGGTTGATTCCACCACCCTTCCCCGGGAGGGTGAAGGAAGATTTTCCATGTGGACTTCAATGGATTCAGACCTGTGAATATAAACACCGAAATATAAAGCAAATAATTTAGTTTCTCAGTAACAAAGATGTTAGTTAACATCCTTACAGCTATAAAGGAACTCTTGTAACTGCAGAAGTGGGGTTTATATATATATATATATCTTTTTATTAATGCAACAGAAGCATATTAAAAATGTCTGTCATTGCAAGTCTGGAGAAAAATATTAGGCTCAAATAAGGTCATTGAGGAAGTGTAGAGGAAAGTAATGGAGGGAAGGCTTTAAATGCATTTTCAGCATCCTATGGATGCACACAAATAGTACATGTCACTCTTCGGAGGGTCTGGTTTGGGAGACTTTTGTCCCAGTACACATGGTCTCACGTGCAACATCCACTGAACCTCTGAAAAAGAAAAAAAAAAACACATCAGCATCCTTCAGTGCTCTTTGGGGAACGCGAACATGCTGCTTTGCCGGCTAAATTGTTTGCAGCATGTACTTAGTCCGAGGCATCTCAGCTACCGTTTTCTTGCTAAGGAGCTGGTCTTGTTCCCCTCTAAGTATCGTCATCTTCTGTCCCCAGCAGTGATACCCTGTTCTTACTGAACAGTTACTCCTATTCAGTAATGTTGCAAGGAACAAAACTAAATGTATATCCAAGGCAGCTGAAACAATTCCGCTGTTTATGGTCAGGTCTCCCACGCAAGCTAAATCGTACATCTAGGACACAGCTCATAGTACAATTTTGCAGAAGGCGGCAGCAGGCTCCTGGCATCCCCAGCTTGCGGCTGTCCCCATGTCTGTGCAGAAAAGTCCCTAAATGGGGCCCAGACACCCCAAATATCCAAATTTTAGCCCCTGCCATGGCTGAAAATAGGAGCTGGGGGGGCCCGCTGCTTGAGCACAATATACCCCATACATCCAAGCTCGCTGGGCTAAGCAGGACGCGGGGACGCCTCAGATGTGGAGCCAATAGGGAGCACTGCGGCTACCTGGGATTTTATAAATCTTTCAGCTATCAGTCTTTCAGAGTTCCAAATGCAAAATCCAGCAGCCCAGGATATCATGTGGATTTATGACTTGGGATTTATGAACTGGTCTGGATAAAATAAGAACTGCCTTGACTTTTTTTTTTTTTTAAGGTTTGAGGAAAAGAAATGATAAAAAATTAAGACCTGATTTTTTTTTTCCTTTCAAAGCTTGCTGTTTATACAAATATAGATGTTTTCTATATATTCAATTATTTTGTTTTTTATTCTTATCTGTGTTCTTCCTGGGGCTGGAAGTGGAGAAGCACAAGAAACACTGCTCTTGCAGGGTTTCCTGCCTGGCAGGAATCAATCGCTCAAGAAAATGTGGTCTTGAGGCATTCCCAGCCCTGCTCCAGGAGTTAGGAAAAGTGCTGGTGAATGTTTAGGGAGATTTCTGGGTGTTTCCGAACAGTGGGTAACTCCTCACAACACCACTGCCCCAGCTCTCACCTGCTTTCATCACTTTTTTCTTTAAATAATTTTGCAGCCCTTGTTATTTTTCATTTGTGGCAAACTGGGTTTTCAGGTGTGCGTGTGTATATAATGTGTACGTGTGTATATGTGTGTGTACATTTATGTATGTACATGTACTTGTGTGTACATGTGCACATATTAATGTGTGTACATTCGTACAGCTCTATACATCAACTATACATGCATATGTATACATGTACACCCATGTGTATATATGTACACACACACATATATACACATATAATTGCGTGCTTATTTACAGTTGTATAAGCATACACACATATACATTTATGGTAGAGTATTATGGCTGGTTTGTATATTAATTCTTCGATTAGAAACCAATACAGACTATCACCTTTTATTGATACTATTGAACTGTACATATTTTGCATGAGAGCCCATCTCAAAGGACTTTCTAGCCTTATCTGTAACTTACAGCCTTCCTTTCAATTTTTCTCATCTTATAAAAAAAGGAAAGATAGTATTTACCCTGGTCAGGAGGAAAAACTGTCAGATATATTTTTGCCACCTCTTCTGATTGACCCTTTTGTACCTCTGCCCACAGTTTCTGGGTGATTTTCTTCCTGCAGTCCTTGGGCTCTGTTCTTTCTTTTATGGATCAAGGTACTCCTTGGGAAAAAAACAACCAAATATATAGCCCCAGCCTTTCAGCCTACCACCTTCCCCAACCCCTTGGGCACAGACTTACCCATGTACTAGCACTACCAGGCCATGCCAACACCTTCACCCCAGGTTGCTGAAACCTTTGCACGCATCCTTCACCTCCTCCCATCTCGAGCTGACACAGTGTAGATGCTGATAACGCTGCATTTAACCTCCACGTGAGACCTGCACACAACGGTGAGTATCTCCTAGGGCTTCTGCCAGCCTCCTAAGAAGTAAAGGGGCTGTACAGGGAGAAAAAGCCAGGGAGGGTGGCGTAACGAAGGATGCTTTCACCCTTTCTCCTGGTGGTACCCCAGCCACACCGATGATGCCACGCCAACACTAGAGGAGTGGGGATGATGCTCCTGGAGCAGCTCAGTTTTGCCCCGCACAGGAAGAACAAGCTTTTACATCACTTCTGGTGCCTGGATAACCTAAGACGGAGGTGCTCATCCCAGCCAAGGAATTCAAACCAACCAAGCAAACCCTCCCAACCCCTATCCTGTGGACCATGGCCTCGCAGCGCTACAGGTTCAGTCTAGGAAGTGTCAACAGGTTACTCTTTGTGGGTCTGAAGCAAAGTATTTTGCTTTGTTTTTAATTACCACACATTCAGAGTGTTTTTCAGTGTGACTTGGGTCCCAGGAATAACTTGATTTGGAGATTTTGTTTTAAATAAAATTGAGGGGGCCAAACCATATCTTAGAGCTAGATAAAATTGCTGCTGAAAAAAAAGAAATCCACAATTTTATTGGTTTTTTAATTATTGAGTGTGAATTTTCTGATTACCACCTCTTTTTAAAGCCCAGAAATGATGCGGTGAGCCACCAGGTTTGGGGTAAGGAGGCCAGCAGACTGCTCCCCGCCTCGGCACCTCCATAACCTCAGCTTTGGTTAAGAAACTTTGCCGAGAATTTCATGCTAATTAATGAGATTTAATGAACAGCCAGGAAGGTGGCTGTTGGGAATACATCTTTCCAGTTTTCACCCCACCAAGCATCTGTACCCCCGGTACGTCAGGTATTCACTGCGATTCCCATTCAGGCACTGGGGGCAGAGTGGGGAGAATTTGAAAAATAATCTTTCTCTCCGCAAGCCTTTTTCTGTCCTCTTTTCACATCATTGGCAGCCAGAGAAGGGCAGGTGAGTCCCGCTGTGACACTGGGGGTGTGGTACCCCATACCCCAGGGATGTCCCGAGCCTCTCATCCCTCTCCCTGCAGCACCCAGCACTAACAAAACCCACCAAATCGGTGTGCCAAAAGCACCTTCACTTGGCTGCTTGGTGCTGGTATGTGGCTCCTGCTCTCCCCGGTCCCCATACCATCTCCAGCATGGTCTTGCCATTAAAAATTATCTCTCCATTTGAGGGCGAGGGAGGGGGCCGGGGGCAGTCTCTCGTGCAAGGCACTAAGTGTCTGGACCCCACTAAGTTCAAAGGCACTCTCCCTCCCGCCCAGAGGAGGGATGTAGCCGGCCGGAGGATGGCTGGAGGCCACACAGACGGGAAGGTATGTAACAATCCATTTATCACTTTGCAAATATTAGTGCTGCTCGCATTTGCTGCAGCAATATTTCTTCTTGGAAATTGGTGAAGTGAGTAATAACAATGTTATTTATTCTAAGACCTTGGAACTGAGAAGCAATAACAGGGGGGACTGTTCCCTTGAAAGCTTCGGAGGTGCTGGAAATGAAATGGCGGGGGGGGGGGGGGGAATAGACCAACAAAGGTCTGGAGGAGAGAAAGCCATCGAAATCTCTTGTTTAATTTCGTTGCCCCAAAGGTAATAAAATACATTTTGTAATGATTTATATATAAACAAGGAGGGGTGGAAGAAGGGCGAACATTTCAGATTCATGTCTCGCTGGCACATCCTGCGAGGTAGCAGGAGCTTCCCTCCCTCTGCCCCCCAGGGCTTCCCCCCAGCGCCTGCGGGCACCTCGGGTTTTGTCTCTAGCAAAGCACCTCCTTTGCCGCAGAGTCTGCCTGTGCTTTTATTTTTTTTTCCCCCCACCCCCAACCCCTTGCATCCCTTATCTGAATATATAAGGCTGCCCTTTGCTCAGATTTATGGGTTGGGGCAGTGCTGTGTGTATTTACAGTCTCCTGACCTGCAGACCTACAGCTGAACAAGAGCAGGAGGAAACCAGGGCCCGTTCCATAAACAGAGACAGATACGAGGGGGAGGCAGCAGGAATTGCGAGCAGCACTTAACATTTTTAACTATTTGGCCAAGCCAAGGAATTAGCGATTAGATTAGAGACAAAGAAAAATGAGAAGCAGGGTTAAAGACTGGGGGGGGGGGGGGGAAGAGGGCAGCAACGGCCAAAAGCGGCCCTGGGTTTGGCATGGGGAGAAATTAAAACTTATAAGGATTTTATAAAAGGTTTTCCAGGGCAAAAGGGAATAGGGATGAAAGCAAATCTCCAAAGCGTTTTAATCAGAGCTGTGCTTTCCTTGGGTAGAGCAGAACGGCTCTTTTCAAGTCTAATTACCTTTTGAGGAGGTAGATTACTTAGTCTGTGTTTATTCAGGTACTAATTGCCTCAGATTAAGTAAAAAGAAAACCTTACTCGATGACAATAAATATTTCTTACGTCCGTATCTATCGGTTGGTTTGTCGGCAGAAATTCAGTGCAGATGAGACATATTTCAAAGGGGCTGGAGAATTACTTGACTTCTCTGAGGCAAAGGCAGCAAAAGTGGCAACAACCTGGAAAATAAATAAATGAAATGCAACGTATGTAGGGGTCACGATATAGCATAAGTATATCAACATGATGAACAGCTTTGATGAAAATGGTAAACAAAACCACCCTCTCTTCCTGTGGCTTGTTTTACATTGCAATAAACCACTGACTCTATAACCTATCAGAACATGCTGAGATTTTATGCATCATTTCCAACTACTATTTGAACATTTGGTTTAGAGTAGTCATGAACTATAATTAATGGCATTTTTTTTTCCCTGATAAAAAGCACACTTTATTGTATTTTATTACCTGTTGGTCCAAAGCTCCATATAGATGACGTAAATTCATTGTAGGTTTTAGGATGGGGATAAAGTGGGGGGGGAGCTGCGCGTGATTATGATGAATTAACGTTTACCATCTGTAATCAAACCCAGCAGTTTAGCTTGCGATGCCCTGTCCAAATTTTCTTTGCTCCTGCGAGCGAGCTGGTAGCACCAGGATGCCGAGATTTCGGCCCAGCTCAGCCTGCCAGGAGGAAAGGGGAAAAAAAAAAAAACAAAAAAAAACCCCAGGCACCACAAAGACCATTGAGATGAATGGCTCTATTTTATGAGCCATAAAAGTTTTATTCATCTTGACACCGAAACAGGTTTAGGCAGCGAGTTGACACGCCTTAAATAAATAAGTGGAATTAATTCCCCGGCTCTTGAAACAATAGCAGCGTGCCCATAACGCCGAGAGCTGCCCCGTTGTTTCCCGTTGCTGCTCGATATTGATATTATTTGTGGGTTTTTTTTCCTCTGGGGCCTGGTTGCTCCACTTCAGATTCTTCCCCTGTTTTATTAGAGGTTGAAAAAGGTTCAAGACCTGGTTGTACCGCTGCTCCCACCGACAGCTAAGGAACCAGTTTGGCGTCTGGTTTGTCTGTTGTTTTACTGCTGACCTTCAAATCAACTTTCCCCCCTGACCCCAGGAGGCATCTATCATGACAAGAGGCTGTTTAACACAAATGGTGCCCATTTATAGGGGAAAAGAGTCAGAAGATTTCCTTGGTTGTTGGTTTTTTTTTTTTATGAAGAATTCGGTTTTTTCACCCCTCTTTTCTCAGTCACCACAGGTGAAATCCCTCCTAGCAGCTGGCTTATGAAATAATGCGAGGGGAGGCCTTAATGAGCTGAAAGCACCCTCAGCTGGAGATAAATATATGCAAATGAGATGCACAAACAAAGGAGCCTGGACAGAGAAATATCTGCAATTCCAGCAAAATGCTGCCTGCAGCTAGAAGATGAACAGCTTTGATAAAATGGTAACAAAAAGCACCTTTTTCTCCTCCAGCTTGTTTTACATTGCAATAGAGCATTGTTATTGTAACCCATCGGAGCATGCAGAGGTTTTTCTGCCGCTGCTTCAAAAAAAAAACCTGTTTAAACATTTGTTTTTAAGGCATTCATAGGCTATGAGCAATGTGATGGCTTGGGTTTTTTGATGGCTTGGGGTGGGGTTTGGGGGGGGTTGGTTTGGTCAGGGTGGGTGTTTTGGGGGTGCCTTTTTTTTTTTTTTTACCTTTTTTTAAATATTTTTTTTTTACCTGTTGGTCTCTTTCTGGCTCGCATTGATGGTGATTTTTGTCGTGATGTTTTGCAAGGGGGGGTGACTGTTGCTTCTCTAAAAAAATCGGAGTTTTGCTTTCAAATTTGGAGGGAAAATCCAAGTTGACAAGTAGCGAGAAGCAGCTCAGGGCGGGGGGGAGAAGGGGGGAAAAAAACAGACTTGAACATTCACCAAGCAACACCCAAACAGGCAGCTTTAATGAAAGCAATCAAGCCTCTGAGCTAATTCAAAGACAGACATCTAACATGCTGATTTTAATAAGCTTTTAAAAGGCAATCTCTAACTTTTAAAAGTCGGTCTTTTTAATTTAATTGGGTTTTTTTGGTTCATATATTGCCAAAACAAACACAGCCACTAAAATATGTTTTCAATATGTATAAGTAGCATAACTAGACAATGTTTTAAATTAGCCCCGTATTTTGGAGGGAGGGGGGAGGAAAGAAAGAGGCTTACTTCAGATGAGTTGAAGACGTTTTCCAAGCAGGGCTTGTCATGAGAATATAAAGGTATTATTTTTGATGTCCCTGCCTTTATGAATCCTCCTGTGTGAATGTATGGATGTCTCTTTACCTATAGGCTTCTTCAGAAAACACCTCTGATCGTCTCTCAGAGATACACAGATTACTTTCTAAGAAGCAGAGGAGAAAAAGGCAGAGAAAATACAGTACTGTGTAACTTTTAGCCTTATGATATCATTAAGTAGATCGTTACAGATTTATAAACGGAGGATAAACACTATAAAGTTTAGAGGGCCCTTTACTCAAGGCACTAACCGCAATTTTTATATCTGGCAAGAAGAAGAAAAATAGACTTACCTTTTAGGAAAAAAAAAAAAATCTCCCTCTTACTAGGTTATACGGCTTTGGCACTTACAGATGTTAGAGCAGACAAGTGTTGGATTTCCCGATGTCAAGCAGATTTCCTAATTTTTCATAGACTTCTCCTGTTGCATTTTTGGCCCGATGTGAGAGTCATCAATTTAATTTGTGGGGCTACACGCTGGAAATCAGGATATACGTGTACGTGTGCTTTAATGAACCCTAAAACCTGACAGGCAGATCTCTGCCTGCAGTTGCCCCAAGCTCAGGTTTTCAAGAGTTAATAAAAACTTGGTTATATTAGGAAGGCTTTCTTTTTGCAGCCCAGGTTTGTAGCAGCATAATTATGTTCAACTGCTGTTGTTTGAAAAGGGCAAACAGCATCTTAGGCACAGAACAATGAAATTACAGCTGAGATTTAGGTTAGCAAAAGCCGTCTTCTGCAGGCTTTTATGATTCATTATTTCCCATTAAATACAGTATTAGAAGTGTACACCAGATAGCTCATGGTTGCTGCGCTCAGAGCACATTATCTATATTACACAGGTCTGGGGAGCAGAATTAGAAAACTTTGGGGGAATGAGCAATATGTGTTTGCTGATAGAAGTACCATATGGCTCATCTTCCTCAATTGCTTTCATTGCGACTCTGATGCTGGAGAAATTAAAGTTTTATTTGATGTGGCACAGCTTAATGAACTGTCTTCTGTTAGGAAAATTGAATATGTTTCCTGTTATTTGAGCACAGAGCCCTCATGGTTTTGGCTGATGAGGGATGTATTATGTATTGTTTATTTAGCATTTTGAAAACAAAAGCAGATATTGGAGGTAAAATTGATTACTACAGGATGTGTTGTTATATAATCACATTTTTCTTTCTTTCTTTAAATTATGGCCCTTCCTATTATTTTCATGACAGCATTTTTCTGGTGTCATGTCCCGTCCGTCCCTGTCCCCCCCCCCCCCCCCCCCCCAAAAAAAGGAGGTGGTGTTGAGGCAAAGTATATAATCTCTGCTTTGTTTAAAAGCAGCGCTATAATTTTTAAAGCTTAGGGAAGGATGTGAAAGAAAAAAAGTGCACTTACACGTGTATTAACCTGCAGGCCCAGTGGCTGCCGTGCCATCGGTCTGGGGATGCTCGAGGACCACGCGTGCACCGGGCTGTGTCATTAGAGGAAGACTTATTTCTTCATCCTAGCTGGAGGACGCAAAGAGGAGAACATCCAGACTTCAGTAACCAAATACCCCAAATCTCACATTTCTAAATATGCTAGAGAGAGTTAATTGCAAAATGTTAATGCCTGGAGGGGAGGAGATGGATATAAATGGGGAGGATATAGAAAAGTATCGGGTGGAGCAGGGCCCACGTTACCTGGCGCTGCAACATCAGTCATTTATCTGTGGCAAGAAGTTATTGATGGAAAGATGGCTCAGATCAAAGGCAATGTGTGTTTTTTGGCTTTGTATTATAGCATACAGAGACACACACACACGAAGGCGTACATGCCCTGCCCTTATCATTGGGGTTGTTAGCAGCAATAAGTGCAGCGATAGACAGAGCTGCGTTCGCTAACCCCCACTTCTCCCAAGTTTGTGAGCAGACAACCATATTTAAACCTGAAAAAGGCAAAAAATAAAGAATATCTTTGAAGTATGTTATTCTTATTAATTCCACTTCTACTTGCTGGAAATCCTGCCCCATGATACCCTCTGGCTTTTGCTGCTGTTGGTCTCCCAGAAAAGGGGGGGAGCAGGGAGTGGAAGGTAAAAACTAGCTGGGATAGCTCAGTGCTTTTTTCCTGCCCTCCACGCTGCTCTGACAAAAAGGCAATTTGTCTTGTGTGCCCCACGATGTTTGAGGACTCTAGCAAACGTGCATGTTAAACAAGCCCCGCGCAGAATCTAAATACCATCCATTAAAAGAGAAAGTCTCAACGTGTTTATAGCAGCGGGCCAAGGCGCGCAGCCCTTGCTCCAGCAAAACTCCCATTGACGTCAGCGGGGCTTGCGCTTATGCAAAGAGTGTGGGATGCTGCCCCGTACCTTAAGAAAAAAAAAAAAAAGAAAGAAAAAAGAAATGAGTGGTATTGGAAGGAGGATGTTGCTCTTGAAAATGTCTTGGAGCAAAGTGGTTAAGCAAAGCCTGTACAAACAGTGGCTATAAACATTTTCTATTCTGTATAGCTCTTCAAACAGTTCCCTGCCGTAATTTCAGATGAGCTCAAAAATAAATAAATTACAGCTTGAGGAAGAGAAGAAAAAAAAAAGAAAAGAAAAAAAAAATTACATTGCAACCAGTGCCGAAACCACAAAAACTTCATTTTTTCAGCCAGATCTATTTCCCGAAGATGAAACTGGTCGGGTTTTATAAAAGGCTGCTCCATGACAGGAGCCTCCTTTGAGGAAGACCATTATGCGTTGTTATCAGCATGGCGTAATTTGACTGTTGACAAAGTATCTGTGGCAGTAAGAATGAAAGCAGTTAGAAGTGTGGCGGGTTGTAATCAAGAAGATGCTTAGCTGTGCAACGCTGCATCTTGAGCAGATTTGAATCAACATTGCCTTGAGGGGACACACACACAAAAAAAAAGTCCATTAATTTTTAGTGGGAAAATTAGAGTGGCACTTGATGAAGTGAAATTTGACATGCGTTAATTGCTATGCAGCTCTCCTAATTAGAGATTTTCAAATTCTTTTACTGCTGTCGGCCTGATGCCACATTGTCTTGCTGGACAAATAGTAAAACTGCAAATTGTGTTGATCAAGAAGTTGGACTTGGAGATATTAGACTCTGGCTCATTTGCTGCTGATCATAATTTTCACAGGAGGGTTAGGGGTGTTGTGGCCTATGAAGGGCATTTGGGGAGAGAAAAAGTACAATAAAATCCTTCTTCTTGATAAATAAGTCAATGATTTAGCAGAGCTTGTTTAAAAAAGATTAAAGGAACGCAAGAAGTAGACAATAAAGCAATGGAGTTGCAAATAAACCTTTAACCTTTGTTAAATCTATGTCTTGCATAAGATTTCAAATATGATTCTGTTTATAATAAAGCTGTTAAATTCAGTTTATTTTTTTTCACAGACATTGTTTGCAGTGTGGTATGTGGAGGCAAGGGGTGGGATTCAGGTTCCTGCATGCGTTTTGCCCTGACCTGAAAGGCAGCATAGCAAGACCACGTTTTATATCAAAAACTAGTTATAAGGTTGTACAAACACAAGTATTGTGCCAGTTCTGAAAGCATGATTTTGTGTCTTTTGCTTTTCTTTTTTTCCTCCCACCCCAGATCGTTCTTCCCCTCCCTAAGCCTTTGAAACCCTGTTAATTCATTAACATATTGAATTTTTTCAATTTTCCATTTTCTTGCAATAACAATATTAATGCCAGGGCCAAGGCCTGATTGGAGCTAAATTACTTGTTACCTGCTGGCATTTATTTATATGGCATTGAATTATAAAGCTTTGTTATTGTCATGCCTTGGGCGAATTGTTTATGACACCAGTAATAGGAGTAATTGTTATTGTTGAAATTACCTGTCAGCTACCCATAGCAGTGGCCCTTGTCCCACTGACAAATAGTGACAGGGGAGAGGGATCCTCCGCACGTCCTCCTGATGACTTCTCCTCTGATAATAAGGAGAGCAGGGCCTCTGATAATTTGCCTGTCACTGTTGAGTGCAGCTCACAGAGAGTTGGCCAAATTGTTGTCATTCACTTTGACAAAGACAGCAAAATGCTCTGGAGCAGGAGGAGGATTATCAAAATAAATGAAAGCGCTCACACATCCTTTGTTTTTGGTTTTTTGGTTTGTTTTTTTTTCCTCCCCATTCCCACTTGCCTGCCTTTATGCCAGAGTTGTAAAAACAGGAATACATTTCTTAGCAGTGCGACTTCAGACACAGCACGGTGGGGGGAAAGATGGCACAAGGGCTTGTGCAATTTGCATTGTGTTTGCCTGAAATGTTTTGGTTTCTAAATATAAATTAAATTCTTTATATTTTTTTTCCTAAGGCTGGCTGTGTTTTGGCAATTACCAACTGTCATTGCAAGAGAAAGGATGGTGTTTCTGTTGGGTGGGTTTTATTTTATTTTTTAATCTTTTTCTTTTGCATAGTTGGCAGCACTTCTTTCAACTCCTCTTCTCTTGCTCTTGTGCCCAGCACCGTGAAACTCCCCCGGTACAGCAGCAGGTGATGCCCCACTCACAGGGTTGCTGGAGACATGCCTCTGCCTCTACCCCTGCTACGGGCATATTATTTCCTCTATGAAAGGAGGTTCTGCCACTGATAAACCAAGCAGAGGTTTGTTTGCTGCTGCTGCGAAGGACCGCTGCTAACAAGGCTTTGCAAAAAGGCAGCGTTGTCAGACCTTATCTATTTAAAAAAAAAAAAAAAAACAAAAATCACAAATACTCCCCCTTCACGTCCTGCGACTAGTGCGCATGGGAGGACGCCCATGCTTGGCAGAGACTTGCTGCCAATCACACCCTGACACTGCTGAGAAAGGGGGATACTTTACACCATCACAGCAGTGGGGCTGCATCAGGGATGCTCAAAGCACAGGTTTGGGGCAAGTACATTACACCCTGCCTGACCCAGCATCATCCACCCCACATCCTTCACAGCTCATCTTATAATAGCAATAATTTCCCTTTTTTTGGTCTTTACACTCAGGTAATGATTACCTGGGGCACAAAGCACCTCAGGCGCCGCTTTAAGCCCTTCACTCCCTGTAGCCGGTCCCTATCTGATCGGCAAAACCTCCCACCGAGTCACCGGTGCATCATTATTAGCTGTAACAATGTGGTTTGGTCCACGTAAATACCTGTGGGCACCACCTCACCCCTTGATTTGCTCTCTGAAGGAGCTGGTCCAAATTGCTGCCGCCAAGAAATTTCATCAGCAGCAAATAAATCTGCTGAATTCAAGTCTTTCATTTGTAACCATTGGGCTCAAACGCATAATTTAGCCAAATTATCAGCTGCCTCCATTTTCCCAGGGAACGAGTGCAAACAACGTTTTAGGAACAGACATCTAAATTTAGTAGGGTTTTGAATAATTGATAGGCTGGTGTGACAGAAGATAGAAACTTATGTTTCTAATCATCCCAAAGCATTTCTCCTTCCTCCCACCCCCCAAAATGAAGTCACTTTGTTTGCAGTTAAATATACAGAAGATGTCCACTTAACAAGTATAAAATTGTGATAGCATTAAGAGGTTATCCACGGTAATAAAAAGCGGGGAAGATGCCTGGGAATGTGATCTGTAAGGCAGATAATTTTTAAGGATAGGTCTTGTCCTTGCTTTGTCTGGGGAGAGGCACGTTAGTGATCCCAGGAGCGGGGAGGGGGGGGAACCAAAATATGCCTTTCCAAATGAAGATATTTAAAATGTGTAATGCATTTTGGTGTGTTACTGTAAGCTGCCATTTGATGTTTTTCCTATAAAGCCTAAATTAAGCCTCCTAGGAACGGCTGTGTATCTCCTGCTCCTAGCTGCATTGAAAAACAAAATACATTTTAAATGGCTATATTACCAATACTCTGGTAGACTTTAACACGCGAGCGTAATCGTCCTCCTTCTATTTTCTCTCTCCATTCCTAAATGCAGCCCCTGCGTCACGATAACCCACCTTTAAATTTCAAGCTCATTTGAAATGTAAACTTTTAGCAAATAAGCAATGGCTTATGGAGCTGGATCGCCGCAGTGACTGGCAGCAAATTCCTTTTTCTCCCTCCCTCCCCTCAGCATAAGGGGTTCAAAATACCCATCAGTGTCAAAAGAAACTGTGCAGATCGCTGCTGCTTTAAATAAGGCAGAGCAACATTCAGGAAAAAAAAAAATCTCTCGATGGATTAAAATGACATTTCTGTACCATGTCAGTATGGATGACAAAGCGTCACGTTTTGCATCATTTCGAAAAGATATTCTTCAAACAAATATGGTGTATAAACAGGCAGCGGGCTTTTGTTTGAAACATTTAAGATCAAAAGTTAGGGGTAGAACAATTAATATTGCCTATTAAAATCCCCTGTTATTGTTAGAGATACATTTTGTGGTTACTGACTATAAATAAAAGTAAAGGAACAGAGCCACAGTTTCTCACCACTGCAAATATAAAACGGCAATTTCCAGCATTTTCTTTTTTTTTTTCCTCCAAGTTGCTCTTAGATGTGTTTGCTGAATAAACGGGCTTAACTGTATTTAAAACAAGAGATAAAGAACAGCTTTTTATTACACTGAACAGTCTGCAGGGTTTCCACACTCCTCTGAATGCACTTCATGCCTGGAACAAAATATTCATATTTTAGCTTTTTTAATGACATTGTATAGAATAAGCAAAATATCCTTGTAATAATACAAATAGGGAATCAATAGGGAATGGTAAAAAAAAAAAGAGCATTTTTACCATTTCTGTTTCTGGCCAAACACTGGAGTGATTTTTGTTGTTTGCAGTTTTGCAGCAGGATGAGAAACCAGGGAGGAAAGTATTCATTTCGCTGAAGGAGCTTTCCCCTTTCCTTTTGGCTGCAAAAACTCACCAAGTGGTGTTAATACAAAACTAATGGCGAGAGCGTGATCCGAAGAACCAGCCTGCTATCAGCTGAATTTCAATGGAGGCTTTCTCAAAAAATAGGTACAAAGAAAAGAATTTAGACAAATTTGCCTCTTAACCTTTAAAGATTTCCTGCCTATTCCAGTATGTCCTTTATTACATTAATTTTTTATTTAAATTACACCATTAACTGGATATGAATTTATCAAGAATACATATATTGATTTATAAAACAGTATCATTAATTATTATAATAGCTAGATGTAGCTGATATTACAAAGCCATTTAAAGGTTTTTAATATAACTTGGACATACATAGATAGATAGACATTATGGACAAGACTACAATTTAAACTGGGTACCAGCAGTTAATGAAATCCTTGATTTATCTTCTCATTTAGAGATTGATTGTATTGTTGCTTTGTAAAACTATTTATTTTATGCCATTTTTCAAAGGATGTCTCAATAAAAGATAAATAAAATATCCAGTCAAGTCTCAAAGCATATTTGGTTTATACTTTCTTTTTTGCTGCAGCTAATTTATTACAAGTTTGGAGACTTGTCACCTTCATGAAGAATTGGCTTTCTTGATAGTAGCTCTGTTTTCAAATGCACAATTTCATATATTTGAATAATAAAAATAAATAAAAAAAAAAAAAGAGGCTGTCTTCCCAACAACATCGTGTTTGTTTCCTAAACCAAAACCCAAGAAAATACCTTTCTAGCATAGATTTCTCAGGCATATTTTTTGTGTAAGCTGTGGAAAAATGGGACTTACCCTAGTGCTGCAAAGCAGTCAGTCATGGAGAACATTTTGATTTAAAATGCAATCTGAAGGAAAAAAAAAAAGAAAAAGGGAGGAATGATATAAACAAAGAGTGCAATGCTTTCAAGTTACTCCTAAAACGTTCCTAGCTTAACTAATACATTGAAAATTTAAATCTTTACACATTGTTCTTGAGGGGCTATGTCTCTTGACTCTTTATTTATATCACTTATTCTTGTCTGGCAACATATGTTACCGATTTATTATAGTATTTTTTTACTGTTAGCCAGACAAATGTAAGGGCTCGCTGAGGAGGGGTAGTTGCATCTGATGAGTTTAACAATTGCAGGGCATCCTTTAGGGGTAGCCAATGGGCTCCTTTGAAGCTATAATACTCACCATTAACTGTTTTCATGCTGACATATTTTTATTGTCGAAGTTGGGGCTTCCCCTGTCGTCAGCCTCTTTTGTTTTCAGTGGCTTTGCAAGCAAATCGACCGGGGTCGTTGAGAGCCGTTCATCCAGCAAAGGCTTTCATAGGCATCTTAAACCATGCTTTTATAGCTTGGCATATAAGTCTGCACAGTGTCCCTCCCTCAACTGAATAAAGAAAAAGGCGTGCAGAAAATACTTTAAAAAATCTAATTCTATAATGCGTGACAAATGCAAACAAATACTAACCATAGCCGGTCAGATTTCTCAGTGCCATTACTGACACCAAAAGGTTACAGGGAGGAAGAGTTTTCCCATCAAAGCAATACCCCCCCAAATTCTTATTTTAAATGGATGCACCAACAGCTGGGGGAGAAGTTGCAAGGGCAGATGGTGAGCTGGATGTCACATTTTTAGATGACCCATTCTGGAGTAAAAACTTGAACTCTCCCCACCTTTTGCTTCCTACTCATCTTCTGTCCTGTCTCCTGGTTCAATGCCAACAAGTTCCTGTAACTCCACTGGAAACTGTACCCCCATTTGTTGTTTCACCGCTGGACCCCCAGCTCGAGCTTCTGGGATCCAACAGGTTCCTACAAGCAATGGGGACATAACTCCTGACATGACACCACAATCACAGTTTCCAGCCTTTTGGTGCTAGATCAGACCATTACACCTACCAGCATGTCCTACTGTATACTGGATGCCCAGCGTGGGATGCTCAAGAGCCCTGCTCACCAAGGATCACCAAAGAAAACTGTAGGGCACACTCCAAATTTCCTGCTGTTGGGAATTCAGTCAGATCTTTGGGACAGGAGACAGCTCTGAAAAGTTGGGTTTAATTTCCCTTGCATCTTCAGGAAACGGGGAAGAGGCAGTGTAAAGCTAACACAAGACCGCAGGTCTAGAGCAGTGATATCTACTGGGGAAAAAAGATACAGACAGTGGTGTTTTGGGTGGAATATAAGGTGTTTCAGGTAGAATAAATACAGGAATTGCAATTAAACTCACCAGGCTCCCTTGAAGGGGGAGGTTGAGTTGGTGGATAAAGGCATGTCTCCCAATGGCACTAGTGGGTCCTTGACAAATACCATGCACTACAGTTTTTGCTGAGATAAGAGCGAAAAGAGAAGTGTTCCCATGGTTTTTTGTTTTAACAGTTCAGTTGTCCTGGGCCAATTTGTTTGGTTTTTAAATTAAAAAAATGGCCAGACATTCACTCTACTTTTTATAGGGGGTTTGGAGAAGAAACTGAATTTCCTAAAGTAAGTCTGGATCCAGCAGTGTGCAAAAAAACTTGCATGGAAATGAAGATCTTCCTTTCTGTTCACTTTTCTATCACAAGAAGCTAGCCTAACTTTTATTTATTTTATTTTTTTCAAATTACTATTTAAGTGTACATTGGCTGACCTCCTGCAACAATTTGCAACCCCAAAGTGATCCTTTGGAGGCAAGTCTCACCCTCCTGAACATCAAAGATGCGCAGTGGAAAAGGCTGCAGACGAAAAGGGCACGCCAGGCCTCCTACAATCAAGGGTTTGAAGTCTTGACTTTTCCCATTTCTCCTAGAAGGTTTTATTCAGGCAGGTGTCACTAGTGTGCTGGGCAAATATCAAATATTCAGTGGCATTATTGAAGCTTGGAGCTTGTGGATTATTACCTATTTAATATTCTATTGTAAGGACATTGCTGGCAACTTCAGAATTAAGCTAGCAACCTCCCTTAAATTTGTTTATTGCCCTCAAACCTTTTTTTTTTTGGCTGGGGAGGGAGGAACAGAGAGCATGGCTCCATCTCTCAATCACTCTCTTTCTGTTTTGTCCATCACCTTGGTTTCTTTCCCCTGTTTTTGACCTGCACTTTTTCTGGATCAGACACTGGCAGGTTGAGAGGTAATAAGAACCAGATGGACATAGTGCAGAAATTGCCCAAATGGGTACGAGAATGTGGGGAGCTGTCAGGCATGGAGAGAAGCTGGAATTTTTCAGCAATAAAATGGGATTTATCGCCACTCTACCACAGTCATTGCCGACAACCGTTTACCTTGACAGAAACCCCATTCCAATAGGCCACGCCGATGCAGATTCCCCCCCCCCCCCCCCCCAAAGAGTGATGATTGGTATTTGTTCTAAGGCTCAAATGGCCTGCACTAAAGGTGAAGCATTAGGCCAAAGTCCTGTATTCCCTACTGAGGCAAATGAACCTGCTAAAATAAGTTCCTTCCACAATAGCTGTGTAATTGAAACCAGAAAGTGAGAGAATTTGATAAATTGCTTGACCCTGAAGGAATGTTAAGGTCATAAATTTTCATTGCTTTTTTTTTTTTTTACCTTTTTTAGGAAAAAAAAAAATCTTTTTATTTTATATATATATATATTTATTGATTATGTTTAGTATTTGTCTCCAAACTCCAGCTAGCTTCCAGATCATTAGCCATTACTTTGCCATCCTCTTCACACAGGCAACTATTTCAAGGTTTAGAGCATTCTTACCTAAACCTTCTTAGGAAGGCTGAAGGACACAAAATATTCACAAATGGCAGCACTTACATACTACTGCTAAGGAATCCACCACATAAAGCACTAGCAACCCAAAATGGGGGGTTTAGCAAGTGCAATCCTTTAGAAAGATGAAATAAAAAAAAAAACAAACAGTACTGTACTTGAAGAATGATGGAGTAAAAAAAGGTCTGCAAATCATTTACAGGGAATCAAACATTTATTGCTGTTCTTAGCTTTTTTTCTTTTTTGCTTGCTCTCCTTACTTGGAAGTGGCGTTGCCTTTTACTTGAAAAAGAATGATCAGTATTTTATTGAATAATATGTCCCTTCAAGCTCAAAAGACACAAACAAACCCCAAACCCCACAGTATCTTATTGTGGAAATACACACCTCAAGAATAAATAAAAATTAAAAAATAAAAATTAAAAAATAAAAATAAAAAATAAAAATAAAAAATAAAAATAAAAAATAAAAATAAAAAATAAAAATAAAAAATAAAAATAAAAAATAAAAATAAAAAATAAAAATAAAAAAAATAAAAAAAATTAAAAAAATTAAAAAAATTAAAAAAATTAAAAAATTAAAAAATTAAAAAAAAATAAAAAAAATAAAAAATAAAAATAAAAAATAAAAATTAAAAATAAAAATTAAAAATAAAAATTAAAAATAAAAATTAAAAATAAAAATTAAAAATAAAAATTAAAAAACCCACCAAAAAACCCCCACAAAAAAAAACCAACAAGAAAAAGGATGAAAATAATTAGGAGAATAACCAGCAAGGTAAAACATCCAGCCATGCTCCCCTTTCTGTGTTTGCAACCATCAATAAATACAGTCATGATAAAATAGCTCCTAAGAAGGAGCAGAGGGGAATCGTAGAAGTATTTTGGGTTGGTGTATGTTTCTTTTTTTCCTGCAGTAGCAAAATTTACTTCTTTAACTGTAGCAGCTTCTGCTTCACAACTGTTTGAAATGTGCTATCATACAGTAACTTTTTTATAATCTTGCTGCTTTCCTCCCCCCCACTTTGAATATAACATTTCAGAGGCAAAAGTCTCATTGTCACACTTCAATAAGGCGTTACACTTTACATAGCCATACATACTTAACCCAACATGAAGCGAGTTAAATAATCATTAGCACAGTAACCCATTGCTATCAAAAACTTATTGGTCCTCTAAATTTTAAATTAACGGCCTGTCTCCCTTGTTCTGTGTGTGTGTGGTTTTCATCCACTTCAGTGCAAATTCATAGGCATTTTATCAGCACATATTAGACAATTTGCATTATTGACATTTCAATTTAAAAATTAAAAAAAAAAAGCACAGGGAAAAATAGTTCCTGCTGAGTTGGTTCATCCCTAGACCCCTGATTCTTAAGTAACTCTTCTGAGTGTTAATGAGCAGCCAATATTTGACAAACTAAGAAATGCACTCTGCTCCTCTCTAGCCAGGTTGTTCTAGCTCGAAGAAGTGTCCTTAAGAAAGCATGAAAAAGAGAAGCTAAAAAAAAAAAAAAAGAATTAAAACAATGCCCCCATAAAATCCTAGCAAAAAGCTCAATAATTTATACTCAGTTTTTCTTTTTTGAGAAGTTCAATAAAACTATGGTGGGGTGGAGTTTTTTTGCTTTTTGAGGGACTTTTTTCCCCATAAACTTTCTGGCCCAAATCTCTTCTTGTCTTTATTTCTTTGAGTCCCGAAGTAATTGCTAGTCATTTTAAGACAGTTACTTATCCAGAGAATGAAGGAGTATCGGCTGCGTTTCAATTAGAGAAGGAAAAAAGATAAAGACTTGGAACATAACGGAAAAATGCAAAGTGACATATTAGGATGAGAATTTTCATCTGTTGCTGTATAAATATTTTAATAAAAGTTCTAAAATAATGTGTCTGCCTCCTGCTCTATAAAAGAGAGGAGATTATGAAATGCAAACGGTGCAGCTTAGATGTATAGATCCAACTGGGATTTTTCACCATTAAAGAGTCTCTTCGTGCCTCTCCTCCAGAAGTTGGTTTTAGAGCCGTTTCAGACCCCAAAAAGTATAAATCTCATAAGTATAAATAAAAGATGAACAGCAAGTGGCTTCAATCACTAATATTTTTTGCAAACTAACATTCAGCTGATGCAACTCGATTTTGTTTTGCATCACATTACTGTCACAGCAGCAAAGACTAGCCTTTATTCACCAACCCTTTGAGTCAGCACTTTGAGACATCTTTCAAATTAGGTCATACTGCAAATTTGCCGCTGATACAAAGGTTGATTAAGAGACCTTCACAATTTTAAAGGGATGTCATATGAGGAGAATTAAAGTCTGGATGATAGTTCCAGGAAATGCGAGGCCCCGTAACTACATGGAAATAATGTATGGGCTCTATGGGGAAAGAACATATTTCCTCAGAGCTCTTGAAGTAATACTCATTTACAATTTAACCAAGTCCTCCCCCCTGTTATGGAAGAAATCGTATGATGGGTCTCGAAAACAAGTCATGAATTACAGTCCAGAGGCAGTGAGATGAGCCCTGTTCTCCTCTTGCCGAAAGTCAGTCCCCTCCTCTCTGCTCATTTGATCTTCTCGGGAAACACCAATTCTTCCCCCTTCCACTGCCAAAGCATCTTGGCTCCTGCTTTTCCCCTGTAAAAACAACCCTGTGTCGCAACAGACCCTTTGCCCATCACATAGCAACTCCAAAGCAAAGCTGAATTGCTGTGTAGACCTCCCTGGAAGAATTGGAGGGGATGATCAGAAGTGACCACCAACCACAGTGGCCAGGGCCAGGCTTGCAAACAAGTCCAAGCCTGATTAAGGCATCTTAATGAAGTGGTCAAATTCCCCCCCCCCCCCCCCCCCCAAAGTGCGGAAGGGGCAGCAGCTCCTCTTGCTCCAAGGTCTGAGCATGTAGGAGAAAGGATCTCAAAGGGAGTGCCAGCTGCTGAGTGCTTCTGGAAATCTGGCTGCTTCATTTTTGATGGCTAAGTGGGAAGCGAGATGAATAATCTCTTTCAAGGGAAGCTGCCGTTTGTTGGGAGGTCAAATCCAAACCTAACATTTTTGTGGCACTTGGGGATTTTTTCCATTTTCCAAACTTTCTCTCTTTGCAGGGAATAACAACTCATGAGGAGCTGAGAGTTCCTCTTAATTGGATGTAAGTGGATAAAAGTCAACTGCCAGCTTGATTTTGGTTTAACTCTTTGGCCCACTTGACAAGGCAAGAAGCTGCTATTAATGTTGAGTCTGCCTAATGCATCAATGCTCAGGATGGGGGGCAGGGGGGGGAGGATTTCGGCTGCAGCTACACTGAAAGCAGCATTTAATCCTCCTGCCACTGAAACTAGAGTCCCCTAAGTTATCTTTTCTATGCTCAGTAATATTACCATGGTTTAAGGGTATAGCAGCAGTGAAATAAACCAAACAATTTAAAAACGTAGCCCAAAGAGAGATTTCTTGCTGTATGAATAGCCATGAAAGCCAGAAAAAAATGTTTCGCATTCCCTTTTGTATTTCCCTTCATTTCTTTGCAGCAGAGTCCCTGATCTTGCATTTCTACCATGGGCAGCTGACTTTATTTCATGTTTTTGATGTTACGATCACCCGCAGACCTTTCCATTCTCCATATGTTTCTGCATTTAGTCACTTCACCCACAGCCCTCCCTGACAGTACACCACCTCAAATCCCCCCCGCATGGCAAAGTCTATTTTATTCCCAGTCACTTTCAATTTGCCTCCCGTGTTTCTCTGAAGGGTTTAGTTGAATGTGATTTCTAGGACCAAAAGCAAAGTGGCAGGCCAGAAATGAGAAGGTGGCCTGTGCCACTGTCAGGAGTCACTGGAAGTGGGAGTTCTGAAGGGAACTCAAATAGGACCACCATGAGCTTGATTTTAATATTTTAAGCTACGTTCACACTTCAGTTCCCTTAACCCAGCTCTACCAGGTAAGAGAAAAATTGGTATCAAATCCTAAAACCGTAAGTAGTAAATAAGATTTAAAGACAGGAATAGCAGCAACAAAAGGTGTATGTCTACCACATCAGCCCAAACCCCTCTGCAGACCTTATTCAGTAGCATCCCCCCCACCTCCTGCCCTGCAGAGCTCAGCAGGAGCTGCATGGAGGTAGCTGCTGCTTCTGGTACTACTGCCCATCTCCAGCATCCATGAATCAGGCAAGAAAGGAAATGAACTCATGCCAGAGTGACTTAAACCAATTGTGTGAAAGCAAATTGGGGGTTCCTTTAAAAAAAATCCTACAGCCTTTTGAGTCTTTGTGGAGACATGGAGAACATGCTTCCAAGCTCTTTTGTTCTGCCCTGAGGGATGGAAAGCTGCTCTTAATACAAGAAAACAAAGCCCTCCACTGCCACTACCAACAAAAAAAAAAAAAAGCTGAAACGCTTATGAACACTTTGCTCCAGGCGCTGTGGCAGTAAGGAAAAATCATTGCAACCATCACAAGACTTGGCAACACCAGGGCCATGCCAGCAGAGTGCTCTTCCCCATTACTGTAAATCACAGGCTGAGCCCAGTTTGTTGCGAAACATCCAATTGTGGCTCCTTGAATACGATAAATAAAACCACCGTCCCTCGGTGCACTTGACTAGCGTTTGTGGAAGCGAGGGGAAAATTCACACTTCTGCCCAGGGTCAGGACAGAGGCCAGCTGATGCTTCAGTGTAGCTCAGTGGGGACAATTCACAAAGAGGAGCTGCAAATAAATACAGGACTTTCTATGCCTCCATCCCCATTTGCACAATTGCTATGGCTGAGACAAACATTTTATTAATTTTAAGCATTGCAGTACCAAGTATTTTGAGAGACTGGTTTGGAGCTCATTTTGGGCTGGGTTTGGGGTTTTAGGTTTTTTTTGTACCAAGGTCCAGACTTGGACCAAAGCTGAAATGGTCCCTGGGCTGGGGCGGTGCTGAGGCAAGTCATTGGGGGTAACATTCACCTTAAGCCAAGGAGCCAAGACCCCATATTACAGCTACCAGCCCTTGAACACATGCCCTCAGTGCTGCAGGGCCCTGCTTCATCCCAGCAAGGATGGTATTGCTCAAGCCTTTCCTCTGGGAATACTTCAACAAGCACATTTAAAACTCAGCTTCTGCAAGCTATCAGCCACCGGCCCTCATGCCAGGCAAACTCACATGGATACTAATGGAAACAGGACACAACCAGGGAGCAGAGCTGCTTGGGTTTAGGTCAAACTGTGCACATGTTTCATAGGAGTGCTCCTGCCCCACCGTTGCTATGCCTCTATTTTCTGCCACATAGAGACCCAGCGGAGGGAAACATGATGGAGCCAGAGGCAAAACAGCTCTGTAAATAAGACCAGCTCTGAAACCTGCCAAGGGATCCTCGGATATGGCAGGCAGTATACCGCAGGTCTCATTTCCTACAGGGCATCGCCAAAAAATACTCTAAAATAATTGATTCGAAGCCCTCTTCTCACTTAGAGCTGCTCTCCTTTTGTGCATACCAGATCAGCTGAATATTTATAGAAAAGGTTGGAGGTCAGACCGTTTCATTCACCGCTCTGGCCCCCTTGGCCGGCTTTTGCACAGCCAGGTCGCCAGCTGGCGGGTAGCACCTCTCCCCACCGCGCCGAGAGCACAGCATCCTCCGAGCGCCAGCTGGCTTTCGGGGACACCAGCGGTGACAGACCTACAGTAAACCAAGTGAGCCCGACTCCCCAAGTCACTGAGCAGAAATTAGAATGGGCCCTTACATGGCGATATTTAGGCAGAGCTTTACTTTGCAGGCGATAAAATCCATAATTTAAGTCCTTTTCTTCTTCTCCATCTTTTTACTCCTCCCCATCAACTTTACAACTCAAAGTCCTCTTTGATGTGATTGCTTCCACCAAGCCATACAGGCCAGAACCTCATATACAAATCTATACAATAACCCCTACATCTTCACCAATAGGTCTCGCCTAGAAATAAGCTTAAACTTCACATAAGATGAGGAAGAGCCGAGTGGTTAGGGGCAGCCAGTTTGCTCCACCAGCTCCGTTGAGCAGATGAGAAAAAACACCTAATTAGCTAAATTTATTAATATGCTGCTTTTTTTTTTTTCAGAGAGGATACAGCTACATTATAGAGGTGAAACATGACTTTTGATGATCAAGCAAGCAGTGATTAAATAAGGTTAATCCTCATTTTATATGCTAATAGGATATTTATAATCTCAACTGCATATCCAATTTAGCTATTTTATTTTCTGTTGTTAAGAAAGTATTTCTTATTAGTGAAAGAGAATACCCCTACGTTCACTGCAGATGCTATTTTAATTGGGCTCAAGTGCATTGTGTGTAATTAGTCCACTTCTCTAATATTTCATCTATAATTACACCATGAACAATGTGCTTAAACTTCAGAAGGGCTGCTAGTTAATTTTTTTTTTTTTAAATAAAACTGCTAATTAATTGGTGACCCTTCCCATGGACAAATGATTCATATTGTAGCCCAGCCCCAGGGCTCTCAAAGGACTGTCTTTTCAGAAGTTTGAACACATTGTTTTGACACACTGCCTCTGATCCAATAAACATGAAAGCACCCACACCACCCACCTGGCTTCACCAGGACCACCATTACAAATCTCCTCCCAAGGTACCGTGGGGCAGGCGTGACTTCAGTAGCAATTTTAGACAATGCCAGCTATTGAGAACAACCAAAGAGAATGAAACAACTGGATGTTGTTTCATCTCGTTCACCTAATAAAATTGTCTCCATAGTTTAAAAGAGGACAGCAATGTGGCAGATAGCAGAGGGCTCCCGTTCTCCATCACAGTGGCCCAGCTCCGTAATAGAGAAAAGAGAAAGAAACAACCCTGAACACAGTGCAGGTGAATGTGTTGTGATCCTATCAGCAGGATTGAAAGGTCAGCTCTAAAATACATCCTCCTGCAAATGTCAGGACAAGGTGCTGTTCGGAGGCTGGAGACCAAACTGAGGCCTCTCAGAGGAAGGTAACAATGTGCAAGACACCGTGTGGGGGAAATGTTTCCCTCTGTAAAATACCTGCATTAATTTCACTGGCTGCACACTGTGCTACCAAGCTTAGTGTCTTTTGTGGAAGATCAAATGGAAAACTGAGGACACAACACTAGGATACAGTGGTGGTCCTAAAAGTAGAAGAACCTTCCACCTGCCGCACTTTAAATTCCCTTAAATGGCAGCAAGCCACTGGGCAACAAACACAAATGTATGTATTTTTATACATATTCACAAAGTCATACCTGGTCACGCCATGTGTGAAGGATCTTCATCTCATACTTCTCAGACAACCATCTTGTAAACACTGCTTCTTAGCTTTGCTCAGGCTTTCCTCCTGGCAGGGCAGCTCCACCTCAGGTAGACCAAATCCAGCCCAGTATTAATAGGGAAACGGCAATGACCTTGAGGTTAGCTGTCCCATTGCTGTCTCAGCAAGCTGCCACCACTGCCCATGTCCACCCTTGGTTAGCCCATCACAAGACTTGCAGTCAAAGGGGCCTCATTACTGACAGTGTCTAATGATTTATGATAACCACATAGAAAGTCCTAGGAAGAAACAGAGGACACCCATGATTAGCCTTCCTACCTTTGCCTCACTAAAAACACTCTCAGTTTAGGGAGAAAAAAACCCCCAGCATTGAATCACACAGAAGGCCCTTGCCCAAGAGGACATAAACATCCCTCACCTTTTCACGGTTGCCATCCCAGAAGTTAAACCTTTTCATGGGCAGTGGAGTAGGCAACTGAGCTGGCAGGATAGGCAGGAAAAGGGCAGTGCCTTTACCACTAAAAGCTTTTCGATGTGTGGATGAAGGTGATGGGCCAACATATCTCCAGCAGAAGACAGGGGTGAGGAAGAGAAAGCCATGTTCCCTGGAGCTGGACATGATGGTAAGCACAGGACACCCTTTAAGGTGTCCCAGGACCACATTGTTGCAGGGGTGCTACTATTTCCTCCTTCCCAAAGCACCCCCATGAAGGGTCAGCACTTTGGCTTCAGGCTTTTCTTCTCCCTGGGGGCTGTGAAATCCTAGCTATTATTTGGGGAAGGATGATGACTTTTTTCTTCCCCCAAAAAAGCCTGACTTCTTCCCATCTGCTGCAGAAAGCTAAATCGCTACCAATCTGGCTCTGATGTGAACTAGCTCCTTCTGCCCAGAAGTTTATTTTTCAGAACAAGCATGCCTGCAAAACACTGTTTATTTAAAATGCAGTATAAATACCAGTAACCCAACATGCACAGGGAACAGCACCCGGAGGTCTCCTGCTTAGCACTTGAGAGCTATTAAGTAAATCAGGGGAAAATTCCTCAGGAAATGATGGGGTTAGGCCTGATGGGCATCCCTGTGTGATTAAATGCAACTTAATGAGGTCATGGGTGACAGATTTGGGCACAGAACTGTTTAAAAAGCATGCAAAAAAAAAGTTCATAGCACACAGTGGATGGGAATCAAGGCTGGTTGTGTTATCCCATGGTGCAAAAACACCCCCAAAAGGGCGCCCTTGTCCTGAGAAGTGCCCACTCAAACGGCAAGGCAAGAGAGGATGGGGAACTATGACAAAACAGATGGGCATGAGTGAGGAACAAGATCACCTTGACCAACACAAAAAAGTGGTAGTTAAAAAGTAAACAATTTCAGCATTCCAGGATTTATTTCTTTTTTAATTCAGAAAACAACAGAAAAAACATGATGATGTGCTTTCAGAGACAAGAAGAAACTGAAAAAGCATTAAATTCCAGCACATATGAGCTTTTCACATACTTCCTTAACAACTTATGCCATTGAGCAAACATTACAGGGGCTTTCAGCTAGGAATGGTCTGGATAGTGTCATGAGTCAAGGATGGCCCAGCATCACTTTGATTGCTTAGAGGTTAGAGAGGAGGATTTAGGTCACAATGCTTTATTTCCACCCCACCCCCCAAACATCTCTAATAGAAAATGGTTGCCTTGATCGAAGGAGCTAAATTCTGCTGTCATTCTGCAGGACTGCAGGATAATTACATTGACTTCATCTGAGCACTTCGGTTTTGCTGATACATCTGTCAAGGACAGGAGGGGATTCTTGGTGTCTCACAACCCCTGGAGCACTTGCTCAAGTAACCCTTCAACATTCACATGAGAGGGTCTTCTTATACCCCCCATCATTGAATCACCAGGGAAAGACCGTCCTGGCTGGCATCACACCAGTAATGGGGCATCTTTGTGGAGTGATGAAACAGAATTTTTGTTTTTGTCAGCCTTAATTCATAGCCAAAAAAGCTTTCTGTTGTGCTCTGTTGGCCAAGAGTGACCCACTGTTCCTTCCCAAATAGTAAATGGATGCCTACAGTTTTTCATGTGGTCAACAATGATGTAATATATCCTCCCAGCTGGCAGCAACCCCCCTTCTCTATTCATTGTGCTATATTATTAGTCATACAATTCACCTGGTAGAGTGACTTGCACTCATGAAGAATGAAGATTTTACCAGTTGACTTTTTTCTTTTAAAAAAAACTAGAACCCATATTAGTTGGAAAGGGAAAGGCCAAAGGGAAATTATTGCTATTTTAGACAGCAGCATAAATTTTCTTCCTATTTTTAACCTAGCTTTTAATTTAATAAGTTTTATGACCCTTATATTAAGTACATATGTTTTACAAGACATTGTGTCCCTTGAGTCACCCTGAATTTGCTCTACTATAGCAGAGTTAAATGAATGAATACTGTGTTTCTGATTTCAGCTTACCCCTTATTTGATCCTTATATAGTCAATAAACCTTCATAGAAGCATGGAGCAACTGAATTAAGCAGTGTGCCAAAGCTGTGTTTGGGAGCCCTGTTAGTCTTTAAAAGGGAATTAGTAAATTGCTATTCTCTTATTCAGAACCTACTACACTACTGCCAGGTTTCCCATGCTGTTTACAAGGAATAAATGGTATCACCAATAAGACTCTTGAAGTTATATATTACCAATTAAATTTACCATATGACAATTTAAAGGCAGGGGGGTGCCAAGTTTTTCTTTGTACCTCCCATCCCCCCAAACTTAACTAATTTTTTCTATTGCTCTCTGGAAACTTGGAAGAGCAAAAAGCATTTAATCAGCCCTGCACAGGTTATGGACCATTCCCAAACAAATGCAGTTTCAGAAGGAAGATGGGAGATCTTTTCAGAATATAAGCATTTAAACAAAGGCCAACCCTACTTTCCTAATATAAGTAATCTTTTCACCAAAATTGGGGCATATGGGTTAGTAGGTGACTGCAAAATCATGCTAAAAAAATTTAGTGCCTGCTACAAATGGAATATAAACAAATTGGAAGATCAATCGAATTACCTGGAATAGATCCCTTTACAAAACTAAGACCCCCCTCATGCTCAGTGCCTGCAGAGAAAATAAGCATACACCAAGACTATTCTTGTTTGGGTGGATTTACACTGTTTAAGTAATGCACCAGGGCAACTTTTTACAACAGGTTTGCAATAGTGGCAAAGCACAAAGATTAGAAAGGGATAGTTGATATTTGCTACACAGTGGGAAGCATGAGTTATTGATTGGCTTCATATCAGCCTAGAGTTCCTTTTTAATATAATAAGATTAGTTTAGAAGGGTGTTTTATAAATCGGGTGGTTCTAATTTGATTTGAGTACTGGCTCTTAGTGACTTGCCAAAGTTCAGTAAATATGCAGAGTATAGTATATGCACTTTATCTTTGTATATTAGCTATGACAAACACAGAGGGGAAAAGTCAAATTTTATGCATCAGAAAATGGGTTTGTTGCCAGACATGATAACATTACGTATTTAATTTAACTGATGTATGTTAAAATGGGAAACCAAATTCAATGAGCTGTTTGTTTCTTTCTACAAATACTCTTACATCAATGACCTCTGAGGACACGACCTTAAAATGTAACTAGATGTTTAAAAGAACCTCAGAGATCTATATAAGACATTAATGTTTGTGTCAGAGGGCAGTATACAAGCATGTATATACTCAGCTGTCTGTATGTCAACTGCTATATTTTTTATTGTAACAGGAAACCAGCCAAAATCCCAAACAGGAAAATTATCAGCTCCTCTTTTTTTTTTTTTGGCATAGTCCTGTTAAAAACTAAAGGCATGACCTGAAGTTCGAACATATTTTAGCCCTGTTCAGTAACCATTTTGGCACCTTGTGCATGTTCTTAAATGCTAACCCTTCTTGGGGAGAGTAAGGCTCTTGGAGAGACCTGCAGTGGTTAGGCATGATGCATGGAGGTGTGCAGCCCTGTGTTTGAGGATTGGTATGAGGCTCCTAAAAAAAAGAAGGAACAACCGTTTTAGCCAGGCATGGGGAACTCCTGGTCACCTCTCCAGGGACAAACTGATGTCAAGTTCTGCTGTCTGTCAGGATTAAGTGCCTGTTTGCTTTTTCACTAGCATGTGGTTTGAGAACAAAGCAGCTCAAATCTCCTCCATTCTTAACAAAGCATCTCAAATTGCTGAGTAAAATTCCTTAATCCCCCCGTCTTAATCTGAAAACACCAACACCACATGGTAACACTGAGGTCTCTTTTTGTCCACCATAGAGCACCATTGACATCGATGTTTGATTTGGAGCTAACTTTTTCTGCAGCAGCCTGTTATCAGAGGGAAACCCCAGGTGCTTTGTTCTCTGAGCAGGTCTGTCCAGGTAATTTTTCTTTCTTATGTTTTAATTCCAAATGAGAAACTAAATACAAAGCAAGAAGAGAATAAACTGGCAGTGTTCACATCCATAAACATGGGTGGTAAAACATAAGGTGAGCTTTTCCATCATGAGAACCATGAGGAGAGATGCAGCAGCTGTTTGCCTGAGTTGTTGACTGCATGCTCCAGAGGTCAGGCTAGAAGAGACAGCAGTTTTAAGTTAACTGCAACATGCACTCCCAACCAGTATGAGCAAGCAAACTGGGTCTAGAAAGTAAGAAAGCAAAACACCTGATCTGAAGAGGATTGTGCTGTTGTAACCTGGCACAATAAAGAGGTCTAAACACCAGGTGGCTTGACCACAAGGCATATCTGTAGACATTCTTACATAAAATTCAGCTCTCATCCTGGCCAGTATTTTCCTGCTATCATTTAATCAACAACAACAAAGTCCCAATTTCTGCTAGAAAAGTTATAGAAGTTACTACTCTCTTGCTCTTCAACCATTCCTCCTACTATTACTACTGTTCTCCTACCACTTTCTTTTCCTACTGTATTGCCAGTGTCAGTTTTATTTGCCTTGTCCCAACTTCAGTCAATGGTAAAATCACAGCCCTGAGGAGGCGAGATCAAAGGTCTGCCCAGCCAGCAGTAATCAGGAATGGTTGGCCAGGGAAGAGCAGACATGTAAGACAGCAGCAACACTTTCCCCGTGCACTCTTCCAGTCCACCCTCTCTGTGGGAGATGATACAGGCAAAGTTCTCCTTCAGGCATTGACCAAAGACACAGAAGTTCACCATATAAAACTCAGGAAGATGGGAAAAGCAAGAGGTAATTTTCATTTTAGTAGACTTTATTCCTTTTCTTCTTGCTGATTTCAATCAATTCATTTGAGGTGTGGCTATAGAGGTCCATGAATTGAATTATACGCACTATTACCTGGTCCTACTTTGATCTATATTTGCCAAAAATTAGTTTGTGGACTGTGTTCTCCTCCATTTCTGACCTTGGCAATGTGTGCGCCTTCGTTCAAGCTTTGCTTCCTAGAAGAGCTCCAGAGGATCCAGAGTAGCCCCTCTAATCAGGGGCAGGTCAGCAGCAGAGTCAGGACTTTTATCCTAAAAGCCATAAGGGCTCCATAAGGAGCAGCAACTGACTCCCTGTGAGGAAACTTCTAACACGTTTTCTTCCTCCCATCATCGAGTAAGACACCAAGAGCAGCTTCAGAAGGTCTGGCCATGAAAAATAACTCAAGGTTTATAACCAGCAGTAGTCAGCTGGAAAGCATAACTCATGGCTAAGCTGTTTACATGCAGCTAGAGCAGACTGGTGTGGAACAGAGTGTGCAGGCAGGTTGGCACAAGGATACACAATATTAATTTCTATATACCTTTCTGGTTGACTGCTTGAGTCAGTAGTGCAGAAGGGATCAGCAGGGTCATACCCTTCAAGATGCCAAGGCCAGAGGCTGCAAATATATCAAGAAAACAACTATCTGGGCTACAGTATTTGGGAAAAGAACACATAGACCTTCACAGCTCCATGCTGCAAAGCTTGGTCATGTAAGAGGTTTTCTAGGCATAAGAGATGGCTCTTGAGACTGGAGATGCAGAAGCTGCAGAATATTTTCCTCACCTATCACATCTCCAAAAAACATTGCCTAAAATGTCTCAGGAGGCTTCCAGCTTTCCTACTTGCAGGAAACAGCAAGTTAAAAAAAAAATACTTAAAGCCTGTGAGGAAAAAATGTGGATACTTACGTCCACACCAAGGATGCTAGAAAAGGTCCCTGCAATTCTCTCTTGGTAAGGGTAAAGCTTGAGAATTTAATTTATAGAATTAAACAACAGTGACTTTGCAGACAGACAGAAAGAGTCCAGGACAGCTTTTTCCACAGAAAAATTGCAAATGGGGAGTTAGAGTTATCATCTCTGAGGCTACCCTGAAGAGGTGGCTGCAAATAAAACTGTAAGGTTAAAAAGCAGGGAGCAAGGTGTATCCACACAGACAGAGCTCAGGGACTGGAACAAATGGGAGCCAACAGAGCTCAGGGAGGACCAAAGACCCTTTAGTACCGATGGGGATGTCTGATCTCACAGAGTGAGCACAGGTCAAAGTCTTGAAAAAACCCAGATTATTAGGGAACAGAATCCTTCAGAAATATTTCCATGTTACTCCTGCAGGCAATGAGACTGCACAATTGAAGTATGAGCTACTGGCAGGACTTTAATCAAACCATTCCTGCAGAAATGCTAAGACACACGAAACAACTCGTTAGCCAAAATTCCTCCACACCAAGGTGGAAAATGAGCCTGGAAAGACATACCCACAAAGCAGACATTTCTCAGCCAATGACAAACAGGCAGCCATCGCTGCTGTGTGCTACTCAACCCGAGTGGTAATAGCCACTGGCCTGAAGAACTAGTTAGCTCTCATTTATATCAGTGGAAAGCAGTGTCTCCACCGAAGTCAATATAGTTTCACTGGGGTAAGTGCAATCAAATTAGGCTCAATGTCCACAGACCTGAGTGTATTACTTGCCTTAGGGCAGGGGAATGAGAACAAAGGGCTCATATATTTGTATCTGTGTTTGGTCTGTAAAGTATTGCTCTCTCTTGCCCACCACATCTTTCAGCAATGGGTTATGTGGAGTCATACAATTAAAAAGTCATTTATGTTCAAGATTCCCACATCTCTGACGCATGCCTTGTCACAGCAGAAGAGTTTAGCTCTACACCAGAGATTCAAGCGTCATGAAAAGATGGCTACCCGCAAAGATCATTCCAAGGTGAAAAAGGAGAGGAAAGAGAGACACACATACACAGAGCAGCCTGGAGATCTTATAAGAGCTCCATCAGAGCCGGCTCTGGGTGCAAGCAAAGCAGGTAGCTACCCAAAGCAGCAGGGAGACAAAAGCACAGAAGCGTTTCCCCATGTGTCCTTCCCCCCCCCGCATGGCAGCAAAGCCTGGCTGATGGCCCCATTAGCAGCAACTGGAGTCAGGGACATGAAGTGTCAACCTTCAAAGCCACCTCCAGGACTCATATCAGTAGCCATGAACATCAAAGGTTTTTTGTTTGCAGTGCTCCAACCTGGAGTGTAAAACCTCCCAGGTGATGCTGGTGCTGGAGGCAGAGTCCCAGGAAGAGGCTGGTGAGCCTGGAAGACGACAACCAGCACCTGGCCCTGGGAAAAGCCCACCTTTTGCTGGAGCCAGGTAGTTGCCCATTTCTATTTTTCTTCCCTTCTGACTTGTACATGATTATCATCACACCATCCCCACCAGCTTTGGGGCAAAGCACAGATGTGAACTTGTAACTAGGAACACACACAGGTACAAACATGCACCTCTTTTGTCAGCCATAACATTTTATACCCCATGGGCGAGTAATACGCCGGGGCTCGGTATCTGCCTCATGGTATGATATAACTTTCAATCACGTTAATTAAATTAATATGGCCCATGCTAATGAAAGCCACAAAATAACTATTTTGGTGTCCATGAGCACATACATTTTGATAATATCAACTTGTCCATCTGATGTTCCTTTCTACACCAAATACTAGCAATGTAAACATACCTAACAACGCTTTCATCATAACAAAGGAAATTCTGCATCAGCACCAGACTGAATGCAGGCAGACTTGTATAAGCAGCAAGCTCCAGAAATATTCAGCCATACTAGAGCTCACCGGGTCTTCTACAAATGCTCCTCATATCTAATCTTTTTAATCTACTTTTAAGGTATATTTTTGGCTCATGTTTTGTTTTAGGTTGGGGGGGGCGGGGGGTTTATTATTATTATTATTCTTTCCCTGCATGATTAGCCATCCAGGAAATGTTTAAATTACAAAATCATAAGGTTTAGAAGATTTATAGATCAAATTATATTAACCTAATGCAATAGGCCAGCCATACGGAAATTAGAAGTCTTTATATTATATTTTGGTTATTAAATTGCTCCCTTTATACTGTTTAGTTTGTTTGTAACAGCAAGGTTTTGCTGTCTGATGTCAGAACCCACAGAGTAACCAAGCAAAAACAAATGACTTAGTCCTTGGTTCAAAGAAATAATAGGTTACCAGCATAATTAATTTTATGTTTAATTACTGCAGAATGAAACAATTTAACAATATCCAATCAATCCTCAGAATGACAGAACAGAAGGTCAGCAGTTGCTAAGTCAATTGTTTTGAAAGAGAAATTTATGTCAGGTTCTCTTTTATGTGCTGGAGAAAGAAATTGGATAAAAGTGGTCAAGCAAACGTTAATTAATTGTATAAATGTAATCCTGTTGTCATGCAAAAATCACAGAGACTCCAGGCACGGCGTTCAAAACACTGAGTATGCATCAGTCAAGAACACTTAGAAATGGTGTCCTCAACTTAAAACAATAATAATGAAAAAAAAAGGAGAGCAAACAAGAATGTTTGAAAACCAGATTGGTTTTCAAACTGGCATTCAGAAGCACATTTGTACAAGCTGATGGGCTCAGTCTAGTGCCAATAGAGACAGGTCCACTTCACCATGAAGTCTGATCCTGCTTCACTCCTTGGTGGCAAATCTCATCAGAGGTGGCTGCTTCTGGCCTCCCTGTCTTTCCTCACATTAGAGAGCCAAGCCATCAAAAAGGTAATTTCATGTAAACCAAAGGCCCCATACAAGTAAATCAGGTTCAGAATTGCCAACTCCTATGAATATTTTTTCTCTGAGCCTCCAGGTATTCAGCAAGGTTTTATTTTCCTGCAGCGCTAGCTTTTAGACTACACATTCCCATTTTGCCTTGAAATATCCATTCCTGCTCCCTCACTCCAGGAAAGTTTCGCATTTCAGAGGCCTCAACTGCAGTTGCCATCATTTTCCAAGTACTGCTGATCAGGTGTGTCCAAGACCAGGTGGGCTTAGCCATCCTCTGACCCCAAGTTTCATTTTTGCTGTACCACTCTCTTCAAGCCTTGCTGATGGCACCAGAGGCCACTCTCTATCCTCACTGGCTGCTTCTTTTAAAACCAATTTGTGAAACAGTCTTTAACCAGCCTATTCTCTTATTTTATGCTTTCACCATCACCTGGCAGCTGGGGGCTGCAGGGGGAAAACGTGGTGGCTCAGTCATTAGTGCTATAACTGGACCTGGTTATGAGGTCCATGAAGGTTTGCTGTGTTGGCTCTGATGTCTTGCCAAGGCAGATCTGTACCAGCATCTGGTGTTCCTTACCCTAGCTCTTGTGCTAATGGTACAATCCCAGCTTATTGATAATTAGGGCAACAGAAGCATTAGAAATCATTGACCTATTTGTCACCATGCCATATTTACTTCTACCCTCCCAGCCTCTTTTAATCCATTTTTGCACAAAATCCAGCTGGGTAGTCAGCAGCATGCAGAGCACAGGAGCACCAGACTTTCTGCCTGTAGAAGACCTTCAGCCCGTAGGCCAAGGACAAGTTACCACTGGCAGCCAGGGAAGGACGGTGCTTTATTGTTGAGAGTGGAAGTTAAGATGCAATCTTGTGTGAAAGCCAAACTAAGCTGCATTATGAACCAATTTTGTCACCTATGATAGGAGGCAACCCCAGGGTATGCCAGACAGCCCAGCATTGAGCTCTCCAGCCCACAAAAAACATCTGCATGTGCAACCAGTGCATTTGAAGATGATCCTTGGAGCAGCAATGCAATGCTTTGAGCACTTCTTTGAGGCACTTAGCTGGTACTGAAAAGGGGCACAGATAATGCCAATCTCCATCTTGTTCCACAGCTCAGCCGAATTTGATGATGCAAAACCAGACTTATAGGGAAAGAGGAGTGAATGATGAACTCTGCAGCACTGCACTGGCATTCCTAAGCTCATCCAGGGTTTGGCTCCTATTTTTCCATGGGAGATGCCAAAACATTTCAAGATTAAGCAAATATACAGCTGTATACTTGTTTTAAATGTATATATTTTAGGAGGACCCAAAAGATGGCAACAAGTAAGAAGAGTACACCATCCAAGAGCCCTGGTATGGACCCTTGTGATGTTGCTATAGTTATGTATGGTAAACAACACTACGGAAAAAGTTACTGAGCTTGAGCAGGGGCTGATTTTTAAATCTTAGCAGGGCAGCCAGTTTAAACTTCTGAGATGCAAATGTTTTAATGGTGTAATGAAAATACGAAGGCCTACACAATGTCCTTCTTTTAACTAACTTTGTAACAGAGGCTGAACGCAACTGCTGTCTGTACAGAAGGATGCTCAACACAAAAGGCAAAGGCATTGAAAACAATCCTTTCAAAACATGCTCCCAGAGGAGTTATTTCATGGTTTTGCTATGCTCAAGTCTGGACTGATGATGCCAGCGTTACTAATCTTTGAAATGAGGGGGTTTACATTGGGAGTGTTGACATAATGTTAGCTACAGCAGGAAAGAAGGGTACAAGAAGATGGAAATGTATATTTTTGGAAATAGATTTCATTCTGACAACCCTTTAACAAACAAGTGAAATTTTAATACTGTGCTTCGATGAAAAATGAGCTGCTAAATAAACACCAAGCTAATTCATAAAGAGCAAACTCAGCCTGTTTAATATTTCTTGAACTGTCCCAAAAATTCCATTGATCACTAGTGATGCTGTAAATAGAAAATTCCTGCCATTTTCAAAGGAGCCAGGAGAATCTCACTGGGGTTTGCCTATCAAACTCTCCGACACTTTTGAAGCTCCCAGGCTAAAACATAATAAATCAAATATGAAATTGTATAGTGTTGGGCTGAGCTGGAACCTATGATTTTGTGGTCTGTTCCCGGGGTTGTTTTATTTTTTGTGAAGTATTTTATTTCTACTTAATTACCGTGTCCTCCACCAAAAAGTCAAACATTCCTCCCTTGATCAATCAGATATTTGGTTAGAAGTGCACAAATACTTCAAATATTAGTGATTAGACCATTCTCCAGTTTAGTACCAATGTATGATACTGCATTTACTTCTTGGAAAACTAAATCCATGTCATGCCCAATGTTAAAATAAAATGTCATACTCTTGGGGCGGGGTCCCCCCTCCCTGCCCCCTGCTATTCTTTGCAATTTCTTAAGGCAGAGTTATGAAAACAGCAAGATGTCAGATACACTGCATTAAGCACATCCTAAGGCAAAAGATCAAATGGATATTCAACAAGCATTTATATAACCCCAAAAGTTGAGGATCCTTCACTGTATTTTTCTGGGGTTTGTTTTTTGGTAAAGAATTCCTTTTTGCTTTAACATTTTCAAGCTGATAACTTTTGTCCCTTTTCCCTAGTGTCAATCCTATTCCCTTCCTAGCCAAGAATCACTGAGGCTGCTCAGTACCCCGTAAAAATAAATATATGAAATCAAGAGCTACTTGGGCTAGGCACAAAAATGAGCAGCATGTTTCCTATTTTAAATTAAAGCATCTTTGTTTTTTCCACCCAGCAACCCTGCCCCTAAACCTGAACGCACCATCTCAGGGCACCAGGCAAGCTCAGACCTGAAGTTTACTGCTCAGGCTACCGGCAGTAGTTCCTTGCTGGTGATAAGCCAGCTTTATTCCACTGCTCTCCCTTTGTTTAAAGCAAGCTGCTTCTCACCACTGTGCCCGCAATCCCATCTTTCACTAGCACAAGATATTCTATGCTGCAAACTATTTCATTTGTAAGCGAGGCAGGCTATCGTGGGTACCTCATCTGGGGGTAAAATACCAATAAAATCAAGGTAGCTTTGGCAAGGGGAGCAGTTTACTTAGATTAGCATCTTGAGTTCAAGCTGGTGGGGGAGTCTGGGATAATTTCATGTTAGGCAGAGTTAAACCCAGGCTGTCCAGTTGCAGTGCTATTTTAACCCAAGCTAACATCTTTCCCACACTCCTCCCTTGTAGCACAGACATGCTTTCGACTGACAAGCTCTCCCTCACTGCAACTTTTATTCCTGTCCTTTCATTTGTCCTCCTTTTCCCAGAAAACACTCTGGGACATAAAATCTGTCCTTTCCCCCCTTTTATTTTATTATTTTTTTTAAAAAAGGAAAATGTATAATTTTCAACTGGCCCAGAAGCTAATGCCCCTCACTTGCCTCCATTCTCTCCCCTAGATCCCACACTCAAATACTAAAAGCTTCCTTTTACAGCTTTGTAAAACAAAGAAGGAAAGAAGCAGATGATGTAGATGTCTGAACCAGCCTTACACACAAAAAAAGCCCTTGCCATGCTACTTTAAGTCAACTTTTTGCACTGAGAAACAACACAGCTGTGACTTAACCCAGGCTGCAGCAGACTCTCATTTTTAAGCATTGCCTCCTGGAATCACTCAAAACTTTTTCTTCCTTCTCCGTATGCAAACAAGGACGAATCCCTTAACACAAATGTTAAAAAGATTTGCATATTTACAGTTCAGAGATGCTCTGTTAATTCCTTTGAAATGCAGGCGCATAAAGCCCCCTAAACTGCTCCCAAAGCCAGCCAGGCTGTGCTTCCCATTGCTTACCCTACAGCATTATTCTGAACCCCCATAAGAGCTCATATAATCATAATTTATACTACTTTAGAGCTGGATCCATTTGCTCAGGAACACATATATCAAATTCTTTCACTCTCATGCTACACAATCCAAAGGTTTGCATAGGTCAGGGCATGAATCTTTAACAACCCTTTTTTCTGCATGCTCACATAGCAGAAAACTAAATGTGTATACACACACATGCATGTTATAATGTTCTCATCTGTATAACACAGCTCATGTGTAAGTTTTTTCCCTTCTTTTCTTTCAAAGGATGAGAAAAGTTTATTTTAATGCAGGTCTCTCAGTCTTCGGCACCATACTTCAGAGAGAGTGATAGCTCAACATGCCTCGGTTTAAGTTTATGAACTGACAGCCCACTTTCAATGACAAAAGAAAATGTAACCTAGGCTCGTTTTCAACCACCAATTGTCAGATCCCATGTTCAATATGTCACATGGAATACACTTCATTAGGGACTGAATTACTTTACTGGTAACATGAGCTAAATTAAAGTCAATGTCAGGCTGCATAAATCACATATTTAAATGTATCACTAAGTGCATTGAAACAGTCATCATCACCCTGTGCCCTAAAATAACCCAAAAATCTGGGCTTCATTTTTATACATTGTAAGGATGACAGATAGGAGATTTTTTTGTTCTTTGCTAGGGCTCACAATTTTACTGTCAGAAACTATTGAACTTTTAAGGAATAGCAATGGCCTGGTAACACATCTCATCAGACAGTGTATTTCATGGTGCTGTGAATTCAGAGCTCACAAGAAACAGACCCAGAGCATCCATCAGGCTGTCACAGGAGTCCTTTGTTATACTGACAGGGTGGAAATTTGGTATCCCACCTGTTTAAGGGAATGGGAAGGAACAATCCCGGGAACACATGCCCAGTCACCAGGGTTGTGCCCCTTGGGTCAGGCCCTGGATGACACAACTCAAGCCAATGGGGTACCAACAGGATTTAGGCAGACAGCTTTCCCATCAAGATATTTTTCTATTACCAGAGGTGGAAAAAGCTATATGAAAAGGAAATAGTTGGTAGGAAAAAATGTACCAGTGCCTCATCTGTAAAAATCCAGGACAACTCTCTCTTCTCACAGCAGCTTTATTCCAGTGCAGCCCCGTTGGTTAAGGTATCACTTTTTCTCTACACTGAGCTGAGGACAGATTTAAGTCTCCTAGACCCAATCTGAAATTTTAGGGAAGGCACTGGCTGACCAGAGCCATGGAAGATGTTTCCAGATGACTATGGGTGGCAGAAATAATAAGCACGAAGGGCCAATTCTTCATGCCCATTGCCTAAGTCAGGAAAACGCCTCTAAAGTCTGAGAAAATACATTAGTGTAAGACTGGTGAACGCAAGTAAAGAATTAGACTCTAAATTGCTTCTTCATATTTATTCCAGCTGTTTGAACAGTGGATTAACTTCTGTTAAATAAGTAAACTAAATTTACTTATTAAAAAGTAAATAAGACTTGTCTGTTCTTTTCAATAGATCTTTCATGTGTTTTTAACTTGAGAGGAAGATGAGAAGTGAAATAGTAAAGAAGCATTTTTTTGCTGGTCTGCTTACCATCTGGATCTCTCTAGGCCCTGGCATCTGCAGGATAACAAGGAAAAAAATCAAAGTATTCCTGGAAGGAAGAAGAGGCTGCTACCTAGTAGACAAATGGGAGAGAAAAACCCAGAATTGAAGAGAAGGGAGAAGGGGAAATGTGAAACTCATTTATTTAGCCTCCTAGTGCAGATTTCTTAGCATGCCCCTTAACTTTCTGATCTCTTTGTTTTCTTGAGTATGATGATTTTCATGCCTTCTATTCTTTTTTCCTCACATTTTAGTTTGATGTTCATTCTCCACAAGCTTCCTGCATATGTCAGCATGAAACAATAGGCTCTCATTACATTTGGCTTCTTTCATCTCCTTCAGACACCGACCTACATTTGTTCTGTTTTTGTCAGTGTGGAAACATTTTCCCGGATCAGTTTGTTAAAAAAATAAAATAAATCACATGTTCCATATTACCAACCATGTTCTGTTGTCTAGAGTATTTACTCTGGATGGTCTTGCAAAGCGATTTCAATTAAATTGAGAAGTCCTGTGGTACTCAGATACCTGGTCAGAGTTGAAGCTTTACACTCACTGGAAGTGAAGTGTTAGCAGAGCATGGGAAACCATACCTCAGTGACCATCAATTCATGTGCTGTCATTGCAGGATTAGTCAAAAAACATGTGCATCACTAATGTGGTGGGAGCAAGACCTGACCGTGTGCATGTCATGACCAAGCCCATGGCAAGTTACAAGAAAAACCTCTTCCACTCCACTGTTGCATGCCCTTCATTTCACACTGATGGGTTGCTCACGTGTTAACACAGCACCATTCTGGCCATTCTTATTTTTCCATCATACAACTTGGCCAATTTTCCCAAAGAAGCCATGGGTTGGCTCCAGTCTGCCCAGTCCAGCATAGGGGGAAGGTAAGAATTGTGGAGTCAGTGTTAAGAAGGTGGGAGACATCCTCTGCCTGGTGACTTGGGGAAGTCCAAGCAACGTTGGTGCATGTTCTAGATCCAGCCCAGGACCTCTATGTATGCAGTCCTGTTAGGGGCCTACTACCACTTCCACAGCACATTGCAGAAGCTGCTGAATAAGTAGGAAGTATTTCTGTCTGTATTTTAACTGCAGAAGAGTTTACTCAACACAGCTACTCCTGACTTTACACATGTGTTCTAGCCTGGGGATCTTAAAGATTCACAGCATCTGTGACTTAACTGTTGACTTCTGAGCAGTGATCCCACCCACACACCACCAAATACAGAAAGGATCAAGGTGCCTTTCCCACAAGGCACTCACAGACACCTACACAAATATCCCAGGCCTCTTTCTCTGAGAAAGTGTATAAAACTCAAGAAAACAAAACCAAAACATGAGCAGTTCCACAAAAGCCAGTATCCAGTCATACCAACCACATGCTTTGTTACACTCACCATGCAAAATGGCAGATGCAGCAGGTTTCATCCTAGCACTTTCAAACAGCAACCCAAATAAATACAGTGCTGATGCACAAAGAACTAGAATTTTGGTAATGTGGTTTGGCGAAGCAACCCTAACAATCTGTCATCTGGAAACATGTCACGTTTGACCTCGGTCTCAAACCAGGGACTAAGCATTCTTCAACCCATCCTAGTTTGTGGGAATGCCTATAGCATAAGTATTGCACTGTCCTCCTAAAGACAATTATTTTTAAAATACTATTTTTTAGTTTTCTGCTTGTTGGTCCAAGGAAAAAAAGCACAATGATTAAATATTTATAGAAGGGCAAAGCCAAAGCAGCTACAACTTGAACATCCAGGCAGCCTCAGCTGCTGGGTAGGCATGTACACAGCTTAAAAATGCCAAACCAACAGAATCTGCCTGCCCAAATGCTTAGTTTCAGGACCACACAGCTTGGCATACAAGTCAAGCTCCTGTGTCTCTCTAAGAGATAGAGCTGTGCTGTTGGCTGAAGCCAGCGTGAAAGCTGGTAGCAGATGAGTGCAACCATTCTTGCCACGTGGCATGTTCGAACTGCCCTTAATGCAACTGGCTTACACCTGAAGCATCACCAAGACAGGGCTCCCAACATGCATCTGATGGCACCCTTGCAAACAGGGCACTGGGCAGAAGGCTGAAGACAGCTAGACAAATCCTACCAGTCCATGAGCTCCCAAGCACAGATCTGAGGAGCCCTAGGGAAAAAATAGCAGAAAGGGCCTGCAAGACAGACCTTCTGGGTCTGAACCACAACATGGGCACCCCACGTTCAAAAGGTCAAGGCGGCTGCTGCTGACCCTAAGGAGCACTGCTTTGGAGGCACCGAAGCACAAGCCACTGTCTTTCTGCTGCCTGGCACGCTCTCTGCAATAAGGCAGTAGCAGTCCCACCATATCGCATGGACTTCTGTGCTCCCTTGCGACAGGAACAAACATAGCCATACAGTACAGATCTGACCCCTATAACCATCTATCACTCTAAGATGGAACAACCTCAGGAAACAGATTTCTCAATTAATCATCATAGCAAGCTCAGTAGTTGGGCATTTAGAAAAAAAATGTATGTTCCCCTTTGATTACAGAATGCACTTCAGGAGCCATATTCTGATATTTCCTGATTTCAACTCCTATTAAAAGCTGCCTGAAAAGCAACCATTTAAGCTTTCCAGCCCCAGTCAAAAATATATTCTTTGGAGACACTTCAACTCTTTTTCCATTTAAGTGCACAGAAAGATGACATACTTACTCATGAATGATGGTAGGCCACAGGGGTCTTTAAAGTTCTAAATCACTGGACATATCAAATAAAGTTTTAATACTAACTTAGGTGGAACATGGAAGATAGAGTGGCTTATTCCTCTCTGCAAAAGCTTTGCACTACCAGCCAGGAGCCATAAAAAGCAACTTCAACAGACAAGGTCAGGATTTTCCTCACATGGGAAGACCTCATGCACAGTATGAAGACTGCCTTTAAAAAAAAACACATACCGCCCTGAGATATCCCTTATGCAGCCTCATGCATGCCAAGTCACACATGCCATTGAGCTCACATAAGTAGTGACATGCAGGGAGAATTCTGGCATACTGGAGAAGACAGGTATTTTGGAAAACACTCACAGATGTGTCCCCACAAAACAGTAGCCCTCTGACATACGTTCTTCCCTGTATAATGGTGATAACCCAAAATAACAGCTATCTGAAGACTTACTGTTCTTAATTCAAATCCCCCTCCCTTACCCCAAACATGGGAAAGATTGGGTCCCAGTGAGGACCTTCTTATTCTGGCTTGTCTCCACGTGCAACAGATTTAGTGCCTCAGCCAGAAACCACAACTCTCAATGCTATTGGTCCACACTGAGCTCCTGACAAGTACCATGGACCTTTCTATAACTGATTAGGAGATTATTTTGGCTGGCCTTGCACTTGCATAGGTGATTGCTAATGAATGCATAGTGCTTTGGTATATGATGCCAGCTACAAGCTCTTTATTAGCATTTATTGGTATTAGGTAATGTTTTGAATTGATGGGACAAATCATTCCTAACCCCAAAGGACTCTTGCAAGCTTTATAAAGTACAGCTCTGCTCCAGGTAAGGATATAGGGGTTATCAGGTTCAGCTGAATCCCTCAGCAACACCTGAGATGTGAACTTCAATTCCTATTAATAGTCACTGTAGGTCTGTCTCTTCTATCTTCCTTTTCTTTCCTCTTAACCTCCTGCCTAACAAAGGTCAGGCTTGCTGAGACATGGAAGAACCCTCTCTTGCAAGTTCTTGATTGGATGCAAGCTAAGACAACAGGCCAGGTATAGAGTGGTAAAACGAAGCAAGATTTACATGTGCTGAGCACCTGGTCCGATTCCTTTAAAGGCCACAACAAGCAAAAATATTGCAAACTGATTTTCCAGCGAGTTGTAAGCATCAGAAGCTGCATTTTCTTATCTTTTGCCATTTTTTTCTCCTTTCTCTTACTTCCCTATTTGTGTACATTTGTATTTTTTACTTCTTTGGCCTTAAGAACAAGCAGGATGGGACTTTAACAATAAAGCTTTAGAGAGGCTACCTAGAACTAGCTGCTGCTTTCACAGCAAGGTCATTTAATACCACCTGAGAGAGTGGCAAGCAGGAAATTTTCTTACCCCCCCCCCTTTAAAGGGCTCTACAGCTAAAGCAGAATAAAGTACAAAGTAAAGATGCAGTTTGATATTAACACCTGCAGTATTCTTTCCTCTGGTTACCTTAGAAAACAAAAAGGATGTGCTGTATATTCAGCTACACAAGAAATTACGCAAAAATTTCTGTACTTTGTTTAGCTGAATCGCAGAAAGCTTAAGGTTACTCTACACAGGCTCAGAAGCCCAGGACTTCACAGCAGAGAAGCCCATTTCCAAGAGGTTTCAATTGGAATGAAACACACAGGCTGCACTCATACCATGCTGGGACATCAAAGAGGCAGGGGTGCTTCCCAACCTCAGCACCCCCAGCTTGGGGTTTTATGCCCACCAAGTAGAGCCTGTGCAATCAAATAGGTGCATAGCACCCTGCCAGCCCAGCATCTTAAAACCACAGCAAAAGTGGTGGAGGGAGAGCTGTATTTTGCCTCCTGCTCATTCTGTTGCTACAAAGATGTAAGCTGTTTTGGCCCACCTCAGCAAGGATCATCAGACATGTGCTGCCAGAGTCTCAACCCACCACCTCATCATCCCTTTCCTAGATGGAGGTGGAAGAGGGCAAACGATGCCCGTTTCTGTAAGTGGAAATGTCTTTTTGGCCAGAGCTACCATGGAAATGCACACTCTCCCCAGAAGGTGCTACTGCATCTCAAACTGACTGCAAAGCAGCCAAGGACATCCATTTCTACACTATTGTCCAAAAAGTTGGATTTTTTTTTTTTTCTTTTAAATGACACAGAAAGAACAGGCCAGCCCAGACCTCAGGGGCCAGTCCCTCAGCTGGTGTGAATTAGTCAAGCTCCTTCAATACAATTAGAGTCATTTACTCCCACTGAAAAGCTACTTTAGAAAAATGGAAGACTAAAAAGCCAGTATCAGGGTCCAGATTTCAAATCCTCTCTCCAGCCAGACTTCCAGATGGTATCAATCTGCCTGGACAACCCAGAAAGCCTAACCAGATCTCAGGATCCCCATTTCAATGCTTTGGATGGTGGTGCTGAAGAGGGAAGAACTTGACCTCTCTTGTTTTAATCAGGTGGAGAAGAAAATAAAAAGACCAAGGCATTTTGCTGTTGCTATAGTTTCAAGACAGTGACCAAAATTAAAACATTATCTAATTAATTAATGGGCTTCTGTCATCAGCCCTTTCCTCTCTCCTCCTCTATAATAGTGGAATCAGAAGAAAATTGCCAAGTCTAGTGCAAAGGCTGACAACCTTCACAAAAAGGTCTTTGTGTGCAAAGCTTTAAGCAGCACAACTCAGGACCCACAAAAAAAAAGTCAGCTACCAAAAGACACCCATGTGTTTTTCCAAGTGTTTTGCTTGGTCTGAACAGGTTTATTTTTCCTGCAGTGCTGTGAGTGCAGTGCTGACTGTCTCACAGCAAGAGCCCATCTAAGGCGACTGCCAGCATGTCATAAAGAAATCAGGTAACAGGGGGAATGGGTCCACAAAGCAGGAGAGCTCATCCATCTTCAGCTGAAAACTCCCTTCAAGAGCAGCCCTTTCTGCAACTCCCAGCTACTTTACTTATCGGAATGCCCTTTCTTCCTGACAGACAAGACCACACAGGATCTAACCTGCAGATCGTGCTATCTCGACCAAAGCCAGCACCAGAGGTTTTGGAAGAAGATGCAGACAAACAAACAGGGAAAGCCCTATGACGGGCAGATAGGGGATAATCTAATCTCTCCCAAACAGCTCTTCACCTTAACCCCCAAACTCATCTCCCACTTTAAGCTGGTTTATTGCAGTTCAGTGGTTACTTTCTCAGGAAAAATGACTGTGTAGACATCATGCAAAACATAGCAGAAGTAGCACCTAGTAACCATCTGGGACAGACAGAAACAACTGAAGAGGTTTGATGCTTAACTTCCACTGACATGTGAACATTGTTCCAAAGTCACTTGGACCAGTTTAGAAAACATGTTTTATTTCTACCAGCAAGGGAAGTAATTTAATCAGCTGAGAGCTTTCTTTGGTGCCCTGCTTTAGTAACCCTGTAATTCCTCCTGAGCACCTGCTGTGTTTCCAGCCCTAAGTACCCACCAGAAAACTCAAGACAGTAGCTATCACATCCACTGTCAGAGTCCCTGAGATCAGGAGGACCAAAGCTACAGCACACAGACATCAGCCCCACTATTAAGTAATGCAAGGTGCTAGTCACTACATCCCTTCCACAGAGGAGTCTTTCTTCAGATAAACCACACAGCAATGCTTCATCATAGAGCACAAACCTATTTACATATTTTAAAGCACATTGGGAGGTCGTTTCCTGACAAAACAAAGACATTTTAAGGCATATTTGCTGTCTGTGTTTCCGCATATTAAGAAAAATTTTGATTACAAGCAGTAATTAATTGATCACATACAGCGCGTGTGCTTTGGAATTGCTGTGAGTGAAATTGCATCAAAAACATCCTAACAAGGACATCCCCAAATATTTGAAAACAGAGCGAGCTGCAAAATGAATGCTGAATGTCATTCAAAGCTGATAATAACCATCATTCAATGCCAGTAAACAAATAAACAAAACCTTTTGGGCTAACAATTATTGAAAGAGTTTTGAATTACTGATTACTATCGTAATATCTGTAATGGAGAACAGCTGAATTTTCACATGCTATGAAAAGCTTGCTCAAGTAGCAAGGACTATTTTGTATATGGGCAATTTACATTCCTTTGTGATGCATTGGTACATATATCTCAGGAAGAAATCAAAACTATGTGCCCGCACCGAATGGGAAACATAAAAGCAAAGGTCTAACAATGTTGTGAACTTTTTTTTTTCCAGTAGCCAAGGGATAAGCCCATATTTCTCCATATCAACTTTCTGAAACACTGATATTCCAGTTCACATTAACTTAACTGAAAATTCCCAAAGGTAAATGGAAACTTTCTCCAAAACAAGCAAAAAACCAAAATTACACTAAAACAAAGAAACTCCCAGAGGTAACATCGGAACAATGAGGGGGGATGCTGCTGGGCAGCCGGCAACCCAAGCAACCACTTTAAACATCAACAACTCTCTCCCAAGAGCCAGAAGAAGGTTTATGCTCACAACGTAGGGGAGAACCTGGTTCTCAGGCCTCCTCTGCCTTGGACACTCTTTCCTACCCCTGGGAAAGGGAGAGCAATCAGGAGAGCAGTCATGGGACACGCGAGGCATAGGCCACGTAGGGGTTTGGGGCAGCAAAATCCCAGAGGTGGTGGGAATAGCTCTTGGACATTGGCCTCCCTGAGCAGCTTAGGGCACCAAGACCCCAAATTCCTACCATGATGAAGGTGAAGGGAAAGGCCATAGAAATTGTCTACTAGATGTGAAAAGAAGCAACAAGCCACAGGGGACAGAAGCTCCCAAGTCCCTACTCCTTCACAGCAGCATTGCACTGTCTTGGGGTTGCATTTGCCAGCTTAGCCCTGGCAGGACTACAAGATAGGATACATATGGTAAGGATCAGGGTCAGGGCTGCAGGCAAAAAGATCATTCATTGCCAGCAACTGGGAGCAGCTATCTCCCTTGGTCCCAGTGCCCAGCTATTCAGGGAGGAGGACTTAAACCTGCCCTACCACAGGCACCAAGTTTCATTTCACTTGCACTGCTATCTACAATGACATTTAGATAGCTAAGATCATAGTCTCTAGCAAAGGGTGACCAAAATTAAAGGATGAAATAAAGTCACATCCTTACCTTCTTACTTGGAGCTTTCCCATCCAGCAGGATTTCCACAGAGCCAGCAAAATAGCAGCACACAGGAAGGAAAAAGAAACTTTTATTAATCCCCTGTTTTCTCCATTTTGCTTTGCTTTCACCTCTGCTTTCATCAGTCCTTGTTGAGATCAACCATAACTCAGGACCCCATACAAATAACTCCAGAAACAAACAGATAAACCCCAAAGTCACAGTAGAACAGGCTCACAGAGAGCTTAAATAAACTAGATGCTTCCATCTCAGCTGGGCTTGATGAACATCACCTGATGGTAATTAAGGAACTAGCTATGGCCATCTCTCAAAGGTTAATCTCAGACCTTATGGAGGACAGGTGAAGGTCTTTTGGGGGTTTGTTTCTGAATCTTTTTTTTTTTCTTTCCTATTTTTTAAAGAGCTGGGGTACTCTAAACCAGTAATTTAACCTGCTAGAAAAAAAATCTGGAACAAGTAAATAATCTGAAAACAACCTAGAAGATAACGAAGAAACGTGGACTGGCCAGCATAGACTTTTTCCAAGAACAAATATTATCAGACTAATAGAATTTCATCCTATGATAGCATAACAGCCTATACAGAAATAGCAATAAGTATCACATACCACAGCTTCAGTAAACTGTTTCTTATGATGTTCTCATAAGCAAATCAGGAAATCATGGTCTTGATAGAACTATTTTGGGCTAAGTGTAAAATGATTTCTTAAAGCCATTCCCAGAAAGGTGTTCTCTGCGATTCCCGGTCGCAATGGCAAAAGCGTTCTCCAGGGTCAGTCCTGATCCTGGCCACTTTTTCTGTGAGTGCTGCAACTAATGGAATAGAATATATTTATTAAATTTGCAGAGAGGACCAGGCTAGGAGGGACTGTAAGGACAGGATTAGAACTCAAAACTGGAGAAGCAGCTTGCAGAAGGTAAGATGAAATTCAGTGAGGACAAATGAAAGGCTCTGCACTTTGGCAGGATGGCCAACTGAATTAAGGACAGGATAGGAAGACCCCAGGATCCCCATCTTCCAGGGAAAATCTCTGATTTTAACCCTGCTATCTCACAAGAAATCCCTTAAGCCCCTGTGCGTTGGGGCATCTTGGACAAGGGGCTCACCTTCCCGCAGCAATAATTTAGGGGCTACCCAGTAAGCAAAACCAAAACAAAAAAGCCCCTACTCTTCAATCCCAATGATGTGGCAGCAAGAAGGCAAACACTAATGTACTTTAAGAAAAGAAAATAAGCTCCTAGTCTCTTCCCAGTGTTTTTGACCATCTGGTGTACGCTAATTCCAACTCAGCTGGCTGGCCTCATGGACCTGCCATGGTCTCACTGTGTCACCAGGGCTCTGAAACTCACCTGGAAGCAGTGTTTGGTGGTCCAGTGAGGGCTGTTCACCAGCAACAATGGCTTATCTCTGGTCCCTGGGATTTAAGCGTATGTTTATTATGCATGTACAAAAGCTAGGCTCTGCTCAGTCGGGGCCCGCGGGTTCGGTGCTTCCTGGTAGATGGAGACATACCCCAGTCCCTCCGGGTAGGTTTCCTTTGTAGAGCAGACAAGAGGTAGACTTGTGGCAAACAACATTACCCGTAAGTAATTTTCCCTTACTTTATATAAGCAAATGCCTTTGATATACAACAATCCCCGACGTGTTCAGGTTACATGCTTATTTTAAGATCTTTTGTTTACTTTATGATCTTCATAGGTCATTGACATCCCATTTAGCTCTGGTGACCCTGTTTATACAATCGCAATATACATTAAAAAGCGTTCCTTTGGATAACATTAACATTCTTGATCTTAATCCATCACATGGGCTAACAATAGCTCCAGCTCAGATGTGTATGTAACTGTTAAAAGCTTTAATGTAGAATCCAATACACATATCGAGTGGGAGAGGCCTGATCAAACAGATTGGCTTTCTTTTTTCCATTCTAAGTGGTAGAGGATACAGAACTATGTAAACTCTCACAAAATGCACTGCAGGACCCCTCCAGCCACCACTCAGTGCAATTATGTTCCCTGGAAAATGCGTTTTTTTTCTCCCCCCTCCTCTCCAGCGTATGACGCTGTTGCTGGAGCAGTCAACCACAACCACCTCCACAAGCTTCGGTTCCTGCTGTTCTCCCACTTGCTGAAAACCTGAGTTGGTGCTGACCTGGCATTTAACAAGCTCTCCTGGCAGAGGAGCAAAACTTGCCTGATATCACCCTGAGGGCTGCAATTTCCTGTGCCTGATGGGCCAGGAGTGCCTACTGGCAAATTCACTGGGAAGCTATGTTGCCTGCTACACATTTATTAACTCTTCTGATATTTCTCCACTACTGATTGCCATATCCCCCACCTGCAGTAAGGACACCTGGAAGGCCACTGTGGGATCTGAGGTGTGAGCAAGCTCTGGGCTTCCCCTAAGGTTGCCATGTCCAAAAGACAAAAAAAAAAAACAAAACCCAAAAAAATGTCCCCCCTACCCCCTGCAAAGCTCTGGCCACCTCCAATGAATGGCTGCTCACTGGTGGGACGTCATTGGTACATGCTGAGTAGCTCCTGCAAAAACCAACAGGTCCATAGGAAAATCAGCCAGGAGGGCTTAAAACGACCCAGAAAACAAACATGGTCTTCTTGAATGCTGAAGCAGCGGTGGTATCATGGCAGCAGTGTCAAGCTGTGAAACTGAGAAAGACCATGACAAAGGAGGGTTAGGTACTTTTTCTTTTACTGGGCCTGGTGATGATAATACAAGAGATTAATACACAGTGGGAAGACATAAAAAAATCGGGGGGGGTTTTCAGTGCTTGGGTCTGACGGAATATAGAGGGATGGAGTCCAAACAGGACCATGCAAACCAGCCTTCAGTTCCCTCTGGGTTTTTTGTCTAGTCCAGGAATAATGGCTATTTCTGTGTAGGTGAAGAACTGGACCTGGTGCCCTCCCAAGGTCTCCTCCAGCACCACTTGCCATGACTTCTGCAACACTGCTTCTGAAGTAGCTCCTATCATTTGAGAAATATCCACCTTATAGACATGATGAAAGTCACAAAACATGGCTGTGCCTAGGACAGAATGACCCTTCTTTTTGCCTTTCTTTTCTTCCATAGGTTCAAAAAATGACATTTTGGCAGACACAATAATGTCTTTTGGGCTCAGCCCATATTTCCCAGGAGACCAGGTTCAGTGGCAGGGTAAAAACAAAAAAGTACTAATAAAGCATCTGACCCAGTTGCCATGACACACCAAAGGCAGGATGAATACACTGAAGAGGACATGCCACATGAGGAGAAAGGAAAGCAGGAGGCCACGAGAGCAGCAGAGAGAGCCAGGCAACATGTCCTTGGGTCAGGTGGTCACCACAACAGCTCCAGCACCTCTGAGCTGTGCCAGCTGTCCCACCGCCAGACCCTCTGTCATGTCACTGATTCCTGGGGAATAGGAGCAAGATTTGGGAAGTTCAGGGTGAGGGCTGACTGCAGGAGCTGGACTGCAGAGGGAGACTGCCAGCACCCCCAGTGCCTTTGCAACTCCCACCCAGCAATGAGCAGCACCCCTAAAAATGAGATCCTGGGACAGGAAAGCAAAAGGGTAGATGATATCACTACCAACCAGTAGTGATATCATCTGATTTGCTTAAATATAGGTAGTTTTGCTTCCTGGTTTTGAAGGACTGGCACAGCAGCACTGCAGTCAGAGACACACACACTCCAGCACTGTGATGCACTTTAGGCACAAAGGTCTTCCTCCTTATAAATGACCAGTTGTTTTCTTTCTACCTTATCTAAAGGTCTGTAGTTCTGGATACAAACTAAAGCTTTGTTCAAGTTGCACAATATTAAAGTCTTAATTAAAATAAGACCTCTAATTCAGAGGGAAAAAAAAGAAAAAAAATCAGCTATTAAAATTCTAAGCAAAGAGTAAAGCAAATTCTTCCACCCCTGAATTTAAAAAGTAAACTTGTGTATGGTCAAAATCATAGACTTCAAACCGTAAGTGAACAAGCAACTGCAAAAGGGTAAATTTATAAAATTAGGCAGGAGGCAGCTTTGCTCAGTGACGTGGTGTCAAGGGACAGGGACACAGGTGTGGATGTCTGTGTACACCATGTCCGAGGGTCAGGTCTGCATGGATGTATGTGTTCTGAGTGTGGAGATAGCAGTGTTGGTCTCTGGGATGCACTTCAGCAATGCCACCTTATTCCCAGCTGCCAATACCCCTACAACTTACCAAGCCATTTGGGACCAGAAGTGCTTAATTTATTTGTTCATTCCTTCAGATGGACAGCTTATAGGACGCATCCTCTGTCCCAGAGCAAACTGAGATGCAAATTTTGCAGAGGGCAAACTCCCCTGATTTCAGGCACAGGATTTTTTGCAGCTGACGGTGCATCAAGAAGCAACAGAGCTAAAACCCCCGTTCCTCACTGGAAGGACCACGTTGCCAATAGGGTTAAGCATGGCATGGACATCCCTTTCTAGCACAAGTGCAGAGGCAGGCTTCAGCACACGTTTCAGGAGCGACACTGGTGTGCCTGTGGAAGTCAGGAATGGGGGTGAAGTGAAGGGACAGCTGTCTAGTCCCCTAGTTTCACTCCAGAAATGACAAGGTTTTTCTGATGTCCACAGAGAGGTTCAGGTTTCAGGCAAACCCAGAGCTGAAAGGCAACATCTGTCGAACGGGAAATAAACCTGCCAGTTTGGCTTTGCCAAAACCACATTTTAAAATGCTATGAACTGATTTCATGCAGCTCTCTTCAACACCTTTGAGCTGCCTAAACCACGATATTATTTAAGAACCCCCCCACCCTGTCCTTTGTGGGCAAGTGCCACCAAACAAAATAAACAACCTAACATTGAAAGTTTTCCCCTGCTTTACAGGAGAAAGAAAGAGCAGCAAATCACTCCAGCGTCTGGCTCCTACTCTCCGATAAGCTCTGGGGCGGTTTTACTGACAGCATTTCTCCCATGAAAGGTGTGAATAGTGTTGGAAGAGCTCTTTATAAATGTGGAGAGCCACTGCCCCCCAGCCCACCCCCTCAACAAGCCGAGCTCTCTGAAATACCAGTTTCTATTTCCAGCCGCGTGGCTCGGCAGCTATGGATAAACTCAGCTGCACCTCGAGAAAGGAGGACAGTTCTGAAGTGAATGAACGTTCTCCAAGAGGTTTTCAGCTGGCGAAACAAAGCTGCAGGAAAAGCCAGAGAGCAGCACAGCAGTTTTTGGCTATTGTTTCAGATATTTATACTGGAATACGATCGTTATCGCTTCCATCCTAGCTTCTCCTTCTGCTCACTCCTATGGGGAATAGCATTAGGATGGCACTGCACTCTACTGCCATAATAATGATGATGTCACTAATTTACCATTTAGACTTCACTGCCTATAAAACAGGAGGAGGAAACGAGCTGCAAGCATGATAAGGAGCAAACCCTGGTTTGAACACAAATATACTTGAGAGCTGGGGGGGGGGGGGGGGGAATTAAAGACGATCAACTGAGAGCATCTTTCCAGCCATTGGGCATTGCAGTGAACATGCAGGATGGTCGCAGGACCACCAGCAGCAGGAGCAGACCCTGGTCCCCCAGAAGCTGGCCAGGCTGGACATGTCTGTGATATTTCAGTGCTTAGCAAGCAGTTCTTAGCGGTACTCGGCCATCATGTTTCTTCACAAATCTGTCCAATTTTTGCTACTAAGGCCCTCTAATGCTTCTGGAGTCCCAATTAAGTAAATTATTGTAGTATGTATTTAAATCTTAGCCTGTGCTTAAAGCCCTGGTTGAGCATAGACCTCATCCTAAAATTAGACTTTTTCAGAGGATGTGGGTACCCCTGTTAGGGGAAGAGAGAGATGCGTAAGAGATAGGATTCACACTAAAGCCAATTCAGGCCTACCTTCTGATGAGAGAGAGGGAGGGAGAGAAAACTCAACCCTCAGGTCTCACTCAGGTCAAGCCTCAAGCTCAAATCTAGGAGATGTCAAAGAATTGGTTTCGGGTCTCTGTTGCAACTGATATTAAACTGCCTGTACAAGGAGAAACAACTGCTTCAGAGAAGACCAAAAGCCACATCTCTAAATATTCAACAGCCTCCAAGTTAGGATATTCACCTGGGCAGTAGGAGACATGGATTAAAACCATTGCTCTCAATCAAACAGAGGTCTGAGAAGAGCTCTGACCATGGGACGGCTGAGCCAAGCCCAAGAACCCAATGTCCACCCACCTTGGACTCCACAAGTAAAGCCAGACACGGCTTTTGAGAGCTGGCCAGCCCCCCAGGGTGCTCAGAGTGGGAGGCCCTACCCTCTACCTCACCTTGGAGGTGTGCTCCAAGAATAAAATACCTTTGGAAGAACCTCCAGAGTATTTCCTGAAGCTCCTGAGAACTTGCCAAATTTCCTCAAGATTTTCCAGGGATCCCAAATTCACCCAGGCTGTTCGAGCCTAGGAGTGTGAAACCTTATTTTCCAGTTCTTTGCTCAAATTTAATGAACCATCCCCTGTGTAACCTCCCTTGGAGAACATTTTGAAGCCCCATGTACTTCCCTCCCCTTCCACAGCCAACACAGCCAGCATCTGGCAAGAACCCCAGCATTTATCTTTCCAAACTGGGTTGCAAGTACTTGGTAACACTATTCAGACACAACTTATGCTGGACTTTTCTTCTAGAGGAAAAGCCACCAAGAGAGGGCAGAAGTACAGCAAGGGCATCTATCCTGCTGCTGCTTCAGGAAGAAATGGCTAGAGAGCAATCTGAGCCACTACTCAGGCTGAAGAGCTTCTGGGAACCTCAACGAATCTGCCCCTAAAGTAGTGCTCCATTTTCCCCCTAACTACTACTGACTGATTAAATGAACCTCAGCATACAGCAGGTCTTTGCTGCTGTTGTTATCTTCTGTGTTACTGTTTTTTTGGATAAGATATACTTAGGGAAAACACTAGAGATCTCAATTAAGCAGCTGGGTGACTTATAAATATATATTTATGTTTGAAGCCTAAGTGGCCATTGGCTTCCCTACTGTTTTACTTAGCTAACAAAACAACTCTATCAAAGTAAGTATTATTCCAAAACCCAACTTCCTGCGCAGAATGCTCCCATGTGCTCCATCAGTCTGCTTCTCTGATGAACTACATCGTTTCTTATAAACTGTCCATGGCCCATAAATTTCCAAGCATAAAGGCTATTACTGTGCTGTGCAAATCTGCTGAGAATTTTATCCTTATAACTTCATTTTGTTCAGTGGCAAATGAGTTTGGTAAGAAAGTTAATCTGCAAACTTTTTTTTTTTCTCCCATCTTCTGCTTGTAGTCTTGTTTTGATAAGTAACACTTGCTTGATTTAGTCTTGAGGTGAGCTTTGTTTTGACCAATTTCAGTTGGACCGCCTCCACCTCAAATTGACTTTCTTTAACCCAGGAAAAAACTTCTCAAGTGTTCCTTTCCCCAAAAGCTTAAAAACAAAATTCACAATAAATGATGGATGAAAATAGAGCCAATTGGGTTTTGGGCCACCTACAAGATAAATATTGCAAATCTACTCTCTTTTGTGATCATAACAGAAGACCCCTGCGTATATTCAGGAATTGGGAGCTATAACTACTTTATAAAAATCTTTTTTTCCCTTTCTGGCCCAAGCCACAGGGTGGTGGGAAACTGAGGATTTTTTGTGTGTGCATGCAGATGAAAACCTCTTATGAATGTTTTGCTCATTTTTAGCTCTCACAGTTGCCTGTTTACATTAGGACTCCTGTTGTCACATGGAGTGGACAGATCAAACAAACTGTAGTCTCCCTGCCCACCGAGTAGAAAAATGACTGGATTTTGCCATCGGGTGCAGCACGAGGCTTGTGCTTCCCCTGACTTAATTCCAATTTCCATAACAATACAAATTAGACTTGCTCAAGGCCATCAGAGAGGTGGGGGGGAGGGGGGGGAGATGAAATAAGCCATAACTCTCATGGCTTTCTTCCTCCAAGCCCCAAAAGTAGTCAATCACCAGCAATATGGAAAAAAATAATGGGAATAGGGACATTTTGATATCTTGATTCTGGAGACTTCTTGACTACCTTGTACTAATTTCATTATGCTCAATTTAAGGGGCTTTTTATTGATAGATACCCCAGGAAATATGACTTGGAAACAGCGTGCTACCTTGGGATATCACCAACCATTTGACATTGGGGAACTAAAACAAAAACAGATGTTTTAGGAAATAAGCAGCTTGAATATATCACTCATAAACCAATTAAAACTTTCTGTAGCAAGTTGACATTTCCCATGAAGCAAGCAATGGGAGTAAACGCAAATCAGTTGGCTGCAAGCTACGGAGCAATTCCCAGCCACAGATTTTATTTTATTATTATTTTTTTTTTACAGCTTTGAAAATGATGCTTGGGTTTAAAAAAAGAAAGGTGTGATAAAGAAGCAGTCTCACCTTGTCACTCTCGAACCCAGAATCTGTCTTTTCACCTTCACACTTTCATTCATTGCTCATTAAGCAAACAGCGAGATATTCCCACCATTGTTCGTCTCTTTGGCAGAGAGTCTCTGTGATTTCAGGTCCAAGTATGCTCCAAAATAAGGCATGAAAATCGTTTCTGTTTGTTTCAGGTATTTAGTTAAAAATAGTTTGAGGGTTCTTGAGAGTATGGGGAAAATGAACAGTTTGGGAGTTTGTTTTCTTATTTTAAGCTTTTAAAAATTTCATTCTTTATTGCTTTTTTTTTTTCCCCAGGATACTCTATTTTATTTTATTTTATTTTATTTTGCAAAGCCAAGCAAAAAAATCTAAGCACATGCTTAACTTTAAGCATTAAAAAGTCAATGGGATATAAGCATGTGTTTAAAGGCAAACATATGCTTTAGAGCTCTGCTGAATAGGAATGGTTTATTGAATCAAGGCTATAGACAGGTTAATAAAATGGGTTAATATATGCAATCTGGAAACAAAAATTAAACAACATGTTTCTGGAATATTAGCGTTATAAGCATTGCCTCTTTCTAGCTCAATTCCCTAAATTACTATTGGATTTGTAATGTCCTTGACACTGTCTCTCTCTCATTTCTTGAAGAAATGCAGATTATTGTACTAGATTATAATCAACTGGCTAATGTACAGCTCGAAGCTTATGATTTTATCCAGAGCAATTCGGAATAACACAATCTTACTTCAAAAGGAGTTTATTCACCAAAATTCATTTTCAAAGAAAATCTGCCAAATCTTTTCCACCATCACATATCCGTAATTCTCTCTGTATAAATATTCATACGCTATGAATAAGATGTAGAAAACATTGTGTTATTTTTCAATATTTACTCTAGAATTAGTTCCACAAAGGTGCTTATTGTATGACAAAAGATAAGAGTTTACACTCCCATCAAAGGTTTCTTTAAATAGATCATAAAATCCATTGTGAATATATAAGCCAAGGGTAATAACATGGTGTCATATACTCACACAGTGTAATGCAGTAACATTCTGCATTTTGACATCTGCCCAGACAGATGTTTAGAACGAAGTTCCTCAGATTCTTTCTTCTTTTTTTTTTTTTTTTTAAGTTGCATGGAAAAAAATCTGGGAATCATCTTTTATATCGAAGCTACTTAGTACAATTTAACTGTCAACAGTTTAATTAATTTAAATGTAGACTTACTGTGGAAGCCAACAACTCACATAAGCTTTCCACAAAAAACACGAAAAAAAAAAGAAAAGCCTCCCAAAACGTAGCCAGCAACATCCTGACCTCAGGAAGGCTATACGTTTACGGGATGCACACAGAGCAAATATCTAAAATCCCACAATTTACCTGTATAACTTTTTGCTGTTATCCCATCATCTTTAGCACAGACAACCCCAGTACTGACAGTCAATAGACATTTTCCCACTATATTTCTTCAGAAGGACCATGCTAATTAGTAGTTACTAATTATTTTGCCCATAGCAACACCACTGATAAATATCAACACATACATTTACTTAAAGTAGTTGCAGAGGGATCTTTTTTTATAACTCCACGTCTTGTGATTTCTGGGGTTTAGATCCATGTTGAAACATGCACATGACCACATGCTGACTGCCAAATTCATTGTAATGTAGAGCATGTTTCAGTGATAGTCCTTTAAACAAAGTTAGCTGGATTTTTTTTAAGGGCTTGCTGGTTATCTTATTTGTTATGAAGATTTGTCAGGCAGCACAGTTAAGTTAATCAGTAACCAATAAAAGATTTAAGTTCAGAGATATAAACTGGTTGATTTATTGCTCACAAAGGTTTTTGGCTTCTCAACGGGAACTCATGAAAACATGTTGCTATGGTTACTTTGGAAACCGATACCTTTTTACACCCTACTAATATATAGGAATTTGAGAGAGGAACCTATGGTTCCCAGGTACCTATACAGTATTTTGTTTGGTTTGGGTTTTTTTTTAATTTTTAAATTCTTTTTCTTTTCCTTTTTTTTTTTTTTTTCCTACGCAAATATGTAGATGACCCCAAACTTGCTTTGTTTTGAAATCCCTGCGCTGACTCCAAGTTTTGGTTTACTGCTGCCATCGGGAGAGTCAGATCACTTTGCATGTGTCCCTGCCTTGTTTATAATTTTTGCAATCTTCAACAAAAATCAATCTGACCACATTGTTTTGAAAGCAAAGGTGCCAGCCAAAGGGTACTCATGGCAGCAATGCTGCTGCATTACAATCTTCTCCAGCATGTAAATCCGAAAGAAGAAAATCGCAATGTCAAATACAGTTAAAATTGAATATAAACTGTCCTGCTGTCTTTTTTTTTTTTTTTTAATCCTACTGAACGTGTTACCCAGCCTCACTTCGTGGCTGTTCTGGTAAATGTTATGCAAGTTTTTTTCCTCTATCCGTGGTCATGATCATCTATATGCTGAGCATGCAGTTTAACGTCAGCACAGCCTGGCTGGAATATGCATTGCATATGATTTTCCAAAAGGCCAATGTGATTGGAGTCCCAGGGTCCAATGGAGCCACAGTCAAGTTTTCAAAAGCCACTTTGGCCCTATAGCCTTACTGCTGTATTTCTTGGAGTATTTTTTAGGCACTTGAAATTGCACTTAGGTTTTAAGACCTCGCTGGGCTTTAGGGCCAGGACCGAAACTGGACCACAAGCACCTCTGTCCATCCTGCGTGCATCACTCAGGCCATCAATATCTCAGTATCATCAAAAAAATCACTCTGCTTTCCCTCAGAAAAAACATCTCCCGAGACATTTAGACACATGTGAAGTTACGTGTCGGCCCAAACCATTAATCAAACTCGCACTCAAGTTTGTGCTGAAAAGAAAGGCTCTGCCCCCCAGGCCCTGCTGAGGCTTCATGGAGGGGAAGGCGGCACTGCACCGCATGCACCACTCTGGATTCAGCCTACAAACCGGTTAGTGGTGTCACCCAGCATATAGATTATCAAATAAATGATGGCCAAGTGTGAATTGCGAGGTTAAAGAAACTCTCTATCAAGGGGTTCTGATGACATCATCATAAACCCAGAGGGCAAAGCTCAGCTAGTTTATGATGTCACCAGAAGGCATCTCTGGGTTCCTGCCATAGTTCATGGTCATTATTTTCTGTAACAGGAGGCACATATGCACCTACATCATGGCAGGGCTCTGATCCACACTAGCCTTCTTTTCATGTGTATATAGATATTTTATTTCGCATATATGTAGTGTATGTATTTTGCACATATATATAAATAAAAATTGCATCTATATTTCATATATACATATAGTGTGCGTGTGTGTGTGTGTATATATATATATATATAAAACACCTATTCTCAGCCAGTGCTCACTGCCAATGTGAGCTGGGGAAGCGGGGCCAGTACCCCAGGCTGGAAGAAGCACAGCAGGAGGGCAGAGGACCTGGCCACCTCCCTGGGGAGCTGGAGCCCATACAGGATGGATGCTCACTCTTTATTATTATTATTATTATTATTATTATTATTATTATTATTATTTTGCAGAGGAGGCACAGCTATAAAGGATTTTCTAACCACTACAATCAGTGAAGCTGGCAGCAGCCACAAGTCATTGATCTCTGGGAGATGCTGGATTTCCTGTACAAAGCAGCCGTGCAAAGGCTGGTGCTTACCTGACGTGGAGCAAACAACCCTGAGGTAGAAAATACAGCCAGGGCACAAAACAGACAGTAGAAAAGCTGAAAAATGAAACCTCTGCCCTTGTCCCCTCTGTGGATTTAAAGATGGGGATCTCCCACCTAGGACTGCATTCAGCCCCTTCCTGGGGAATGCGGCTCACATTTATTTTAGAGGCAGGCAGGCAAGAAAGCTACATCATGTGGTGGCTTTGGCACAGCCAAAGCAGCACACCACAGCTGGATAGCTGATCTGTGTCTTTCGCCTCGCTGAGAGGCCTACCACATGCTATGAAATGCTTTAATGTCCCCTTAACATGCTGTATAAATAATTTCCGTATCCATTCAGTGGTGCTCACATGTGGTCCTTTGAAAGAGTTAAGTAAAAATTACAGTACCAATATATCTTTGAGATGAAACAATGACATTTATAGGTCATTGTAATCCACACATTAATTAATTTTATTCCCAGCCTTCCATATGATCCATATGATGCCTCTTCAGTGCTAAATTTGGCCTATGGAACTGTGTTTTAACAAAAAGATAAGTTTTAAAACTGGACTTGGAGAAAGTTTCTTAGTCACTAAATATTTGAGCTAGCTCAGGAAGGGCAGGTAAAGAAACCTGGGTTTCTGTAGCAGCCTACAGAGTCCCTTTCTGGGGCAAATGAAGAGTGAAAGAGCGCAGCCCCTCGATGTCCAGCCACTACCACGAAACCCAGCCATATAGCACCCGGGGTGAGAGATGCTCCCCCCATTTCTGCAGGTGGAGCTGGGATGCACCTGTACCTCCTCACCTTTGGGGAGGCTGCGAACAGGGCTGCAACGTGCCACATGGGAAGGCATGGGATGAGGAGGGGGAGAGCAGAGCCACGTGCAACACTTCCCTCTGCTCCGTGCGAGGCAGAAAAGAGCAAGCTGCTGCTCCGGAGGAAAGGCAGCCGCCCCAGCGCTGGTGGGATGCAGAGCTAGTGCACACTTTCTGGCAAGGGGAATTACGTGAAAAAGGTAAAGGATGGATTCCACCAGGACTTACTTTTTTCCACCTTCCTCGCTCCAATGTGTTGATAATGTCCACCTCCAGCCACATCCCCCATGCCCGTCTCCATCCCACCTCAGTGTCAGTGCCTGAGCCTGTTCCCAGGGACAGCCCTGGGGTTTTACATTTTACAGAGCTCCACAATGCAAGTACGAAGAGAAGGAGGCTTTTCAACTGACAACGATCACATGTTTCGTGATTTAGGGGGTTGTTCTATTAGCGATATGAGAGCCCTGATGTGATAATCTCCAATTAACAGGAAGGCATGCATAAATCCCACTATGCAGCAATGGCAGTAAATTAATATGTTGGGTTTTCTCTTTGTAAAAGTAGGTTACAAGTCCTACTGCAGAGGGTGTAGGTACTAAGGAGACATCTGATCAGTTCAGCTCTATCACTTCAAAAAACATTTACAACTCCTTTACATGCCTAAAGCACAGTCTCACAAGCCGAAGGTCATTACTCTCATAAAACTGATAAGAAAGCTGCAACACCATCTCACGCCAAGACACCAACAGGCCAAACAACACCCTAAAGAAGAGGTTTTAAGGCAGCACTTCCCTTTCAAACTGTGCAGTTCCTTGTTTCTGCATCCTGTAGCAAATCCATTTGTTTAACAGCATGAAGTGCGTAGCCCGGATTACAGGCTGGAGCATTGCCTGTGTGTAAACCAACGTAAGGGTATTTCTTTGCCCTCATGTGAAAGTCACTCTTGGGTAATCTGTTAATAATAATCTTCATGAAATTCCTTAAGTGCTTGTGTAGAGATACAGACAGAAATGCAGGTAGAGCTTCCTGAAGCAGCACATCAGGAAACATGATTAATAGGGCTGGATCGCTCAAGTGTAGGATGACAGAGAATTGCTGTTAAGTAGTCGAAATCCATCAAAACCCAATCATGGTATAAATTACATGGGTTTCTGTTGAATCACGTGAACAGCATTGGTGGTTTTAGTGAACACCTTACTGGGACTTTCTACTTTCAATCGATGGGAAACAGGCGCAAGGTGCACACTGCCGCCCACGTAAATGCTCCATTAATAGTAGAACAGCTCAGCTGGAAAGCCAGTCCTGGTATTTTCCATATGTTTAAAGATTTTTCTTGCCATTTTTACAGCATCCAATCAACCCAATGCATTTCATGTTCAGTTTAGTCTGTGTGTGTGTGTGTGTGTTCGCGCGTGTGTATGTACATGCGTGCATGCATGTGGGTATGTAGGGAGAAAAAACATGAACTCTGCCTCATCTATAGACATACACAACTTAATGCTTGTCTGTGGTTTAACCCCAGCCAGCAACTAAGCACCACGCAGCTGCTCACTCACTCCTCCCCCCACCCAGTGGGATGGGGGAGAGAATCGAAAAAAACTTGTGGGTTGAAGGTAAAGACAGTTTAATAGGACAGAAGGGAAGAAAATAATAATAATGATAATAATAATAATACAATAATAAAAATAAAAGAACTAGAATATCCAAAACAAGTGATGCACAATGCAGTTGCTCACCACTCACTGGCTGATGCCCAGATAGTTCCCAAGCAGTGATCTGCCCCCTCCAGCCAGCTCCCCCCAGTTTATATACTGGGCATGATGTCACATGGTGTGGAATACCCCTTTGGCCAGTTTGGGTCAGCTGTCCTGACTGTGTCCCCTCCCAACTTCTTGTGCTCCTCCAGCTTTCTTGCTGGCTGAGCATGAGAAGCTGAAAAATCCTTGCTTTAGTATAAACACTACTTAGCAACAACTGAAAACATCAGTGTGTTATCAACATTATTCTCATACTAAATCCAAAACATAACACTGTACCAGCTACTAGAAAGAAAATTAACTCTATCCCAGCCGAAACCAGGACAATGCTACAAGCAAGAGAATGAAAAGTTGGGTGATGTGGAGGCTATTTACCTTGCCAAGTTAGAAGTACAGAGGGCCACATCCTCATTTATATAAACTGGCTCTGAGGCCAATAAAACTGCCCTGATTTGGACCAGTTGAAATATCTGACCCAGAGATTTGGAAGAGTGCGGCATGTGATGAGATTGGTAGGAAAGATTGTTGAGCACTGATGGGAGATCTAGATACCCCAATTTCATTGAAAAATTGGTTGGAAGGTGGGTATCCAAGCACTCACCATGAGTACGAAGAAACTTCTCTTCTGCTCTGCAACCTGAATGCCCATCCATGCCATGGATGTCTTGCCTCATTGGGAAAGAAGGAAAGCAGCGGTGTCACTTAAATAACTCAAAGAACAAAATGATATTTTAATCATAATTTCAAAAGCAGAAATTTGACAAAACCGTGCTCTGAAGTGGCTACGTCTGGGAGAGGCATTGTCATATTAGGTAAGAAAATAACAAGTATCGGCAAAATACAGAGTTAGTCCATGCTCCTTCTCGGTTTCAGAATTATTGCTTTATATTTCTACTTCCTTAACAAATTATTCCATTGACACTACAAAGCAAAGGACTGAGAGTGAAGGATAATGCACAAGAGAGCCCCTAGGCTGTTACTTTGGATTATAAGTATCTAATTTCAGTCATTTAAAGTAAATTCAGTTTTGTCAAAGGCTCCAGTCCAACCTATAAAACTCAGGTCCGGTGAGCATGACAGCATGCCTTGGAGGAACAGGGCTCCAAAAGGAAAAACAAACAAACAGCTCCATTCGACTCCTTCAAAGGCCTTTTTTCATCTAACCATAAAGTTAATACCAACCTCCTTTGATAATGTGTACTGTAAGAGTGAGAAGTTTCAGTTATATGTTGTTTCTTACACATCTCCTCATCTTCTGGGGGTTTTTACACTCCCAGTAGAGAAACTTCCATAACTGAGCCCAACAGAGCACCAAGGATGAGAAAGAGAGGGAAAATAAGTATTAAGAAAGTAATTTTTGTAAAGGATACTTGATGTCTTATTGCAACTATGTGCCATTTGTACTTGCACATATCTGTCACGCAGCCACCATGCCTATGTGAAAATAGAAAAAACAAAGCAAGTCCAGCTCTCCTCTGGACTGGGGGTAATTTGGGGTTACCCCTTTATTTCAGGGGACCACTTTAAATTTCCTGCTGAATTTGTCTCTGAACAGCAATAAACAGCCATCCATAGACTCTGGATAGCAATCAACATACAAATTCCCTGATTTTTAGCTGTGGAAAGTGCAGCCTTGATTGAGTCCCCTTTTATTAAGGATTGTAGGCCTTGGAGAGCTTTAATAAATCAGAGATTTCTGTACTCTGAATTGCACAGTTCACCCTCCCATACACTTGTAACGTCAACCTGTTTTAGAAAGCAAATCTTTCACCAAGTTCCTCTTTGCTCTGATCTAAGAGGAACTCCCCAAGCCAGAATTTGAAGCACAGTATTTCAACCTGGATACGCATGTTGAAAAACCTTAGGCTACATATTCATTGCTTCTGAAACTGGGACTTGAGCTAACTCAAGGGCTTCTCCACCTGGAGAATAGGGGAGAAAATATTGCTTATTGACACTGAATAACATTTGGTTACTGTCTGCATAAAACTTAGCTCATAAAGATAGTTTCAAGAAGTAAAAAGCAAGGAATTGTCCTATTATTATTATTTATTATTAAATATTATTATTTTTATTATTGTTGTTGAAGGGTTTTTCTAATTATAACAACTAAATGGTATTTAATCCTAAAGGCTGGCAAAGAATGACAAACTGCTCAAGCAACAACTCCTAAGCATCTGTGTGCTAAAAGCTTGCACTTCCCTTTCTCAGATGGTAACAGAGTTTAGTGACATGAACTTGAAGAGCTTTGGAGACCTCCAAAATGGAGCAGATATTTAGATGCATAATGAGAATTCCCATGATTAGATGGGCTAAAATATACGTATATATATATTTACACTGTGCATCAGCCGAGCAGTTGGGATTTTATAAAGCAGAAACCACGGTGGTTTTAAGAAATGAACTAAAAATCATTGATTGTCAGCCTCACAATTTGCCTACCTACGGGCTAGTGTGGCTGAGAGAAGGGAGGCAGGTGGGGCAAGCTGCAGTGATGTAAGGCCATAAAAAGTCCATTTGAAGCAGACTGGGGTCATGTCCATTGCAAGGCTGCAGCCTGCACCGCGAGGAGGTGGTTTTATGGCACGTTCCTCCGTCTCGCTTGCCTGGCCAGGGCATTTCTGAGGGAGACGTTCGTTAGCGCTGATGGGGTTGTGTCTAGTCCTCTTTGGTCAGAGGTGAACAGATGCATCGCTTGGCCGGTGACGAGGGCCAAGGACCTTGCTCCACTCTAATACAGAAGGTCCTTTGGGTGACTACATGTCTCCTCGCTTGGATACCAAGAGACGCCTGCTAAAAATAAAAAAACCCAGTCATTTCTCAGTCTCTCTGTCCTCAGTTTCTTCATTGCAAGAGTTTCCCAGCCCTCATGCTGGGAAAAACTGGGGGTGCCTCTCCCAAGGGAAGGCAAGAACCCCCAGCTGCAGGGTGCTGCCAAGCCGTCCCAGCACACACAGCCATGCTCCCCTGTTATAGCCAAGTGTCCAAGAGTTACAACTCCCTGTTTTATTCTGTGCCAGTTTTCTGGTTCCCCCCCAAAAAAAGAGACCAGCCTGAGCTGTAACTGCTCTGCCTCTCACAGAGGAGGTGTGCCCCCGGCGTGAGAACATATTGCCAAGGAAAAGAGCCGACCCTCCAGCACTCGTGTTACATAAACAAGATAAGATGGCCTTCCAGCCCAGCCCCCAGGGCTTGTGGCCGGGGCAGGGGGAAGGAAGCTGGGAGGGGAACCACAGCACGGCGGTCCCTGCTGGGCTTGGGAACAGGGAGGTTAAAAGGGCTCCTTCTTCCTCCCCAGGACAAAGATCTCCACCTCGGCTGTTCCCACCATGTCCAGCAACTCGTTCAGACAATGGCTTTCTGCAAAGAGCACATTGTGGAGCCTCAAGCTGCTACTTCCATGGGTCTGGAGGGACCTTCCTCTGCTCCAAAATGAGCCATCTCTATTTGCTGTTTCCTGGTGTAAACAACACACTTCTTGCTGAACACCCTTCATCTCAGCAGGCTCAGCGCCTGGTGGCTCCTGTACTGATGGATGCCTACACCAGCCACGCAGCTCTGCTTGGCAGAGAGATTTGGTAAAGCACCATAGCTCTGTCCCTGGGCGGGCATCAAGTAGGAGATATATGGCAATGTAGAAAAAGGGGGTTCTCCTACCATAAGCCTGAACTGTACATTTTGGTCACTCCCTGTCCACCATCCCAAAGCTGAGCTAAAGACCACCACCACCAGCTGCCTGAGCTGGTGGCTTGGTACTGGCCAGCTGAGGAGGGGAGATCCCTTACATCCTCCCGCTGCCGTGGGATGGTGCCCTGAACTAGATGAACATGGTGGCACCAAAGGAGAAGTCAATCACCTCTCAAGCCACGGCTGCCAGGTTCAACAAAGATGCAAGGACAGATGCTAAATGGAGCAGACCCCTTACCTTTCAATTTTGGCTCATACCCCATTCTGGTACAGGTGAGGACACCAATTTGAGAGAAGAGCTGGTCACATTTTGGCAAAAATCCCACAACAAGCACTCACTGCCTTTCAGCGTCATCCTATTGAAATGCAAGTCCTGGCTCTGATTCAGTGGCCAGGCAACTCCTCAAACTCAGCAGAAAGCTAAATCTGGGTCCAAACCTGGGCTCTGCCTCCTCAGCATCTCTCAAATTACTGCCAAAGAGCATCAGGGCAAGTAACAAACTGCTAACAAGTTCCAATAAAGAAAACATTTTGTAAGAGGAGAATGAGGTTAGCAGGAGGACTAATTTGCCAGGTAGGAGGTTTTAATGCCATCAGGGAAGATGTTGCTGATCCCTTCGTTAACAAGGCCTGTTGTTAATTCTGCTCTGGGCAAAGGGATTTTAAGATAAGGCAAAAAAAACGAGCAATCCAGCCAGAAAAGAGAATTTAGGTGATGTTTTCCATTTCTGCTGTAGTCTGGGTAGGGTTCACAGCAAATAAATGCTGAGTCTCACTCCTATGCTGGGACCCAAGGGCGTGTGGGAGCTCCACCAGGCCAGCTTCATTGCCATGCATCACCAAAAAAACCCCAGTGGGAAAAGGCTGGGAAGGGAGGTGGAAATCCCACTCACAGGGACTGTGAGAGCAGCATTTTAGGAGAAACCAGGCCTGCTTTTTCATCACCAGCTTGATGCTCCCAGCAGTCAATGGTGGCAACTCAAACCCTGGGCAGCAACTCACCTCAACAAGTCAGGGGATAAGAAAGCAAGCCACCAAGCATCTTCCATCAGTGGGGAAACTGAGGCACCTGAAGATGGTTTGCACTCCCATCAGGCGGTATGGCCCACCCCTGGCTCTGCGTCACCCCAAGGTGCCCTTGGAAACTGAAATCCCATTGACTTTGGGTTCAACTTGTGCTCGGACACATTAGGTACCCTGCAAGAGTAAGGTGGCTGCATCGGGCTGAGTGATGACTAGCATATCAAAAGGCATTGAAAAGGGAAGTATGCTGTTAATTTACTCTGGTAAAAGACAGTGACAAACTGTGGGGGTTTTTGTCCTTTATCTCCATCCAGGACACCAATGGGGAGGGGGAAGGGGCTTTTTGAACACAGGAGGCTTTGCAGGGGATTTCCCAGGCTTGGGAAAAAGCCTCTGGCAGAAGTTTATGTTTCTGGTGTTGTGTGAGTTATCAGGAACCGAGTAGGAGCCAGCTAAATCCACCATGGCTAGATGCTGGCCAATGCCAGGGATCACCGCACCTGTCTGCACATGCTGCCCTCGTGCCATCGTCAGCAAATAGCTGAGCATGTTGGCAGCAAACCTATTTTTATGGCTCTAAAAAACACTATAGCTTCTATGGGTACTTAACCCACATTGGGCCTTACAACCATTTTCATCCCCCAAAAGTAAGCTTCTGAGATTGCAATCCCCATTTGAGCCTTGCCCTCCTCCACCCTCTTCCCATATGTACATTTGCCCATGCACTCACTTTGATGTCTGCACAACATGGATGTCATTCAGGAAAAGTTATTGGGTGAGTCATTGGGCTGGGATCTGCCGTCAGCTCGTCCTCCTCCAGGTAGGCTGAGGAGCAAGCAGCACAAAAGCTGCTCCAGGGATTAAATGAGACTAGCCCCTGAAGAGCAAACCCCCTTATTGCTCCAGAGTCTTCAGCATCTTCAGTTGGGTTTGCCAGAAATGCCAAGCTGAAACTCAACTGCTTGGCCTCGGCATTAAAGAAAGTGTCTAGGAATTAATTTAAAGGGTTAAGCTGTATGTAAACCTCTGCAGTATGGTGGATTTCAAAAAGCAGTCCCTTTGCTTAAAAATGTGTTTCTCCAAACTAGACACAATAACAGGGAGTGGGAGTGACAACCTAAACCTCCTCATGAACTGCCAGCTGGTGACTTCCCCATAGGGGGTATCTGTCCTTCCCTCCTGGAGAAGAAAACATCCCCCACAAACTCAAACAGCCAGAACCACAGCAGAACCAGACCTGAAGTTAGGACTGAGAGGAGCAAATTCATTCCTACCTCTCAAGTGGATGCAAGAGTTAACACAGCAGTTTAAGCCTCCGTTCCTGCTAACTTGAATTGTTCTTTCTACACAAATGCATTTATTTTCTCTAGGCACCAGTCCTGCAAACCACCATGCAGGCGACTGGTCCATTGACACTTGAGGTTTAACAACTCTACCTTCACACCTTAAGAATTACCGTTATCAAAAAGGCACAGTGTCTGACAGAAGTTACAGCTCGCACAACATCCCAACATCTATTAGCATTGCTAAAGCTAGATCCATCCCTACCTTTGCAAATGTTAAATACACTGGGTTTACTTCTGCGAACTCGATCTGAGATAGTAGGAAAAATATATTTAAATGTGTAGTCGCTTGTGTTGAATGTCACGTACAGATAAGCAGGACCTACAGCTTCACAGTCTGGTTCTAGCCTTGCAAACATGTTGCTGGAAAAAAAATTGGCTTCAGTGATTATGCATTACCTAGAAATTGAAATAGATTGAGTAGACTCTAATAAATACATGCCAGAAAAAATATAAAGAATGTGTGGGAATGCCTATACTTTATCTCAACATTTCTTAGTAAAATAACTTCCTTATGGTGTAATCAAAAACGGAAAGCCAGCACCTAACTAAATTAAGTGCCGCAAACATTAATAATGGTTAAAATTACCATTCAATTTATTTTTATATTGGATGATCTTCAAAGTTGTAGATTGAGAATTGCTGAAACCTTTTGGGGATTTGTTTCTCCAATCAGAATACTTCAGAGAAGCAAACATTAGCTTGAATTTTTACATCTAAAAATCCTTTGCGAAAGGAAATAGATGTATGTAAAAAGAAAAAAAAAGAAAGATAAAAACTTTAAAAGTTCCCCTGATAGTTACAGATGGTTTAATCTTTGGAACCTATTATGTGTTCATTTTCCCTTCAGCATTAATTATACATAATTACCACCACTTTACCCATACCCTTTCAAAAACGAAATCTGTGGGCATTTTTCGCATACGTTATATAAACGCACAATTTTTAACGCAGTTTTTCGAGAGACGGGGCTCCTCTTTACCCTCTGAAGGAGAAGGGGACCCAGTGCGCGGCAAACCGGTTTTATTTAAGTTCCTTTAATATAGCTTAATTACTTTTAAACTCTGGAAACAATTAGGTTATCACCCTTTGAAGTGCGACAGACAAGTTCCCGTGCTGGGAGGAGAAGGCGCGGCGTTGCCCGCTGCTTGCGCGGCGCGCAGGGGCCGGCGCAGCCGGCGGGCGCGGGGCGGGGGGGCCGGGGCCGGAGCCGGAGCCGGAGCCGGGGATGGGGCGGATGCGCTCGGCCGCGGCTGGCAGAGCCGGGAGCTGCCCGAGAGATGCCCGTCCTGCGGGGAAGAGCGGCTGAAGGCTGGGGAAATTATAACTCACGTGCGGCTGGAAAGAGAGAGTCTGGTTCAGGCTGAGAGCAGCGCTGATGCTGTAACAGACTGAGGAGGATTGTTCGCACTTTTCAACCTTATAATTTTACCCTGCGCGCAAACCACGAAATTGTATGACTCTATTCTACCTCTTCGCCCCCCCACTTCTTTCTCTGTATTTCCCCCCCCTTTCTCCCCCGCCGCAGCTCACTGTCAGGTGGTTTTTTTTCCCGGCCGTGCCGGGATCAAAGCTCCCGGAGTAGAAGCGCTTATTGTGGGGCTGACACACGATCGCCCTGGGCGGGGGCGAGGGGGGGGCAGCGGGTGCGGGGGCACCCCAGGGCCGCTCCCCCGGGCGTTTCCCCTCGCAAGGGGCATTTCCCCAAGGGCTTGGGAGGGCGTCTTTTTTTTTTTATCCTTCCCCCCGCGCCCCGTGGGGCGGCTCTTTCCCCCGTTGTTTCATCTCGGTGCTCTCCTCTGCGGGTGCTCCGGCGAGAGAGAAAGCAAAGGGACGGGGCACCCCCCCCCCCCCCCGACCCCAAACCCTCCACGCCCAGCAACAGCTCCTTTATTTGCATGTCATGTTTATAACCTGGTGGAAACCAAGACTGATATTTGTGGTCGGGAGAAGATGACTTTCACCTCTCCGGATCACTCTCTTAAATAAAAAAGAATTGACCAGCTATGGGCGTAAGCATTTATCTTGAGTTTGCGGTCATTATCTTTATTATATAGCCTCGGCAATAAATAAATCTAGTAGTTACTACCCCACAATAAAACTGTAGTATATGGGACACCTTACTATTACTTTCTTAACAATCTGCCATCTCTTCACCTCTAAATCTTCCTTGTCTGCCCGCCGGCCCGCAGGGTCGCTCCCCGTCCGCAGGTGCGGAGCCTCCGCGCCGCTCCCTCCGCCCCTCCCACCCTGCCCGCTCCTTTCCCCTTTTCCCGCTGATCCCCCCCCCCCGCCAAAACCTGCTCCTCGGCCCCCGCAGGTGCCAGCCCTGCCTGCGGGCTGCCTTCAGCCCAGTGCTGCGGGTGGGCAGCCTCGGGGGCCCGCATCCCCTGGATGGGTGTCCCTCCGTGGGCACCCCTTCCGGGGGGTATCCCCGGGATGGCTGTCCCCTTACGGGCATCCCTCAGGTCAGTGTTCCCCCGTGGTCTATCCCCCGGGTAGGTCTTCCCCCAGGTGGGCAGCACCCAGGTGGGTGTCCCCCCACGGGCATCCCCGCCTGAGCACCCCCGGCCCCGTGGGCGCATCCCCGGCGGGTGGGACCCAACCCCTTTTGGGGATCACCCCCCCCACCCCGCTAATACACTGCTCCCCCCCCGCTTTCTACCCCTCACCCCGGCCCGTTGGGTGCGGGGGAAGGGGAAACACACTGGGGTGCTCCTCTGTTCTCGAGGGCTGCACGCTGACCGCCCCCCCCTTTTTTGGTGGGGGGGGGGGGAACTGCCCCAAAGCTGAGGCTCAGCAACGAAGGGAAGCGCTGCCGCTGCGCCAGGGAACCCTCCCTCACCTCCGCTCCCTGCCTCTCTGTTTTGGTTTTTATTTTTCCCTTTTCCATAGGTAAATATCCACGCAATAATATTTATTAACAGTCAGGATGCTGCGCGTATGTTTCTTTTAATTGTATTTTACCAGGATGATTCCTTCTTGCTTTTAAAAGAAGCGGCTTGGAAAAATATTCCCATTTGGGGCGACGGGTAAAGGGGGGGGCATTTTTATTTATACCTTTGACATTTAAAAGAGCATAATTAATTTGTCCTGCTTGCATTAACATTGTTGAGGAAGGTTTCAGAAAGCTAACCAGCAAAGGGAAGGGGGGGGAGGAAAAATAGAAGCTCGCCTAGAAAGCTTAGTATTTTTTTTTTCTCTTTCAGATGTGTAATCAATCATTCGAGTAGGAGGCAGCAAAATTGTAAAGATTCGATAGATTAAAATGCAAATGAAAGGTAGAAAAAGAAACATTAACATGGCAATCAAAGATTTAATAATCGTAAATCACGGTGGGGTTTTTTTGTTGCAGCTGCAGTTTGTGTGTTTTTTATGTTTTAATCATGTTCGTTCTATAAATAAATAATTTCTGAAACGAGACTAATTTTTCACTATTTTAACCGTGGGCTATGGCACTAAATATTTTTTTTTTAAAGTATGGAACTCCAGATTGCAAACTATCAGACCAGAAAAGGGAGAAAAAAAATAGCTAAGTTGGATTAGTTCACATTTAAAATTTCAAGTGCAGCGTCTTCGCCCCACTGCTTCGCAGTGCCGACTGCTTCACTTTCCAATTGAAATCCTTATAAAGTTTATTTGGAAACGCGAATGTTTATGTTAAAGCAGACAACCGGCGTTTCTTTACAAGGCTAACGGTAGCGCCAACCCTCATTCCCGGAGGAAACAGAGAAAGATAAAAATATATACATATATATATAGGGGAAAGAACAATATCACTTAGGCTGTAAGTGTATTACTTCCAAACTAAAGCGTTGCTAAATTTCCGAGGGAAGGTTGAGGAGGGGGAAACCTGGGTAGAAAGCTGATCAATGCGGGGAAGGACGAGTCGGAGAGGATTTGCTTTCCCCACGGTTCAGCGCTGCGCGTTAAAGGGAGGCTCCGGCGCTGCCTGGGGTGGCTGGGGCAAACTCGGCGTCTTTCTGCCCTGGCTCACACAGGCTCGGCTTTGGGTCCCCCACGTCCCGGGTTTGGGGGGGGGGGGGCACTAGCTCATCCTCTGGACAAGTGGCTGCAAAATAATTCTTTAAACTTTTGGGCGCAGCAGATGGAGTTCATTTTGTGCGGGGAGGAGCGAGGGAAAGGAGTTAATCTTTCCTCCGTTGGTAACCTTGACGGAGCAGGGGGTGAGAGAAGGGAGAGGGGGGAAAAAAACCCTCTGGCCGCTCACGTTTGGGGCTTTTTAGCAGCGCTGCCCTCTCTATAGCGCGCTCGGCGCCGCTTCGCCGCGGTGAAAAAAAAAACGGTAAAAAACAACTAAATGCGGAAAACGAGCCGTGTATCTACCCCCTCCTCCTCCCCGCCGAGAGGGCCCGTCCCCGTCCGTCCTGCCACCCCCCCCCCCCCCGTCCCACCACGTCCCCCGACAGCGCTCCCCGCCGCCGGGCCTTTCCGCGGGGCGGCCGCCCCTGCGCGCCGTGGGGCCCCGCGCATCCCCCGCGGCTGAGCTCCGCGGGGCACCGGGGATGCTGCCGGGGAAGGGCCCCCCGCGGAGCGGCCGCAGAGACAACCCCCCCCCCGCCCCAGCATCGCGGCCCTCCAGGCAGGTACCCGGCCAAAGGCTTCGGGATGGGGGGGGGAGAATTTACCGAGTGTGTTTTTTTTCCCACCCAAATCATATTAGACCCACTTCAATTTTTCCCTCGGTGGGTCTTTTTTTTTTTCTTTTTCTTCTGCCCCCCCTCCCCCGCTCCCCAAATTGGGGTGTCCCAGGAGGACGGCCCCGCCCGGGAGCTGCCCTGGCCCTTCACGCCGGCTGCCGGGGCCGCGCTCCGGGCGGTGCCCGGGACTTGTTGTCTGCCAGGCGGGGACCGGGGAGGGGGTGGCCGGGGGGGCCCCGCCGCCTCCCGCAGCCCCTGACCCCGGCATGCACGGCGCGGCTCCATTGATCATCCCGGCCCGCCACCCCCTCCCTTTATGAGATAATGCAATTACAAACATCAATAAGGAGCTGCGAGGGGAATCATTATGCAGTGACAGTGATAAATGACGGTGCAGAAATAGCATGCTTTTTTTTTTTTTCCTAACAATCCAGGGGCTTTGGGGGCTGAGCACAGTCACCAAGGTAACAGATGACATCCAAAATGGCACCAAAGGAAAAAAAATGAACAGTCTTTCTTTCGCCTTTCACTCTTTTCCCCCTGCTCTTCCAAAAGAGTTAGTTGGGGCTTTAGAAGCAGCTGCCACACAGGCATGCAGTTATTTCCACACGCATTAAAGGGACGGGGAAGGTTTGCTGGCTGTCATACACAAAGCAGCAGCCCGGCCCGGAGTTGAGCAGCCACCTCCAGGCGGCACCTCGGCGGCAGCGGCAGCGCTCCACCCCACGCGTGACCGCCTCCGCGCCGTGCCGCGCACCGCCCGCCCCCGCCCGCGGCCGGGGGCAGCCACCTCCTCCCGGCGCTCGGGAAACGTTGCTTTGCTTTTATATATATATATATATATATGTATACAATATTTTAGCATCCCGGGCGGCATAGCAAGGTCGGGGAAGAGGTAAATACTCTGCAGTTTTCCACGCAGGTTCAAGACGCGCGGAGTGAGGCTCTGGTAGCGGGGACTTTCTGCGCAACAGCGCCGAGGGTGGAAATATTCAGCGCGTGTCCGAAAAGTGCCACTTCTGAGTCCAAAAGTACCTGTGGCTGCGGGAGGCACGGCCGGGCCGGCGGGACAGGCCCCCCCCACGCGAGCCCCTCTGCCCGCCGGGGGGGGGTTGTTGGTCCGCCCCTCTCAGCTTGGCCGGTGTTTGCTGCCCCCCCCCCCCCCCAAAAAAAACCCTTGTGGGGTGCGGGTGCCCACTGCAGGCGCAGGGCAGGCCCCGCGCAGCGATGCGCGCAAATACCGCGCTGATGGGCCTGTCCCCCCCTCCGCCTCTCGGGGGGGGGGGAGTAAAGCGTTGCGCCCGCCTTGCGCGGCACTGCGCGCACCCGGTCCCGCGGGACGCTGCGCCCGGGGAGGGCGGGGGCGGCACAAAAAGCAAAGGGGGAAGCGGAAAATTGGGGCTGCTCAAAAAAAGAGGGTGAGGGCGGGGAGAATAAAGCCTCGCCGGGGGCTGCACAAACTTTGGGCCGGCGGCGCGCAATGCCCGCGGCGCTGCGCGGGCAGCCGCGGAGCTCCCCCCCCCCCCCCCCGCGGCACTCTCCTGAGCCCCCAAGAGATGGCAGTCGAAGCCGGCTTTCCTCCTCCTGCTCCTCCTGCTCCTCCTGCTCCTCCGCGGCGGGCAGCGGCAGGACAGCGGGGAGGCCAGCCGACCCCCCCCCGCCCCGCCCCCGCCCGCTCTCCAAGTCGGCCGCCCGCCCCCCGCGCAGAACAGCGCAGCGCAGCGCGCATCTGCGGCGGGGCGCGCAGACCCCGGGGCTGGGGCGAGGCGGTGAGGCGCAGCCGGGCGGCCCGCCCCCCCCGTCCCCCCCTGGCGGCCTCCCCCGGTGCGGTGAAAGGAGGGTAGCTAGGAAACAGCGAGCGGCCCGAGAAGGCGGAATTTCCAACGTGTAAAATGTTCTTAACGGAGCCATTGAGAGAGTGCAATAAGGCGTGAGGGGGAACTAATCTCCCCATTTAAATGTTTGTGGCAATTTTATCTAAATGAATTTTAATGCTAAACGAGGGATAATTCCCTATTTGTAACCCGTTTACTTCTCTTTCCTGTGCCTCTGAAGCTGTCTAACATCATGCGATGAACCATAACAATAAAAATACTGTCAAGGCATATTCTTCATTTTGAATGTGTTATAATTACAGCTGATTAAATGTCTTGGGATATAATAGTGGGTTTAATTTGAAATCTGCCCCCCCCCCCCGAACAACCAAAAAAGGCCCGATGGAGGAAGGTCTGTGCCCCACTTCTCTGCGGCTGCGAGGAGGGAGGGACGCGTGTGCCCTCGCATGCAAGAGGGCGGTTTGTTTTGTCTTTCGAGAAACATTAAAAAAAACCCAAACAACACAACAAAACAAAACATTACCCCCCCCCCCCCCCAAAAAAAGGCAAAAAAGCGAGCCCCGTTCATTCACGTTTTGGCAGAAAAGTGTCGTTATTCCGGGCTCACACAGCGGGAGCCGGGATGTGCAGCCTCCTCGGCGGACAGCGGCCCTTTAAAAAACAAGGGGGGGGAAAGGAAAAGAAAAAAGAAAACTCGGAGTTACAGAAAAAAGAAAAAAAGGAAGGGGAAGCGATCCCAGCTGCGGGGGGAGAGGACCCCACTTTGGTGGCTTGCTTAATTCAGCAAGGTCTGCTCTGCCTGCCCCCAGCCCTGCCCAGCCCGCATCCTGCCCAGCCCTGCCTGCACCCCTGCCTGCATCCTGCCTGCACCCTGTCTTAGCCCCGCCTGCACTCCTGCCCAGCCCTGCCCAGCCCCGGCCGCGGGGGACACCGGGGGGGACCCCCGGGGGGCGGCGGAGCCAGGGCCGGGGGTGGGGGGGGCGGCTGCCCCCACAGCACCGCCGGGACACGGGCCTGCCGCGGGGTGCCGGCTGGCGCGGGAGGGCGGGGGGGTGGGGGGCTGTTGCGTGATTTTGCCTTAATTAAGATATTTATGTAATTTTCCTACCCCCGGGAAACTTTTTTTTTTTTTTAATATACATAGCTGCGATTTTATTTAAAGAAAATGAGAAGGTATCGCAGCCTACCCAAGCTGCTTGGTGCTATTTAACTCGCTGGCTGCGGTGCAGAAAGTACAGCTGTGCGAGGAAATTGGTTAACGAGGAGAGGACGGCCTGCACCAGCCTCCGCTTGCAGAGGTCCAGCAGCCCCTCGCACCAGCACGTCATTTACTTTACAAATATGCATTGCCCAGGCAATGTTTTCCAAGTTTTATTTTCCTTCTTCCTCAGTATGTTCAGTTCCAGAAGAAATGTAGTATGTCAGTGGCTCAGATAATTTAAACTGCGTATCAGAACTGTAATTTGGGGTGGGGGGTAATACTATTTACAAGTTTCTTTCCAATAATGCCCTACGATATCACATTTATTAACAGGCAACAGTTCCCATCCTGACAATTTACAGTGCAAGTTCCGAGAAAGTTTCTTTACGCAGCGTAGCATTACTCTTACATTCTTTAAATTCGAAGCCGGTATTTAAATAGCAAATGGCAGGTACATCTCTGGAGCTAGGTGAATTTTGTAGCTGCTCAGCTCCAAATTTGGGATAGAATGGCTACAAATACTGAAGGGGGGCAGGAAACAAATTTTGCAAGCAGTGGAGTCACCATGACAAAAAATAATTTGTTTTTATTTTTAGATTCAGATTTCATTACTGCACTCAAACTACTACAACTGGGCTTTGAGTTATTATACAATCCAAACTGTTTCAATCAGAAACTCTAAGACTCAGTGTGCAATGATTATTATTAATAATAATTAGCTCCTTGGTTTCTTGATAGAAAAAGGCTATCAACAAGCATTTGTTTAACCACAACAAAAGTATAATTAGCTTATCCCACTTAGTAAATCTGTATGCATGCCAACTCATACCAAACTGCTACTTTTACAAAAAATTGCAATAATACAGATCATTTTTCCAGTCCTTTTTGCACAAAATTTATTTACAATGTATACATAAATGCTCCATGATGGGACTATGGAAAAAAAAAATGCACACATGACCGATGTCTTGCCCAGAAAGAAAGTCAACATATTAAAAATAAATCTTCAGTCCATGTTTCGAGCTGCATAAAACAGGAAGTGATGTACAAGGTGGTGGTTGCTGCATGGGGACAAGGATGCTCTGATGTGACAATTAGGCTTCAAATACACTGCCTTTCCGTTTCCATGCTTCCTCCTACCAGTCTCCTTAAGACACTGCCTGCAACAGCTGATTAATCATTGTTGATGACTGCAGTTTTTCCCATCCTTCCCGATTTACATCTGTTCAGGCCAATTCAAATATGGTGAGTAAATGAATTAGACATGCAAATTCACGCCCCAGGCTAGAAAGAGAGAGAGGGAGAGAGATGGGGAGAAAGGGAGAGAAAGGGAAGAAAGACACAGAGAGAGAGAGGAGGACAGAGGAGAGAGAGAGACAGAGTGTGCATGGCTGAAATCCTAGGATAGAAGAAAGATTCTTCTGCCTGACATAGTTATTTTAATGCTCTAAAAATCCTGCAAATAAGCCCTTTCTGTCATTTGCAGGATAAGTGTAAGGCTTCTTTTTTAATGTAAGGAGGCTTCTGGAGGAAGTGAAGAGCTATGGAAACAACACACATAGTGTGGAAAAATTTCACATTTTTTTTAAAAAATCTTTAAGAAACAACGTAATATGGATAACAGTATAATAGCATTTTACAATATTTCACTCTTTGTTCTCTTAATGTCTTATATAGGTATTTAGCATGTCCCCAGAAGTTGACTTCGGTTGGTGTTTTCCTGCTTTTCAGGGTCCCTGTGAAGAATCGGAACGTCCCTTGGTCCAAAGTTGACGCCAAGAACTCCATAGCCATTGCAGAAAGACAATGTTTGAAAACTACCGTCGCTGCAGACAACGCTTATTTCCCTTAAGCTACTGAGCATGAATGTCCATCACTTGTCCACTCACTGCCGGCTCGCCGGTATGAAGCATTGTGGGGCTTGATGCTGACATGGGCATTCCAGGGTGGGGTGGTCCTCCATGCATCATCATCGCTGGGTGGTGAGGGTGTCCAGGAATGTAGGTATGCATGGGGGGGCCATGACGCAGCTGAGCGGGATGGGGGGGCATCTGGGGTGGGGTGTAGCTTGGCTGTCCCATATTCATACCCATTGGACTACCCCGAGACACATAATCCCCTGGCATACTTTGCAGCCCTGCGGAGAGAAAGAGGTGGTGGTGAGTGGTGGGGACCCGCTACTGACATCGGGCTGTGAAGCTCCTCCACTCGGGCACGGGAAGGCCGGCATTGAGCCAAAGCTGGGACGTGGAGTCATGGCCACATGAGTGCAGTTGCCTTTGTGGGATCCAAGCCTATGTATGGCCTCACAATGATGGCAACAGGAATGATTCCCAGGTCAACCCCCCCCCCCCGAGAACACCCTCCTCCCTCCAAATACAGAATTTTAGGAGATAAAACCGCTTTCTGCTTTTATGGTTAGGAACGTATGCGATGGAGATGCTTCCGATCTGGAAGCACGCCGGAGGCAGAGCCAGCCTGATGATGACTAACGTCACACAGGGTGGTGGCACCAAGCTGGGGAAGCCCTGCTAGGGCTTTCAGGTGGGCTCCAGCCCCCATGGCCTTGCTCCAGCTACCCGCCTTCATCTCCCTGCTTATAAAAGTGTGCTGGGAATACAAGGTGGGGAATCCGTAGTAGCTAATGAGGGGCTTGGGAGGAGAGATGGGTTAAATTGGTGTCGAGGTTTACCAACAGTCATTTATTTAGCTCTCGAGCCTGATCACTTGGAATCTGTCCCAAGTATTCGTGCCATTCAAACAGACGCTATACAGCAAGCACATATGTCGCTGAACAAAGGCCTCATATGAAGCTGAAATTGATAGGATTACTAAGGACGATTGTTAACTCAAACCTGTATTTTTAAACACATTAAAAATATATATATAATCAGTAACAGTTATTCTTTCCCCCTGCTCACTTTTGTCCGAAAAAATCAGATGTGCAACTCAGTCAACCTTTCAGTGGGTTTGGGAGAACAATAAGAAAAAAATTGGACCTAAAACAATAAAACCTCCTGCTTTCTGTGGGCCTCTGCCTTCTGCTTGGATTGCTGTAGCTGATGGGAACTGACAGGTGTATTGTTTCGGAGAGCTATAAGCTCCATAATCATCAAGGGTGAAAGGCATACGCTATTGCTAAGTAGGTTCAATTGGCTTTAGTTCTAAGTAAGAGCGCGCTGTGAATGCGCCGAACACCTTGGAATCAGGTCTCAAGGCTCTAGCAATGAATAGCTGCTTAATCTAGCCTAAAGGAACAGTTTTGAACTAATGAAAATTGCTTATAAAATATACTGTACTCACAGCTCTTTAATCAAAAAAGATGATAATATTTTTTGTAATAACCTATTAATTTAATTGGTCACGAAGCATAAAATACATCATTTAAATTTAATTGACCCAGAAACTAAGAAACAATATTTAAATTAACTAAGCTAGAAATTTCCATGATGAGGTAATAAGGCTGTTGCATTCCCAAGCTCAGAGGAATGTTTTCACAGCTAATTGTTAAAACTTAGTTTTGACTCGCGCCCAGAGAAGACGACTACGAAATACACTTGGCCTGGGTAACTTCAAACCCTACGTTAATATAGACTGGGGGCAGAACAAAGATGCCAAAATAACTGCTCTTAACTCCAGAAAGAGAGCGAGATGAACAGAATCGGGCACCATTTAAACATGGTACTGGTGCCTTGGTGCTTCAAACAGCTTTACTCTTTTTTTTAAAAAAAAAACAACACCAAAATTTGTATAATGTATTTTCCCCTACAAAAAGACAAGAGGGGGAAAAAAAAAAACTGGGACAGTTTTTCTAGGCTTTCTTCGCGAGGCCTGCCACTGAAGATTGCATTAATGATCTCTATTTTTGTATACTGAATAAGTCAAATCCATTTGTCACACTGCAAGTGATGGCATACTTAATTTGGATATAGTCAATTAGCCTGGGCTAAGCTCCATAGCCTGCTGCGCACACCTCTATTTTGTATTCTCTCTTTTTCCTTTGCCACACGTAATCCCATTATGACGGACAGACAAAGAGAAATAAACTTGAAAAAAAAATTAAGAAAAAGAAAAAAATCAAAGTTTCGTCCATCGCCTTCCAAAATGCAACTAAGTGAAGCTGCCATTTTTTTTTTTTTTTTTTTTTTTACCTATGAGAAGTCTCTGTTTGGCTTTTTTGGTGTCTTGCAGGTTAGCGAGAGAAATGTAACTCATGCATCAACTGCGGTTAGACAGATTTATGACACTTTGGGGACATGCTCTTTCCTCTCCCTGCGCTGCCGCTTACATTTTGCAAATCAGTCTGTTGCCAAGACGACGGGCTCCCCCACCTCCCCGGCTGCTTCTTGTTTTGTCATGTGCTCGGGGATGGATAATAGCATCAGTGTATGGCGGCGTCGATGTATGGCGGCGTCGATGTACGGCAGCGTCGATGTACGGCGCGCGCACGCACGGGGGGTTTGGGAGCTTGGAAAGCTTGAGCTGAACCGGAGGGAGAGAAACCCGAAGGAGCCCAGGCATAGGATGGATGGATGGATGGAAAGCAAGGAACAAGCATGAGGCTATGGGCAGGGAGAACATAGGGAAATGCAAGGAGACAAATATCCCTCGGACAAAGTGAGAACAAAGACCCCGTTTGTACTTACTTCCCCCTGGCTTTGCCATTGGTTACCTAGGTGAAGGTTACATGTAGTGCCACTGCCCCTCCATGCCCATATTCATGCCCATTCCACTCATAGGTCCTAGAGGGAGATAAAAATCCAAGAAGATGCCAGAGAATGAGCAAAGTCAACAGATAGTGCCAAAAGCCCCTTTCCAAAACACAGCACGGCAGAGGGTCCAGGACCGCTCGAGCGAGAAGATGCCTGGTTTCCCTCGGTGGTGTTGAAGGCAGGCAGAAGACAGGCGAGGCAAGGCAGGCAGCTGAGACGACGGCGGAGGGTGGAGGTGCAGTTCCCTGCGGTGGCGTGACCGAGGTCACCCATTGGTGGGTGACGCTCCCCCGGGGGCTTACCTGGTGCTCGGATGCCCATGTGCTGCTGGCCATCCATCACGAAACCTCCCATCGGCTGCCCGTCGGGGTTATAGGGCGTTCCTTGACTTACTGGAAAAGCGCAGAAGATTGCTCTTTAGTGACGGCCAAAAGGGTCGCCTCTTCTCACAACCCCCTGCCCCCCGGACTGCATGAGATGGCTATCGATGCCAGCTCTAAAAACAGTGAAAAACATTTACTGTTTGAATTTAGTGCTGGGCTAACAAGCTTGCTTAGTTTTGGCTTAATTTCCTACTGCGAGTTTGGAAATGAAGTTAGCGATCTGAAATCTCGAGACACAAGGAACCCTGGCTCCAGCTGCTGCCACTGCTGACGTCAATGCAAAGACCTGTATAGGAGCTGGATTTTATGGCTGGAATAGTCACACTGAAATCGCAGTGTGTTAAATTACGCCCGTGTGCCTTTGTAAGAGGAGGACCTGAACACGTCCATGCCAGATATTTACCTCTCATGACAAAATAATCGAATGTACTCAAAGAGGAAGCGTCGCCCAAAGGCATCTTGGACAACGACAGATTTGGATAGTTTGGCAGCAAGACTCGGAAAACAAAACCAACTGGGAGTAATGGGCTATTCCTTGATGGTAAATACCCACACAGAACTGCGAGCCAAGACCCCAGACAGAACCAGCATGTGAAAACTCAAGATTTAAAAAAAAAAAAAAAAAAATCCCCCCAAAGTAAACCCCAAACACTCAGTGATCCCAAAAGACAGCTACTAAAAATAAGAGACAAGGGACAAAAGGACTCTATACAAGTACCACTACCTGAACTCAAGGTTTTAACTGTACATTAAACGCCAGCTTCAGAAGTAAGCTGCCTTGGGTTATTAAAGCACATAAAGCTCTACCTCAGTGAATGTCTTTGAACTTTACTGAGTCCCACAAGCGATTCTGACCCCTTTGCCCTTTTGACAGGTAATAAAGTTTACAGCAATTCCACACCAAGCCATGCACCAGGGAGTGGTCACAGGAGCAGAAAGAGCTGGGAAGGAAAACTCAAAACAACTACTAAAAAAAATAAAAATAACTTCAATTCCAAAAATCTGGTCACAGAGTGGATCATTTTACTTTCTTTTTTTGAATTTTCAATTTCTTTTTTCCCCAAATGTTTTAATCATGTTAAAATGATTAGGGTTGTAATGAAACAAAGCTGGTTGTATTTTAATTGTCAATCACTCCCAGCATTCATTTCTCATTTATTTACCAGGTAATGGACCTCCCGGTGAATGGCTTAAGGATGGTTTTCGCCTGCGTGACTTGAATACAGTTACTATTGGGGACTTGCCTGCTCGATTGGACTGGTCTATCATGGGCTGAACTATTCTTCTTCTAGCATTAATAAACCTGCAAGAAAAAAGAGGAAAGCAAACAGTTATCAAAGGGGACGACTTCCACCCATCCCCAAGCCCTCTTGCCCTGCCGCGGTGCTCTCCATCGGGCTGCGTGAGGATGCAAATACGGCAAAACCTCTAACCCCAATGACCTCTGAGAGCACGAGCTTGGGGTTTCCGAGCTGATTTATGTTTGCCTGCTTTTTACCACAGTCGGACACTTCCATTTCATCTTTTCATGGGGGAATTAGCTGAGTTTTCAGGAAACAATACCAGCAACGCTCTTCTCAATTCAGAACGGGCCACAAAAAAAACGGGTGAAGGCAGCAAGATGCTCGTGAGGGCATCTGCTACCTCCCCCTCATTAGTGCCATTTCTGCCTTATGTCCTCTGACTTCTTTTTCCAATTTTTTTTATCAAAACCTGCCCCTACCTCTTGCAAACCTAATTCCCTTTTAATGCCCACTATTAAGATAATGAACTGTGATGGCAGAACCCCATCAAATGAGGGAACGTCTGGAGTTTTATCACCGCTAAGTCACACTGCTGGGGACTTCAGAGCCATGCATTCCTCCTAGCCATTTCTTGGTGGGCTTTTACCCCCCCTCTCTCTTTATGCAAAGTCTCAGGGGTCAAGGCGAGGTCATAGCTTTACAGTAATTGAATTTATAATCCTGTTTTCTCCAGCTAGGCCTGACCATTTACAGCAAACATCTTGTTAAACTATAATTACTGGACTACTGAAAATTCCCCCCGAACAATGAAAAGCAGATCTTTGGAAATAAAAAAAAGGTACAGTCGTTTTTAAAAATAGCCATCTGCAACCGTACTCTTTGTGTTTTTGTAGCTCTTCGCCTCAGTTAGTTTTGCAATGCTTATTTGGCAAAGGAATATTCAAAATAATTTTATAGCAAAACAGAAGAAGGATAAAGATTACAAGTGCCCCGGTCTCCTCTGTGGGCAGTCTTTGTGGCACTGAAATCAGGAGGCTTGAAACCATGGCTGGGGACCTGTCTGAAGAGTGTTAGAAGAACTCTTGCAGTTTTGCTCATCAGAAAGCTTAGTGAAAAAACATTTGGAAAAAATCTCCATTGAGATTTAATCACGGCAAAGCCTCATAACCAGACTTTACATTCTTTACGAGAGAGAAGAAGAAGAATAAAAACGTGTATGCCACAATATTTACTAGTAAAGGAAGAAGCGTGAGCGTGGGTAAAACCAAACTACGCTTGCAAAATGCAATGGGAAAGTCCACAAAGGGCTACTTGGTGCTTGTTTTCATTGCCTTTGCTTGGGGTGGCTTAGCAGGAGCTCTCCTACCGCAGAGATAAAGCCACCAGGACCTCCCTGTGGGAATCAGCTCTGCCCACCCACTCCCCTATGCAGGGAGCAGGGAGAAGAATCGCAAACCACCACCCCGTGCTGTTTGTTTTGCCCTCATCAAAGACCAGAGAGCACAGCAATTTCGGTCTCCTCCTATCTCCCATTCCCGACTGACTCCTGTTACCCAAACTCCCGCAAAAATTAATCAAGATGTTGAGCCCTAATCGAACCTGTCTCGACAAAATGGGCTCAAAGGCACCAATTCTGGGTGCCAATCTGGAAACCTTACACCTGAACTAGGTCATGTTTTGTCAGCAACAGTATTCGATCAATTTTTCTACACATTTCCAATAAACCACCCCCCCCCCAACTCCAGCAAACAGTGTTGCAAATCAGTTTATCATTATCTTGTACAAACCATGAAAATTAGAATCATGTGAGCAGAAGGTTAGACTAATTCTCCTTTCTCATTATAAGCACAGGTGTAGCACAAACACCATGTGAAATAAGCAATTAAAAAAACCCTGCTTTTTTTCCCCATTAGCTGCCTTAGCTCCATGACCAATTAGAAAATTGTTTAATATCTGTAATCTGCATTTGCAGAAAGCAATTTTCACAGCAACTCTCCTACGTAAAACAACAACACAAAATCCCAGTGCCCCAGCCGTTCCTTTCTGCAAGCCCAGCAGGCTCTTGCTGTGTTTACTCCATCCTTCTCCTGCCTGACTGCCAGGACCTGTTACTGTGGCAGGAGGGGAGGGGTTTTGGTAGCTGTGAGATTTGCTAGTCAACGAAACCTTCATTTGCCAAAAGCTTCTACCCCAAAGAAACCCCGAGCAACATTAAGCACGCACACCCCAACTTCACAACCTTCTCTTCCTTCTCTTCCAAACTACAAGCAGTTTTAATAAGAAAGGGGGCTCGATAATAAACTACATAGCTAGCATAATAAACTATACAGCTAGAATTTACCAATAATTATCCCCAAGATGTGCCTACAGTAAAACATATTCCCACCTGTTTGCCCCATGCTATCGCTCGGGATATCTGCTTTAAGAACATTTTACACACAGGTACTTAACAGTTATCTTCTTCCTACGCATTCGTGTAAGTATTTTCTATAAGTAGCAATTCTGCCAAACAGCCCAGTGTTTGGATGTCTTCGGGGGGAATTCAGACGCAAGAACATTTTCCTTCTGGGCAAAGTAATAAAATGACATTCTCGCTCCTCCCACTAGAAGTCAAACGGAGGTCAGCTCCCCATCCTTGTATCTGTTTAAATAAACTGGTCCAGCTGTTTGTTTCCAGGATGCCCTTTAACCTTCTGTCCCATCCTCCCTGCCTTTGTAACAGAACGCTTTACTTTGCATTATAGTAGACTCCAAACCACTATGCATTAAAAAAAAGAAGAAAGTATTCACTTTCAAGTTTCTTCCTGCATCCCAAACCTGGAATTCATAAGAACCCATCAGATTAAAACTATTAATGTGGCTTGCTTTGAGAGAGCACAATGCAGCGCTGTTACATTTACAAATCACATTTGAGAACTCTTTGCAAGTAAAATTGCGAATTAGCTGTTGCTGAAGAAATATATGGGTGTGGGGATAATTTCTTTGTACTCTCTGTTTTTTAATTTGATAGAAGGGCCAAGATCTTTTGAACACTCTTTGAATTTCCAAAGTGCCAGGCTGATGTAACACCAGCAATAATGATGGAACAGAAAAGCTAACAGGAAAAATCTCACTGCCCCTCTTCCTGTATGTTCACATTCACCTATCTTAAGAGAAAGAAACCCTAAATCACTCTAATTTTTAAAAGTTCAGAGGAATCAGGACCTAAAAAAGACATTTGCCTATTAGGTGCTACTCAAATGGAGTATTATCAAAATACGACTCAGCATAAAACTTAAGTTAATGATTAAGACAGTCGCATAACCTTACTCATGTGAGTAAAGACCTGCACAGGCTCAAGGACTTGCATAAAGTATTTTTCCCCATACCAGCGCTCTATGCATTGGTACCTTTGCTCCAATGTGGAAGGGTTTTTTTGGTTTGGGTTTTTTTCCCCCAAAGAGCAGAGTCAATAGCAGCACAAAAAACATGAGATCCCTCAGTGTACAAGTTGTACCCATCTCCCTGCTCAAGGAGTGAACTCTGCAAAACAATGCTTTGGGTTGCTTTTTTTTGTTTTTTCTTTTTTTCTTCTTTTTTTTCCAAGGGAAGGATTTGGCATGGAGGAAACGTTTGACCAGTTGGGCAAACACAGAAGTTTAAAGTATTTATTATTTTTTTTCAAGTTAACTTTTCCTTGCCTTTTTGGATACATGAGATTGTGCTTTCCGCTGTGTCCCAAAAAGCAAGAAAAAACCAGCTATTCCACCTGCATAACCCCAAAGAGGAGTAGGAAACCCTCTTTTCTCCAATTTGCATTTTACTAGGATGCTTTCTCTTAGGCTTCTCGCCTGGGTTCTGTCTCCAGAGGTCATTGGCAATCTCCCTGGTTGGTGCATCGCTGGTCCCACGGGTGAGATCCAGCCCCGGCCCCAGGGATGCAACAATCCGCCTCTGCACTCTGACCTTCAGCTTGGCTGCCCTCACTGCCGCGCACAAGTTTTGTTTCTTCTCAGCAAGAGGCAGCATGGCTGGTGATGACAAAAGACTTATTTTAGTTGGAAATTGGCTACAATAATAGCAGCCAGAGAGCAAGGATTTTTCGGAGGGTCACCAAACCCTCCAAAAGGCACAGCTCGCTAAGGCTCAGGTTACAGCCCGAGTGACATTTTCCGCACAGATCTGGTCTTTCTCCCTTCCCCTTGTATTTCACTTCTGCTGAGTGAATAAAACAAGACCTTCCTCTGCTGTCACAAATTTCCAAAGTCACCTTTGCTCAAGAATTGACAGAGCGGTTGTGGGGACTTCCAATTTGCAGTCTTTGAATGAAATTTCCCAGGACCAGCTGTCTGAAAGGAGATGCTGAGACTTAGCAGTATATTGAATTTTTCTCTCCCCTCAGCCCTCCCAAATGAGAAGAGTTTCACACCATTACTAACTTTTGATACTTGGAGTTGCAGGCTGCTCCCGCTCAATATTGTCCCAAAGCACCACATGCCAGAAGTCTGTGTATCACTAGCAGTGCCAAGAAATTCCCAAAAATCTCTCTGCCTCATTTTCTCCTTGAGCTCCTTCTAGCAAACCATGTGTAAGGACGATGAGAAAGCCCACAGTACCTACAAACCCCAGTGCTAAAATGTCTCTTGCTCTGGAAAAATAGTATCCCTCTTGACAACAAACAAATCATTTTTATAACAGATGCCAAAGGAACCGGAGCCCTTCAAACTGGCAAATAATTCACTTGTAAAACCAGCCATACTCTTTTCTGCATACTGGGATCCTTCATTTATACAGCAGCGAAAACAACCTTCTCTATTCGGCACTTAATTCCTCAACGCTTAACAGGTTTATCTCTAATAAAAACAATTTAAATGGAAAGTGTGCTATAAACCGGGATTATTACACTTCAGTAACTACTTTATTCCTTATTTTAACGTATTTTCATTTTTTCCTGTGTATTTGTTTTCCAGAGCTTTTTAAAGGAGTCGGTTAAAGAAATGAAAAAAACCCTAGAAATTATTTCACCAAATACTTTCAAATGTTTTAGAAACAGCCTTAAAAATCGCAAGCTCCCTCTGTAATTATGAACAGAAAAAATAACTGCAGACTTCTGATGGTAATCATATCTCCCCTTCCCTAAAATGAGAAATAAATGTTAAAAGAGTGCTTACTGCCATTATTAGAAAGTTCTGATCCTGAAGTCAGTCAGTGAGCTTAATGACCCGTAACTACTAGTCATTAGCAATCCATGCTCTCTGTAGTCCCTTTATTTGTAAAGAAAAAAAAAAACCAAAACACTCAAAAAACTTTGTTCAATTTAAAGTCAAACCTTATGAAGTCATGTTTGGCAACTTTTCTTGGTTTCTCCTCCTCCTCCTCCAAACCGAAGACAGTTCAGGACTGCAATACATCATTTACAACACTAAATGGAGGTAGGGAGGGAAGAGAGAACACGGGCTGCTAACCGCCCACTCCAGACACGTAATATTGGAATATACTCCAAACACAGCGAGTCCATCCATCAGGAGGATTGGGAAGGTCTCCTGAAAGCTCTGTGCTCCTCTCCCTCCCTCCTCCGCTAGCAGCACCAGCACCAGGAACTGTATATAGGGCTGGGGGCGTCGCAAGACAATACTGAAGAGTGAACAAATAAAATACTATGCAAAAACTAGTGATGAAAAACCACTAATTAGCTGACAAATTTGATGTAAAGCACTAATGAAAGCCATGTGTGGTTCTGCAATTTAGTTTTAAAAATAGCTTCTGACTTCAAGCATTACTATGTGACCCCACTGATGGATTCATGTTGTGCATTCAGAAAAGTTGCTTTAAAGCAGGAGAGTGCTATTGAATCTCTTGCAAGCCAACCCTGCTAATGTAGCGAGCATATCGAGTGCAAAAATAGAAAGCAGAGATGGGATCAGGTATGCGTTCCTTGTAAGAGAGCCGGCTATGCCCTACATTTTGACTGGCCCAACATACACCAGCTCTACCTTTGGCCACCTCTGTGCTTGCTCTTCCCCCAAGCCCTTAAACCCCACTTCCCCTCCTGCTCCATACCACGCTTTCTTCTCAAAGCACCGTGGGACGCATTCTGCCTCCAAATAAACATCGACAGGATTTGGGGGAGCACCCTGCCACCAGCCCCATGGGACATCACGCAGCGACGGTGACCGCCTCGGGGTGGCAGCAAGCCCAGCGGTGGCTCATGCTCTTGGCGCAGAAGGGACGGCAGAGGACTTCCATCAAGGTAGGACCCACAAGCTCCTGGCCCTGCTATTCCCTTGGCCCAAACGCTCCCCTAGCCCCAAATCTGCACAGAGCTCACGGCTGGTGGCTGCTCGACGGGTCTTTCTAGAAGCAAGCTGGGCAGGAAACACTTTTCCCATCTTGCAAAATTTTCCCTGTTCCCCAGTAGGATGGAGCTAAAGCCTATTTGTATTTATTTAGCTAGTTCTGAATGAAAAACACGGGAGGGACTCGCTAGAGAGGAGTGAAGAGCCAGCATGCCCGGGGAAGGGCTCCCTGGAGATACACCTCCCTGCTTTGCCCATCTCCAGTGCCCTCCCACAGCACAGGCGAGCTGCTGTTAGCCTTTCTGGTATGCTCTCCTCCTCCTCCTCCTCCTCCTCTTCCTCTCCTCCCATCCACAAATCCAACTCAAAAAAACTGAGCTGACATGGAAAGTTTCCGGTGAAAATCCAGGTCTGGCATCCAGGCGTCTCCCCACCAATGCCAGGGAGCTGGAGCAGAGGCCGGGTTGCAGGTCCCGGCTGCACCGGGGAGGGCTCGCAGCAACCTCATTCCCTGACACCGCAATTCCCTCGGGGTGCAAAGCAGATGTAAACTCGCCCTCGGCAGCCAGATGATGTAAGGGGAAATCTTTACATGGCAAAGTGCCAGTGGAGCTGACCTCCCGTCTCTTCCCTGCTCCCAAATCCCAGCGCAGCTGTAGTCCGCTGATCTCCATGTGCCACAATTAGCCTTTAAGGAATATGGCAAGGATTCATCTAGTAGAGCAGCACTAAAGCTGCTCTGACTCCTGCCCGGGACAGCACTGGACCCCATAGAGCACTGCGGTTGGATACACAACACACTACCAGCCAAAATCTTGCCTCCCACAAAAATGCTCTCGCTGCCCAAGGACTGATGCTGCCTGGTTGCTGTTCCACTCCAGATCTGGAGAGCGATTCACCTCAGCGCTGTACAGTGCACTGTCTTTGCTGGGATAGAGATGTATGTGCTTCAATGTGCAGGCCGTGCCACAAACCCCAGGACCTCCCGAACGCTCGTGGCAGAGGATGCGCAGGCTCTCCGCAAGCTCTGAGAGCAGCCCAGACACGACGCACATCTCCCAGCTCAGGGTTTTCTCCCAGCTCTGAGGGAGGTCTGAACCTCAACTTCCCATCTGAACCTTCAGAGGAGCACATCTGGACTCTGTAACTCTGGTCCTGATCTGGTGCACACCATTAGTGCAACCCAGCAGCTTTTCTTCAGCAGAGCACTTCAAACCAACAACCCACATCCCGCTCGATGGCAGGGATTACGCTGGGAACGGGCAAGAACTGACAGCAAAATACTCGCTATTTCTTTGAAAACACTCCTCTCTCTCTCAGCAATTTCCTTGTCCTCTGTCAATTCAGCATAACCTCTTATTTAAGGGAAAGTAGTGTTTGTGAGAGGTGCCTGCATGATCTCAGAGCTTTCTCCTGCCACACAAGTGGTCCAAACACAGAGGTTCCTCCTTTGAGGTCCAAAGCTTTTTCCATACATCAAGCGGGGAGTCCTGTCCAAACAGCTTTTTCCCCGTTCACTCCTACCTGTAACACATACGGCATGGGAGCTGGAAGCCGTGCCCGGTCCTCCAGCCCAAGCTAAAGCAGAGAGGCTGCTCCCACATCTGACTGCTGGTTTAAGTGCGTTCCCGCTCACTGACGGATACGAGAAATGCTCTCTTCGTGCTCCTGGATGGGTTTCCTCACCCTCCTCGTCTCCAGATGGCCACTTAAGGAGTATGGAGTAACTCTGTACCCTGTCACCCCACACCAGCTCCTCCAGCCTGCAGGACAAGGAGAAGTGAACCCAGGGTGGCCAAACCAAAAGCCCCGAGAAGTGTCTTTGGGGAAAAACACCCCCAGAACCCCCAAAGAGAAAACATAATGAACCTCTATGCAGGACCTGTGATTCGTACATGAAATAGGCTTTGACATCTCTCTGGTCTATACCCCGAGACATTGGCTTGGGGCAGAGGAGGGAAGCTGTGATTCCTGTGGTTGGGTCCTCCCCACCACTACTGAGACAACAAACATGAGCATGTTAGTGTATTTTGTGTGATGTGGGCACCTGCAAAACTGGTTTGAAATTTCTTTTTCCCTTTTTTTTTTTTCCAGAAACCACAAAAGATACAACTCTGAGTCACAACCAACCTGAAAAACAACCCCACACTTCTGGACAAACTCCCCCCCAAGACATCCTATGTCAAAACATTGTTTTCTAACCACAACTAATAGCCTACTTTGTAATCTACTTTATCTAAACATAGTTTCCCATTAAGTGAAGTAATTCATTTTTCTTATAATCCTACTCCTGACGGCTTTTTATTCAGGGCAGGAGAAAAGACATCCTCAGAAAACAACGCAAACAAAACACACACGGGAGGTCAGAGGAATGTCAAAGATAAAAAGAATTTGTGAGACCATGGGACACAGAAATCTTAGGGATCAGCCCCCCAGATGGTATAAACCACCTTCATAAACCAGGTGAGAAGTTGAACATCTCTGGGATAAATCTGAATTAAAAAGGAGCAATTGTTATTTGCTTTATCACTAGCCAAAAAAGCCACAAGGACTACAGTGCCTGGGCAGGGAAAAAAAAAAGCCCCATGAAACTGTTACATGACCTAGATTTCGTTGAAGAACTGCGGAAGTAATATTTTTCAGGAGCATCTGCTGCCTTTTCTTTTCTTTTTTAAAAGTAAAATAAAAGGCAGAAGCCTCGTTAGTGCTAATGCTGGTAAAGCCAGCCATACATCATATACACTGAAATCATTTCAGGGCAGGCAGGGCAAAACACACGCCCTCAAAAGCACGTCCTCGCCCTGCGCCTCTGGCTGTGTTTCATTTTTGAGAAGAGAAAATTGGTTTAGCCAAGAAGGAGGCAACATCTGCCCCATTTTTAATATTTCAGGCTGACTTTTTAACCACGCAGTTTGTTTTATGCAGGTGCAGCCTGGAGCGAGCGCCTGATGTAAGCGCGAGAGAGGGTCTCTGAGGGCACCTTTCTCCGCATGTTGGTGTTTCAGTTCACAACGGTTAATCGTTCTACACCAATCTCAGCAACTGTTGACACAAAATAGGTGGAGATCAGGTCTGTGCAAGCACAAAATACCAGAAAGGCAAACTATATGTAAACACACTTCAGATAGCTATGACAAGAATAGACCAAAACCTGACTCGCAAAGCAATGACAAACCATTACTCCCCCTTCTCTCTTTTTTTTAATATATTGAGGTTATATATATATATATTTTTAATATATTGAGGGTATTTTTCCAGACAGAAGCATCTCTCTCACTAAAAGGAAACCAAGCCCTGAGAACTGTATTTACAGAAGACGGTGCAGAGCCCTCCCCTTGCTTGCAATGCGGCATTTCCACAATACAATAGTGTCCTGGATGGTTTTTTTTTAAAGCCAAACTGTGCACACCTGAATCTCGGCCTTTTTAAATAAAAAGTAGCAAACAAAGCCTTCTGACCCCTACCCCGATCCTGCAGAGCAAACCTAGGGCAGGAGCGGAGAAAAGAGCAAGTGGCGAATGTTTGCATGGCACTGTTTCATCTTATTTCCCTGACACCTGACAGCGCATTTGTTACAGAATATTAATGCACCAACTAAAAAAAAGTTTGTCAGGTACAAACCACCCCAGAAGAGGATGGAAGGCCCAAGGGAAAACAGGGGGGTTTTTTGGCTGCGTATTAACTTCTCAAGTGCCGAGCATCTTTTGTTAGTCAAGACTATTGGCAGGTAAACCCTGTTTGCACTGTGCGACGCTCTGCGGTGGGAACCGACCTTTCCCCCTCTCAAAAAAGCATCTGTGTGAATAAAATAACACCACTTATTTTATTTGCTCAGTGCTCAGGGTGCCACTAATTAGTCTGTTAGTTTGTGCAAAATGATTCGACATTTCTCTTGAAATAAATGGTGTTTGCCCTGCTGGTTTTCCCCAGCCTGAATCCAGGGGCTGTCAGAGCAATGGTTAGGGGAAACATCCTCCCCTGGTGCTCCTGGACAGGGTGACCCCCAGTTTGGGGTGCGTGGAGACTGCCAAGGCTGGACTGAGCAAGAAACCCAGGGTCTATCACCTCTCCAGGGTGAAAGCCCTTCCTCTGCTCCACCTGAAGTCCCAGAGGCTGAGGGGAGCATTTCCCCCAAAAAACCTCTTTATCCACCTCCTCCGAGCATCTGCCCCCTTTGGAAAAACACCTGTGTTTTGTGCCAGAACTGTATCACTACTCCTCAAACGTGTGTGCCAAAAGCAAACCCCACACATTTAAATCACCATGCTGTATTTTTAAATGGCTTTACTGAACTAAAAAAAAAAACCAAACCTGCCTAAAATTTGGTGATACCACAGTACCCGATAGCTCTAAATTCACAGCTCTTCCCCCTGTAAGCTATTTGCTCAGCTTTTCTAATAATACCTTGGCTGGCTGGCAACTCTCCAGGGCTGTCTAAGGCAATATGCAAGCTAAACATTTTTTCGTCTGATTTCAATATTTTCTTATGAGTAACTATACAGGATTTTACCTAGTGAGTATTCCCGATTGCTGTAATTTAAGAACAGAGAAATAGACTACAGATGTAATATTATTATTACAATTGGCATTCAAGGTGAAAGGCATAACAATTAGCTAAGACTTAGTGAAAACATAAATGTAAAAATCTGCTTGAGAAGCCCGGCACATGGTACTTTTAGAACAGCTAATTTACTGCACATATTCTGAATTGCTCAAACAGTATAACAATTCACCCAGCAAGATCCTTTTTTAAATAGTTTTCTTGGGGTTTTGGGGGGGTTGGGGGGGGTGATTTTCATGTTGCAAACACCTACTGTCTTATTTTACTCTGGAATAACAAACAATACATATTCGTTAAACCTAAAACATATTCTTTCTTATTTCTATTTTTTCCTGCTTTTGCATGTATTCCCATTAACAAAACAGTGTTTAAATAACATCTGTATACAGATTCTTGAATCACATGGAGAAGAAAAGTAAATAGTATCCAAAATCTGATGGTTAAGTTCGTATTGCTGAAGTTGAGAGGATAATTTGTGAATGTTTTAACATTTACAAGTAAATAAGTACTTGTATTTACTGTATCTGATTACTGAGAAAAGTATTTGTTATGTTCTTACACAGATTCAAATTGCATCTTGACCTTTTCTCGTTTAATCTGTTTACTGCAACAAAAGCAGTAACAGACACATCTGAAAACAAGCAGATATTTTACTCGCCTAGGACTAAAAATCCCTGCATGCAATGTGCTGTGCAAAGTGGCAAACCAAATATCTTGCCTATTTATTGTAGCCTGCGATTTGGTAGGCAGAGGGGGTGAAAATCCACCCCTGCCTACAGGAACAGCACCTGCTTTTGCTGTGCTCCCTCCCTGCTGGCCTCCTCCCCCACTTACACCCTAAAAATAGTGCTTAAGTGGGACTAAAGTGGTGCACTGGTCATGTGCTGGCCTTTTGCTTGGGGTGAGTATCACCCTCAGCGAACAAATTGAGCAAAGGTGATGTCTACGCTAAATGCCGGGCCACATGAAGGAGCCTTTCCATCCCCTCCAAGGGGCTGACGTGGGGCTCAGCACATGGGAATCACCAGCCAACATTATGACTTGGATTTGGGGGTGTTTGAGGCATGCTTTAGATGTACCAAACCGCAGGCATGCTATGATAAAAAAAAACACAGCAGGAGAACAGGGGCCTGGGACGGTTTTCCAAAAGGTGACAGGGTGGAGAGCCATGCAACCGCCCCTCCTTCCCCAGCACCTCTGCGGAGGGGTGGGCAGGGCCTTTCTGTATCTGCCCCATCTGCATCTGTCCCCATCTGCATCCCCCCGTCCACCCCATCAGCATCCCCCCATCTGCATCTCCCATCTGCCCCATCAGCATCTTCCCCCATGCCCCCCATCTGCACCTCCGGATCTGCATCCTCCCCACCCGCCCCGTCTGCATCCCCCCATCTGCTCCATCTGTAACCCTGCCATCTGCAAGCCAGGCTGGGCATGACCAGGGAGCAGATGGGAAGGACACCCCTCGCAGTGGTGTTCCCCATTCATCGCTGGGTGCTGGGGAGCAATCCCCCGTGAGAAGTGCGAAATCCTCCCGTCCCCACCATGACACCCTGCCTGCCCGTGCCATGGCAAAGCACTTCGTCCCCTGCCCCATGCAACTACTGCAGCAAGGCTCTACCACTATGCTTACCCACGAGCAAAGAAATGAAGGCAGGAGAAAATTTCCTGCCAGAGGGGAGTTGTGATGGGGCTAAAAGAGTAATGAAGTATTTCTGGGTGTCTATGCCTTGAGCTGGCTGTGCTACATTCAGTAAGGTGGTCTGGTCTTCCTGTCGCAAACCCATCTTAGATTTTTCAAACCCATCTTCAGGCTGGTCTTGGAGGCTTTTTAAAATTTCTTCCTCATAAAGTTTCAGCAAAAATAACTTCAGCTGTCTCCAAGAATGAGATTAGGGAAATTTACATTATTTGATCATTTTTTCCGGTGTGTTTGGTCGAGGTTTGAGTTGTTTTTTTTTTTTCAAGCCTAGGAAATTATACACAAAATTGACATTTAAAGAAGCCAAGGTCATAAAATCAAGAACTCAAGAGTTAGGAAACCGTACTACTAGAGCTGCTTGCACTGTATTCTTTAATCTACTTCATATGCAAACAGTTCAGTTACCAGCTCACGGTACAGTTTTTGATAGAGCCCAATGCCTCAACCACCCCAATGATGATTATGTTTATTGTAAGAACAAGCCAGGGCACTATAATGTAGAAAAATTGATTTCTACCGGAAATAAACTTAGTCAAAATTGAACGAATAAGGCAGCAAATGGTAAGAAGAGCAAAGCACTCCTGGCTGAAGCAGCTGCACGCTGCACTGGAGAAGAGGATTCAGCTCTGCTGCTGCCTTGGACTGCTCAGGAGCTACCCACTAAATCATCAAACCCAAACTTTTCACGAGCAGTTACTGATTTCTCGCATCTCTCCCCCACACCCAACACTGGACGTTGGCAATGTAAGAAGCCAAGGCACTCAAAACTTGGAGTTTCCACTGAAACTTGGAGTTTCGGTGGTCGTTGGACTTAATTGTGGATAACCTGCTGTCATTTTGAGTCATCTCACAGTCCCAGATGAACCCAAAACTGGTGGCTCTGCTAGAGCTGGACCTCCCTGAGCCTCACTTCTTCACCTGTGAATCAGGACAACACTATTCTCTCTCTTTGCAGGGGAACTGTAAAAATATCATGCAGACCCACCACATTGTATGCATATACAGGCAAGCGGAGGTCAGGGGAGGATTTGGGTCTCACAGCAGTAAGTGCAATAGGAAAGCCCAGCAGTAATTATTAATTCCATCTTTAAGCACGGTTTGAATACAGCTCAACAAACAAAGCACTGAAGAATGAGGGTAAGATAAAATGTTGACTAGCTGCTCCATCATTGTCTGGTCTGTGCCCTAGATACCACAAGGGTATTTTGGAAAAAGCAGAATGGAAACACCTAATAAAAGGCTGGAGCTTTAAGGATTTGAATTTTCAAACTTGATCTTTTTTTTTTTTTAAGATCATTTTAATGCAGTTGTATGCAACTCTATTCAGAGAGATAGTCACATATAGACATGCACATATAGAGAGGTTATATAGGCACATTATTCTACAAATATACAGACATTTATCTGTGTGTACCTAGACTTTCCTAAAACATAAACAAGCATCTGACACCTAATGCAGCCGTTGATGAGAATTGCTCTCTCTTCTCCGTAGAGTACCACCAGTAATTATTTACCATTAGTTCTTAACGGGAAGAGATTCAGCTGGGATGCAGTAAACAAGAAAACTGTATAGATTGTTCAATATAGGCTGGCTGGCTCTCAACTGAGGTAAGAAGTGATTGGATCACACCTCCTGGATATTTCAATCACAGTTTTTATCACCGGGGAAAAGCACTTTATTAACCTGTACTTGGTCAGGTCCCTTCCATGTCCCTATATGCAATGCTGTCAAGATCATAGAAGTGCCCCTTCTAGTTCACATTACTATGCTTCGAACCTTAAACTGCTGTGGGGTTAAACGACTAACAAGACGGAGACCTGAAGGGTTCATTTAGACTAACGACATCTTGAACTCTGCTACCTTCCTACCTGCCATAGATTTTCTTTTTTTTGCAACAGAGTTGTTCTTCCCACAACAGAAACATCCGACTGTGGCAAAAAGATGGTCCTAAAAGGCAATACTGGTGATTTGCAAGCAAAATTGTCGTGTGTGGAAAAAAAAAAAAAAAGGGGAAAATCCTCCACGTGGATTACTTCATTACTTTAAAAAAATAAAACAACCCAAGGAAAAGGGTCAAGTTTAAACTGTGGTATTTTTAAAGACATGTGCCCTACCAGGGATACATTTTCTGGCACGTCTCACATCATCACCCCACGCCTGTGACTCCTCCACCATCAATAGGAGTTGTGTGCATCAACCCAGGGAGCCAGAACACCGGGCAGACCGTATGTGAAAAGCACCATTTTTTTCGTTACGGCAGAGAACTGAAGTATGCAGCTAGCACATACTGTAAAGGCATTCAAAATATGACAAAAAAAATTGTTCAAATGCTTTCAATCTGCAGAAAACAAATGCTCTCTTCACTGACTGCTCTGTGGCAAACTTCTAATTCCATCCAGAAAATCCAGCATTCCCAGTCTGGGCTAACGACCATGCTACCAGACATGAGTTTATGTTTTTCATGCACATTTCATGTATTCCCACATGCTGTGTTGCTGCCAATAATTTATGACTGATCTGCACCCAGCCTGCCCTTCAGCATTTTATTTAATCTCTGCAACAGTGATTTACAATGACTCATCATTAATACAAAAACATACATGTGTGTTAACAAGTTTGGCAGAATCTAAGGAGGAAGGCAAAATTTTTTGCAAGTCGTGCCTGAATGACTTATGAGCCCAGTGAAGAAAGGCAAAGCTAACCAGAAACGCGATGTTAACTCTTCCCTGCAGCAAACAATTTAGGCAAGAAGAGTTTCTTCTCCTGCATACCGCCTTAGAAGAAAAGGGATTCAGCACAAGGTTGGGAGAGGGTTGCCCCATATTCCCCAGGATTTGGGAGGGGATGAGTAGCTTGTTGGTCATCCCACGGCTGGATGTTACCTGAGGATGCATGTGTGTGTGTGTGCAAACCTGCACACCCTGCCACAGCCTCACAGCCTCCTTGTTCCTTAGGATCCATTGCAAAAAGCAGGGGCTAAATTACCGTATTTTGGCATCTATGCCCACCACCTGTGATTTAAGAAAGCCCTGGCCGTCCCTATAGTGTTAAATCTTTGTGGGGCTGGGGAGGGAAGGGGAATTGTCTCAATAATTTATACAATTGTAACACCACAGTAGAATTACCAAACTAGCTCAAGCAGAGGAAGCCTGCCCTACATCCACAAGACTTCAGTTATAATGTATTTTGACCTACTTTTTTTTTTTTTTCCTTTGCACATAAGGAACTTATAAAAACACATCTGACACAAAGCCAAAGTAAAAACTCCTCAAATCCGAGGCGATATGGGTACTGAAAAACACCCTGGAAAGTCACTTGGGATAAATTCCACCAGCTTTAGTTCAAAGCATCCCATGTTCATCATCTCGAAAAATTTCTTTGATGGCCCATCCTAAACTGACATAGCTGCCCATGTCGAATCCTACGCTCCCAGACCCCTCCAAAGCAGCACACGCTTGCTCCACCCATCATTAAATAAGACCCCTGACAAACATACACAGGTTCTCAACTGGCCAAAGCGCCTATCGTTAAACTGAAGGACAACCATATAAATTAGGGTATCGCCTGGATGAAGGTTGGAGGATGTAAAGCTGAAGCAAACACTAATTTTTTCTGGCTGAGCCAAAATACTGTGGGTTACATTTCCTTATAACACGTATTTAATGTTTAGTGCCTTTTATTCCTCCATTTTAAACTAAGTATCTTGGAAGCATACTTCACGTACACTAAGTATTTGGTATTTTCCTTTATTCAGTGTCTTAAAGGGCTTCAAAAAATTGATCTCCCAGAGCTGCTGTGGGGTCACAGAAATTGATAACCCTTACAAGCTATGCTTATGTGAGCCCGCCTGCGTCTCCCAGATAGTGCACTTTGTAAATTAATCCTCCAAAGGCAAATATATTGTAAGTAGCTTGTTATCTCTAAAGTACTAAATTGAAGAATACATGGGATTATATTGACAGAAATTACATTTTCTGTAATGGGGTTTAATATATCTGAAATCTCTCCCATAGGCTCCTACTCCCTCTAAGAGAGGAGGGTTTGTTAATGTAGGTGCAATGGACATCAAGACCAAATTTATTCACTAAAATGGATTAGGCCATGTAATCAGAGCTTCAGTAATATTAATCTCTGACACTTATTGAACGGAAAAAAAATACTTTTGTCTGCAAACTGGCATTCCTCCCTCCCTTTTCCCCAGCAGGCTTGCCGTTTGCCTTGGCCATTTTCTGGGTATTACTTCAAAGAGTATAAGGTTTCCCATCATAAACACTAATCTAAAAATATTAGGACAATTAATTAGATACACTTAGTTTTACAAGGTATTAGATTGCAACACACTTCAAATATGACACTTGTTCTGGGATAGTGGGAGAAACCTGCATTTCGATGCAGTAACAAAGGGTAATAAATCAAACTTTTTTTTTAAGGGTTCGCTGGTGTGTTTTTATACTTAAATCACATGTAATTTTCACTGGTTGTCTCCACCACATCCCAGACAGTTAGCAACCCAAAATCCACTGCAGAAACAGCACGGATCCCGATTTCTTTCAAACAAATCACTACTACAACAGATCAGGTACGCCAGCAACCCTGAGCTGGAAGAAATAAATAAAATTGCTCCACACCGTACTTCAGCAGCAAAGAGCCAGATTGTCCTCAAAGTTTATTCAAGCTTTCAAAAACTGGACTTTTAAAACAAACCGGTAAAGAGATAGAAGGATGTCAGTCAAAAAGAAAAACCTCACTAACAACATTTTAAAAAGCATGACAGCATCCCAAAAGAACAATAAGCTCTGCAGAAATGGGGCCAACTGCCCCCTTTTTTCAACCAACATCCCGACCTCTTCCAAGACAAAAGTTCTCAAAATGGATGTGGCTTCCTGTTGAAGAAGACACATTCTCAGCCAGAAGGAGGACTGGTACCCAAATGCGAATACACTGAAATCTGCCCAAGCAATGGGAAAATAAATGGAGCTGGTTTTCTGCGGTAGCAAACCTCCTAGTTCCCATAACTGAAACCTCACCTGGTTATATCCCTTTTGCATCAATAAACTGCTGGCAGGGGGGAGCAGACAAGGGCAAGGTGTGTCCTCAAAAATGCAAAGCGTTAGCTGGAGGCTGCCAGCGGCCGTATAGAAACACTAAGGAAAATTACTTACCAATTGTTCACTTGAAGTATAGTGAGCCCTGTGTCTTGTGCCAACTGCTTTTTCTGTTCTTCTGAAGGGTAAGGGTGCTATAAGACACCAAAATAAATATATACATTTAAAACAATGCTTTTTTTGCCTACTTTTTATTTTAAATTAAAAAAAAAAAACAGAAGCGTGACATCTATTATTGAAAGGTGAAAATGCTGAGGTGTGTCACTCTTTTATAATTATTAATGGGCTACTACATCACTTAATTAATGGCAGTAAAAGACAAGCCAATTATAAAGATTAGTGAAGTGGAGAAATAACTGCTTAGGATACTGGCAGTACCTTGATACTCAAGAAGGATATTTGTTGCATTAGCTGAAAGTTTTCACACTTGTCTTGAATGACCGATTTGAGTCAAATCACCTTTTTTTTTTTCTGTACTTCACAGAACAATAAAGCACGTGATAAAGCACTTCTCTGTAAAACTAAAACACGATGATGTTTTCTGAGATAGTGAAAACAAATCTTGTCAGTGCCCCAAAATAATTTGCAAATAAGATCAGCATCCTGAACATAAACAAACGCCTGGGTTTTGAACACAAGCCAACGCAGGGTCAATGATCAGCACATTTTTGCCTGACATTAACATAGCTGTGCTGCACTAATCCTAAGAGACAGAAAATAAATAATGGTTTAATTGACGATAATGTTAAAATTCAATCCTAAATTAAGTTTCTTGTGAGAACTTGATTGCTTTCTCAGAAAATTCGCTTCTGCATGAATACAGATTGCTTAATAAATCAACAGCAAAAACCACATCTAAGTTTGAAAATTAGAAATATCATTTCTGTCCTTTCCCTCCATGTAAAAATGTTACTGTCCCTAAAGGAAACGGCCAAATATTGCAAACGCAACAATTCCCAGGAAAAAACCTGTTTTGTGGATCCGGCTCCTAACCCGGACACCCAAGTCTCAGTACACCCCAGATTCAGACCTGGTCTGCTGCAAGGTACTTAATAACATTTCAATAAAGATAATTTGATATACCTGGTTAGACCTATCCCAACTTCCCATATAGCAGCTGGTTGTCACAAAGTATTTGCTGTTATACAGACATCTCTTTTTTTTTCCCCCGAAACACTCCCATATTCATTCGATGTATTCTTTGGCATAATATTACATGAGATGTAAACTGAAACCTTGTAAAGCGTAAGAATTTAAAACCTCATAAAATTCTGCAGTCTTATTGGTACTGTAACTATTTAGCAGATTTTATATATTCTTGTAAACAGCATAATCTCACATCTAATGGCTATGTTACATGCCTGCATCACTTCACTTTACCAAACAGGAATTTTTGTTGTAACTCTGGCAACTTCCCTTTGCCCAGTGTGTCCATTTCAAAGCCCACTGCCATGGCCTTTGGCTCCAAAAGATACAGGTTTTGTCACACAAAAATGGTGGGGAAGTTCCCATTCTTTTAAAAATACTGTTTTCTTGACAGTAAGCCCACAGATAACCTGCACACCTGTAAACTACCCCCTATATTTTCTGCAGGCACATGAAACAGCTCCAGAATTGCAAAGTGGAAGACACAGGGAAGGGAGTTTTACTTCTTTTTTATGGGTAATTTGCATTTTACACGTGCAAAAATATAGCATGAATTTTATCATCTGCCTTATATACACATTCATCCACAAAACCCAGTCATACTTGACTTATGTCCATCTATCTGAACATAACATTTTGCTTCTCTTCAAAAAAACCCCCTATAGTGATGATATGTAACATTTTCATCTCTACGGCTTACTTACTATTTCATTACTTTGCTATCAAGCCAGGGTTAACCCATCACACCAGGACAAAATTATTCTTTTTCTTTTCTTATTTCGCTTTGCCACCTTACATGCGATCTAATTTTAAGTAATTGAACAAACTGTGTCTAATTTCATGCAGCAAGCAATAATTACTAGACAGCCTCTAGCTATTGGAATTGAGAACTCTTGTCGCCATTAAGCAATTTTCAATTGTTCTGGACTTTTTTCCAAATAGACAAGACTGGATAAAATTAGCCATCAGAATAATACAGGCACTGTAAAAATAATTGCTTTAAAAGTCCCAAATCCCAAATTCCTCAAATTGTGGTATGTTTAAGGTCATCCGATTTTTTTTTTTCATATCTTAGCACAGCATAAACTTTTAATTTCATGATAAATCTATAATTGCCATAATCACATGACAGCCTGGGACTTCATGTAGCTAATCCCTCTTAGCTAAAGGTTCACAATGCAGCAGCCTTTTTAACTATGATTCGGTGTGGTTTAAAATAATCTTAAACGCTGGGCATCCTTATTATATAAGCTTTCTGTGGATCGTACGAGTTGTTCCTTTGTAGGCTAAAAAAAAAAAAAATAATAAAAATGACTTGACAAAGAATCAGCATGCCACAGGCTAGGTTGCTATAAAAACATTCAAAGCCTTGTTGCATTCCCACCCACAGGGCTAGGAAGGCCTGTGCTACAGGCAAAGGCAGACATCGCATTGCAACAGAGAGAAACGGAGAAACCCTGAGAACTGCCATTTTATGAGGAAATAGGAAATTCAGTAGAAACTGTTGCTGTTTGTCTTTATTTCACCTGTGCAAGAACGACAGGTGCCTTCCAAAAGCTTTCTAATGTTGTTTAAAGGGATAGACACATGCACAGAGATATGTGTGTATATGTTTGTGTATATATGTATATTATATTTGCATGTATATGTATAAAATATATATATATAAAAATATATAAAAAGATACATATATCTTAGTCATATGGTTTAGTTTTAGGTAGTCCTGTGAGGAGCAGGGAGTTGGACTTGATGATCCTTATGGGTCCCTTCCAACTTGAGATATTCTATGAGTCTATGAAATATATAAATATATACATATATAAATATATATGGAAGTGTGTGTCTAAAAACACTGCACGGACTCCAGTTGGCAAGTCCACCTATCACTCTGGATCACTTTGGGATATCAAAGCAAATTGTACCACTGTTCAATAAACAGTGACTTGAGACCTTTACTTTGTTGTGTACATTAGCTCCTACCATTATCTCTTAAAAGCTTAATTATTTGCAAACAATTGATCAAGATGGGAATTGGAGAAAAGAGATGCCGGACCACCGGGAGAGCTGCAATGCATTAGAAGAGCAAACAGAATTACCTTTAGGTCTTATAATCAGAATTAACGATTGGGACCGTACGCAGGGCAGTGCAAGAAGCTGTAACGCTCTTGCTGGAGTGTTTTCCATTTGATCTGCATTAACACCTCGAGTGAAAGCCATAAAACGGCGATTACAGATGGGAAGGCTGACCCTCCTTCCCAGAACCAGCTCAGCTTGTGTGTACTGGAAGACTGCAGACAGGCTTTCTTGCCAAGGCCAGAGGAAAAGGGCAAATCCAAGGGGGAAAAAACGTAGGAAGCAGGCAGGTTGAAAAAAAAACCCCGCATTTAAAAGAATAAGGCTGACAACAGATAAGGACACTGAATCAGGTTCCGGTATTTTCTGATCATGCCTGCTGCTGCTACAGCACTACAGAGCAGCATCCACCAAACGGTATGAGACCTAGTGCTTTTCCCTTCCCATAAATCTAGCGCTGAAATGCGGATTGTTTGGCACCATTAATGTGTTTTTGAGGCTCTGTGGTATTACTTTTAATAATGACTTAGTACAGAAAGTGATTGCTTAATAACACCATCAAAGTCTGCATGCAAATGAAAATTATCCCTGGGGGATTTGCCCAGGGTAATATGAACAGTTAAGGAACATTGGAAAAGGTAAAAATAACTATGCAAAATATGAGTCAGAGCAGTCATTTTAGCAGTAACAAAGAAATGAAAGTGACAGAGAGAAAAATGTAACTTTCCATTATATTCTCTCTTCACTGTTTTATGAATGGTATTTAGAGAGCAGCAGTGTTAATAAAAGCCCCCTTTTAATGCAGCCGAGATCATTTTTAGCAAAACAAACAATAAGACTTTTTTTTTTTTACCACCTTTGACTACAGCCGGTGGGTAAAGTCTCCAGTAGATACAGATGGAAAGTGTCCAAGTTTGTCTCTTAATGATACCCGCTGTCCAAATGAACTCTTTTCCTCAAATTTTCCACCCCAGGCTGCAAACGCTGGATGCCAGGACAGCAATAGACTTTATCTTATCTGTAACCCAGTACCAATAACACTCCCTCCCTCTCTGCCTTGCTCACCGTAGCAGCGCATCGTAATGGTGGCAGAGAAATATGAAAATAATCCTGCCCAGAGTTTACTGCTGAGATAATGGGAGGCAAAACCACCCCTTCTCACCCCCAGATTACTAATTCCTCGTGGCACCAAACTGCCTCGACACCGACACTGCCAACCAGCCCTACCACAGTACAGAGGCAGAAGCAATCCCCAGGCAAAAGGTTGCACGTTACATTATAAGGATGTTGTGGCAACCGTCCAACGTCGCCCTTATCGTGACAGCGCTGTCGCTTGGCTAAACGCGCCGGGAGAACCATTTCGGAAGTCCTTTTATCCCCTTCCTCCAGCCCTCTGTCTCCTTCAGAGCTCAGCATAATGCACCAAGGCAAAATGACCTTGAGCTAAACTCTGGTAGGTGATGGAGAGAAACTACCCCCCCAAAATTTATGTCCTCAGGAATGGCTATTAACTGTTTTCTAACCTCAAAATAAAAAAACCTCAACACTCTGATTTTCTTGTTTCTGAAGAGTAACCCAGACTACACCTAACACAGTAACCAGAATAAAGCCCAAGGTTCAGCCCTCCAGTGACAAACTGCATATCGGTTTTAAGCCTAACTCTAAATCTTTGCTTTACCCAAACTTGTCCAGGGTTAGCTAAGGCAGCAGTGCAGCTGTTTGGGTCTTTCCCCTTCCCCTACCTCCTCCTGGTTTGCATTTGAACTATTTACATTAGTGATCAAGTTGATCTACGAGAAATTATTATTTTCTTTAAATATCCATAATGCTTTCCTATTGTCTCTCAGCTTTATGAATTAGTTTTACTGTTGCAGTGAATGCTTTTTTTGTCTCCTGACTGCACATTATCAAAGGGACACTTTGTGCCTGCCATTTGCATTACAAAAGCGGTGCATGGTGTAGTCTAAGAACAGAGCTTGAATTTATAGCGGTCGAGTCCTGGACCCTCACACATGCTGCCTCCAAAAGAATAACGGGGGTTCCTTGCATCTGTAAAGTAGCCAAAAAATGGTTGGATCGCTATCCGTAAAGTCACAAGATTGCAACCTGCTTCCTACATTGGCCACCGGCGCATTTAGGGGGAGTGATAAAGAGAATGTGTTGAGTCCCCTTGCCTATTTTGCAGGCTGTGTGAATCGGTTTATAGACCATCCCTGTGACCTGCTTTATATTCAGGCGAGGCTGTAAAAAGTTGCCAAGTGGAGGTGACCTGCTGGCAGGGGGGCGGGAATCAACTCGGAAGCTGCAAACTCAATCCTGTTTATCCCATGGGACTGGCTTGCACGTTGGAGGAAATACTGAACACCGAGAAGGAAGTTGTTTTATTAGAAATGCATCTATGAGGCTGGGAGGAAAAAAGCCTGTGCAAACTTTGCACAGTCTTCTCCTTGGCTGAGAGCGGTGAGTCAGCCTGATAATGCTGTTGAAGTGTGAGCTGGCTTTGGCATTTAAAACTCCTCGTTGCTTTTTCAGCGCAGCAAGAAAACGCAGTCCATATGACACGGTCATGCTGCAGACAAAGCCAGCCTTTTCCTCCTTCAAAAGAAAATATTTCCTCAACTTATTATAATAGCTTAATATCCCTGCAGTAAGATTTTTTTCATAGCATTACTGTTAATAAATCCTAGTGCTGCCAGAGTTATTGAACTGCAAACTATGAACACAAAATCAACAGGCATGCTCAGTCTTGTAAAGTTAAAAATGCATCAAAATATGCAACAATATGTGACAAGATGCTGCATCCCTGTATCACTACAGTGAGGCCATACGTTGCCACCCAGCTTCTGCTTCAGCCCATTCCTATGAGATGGGGCTCTGAGACACTGCCCATTGCTGCCCTTACAAAAGGTTTTGCAGGCTGCTTTGGCAACCCTGCCAAAAAATAAAAGGTGTGGAAAGGAGGCAGAATCTGACTCAGGATCCTAAGGCCAACACAGGGTGTAAAATACAGAGCCAATACCCCAGAAGTTTTAACATCTGAACATGTGTTCGCAGTGCAACCTGTTTAAACAGGGGCTGGGTTGGTTTTGCAGGCAGGGGGGTGGAAGAGACGTTTTATTTGTGGGGGCTTATGGGGGGGGGGGAAGAGGTACTGGCAACAGCAACCCTTTTTAATGAAGAAGTTATGCCGGGGAAAAAAAAATGCTCTGTGCTTCTCTTTTTTTCCCATTTGCCCTTTTGTAAATAATTTTCTTGCAAGAGTTGTCTGTGAACAAGTTTTGGCACTCACTACCATAAATATCCTTTCCAAGGCTGATGGAGAGACACGGTATGGCTTGGGATGCACTGCCAATACTTCTCTGGTGGCCCCATCAAATTATTCATAATGCGAGCACTCATTAAGGAAAAAAAGTTCAGATCATCCCTTGCACAGGATATTACAGAAGTCAGAAAATGGAAAAACCTTTTAACTCATCTAATCCATCCCCTGGCTGCTACAATATTATTCCTTCCATACCATATATTATTACCCACTGCCTTTTCCAGCTGAGCTTTAGCTAGTCCAAGTAATGGTGCTTTTGCTATTTCCTTTTGGAGACACTCTGATAGACCTCAGTGTTGGGAGCTTACTCTGGCTCCTACCAGTTTTCAGTTTAAGCTGAGTCTGTGCAGACACTCCCACGCCATACCCGGGTAACTGAGTGGAGCTTTTCCCATGTTAAACATTCCTTTAGTGCCTGTATGTATGTGCACGCAGAAAGAAACACACAGTGCTTGCACACACACGTTAACTCCTCTTAATACACTTACGAAGTGATTTTTTGCTCTAGCATCAAGATTATTTGTGCTAATGTGACATGGGCCATGAGCTTTCCAATCCTCTGCCCTGTTTTTCTTTATTATTATTATGCTCTACCACAGCCTAAAAATAACAAAGGACAGGGTAATTAAAAGAAAAATTGCATCCAAAAGATCAGCAAAACCCTCTTCAGCACAGCACACGGCCGAAAACAATGAAATATTACATCCAAGCGACACTGAAGGAACCGAGGAAATGCATCATCTGACTTCAAACTGCGTTAGAGCTAAAATTCACATCCTTGAAACCCGGCTTTTCAGTTAAGCCGGCATCTTTATCAGGCAGCTGTGGAAAGGCAGGAAGGTGAACCCCAGCCTGTCCTAGGTGAGCAGCTTTTGGGAAGGAGGAAAAAATATCCCTATCCCTGGCATGCTGAAGGAAATCCCGACTACCTGATAACTCTGTAAAAGCGCTGCAGTTGTTTTTAGAGCTAGCCTAAGACAGATTAGCTCAGGTAAATATCTCCTAACCAGAAGCCTTTTTTCAGCAATAGTCACTGTCCTTATCTACCTCAAATGACTTTCTAAACAGGTGGGCTCGGAAACAACTCTGCAATCTGTGGGAAACGCCAGCGCTGACAATTGTAATCCCACAAAGCTAAGCCAAAAGCTTTTACTGGTGATTTTTGCTCTCTTTCTCAGGCTGCTTTCAGTACATCAGGAGCTCCCTCTGTAAGTGGGGGATAAAACCACTCCCCTACACCTACCTCCCCTACCCTACACACCGGAGCAACAAGGGCGATGGAGGGTTGCTGTATTCAGCCAGGTCCCTAATACCAACTGCAGGCTTTGGGACAGAGCAGGAGCTTTAGGCAGGTTTCCTGGGGTGAAAGCACCCTTGGGAGCAGCCACCAAACAATTTGGGAGGCCTCCTGCCATGAGCTTGGCCACCTTTTTTCATGGAGGGACCAAGCAGTCACGCGAAGAGAGTTCAAGGCAACCACTGCATCCAGGTGCCAATCTTCAACGCCAAGATGAGAGGGGGTTTTACATTTGAACATTTTCTATTGGAAAAAAAAAAAACAACAAACCACCACCGAGGAAGGAAATGAAAAGATAAAGCAGCTATTTTGCAATGCCGCTTTGTTGGCATGGAAAGTCCTTGAACAGATGCCCCGTCCACCATTAAATATTCACAACATATCCTTGTAAAAGAATAAAGCCCACTCAACTTATAAGCAAAAACACAATGATGTGTTCTTCATTAAAAAAAAGATGCATTTAAAGATCTGGGAGGAAAAAAAAAATGAGAAGGGAAAAGAAAAAAAAAACAACCCAGCAAAACACTGCCGTTCTCCGAAGAAGCAGACTCTTGGAAGTAGCGTGCATTCTCTGGCGTTAATTTTCCCACTTAAATTACAGTGATGCTGTAGCCTCATCTCATTAGAGATCATTGTCCCCAGTAGACAGTTGTGTTTATGGGGGATTCTTGCTGTTCCACACCTGCTGCTCAGGTTGCTACGTGATAAAGCCTGCATACAAACAGCAGTCTTGAGGTTGCTGGACTGCAACTGATGAGCCCAGGCTAATTCAGGGGTGATTATGTAGTTTACTGGACCACTAAACCTCTTTAAGCTTGTAATTACTGCCTATTTGAGTAAAGAACATTCAAAAGCAATTCACTGCATCATGCCTGCCACAGCTGGAAGCAGGCTGCCAGCAGTCTGCGGGGACATTAAAATCTACAGGGACGGGGATTCAAGCACAGCTCGTAGGCACTGACAGCAGCAGCAGCCAAGTGTGTTCACATTCCAGCTCACCTTTTCTGACCAGGCATACTATTAAAGGTGCAATGAAAACTATAGAAAAGCAATAAAGATGACAAATAATGGGACGTAATTGAAAGAACTGCATTTTAATGACTCTCCCCCTCTTCTCTCTCTCCTTATATTGGCTAAAAAAAAAAAATTAAGCCTTTTTGTCATGACAAGGGAAGGGAAAGAAAAGGCCTTTTGCAAAAGGGGAAATGCGCTGCATCGACGTGAGTGTTTCTCTTTTGAAAGTTGGGGGCTTTCCTCAAGTTTTGAAGTGTTAGAAAAAGTTTACTTGTAAAGTGAATGCAGAGTAAGTCTTATTACGTATTTGGCAGCAATGATGATGCAGAGGCATCTTAATCACTGAATCTTCATTAAATCCTCCTCACCAAGTTTTCATGAAACCCTCCAAGAGTATCTCTAGACCATGAACATATACAAACCCCCTCTCACCGCTGCATCACTTGCAAGCACCAGGAAATGCCCAAACCACCACTCTGCAAAACAACTCCACCCTGCACAGCGACACAAAAGTCCAGAGAGGACTTGCTCCAGCAGAGCTCGAGAACAGCGCTGGTGAAACGGAGGGAAGTTGCCAATGCCGCCGCCGAGCCCCGACACCGTGTTGGCTTCACCGGGAGCTCTGACAAGGTGGCAGCGCCTGCCCGTGTGGCTGCAGTTGAAGAGCTGGGACCTCGGAGCCCTCCCTTCCTCCAGCCACTCCACAACGCTGTCTCCCTGCTATTATACTGCCATGTGTGAGGTCCACGTCGATGGGCCTAACAAGCTGCCCTATTAACTAACTGCATGAAATGTACTCTAAAGCCTTGCAGGACGTTTGGAGATCCAGAATTCATCAGTGTTGTTTCCCTGCCCCGCTAACAACTGCCGCAGCTGCCTGGGAGAATGGGGTGTGGGAAAAAGCAGAAATAAACAAGGAAAATAAAATAAACCGTTGCTATCGATACAATTAACCCTAGACTGAAGGTAAATTTAAGAGATGGGGCTTCCTTCTCTCCTCATCTAATAAATTGCCTTGTTTTAAAAAAACACGGACATCTTGTCTGTAGTATTAATCTCACTATATATCTAGAGAGGGAAAGGGAAAAAAAAAAAACCATGCATGCGTGAGCATGCCACTGTTAACAAACATCAGCTTTTAAAGGAGAACATAAAAAGCATTCAGGAAGTTTATTCTTAAAAAGCATGTAAATTCCCAGCCACAACAATTCTCCAACTAACCCCATCTGAGCTCCAAAGAGCCACGGGCTTATATGTTATCCAGCCATCACTCTTATTAATATTCATTAGGCAGGTCTATTTGCATTTTCATAAGCTGCGAAGGTGGCAAAAGAAACAATCAGAATTCTTTAACACACAGGCATTATCAATTCAACATCTGCCAAAGAGGACTGCATACAGATCTGAGGTTGAAATTCAAATGCAATTTACCTGCGCTAGAGCTGAGCTTCACTTCCCAACACCCAGCAAGCTATTTCAGGCACTCTTGCTTTATCCATCCCAGCTTTTACATCCCCGTAAGTTCACTCTCCCTTATTTTTATCTTTAAAACTAGAGTCCCCCATAAATCACCTCCTTCGTTCCTTAGCTCTAATGAGTTCCCTTCTGCTAAAATAGCCCAAGTTCAGTAAGATCGCATATATGAATAATACAGCCAAGCCAAGTTTTAACTCGGTAAACTTAACTAAGCAATTCTGCTTTCTGACTAGAGAATTAATTTATCTACACCCATTTAGTGTGTGAAATCCCTTTGACTGGCTTCAGCGTGCAAACCTGTGCAGAAATACAGACTTTCTGACCAGTCTGGGCTAAAATTTAACTCTGAGAAATGAATTAAGAAGTCTCCAGAAGAAAACAACTGCTCTAATTAATTATTTACCCTACTTACCGAAGAAACCCGGCTGATAAGGCTAACGAATATAAGAATAAAACAGACATGCATTCCCAGGATGATATTTATACGCACGAGGATGTGCACCAAAAAAAGTGTGATTTAGATCTCCTGAGAGCTGGGAAAAAGCACATCTCGATTCTCCCCTAGATCTCCAGATTCAACCCTAAATTAACACATATTTGCCCACAAGTTCACTACGTATTGATCCCTGTCCTTATAAAAACCTCATTAAAAAGGCCTGGATGGTCTCCAGGATATTACTCTTCCCTCTCGGCAACCGAGAGGGCTCCCCCATAAAAAATAACCTTTTCCTGCCCAAAGTCAACGCAGCTCTCCACTGATTTTGCCTGGCTTTCAGAAACCTCTAAAGACCAAACTATCCTCCCTCACAGAGGGTTGGCGGGCCTGAACTTTGCATTTCAGTAGGAATATTCATGGACCGAGGCACTTCCCGGGGCTCAGTGTTGGCCGATGCTGGGGGGGAACAAGCCCTGAAATGGCAAACCTGTCTGCCCCTGTGTAACTTCAGATACGGTGATGAGCTGCAGCGAACTTGTCCAAAGCCTGGGGGGCCTAAAGGATATGTCCTCATCATTGTAAGGTGAGATCCTCAGTGGGTGTCTTCTACAGGATGGTGGATGGATGAGGCCAGGACAGAGGTTTTTGCAAGGGGCTCTTCAAAAACCCAAAGAGAGTCAGCTACAAGAAGCTGGTGCTCACCTCATCCCCAGCCTGAGCACGCCCTCCATCCTCTCCTGCCTGGTCTCCTTCGAGGTCTGAACACATCAAGCACCATGCACATGCAGATGCCTCCACAGATACAACCATAAAAGAGACAATCAACGTATTTGGAAGCAAAAGCGTTGAGATGGCATGGTGCTTTCAGCACATTTATGATGTGATGGCCATTAATAATTCGCAAGGATAATAACATATAGTCAATTAATTTTTTCAATACCAAGCTCAAAATCCCCCTCTCTGTATCCTGCTCCTCTCTGAACAGAAATCCACATTTCTTTTAGAAAGACCTAAATGAAAGTAGCTGAAGACCAAAAAAATGTCACCACTAACAAGTTACAAAGTAAGAAAGAGCAACCAGGCACATTTGATCTTGTTCTATACACGAACCTTTCTAAGATGACTGCTCTAATTAAAAAAAAAAAGTCAAATTTATCATTTTGATGATACGAAATGATGAATTTGACTATTATATGCATATATTTTGTTTAATGGCTTCATTTATTTCAATAACAAAGAGAAACTAGATCTTTACAGATGAAAGCTTTATTTCATGGCTTTGGTGCAACTGGGATTTTTAAAATCTGTGATGTTAACCAAAATGTGATAATGGATGTTCTCAAGGGCCCTATTTTATAGGATTTTATGCAGTGCCAAACTATACATGAGACATTACAAACATGATGTTTAGCCGTATTTTAAGAAAGTAGAACTGACTCTGGTGTCAGAGGCCCCTGTAATTGTTTTCCGTCTGCTTCTCGTTCCTATGAACACTTACTTGTGCAGCAAAGTCTGGCTGTAGAAATACTGTGACGAAGGCATTAGCTCTCCGAAGACTTGTTCTAAAATTATATTGAAAGGCACCATTTGTGGGATTTTGGCTGGGAGTGGACAAAAGTGATCACAATGTAACTACTTTATCTATAGCAGGCTGCCTTGAAGGGTCTGTTGACATCCAGAAGAAGAGGGACACAAAAAAGATGCTAAAAAACCCCAGATGCTAATTCTGCTACTGGTTTTATGTCAGTTAATTCCTAAGATAGAGATAATCAGAAACACCTCATCAAATTTGATCATGCTCTCAATCCTTCTGAAGAACTTCTCATCTACTCCACTTCCTTTTATTTTTACGTTAGTAGATTGAAAACAGTTGTTTCAGACAACGGCGGCACTCATGCGTACGCAGCATTAAGGATGCTTTTGTTTAATACATTTCATACATGAATATACATCTTCATGCACGCAGAGGTGTGTGTCCACGTATGGAGGTCAATGTCATTTTGCAAACTACTCCCTCCACCCCCAAAAGCAGGGACCTGACCACTGTTTTAGGGAAGGTAGTGGAGATGGCAGCTCATGATTAATGGCTGTATCATCCCTGGCTCGGCGGCGGCGAGGCCCCGGGTCTGATCTGCCAAACATCCCCTTCGTCTGCAGCCGATCAGCAGATGTAAGCACATAGGCCCTGTCAGCTTGACATATCATTCCTACGACAATGTCAACGAGTATTAATGTTCAATTATCTGTCCTAGAAATAACCCTCGCCTTTACACATTGTGTAACTGGGCGCGTGGCACTGCAGTAATCCAAATGACAAGGGCAGAGATGCCCACACTCACCCACTCACTGTGAGTTGGCTTCCCAACATTGTGATGACATTGCCTCGCGGTAGCGCATGGACGCCTTCCCCCTCCTTCCTCTCCCTGGTTGTGGGGGTTTTTTTTTTGGAAGGCATGTCGCAAGGAGCCCAAAGACCTTTCTCCTCCTCTTCGCATGTTGTATGTCACCCATCAGCACGCTGAGATACGCTCAGAAAAGACGTATTTTGATTTCACACCCATGCAGAACCACAAGGAGTTTGCTTGTTTGCTTTTACGGAGGGCCATAAGCTGCCCGTTACCTGGCAGCTCGTGTCCCATGCTCGGGTATATATATGTATCTATCATTTACCATCAAACGCAAATGTCAACAGTGGCTTCTCCCAGGGCTGCGTCAAGATCAATTCAACCCCTAACTGCAGGGCTGGAGCAATTTGTCCAGATGAAACGTTACAGCTTCCCTTTGTTAAAGCAAGTTTAAAATAAGACCCCGAATAGAGAGATGATTTGAAGAACAAATACAAGTTCATTCCTGGCATCTTTTATTACTGTTCAAATATTAAAATTATCGATCAGGCCAAATTCAAATAGGACTCTGGGAGCAAAAAGCTTACTAAGTACTACTTCTTTTAAATACACGTTATGGTCAAATTACCGCTCATTCGAATAGGCTGCGATGGAGTCTGCATGATTTTTTTGTTTGTTTGTTACTATGGCACAGCTTCCTTGAACTAACATTGAAAGGTTATCGGCTCTAAGTTATGCTTGCTAAGTCTTCTTATACAACTCACAATCGGAGGGAGGGAGTGGGAGGAAGCGGTGTGATAACCGGTGCCAGCTTTGAGATAAAGCCCTCCATGTAATCTCTGTTTATTTAGACAACCATCTAACCACAGCACCGGGCGTAAAAACAAGCCAGGTGTACAGCTAAGGAAATTTCTGCCTTATCGCGACTGCATTATATTTTGGGGCAAAGGGAAGTGCAGCCTTTTTTTTTTTTTCTTCAAGATAACTTTGAAAGTGTAAATAATCCCAAAGTTTGAGGTTTTGATTTTTGGATTCTCTCAGCTGGCTGGGCTTTTTTGCTTTGTTTTGTTGGGAGGGGAGGTGACGGTAACAAAGCACACTTTATTCTGTGCTTTTGTATTTCTGGAGGTTTTGGAGAAAAAGGTTTTGCCATATCTCTTTTAAGAATGAAGATCCTGCTTTGAAATATTTCCCACCAGAGGGGATTCAGGGTGTTTGGAACAACTATACATATCATGGGATCAAAGTGGAGCAAACTGAGCAGCGTTTTAAATGTATTTCGCCCTAAAGAGCTGACAGGGGGTCGGGCGCCCAGCACACCTCCACACAACAGCACCGAAGCTGCTTTTCCAGCGCTGAAGCTGCTTTGCCAGTACAGGTGCCAAAATAGAGAAGTTCTTGCAGGTCAGGCCGTGAGAAGTAGCACCATAAGGTGTCTGGCTGAAGGATAACTGAGCCTCCCTCCAGCTTCAGTGGCAATATTAAACTACGGTGGGAAGCTTGCATGTCAGCTGATGGCTCTATTTCTCCTGCCGTATGAGTCCAAAATTGCCTCCGATGTATTCAAACTTGGTTTCCCCCCTTTTTTTTCCCCTCTGATAATTCACCCCACTGTTTACTCAATCATTTTAGGTAGGGGGATGTGATGAATGTTGCTGAGTGCCAGTTTTTTTGGTGCAAGATGAGTAACCCCAAGGAGCAACTTACACCGAGTCCCTGGCTCCTGTCAGCCCTACAATTGATGATGTTTTCACTGTAAGGGGTGGGGACTGGGACACATTAAGGCTCAATAGGGGAAGTAAATGGAGTGAATTGACTCAGCAACTATGCCTTTTACCATGGCTTCTAATAAGGATAAACTGATTACTGCCAAATGTACTTTAACATCACGGGAGAGCTGGGGGAATATATCGATCTGCTCAAAGGAAATAAATGCCATACCAGAAGTTTTTTTAAAAGTGAACTTTTTTATTCAAAAGTGTAGAAGCATGTTTCAGCAGCATGTGTCTGCTTCCTTCTGAGTTGCCATTTGCCCCTAATCCAAAAATGAATTTGCAGCCTTAAAATGCATCCTAAAGATGAACGCTGCAAAACGATCGCTACAATGCCAAGGTATCTTTTCTTTTCGCTCTCAAATGACTGTGATAACAAAGAGGTGCACGGTGATATTCGCGCTGTATTTCAAATGCTGACTTTATGTCAGCGTCTTTTTATGGCGACTGGGAGACCAGACGCTCCACTTCTGCGCCAGGCGGTGGGGAAGGCACACAGGCTGCAGCCCAGGTTGCCAGGAGTCACTACAGAGCTGACAACCCCAGGATCCCACAAAACCCGCCCTGACTGATGGCTTCTGGGTTCCCACTGACCTTTGATCCCTTCTGGTTTGGCCGGGAACAAAAGAGCCTGTTCACTGGGGCCCCTTACACGTATATTTAACGAAAGCGGTCATCACCTATATGCTGATTAATATGTTTGCTTTACGTGTGGCGGGAGGAGGACCACGGCCATCCCATGCTGCTGTGCAGGTAAGCGCCAGCTTACCTAGCCTGTATGTCACACAAAATAAATCAAGGCAATCCACCCCAAGGCAGATAAAAATGACTAAAACAGGTAAAGACAATTTTTGTCACCAATGCAAGAAGTTGCCGAGGCTGGCGATGGCGCCGGGAGTGATTTCCCCGCATACCCGAAAACCTGTGCGAAGTTTCTGTCATTAGAGATTTGGTGCTGCTCTGACACCGAGGGCCATCAGCAGCTTGAACACACTGTCGCAAAGATGCTGCCGGCTACAGCAACCATGGTGGATGCTGTCCGACCCTCAGCAGCAACTTTCATCACTGCATATTGTCACCATAGCAATGAGGCTGGATGCGGGCAAATGACAAGGGTCTGTCATCACTCAGCCCTGGCCTGACAGCCTTCAGCACCAGTCGCTCTCATCCAGCCTCAATACGCAAATACATCCTCAACGGGCCCAAAAGTAATAATCTGCCCTTCTGCAATGTCATTGTTTCGCCGGTGCTCCCAGTAGCAGTGTGCAGCCCTTACACCCTGTGGAGATGCTTTGTTTTATTTCCCAGAGAGTTTTTGTGCTTTAGGGAAAAGGAAAAGCAAGGAAGGGGGGGGCCAGAAAAGAGACAGCAGTACCCAAACTTCAAATAACAGAGATAATCAAGAAACAAACAAAAAAAGGAAAGGAAAAAATATCTATTCCACAAATGGCAGTAAAACATGAGAATTAATGTTTGAAAGGAATACGACGACACTTTCCATGCAAGGGCTTCAGCAAGGAATAGGAACGTTACTGTGAAAGTCTAAAGCTCCCTTTTAATATTAAACATGGTAGCGGTATATAAAATGCATCCGCATTTTGCAGAAACAGGTGTTTCGGGTGAAATCAGGATAACTGGCAAGGTACGCCAGGCTGTCACTGACAGCAAACACGGCAAATACGCTACTCTGCCTTCATGCCTACACTGAAATCAGGGGTCCCAGCTATTTTCACAGTCCTCCTGCCAGAGATGCCATGAAGAGACAATTAACTTGGTCTACCTCCCTGCTGCCTTGGTGGACGTATGGCAAGAAATGACAGAAATCAGAGATGGCAAACACTATCTCATCTAGAGCTTGTCTGCCCGGTTGGATTAATCATAATGTCTCAATTTTGGGAGAATTTCTGCGTGGGGTCAGTTTTTACTCATCCCGCCCATGCAAATTTGCCCCTTCCAATCATGGCGCGTGCAGAAGATGGTGAGAAAGATTTGACTTGGTGGTTACCTTACTTAGCTCATCTCGACCACACACTTCATATTTTACTTTGTGTTTAGTCATACAGAATAACCCGATTTTACAGTGATCCTACGTATCATGCAAGCCCTCTCACCATTTAGAAAGCTGCCTTTTAATGATATTTAATTTAGATTCACTTATATGCTACATTTGCTAGTGAACACATTGGTTACATGCTCTTATTTAAACGTTTGCTGTACCCCAGTAAGCGTGCAACACGCTCGCTGGTCCGCGGCAGCCCTGGAAAGACATTTCAATGCTTGAACATTTTTAAACCTGATTTACCGTTCCAGAGAAACAAGTACGCAACTAATCTTCCAGGACAAATGTAACGCTGAAGAAGAACTAAACTGAAATGTATAAATTCCATATATACTTAAAAATATTATTGTCTGTAATTTAATATAACAATATTTCTAGGCCTATAACCTTGCACGCAGAGGCAATTTCCCAAGCATTAATACTTAAATGGGTCATATGCACCACATCTGTCATTCTGTCCTGAAGTCTATGAGGCACAACCAAGACTCTGCAAGCCTATTGATTTTTCTAGCATTTGCTTTAATTTACTTAACCATTGAGAAATCCATCAGTACATAAAGGGCAACTGTCCATTACTGCCTCATTTGCAGACATTCTTTCCCCTCATTTTTTTTGGTAAATATTTCCCCTTAAATCGCTGTGTGTTTACAGTGTAAAAATGAATCCGGAAAGTGCTCACACCTGTTTCTGTTCAGTAACTGCTGCACTGAGGTATATGTAATGTGCTTAAAGATAGAATAAATATCTAGACATTATTACATCTGTGTGCAAAGGGTGGTAAATTAGATCCTAATTACATTAACAGGGATTCTGCCTCCCAGCTTAAATTTTACATGAGCACTCTGTAAAAATCCAAAAGCTCTGCTGTGGTTTCTTTACGAGCTGGTGATTACAGCTACTTCCTATGCGGTCACTAAATATTCTGTTTACAAATAAATGAAGAAGCTTTGAGCCAACTTGCCAGGGTAATAATCCATGGGTTTGTTTTTTTTTTTCCCCCAGCAAACCTTTACCACATAAGCATGGCAACAATCAGAAGCCCTGGCTTCATCTAATTACTCTATCACATAATTTCACAAATTGCCTTTTCACTGGGGAGCCAAGTGCAAAACACGCTCACAGTGGGATTTCAGGCAGCAGCTTTCATTTACTACTCATTTCTTGTTAAATTAAACACAAAAACACCAGTTGTGTGAAAGAAGTCAAAAAGAATGCTTGCAAATGAGCCAGACAAGTGTATCTTATATTTATACCATTCACACAAAATAGCTCATTGGCAAGCTGGATTTTTAATGGCACCATTATCGCCTTTAACCCTTTTAAAGCGCGGCGTGAGGCTGGTAACCGGATCATCCTGACCAAACTCAACCCGGTGAAACAGCAAGAGGCAGCGCATCGGTCTTATTAGCCAAGATGGCATCCTTTAGTTAATAGTTAATAACTGGCAAGATGAGGCACCTACCACCAGCATGCCCCAACGTCGCCTCCACGTAACCCCTCCGGCTTCCCAGGGGTTTAATGGGGAACGACCCAGGGCAGAATTTGCCCCGTGAATTCCCAGGTATTACACCTGCCTAATAAGAGGGAAGGATGGTCCTACAAATAAATCGAGTGGGATTTGTAAGTGCAATATCTATTTCACGCCGGTACAGCCCTCCAAGGTGCGGGGGAGCCAGTGGGACTGGGGGGCAGTGGGACCTGGAGGGCTAGACCCCTGCTAATTATCTGAGCGCTAACAAGGCAGGATTGCAAGCTGCCACTGAGGAACACAAATTATTTTGAAAATAATTGCAGCCAGTGTACCATCGCCGGTGGAAGTGAACCAGAGGTTACACTGCTCTAAGATGACATTTTTTACATCAACAAGTACAAAACTAAAACACGGCCATTAGTAATTAAAGCTGTTTCTTTTGTAGCACCAGAGCCAGTAGGTCAGGTACCGTTTTACATCAGAAACCAGGCCTTGATGGCTGTGGATTTGCCAGCATTATCTGCACAGGGAGAAAAAAAAAACATTAGCAGCAGCTGTCTGTGTGCCTCAACATTGAAAATCCTATTCATACAGACAGGTGGAGTAATTTAAAAGCCAATGTGGTGCAATTTTGATGCAACTAATGCCACTGTTTACTAAAATGTCGCCATTCCTGCTGTTTATGAAAACATTACTAAAATTACATTTTACTCATAAGATTCAGGTTATTACCAGCTTCAAAATTATTCTGCCCCCAACTGTAGCTTATGACTCTCCAGGGTTTACAACCTGCTGCATTGACGGACCCATGCTTGGGTTTCAACAATGAAATCAAGGGTTTATCCTCTTTGCCATTCCCACGCAAGCACAGTACAACTCCTGGACCAGCACAAAGTTCCTGGCAAATAAGTAGAGTTCTGCCAACGAATCTATTAATTAGCCAGATTCACCTAATATGGCATTTACTTTCCCAAAAATACCACCTAGGGACTCCAAAAGCTCTGGTTGACATGAATACAGGTTGTCTAAGAAGAGTTTCACTTCAAAGCTGACTTAGGTAATGAATAGAGCAAGCCACCTAAGGCAGAGTCCCACCATTTCCCCTCTGAGTTCAGAAAAAGTCCTTGGAAAACATATTTATATCATGAGCAGACACTTGGGTATTACCAGTGCAACTCAAGTGACACTTTAGTGCCACTAACATGACTACCTCCCTATTTGCATCACTGGTACAGAGCATCATAGTGGGAATACGTTGGTGGCATAAAAATGTTTTATGCTGTACAGGTTGGATTAGAAAAGGTCAACCAGTAGCCAAGAAAGGAATATTCATGGTATACCTAAAGTCTGAGAAGTATTTTCTGGGCAGAATTTTCTGGTTCATAATGCAGAAGATGCAGTGGTAAGTCTCCTAGACTTTGCCTTATTAAAATGATGGCCCACCACTGAAGTGAAACGAGTACTCTACTAAATACTATGCGTCTAAATCAGGCAATGATGCAAAAGGTGAGGTAAATTAGGTAACTACATATTAACTTAAACTCTTTTCTGCCTACTTACCTTCTCTCTACAGATATATTTAGCACTGCTGTAGCTTACAGGGTGAGGAGCTGGAAGTGCAAAGATGAGTCTGATCAATACATTTGTTCATATATCGAAAACTGGATTTTCAGCTGAGCATTTTGGGGGAAAGGATGGCATTATCCATGGAAAATTTTAACTTTCCATCAACAACAAAAAAATTCCCTTCCACAAGAGAAATTTTCTGTGGGTAATTTTGATGGGCAGACAGTAAACATAACCAGTTAATATTAGGAATTAGGGCTTACTGAATACATGCAATGAGAAAAAACATGTAAGCTCTAACTGCAGATTCTGTGTAGCTGAAGGTAAATGCAGGAAATAGGAGACAAAACTTTTAAAATGGGTAGAAAACCAATTCACTTCTCATGCCTGTCCTGGAGCAACAAACAGACAATATTCACTGCAATATCACTGTTTTGGTTCATTCAGACAAGGGTTAAGTTCATGCAAACAGACGTAGGATACTCTATGCCAGAGCAAGGGAATGCATCTTACACAACTTGATGTAACACTTCCAAATGTGACCCTATTTCAAAGGCAGCTTATCTTACACCACAGATTAACACATCTCATCAGATATGTGCCCAACTGATTTGGTGCCTCGTATTTGGCACTTTACCTGATCTGATTAAGTCACTTGCTAGCTTACACTGGTCCGCTGTGAAACTCCTTCAAGAGTTAGGAGATTGCCAATAAAAAATTAACACTGGCACTTATATACATAAGCATATCTGAGAATCAACATAGGCTCTTTTGTAGCAACTGTGTTAGAGGACAAGCTAAACAAACAACTAATAATGAACAACCAAGCCCATGAATTTATCCTCATTTCCTGCTCACCCACTGCTTGCCAAGATACTGTTGTTGCCTTTGGTGTACTTCATATTGCAAATTACTTGCCAAAATATTTCAGTGGATGCTTCCAGATTTACAAATTGGTGGTCAGACTTCTTCCCTCCCCCTCTCCCTCTTCAAAATGTGATACTTGAATTTCATACATTTGCTTTGACTGCAGAAAGACAGTACGTCACGTAACGCTTTTCTGTGCCTTGACTGGAAGAGGCTAATTTCAAAAATGAAGTTGCACATGCAAAATATCACAGCTGCAAATATAAAAAGAAAGGAGCATCTTTGCATCTACTGTTGACTTAAAAATTCTTATTACTACAAACATTCTTGCTGGTAAACTCATTTCCCAGAATATTTATGCAAACAAAAGGAGTTCTAGTACAACCAGAGCAAGTGTAATTTAACATCTGAATTAATGTTTATCATGTTTCAACTTTTCAGTATTCCCTCGCTTCTACTCAGATGTGAAATTCTTCTGGTGTGTAAATACTAATGTGTTTCAGCAGCTTCCAAATAATTCAAATTCTTTAACGTGCTGGTGGCTTCCACATTGGTACAACAGTGCCTCCAAGGTGGAAACTGGGGGAAATTGGGAAGACGATAAGATAGCCCTTTGGGAACAGACACTGTCTCTGAAATCTAGCCTGGGCTGTTGGTTACCTTCTGATTTCAACCAAAATACTTCCCTGGACCACTGCTGTTCCTGAGCCCTGCGAGGAGCTCAGGATGAGATGTCTCATACCATGTAGTTTAAGACAACATGATGGTTGTCTTCATCGGAAACAAGACTGAATCATAGATATGAAAAAAACAGATGTTGTAACTACACCACACTTCTGAATGTGAGAAGAGCCTAAGTGAGGAATTTGGTTTCCTTGAACCAACTGACTAAAGCACCCTACATTTTTTCTTTCTGATCTAAAACCAAAGGTTTGTAGCATAGCTCAGCACTGGCAACTTAAACAATCTACAGGACAGTGTGAGATCTCAGTACACGAGACGTGCTTTCCAAGAAATCATGAAACTGGAGCAACAGCAGCATTGCCAAGAGTATCCCCCCCAAAACAAGAGTTTTCTTTAAAAATGGCAAAATTCACCCACGCTAGAAAATGGACCAACACTTAGAGGCTGGACAGCAGGTCAAAGCAACAAATTTGAGGAAGATTAAAGAAAATGCTGAAGATTTTGACAGTCAGTGTCCTCCATCAAACTCTGGGAGGGCTGAAGGGTTAAGAAGTTAATTCAAACCAAGTTACCTAAATCCTGTTTGTCCTCCTTTCTGGAGCTCTCAATTCAATTCTGACAGAGCCTCAGAATAATTATCTTCTCCTGTAATAACATTTCCAATTTTCTCCCATTAAAGATGACTGCCACAGCACCTCCACCAGCAGAAGGGAGCTGAGGACCCTCATCATGGGTTACTTGCACCAACCTGCAATGGATGCTTTTGCTCGCGGCTCTGGCAGGTCTTCCCACTGCCAGGAGCAGGAGGAACCCTGGCTCCTACCTTCCCAGCTGAGGGGATGGTGGGGCACGGGTGACCGAAGGCAAGCTAAAAACGCCTGGCTTTTCCCAGGAATTTGGGACAGCTGGCACTAAGAAGTCTTGCAGATGTGGAAGAAAGATTTTTACAGCTTCACCCACAATAAAATCAACTGAAAGAGGAGACTTATGTATTTGGGATAAAGGGGGGGGAAACCTCCCCCACTTCTGAGTCCGATATATGGAAATATGACCCCTGTTACACAGATGAGCTCCAGGAGCCCTCTGGCATTTTGCAGAGCAAGTATCAGTTGATGCAGGATGGAGACTCATTGTAAGTTGTACTTTCGGGGGCCAGGGTGTCTGTGTTTTGTTTTAATGCTTCCAAACCCTCTCAAGAGGAAAGCAAAGAAAATCCTCACTGGTTTTAGCCAATTATTTCTCCTTTTTATGTTTTCAGCAGCCTAGTTATGTACCCATCTGCCCTCTCGCTATACTCCTTTCCAAAACCAGACAAGCATCCCACATGGGAGTAGGGGCACAGAGACATATTAACCCCACGCTCCTCCCAAGGCAAAAATCTCATAAGCATGGAGGGACGAGAGAAGACATGAAATCCACTTGCTTAAAAAGTCGCTAGCCTGTAAAATATTCATACATAAACAAAACTTACAGAATTAAGCACTGTAATAGTATTTTTTCTATCAGAATAACATTCTTGAAGCAATGGGGACTATTTTTCTCCACTAGATTTGGATATAAAGTGCCTCCTTCAAATACCTGCTTCCAATAAATTCTTTTATACAAGTAACAGCTTTGCTAAATACATTGCATATTGCTTATTGTAAGTTTTCTTGTTTAATAGCATGGCATCAAGCAATCAATAAAGATTCAAAATCCAGATACATAATAAAAAAACCCCTTTCATTCTACTGTAAAGTCAACATCTTTCAGCTATGTCTTTTACTTTCTGCTCAGTCTCCCATTTCAGTAAGATTTAACCTCTTCAGGAAATTGTTTTAAAAGCAGTTAAAAATAATGATTAAATTATGGGATTTACATGAAAGAAATCCTTCGCCCATTCATTTTTTTAAATCATGGCAATTTGTTTTTTAAAAGGAGTTTGAAGTCCTTGAATCTACCTCTTGGCACCATTAAAAAAAAAGTAGTTTATAATCCCCTAATGTGCTTAAATAAAGCCTTCAATAGTTTAAATTGTTATTAAACATCTTTTGGGATTATAATTTTATGGCTTTTTTTGCCTGATTAGATGATGAACATGAACATCATCAAATACTCATCATATAACAAACTAATTACATCATATAATCCCCAAAATGAGGTTTGAATCCCAACATTTTAAATTAAGCTGGATTTAAAGGACGCAGAGCATTCACAATGAGTGAACAAAACACTTGAAAAGACACCCCCCCAAACTTTCTTCTTCTGGTTTTGAACAGAAAGGTACCATTGTTAGGACAAAAGCATAGTATGGGTTGAAGCAGAAACTAATCCTGTTGCCACAATTAAATTTACACAGATCTGGTTGTAGGCAAGATTATTTTTTCTTCCCCTTCCCCTCCTCCAAGCTTTTCCCTTATTTTGCAATCCCTGCTGAGGGCTATCCATTACAGTGAGGAGATCTGCTTGAAAAATGGTGGTGAGATATGATCTCTGAATGTTAAGTGATCCAAAAAATAATAATAATAATAATAATAAAATTTTTAAAAAAAAGGAGGGCTTGTAAAATGTTGCCAGGCTGTAGCACACCTTGAAGTTATCCTTAGGGTAACTTTCCAGAACCCAGCTCCAGTACAGGACTGGTTTGCCCCAGTCCCTCCTCAAGACCCTGCCATGGCATTTGATGCCACCCCACAAGCCTCCCCTCATTTTTCACTCAGCTTTTACAGTTTGGGGATGTCCTCACCTCTTCACCAAATTATCAGTAGCTTTTTTCTTTTTTTTTTTTTTTTAAACCCAAATAGTAACAGGCCGTTCCTTCCATCTCAAATTTAAAGCAAAATCCTAAAAATAGATTCCACAAACCTCAAAATTTACAGGCTGGTGTCACAATCTACCAACAAAAATTTCAACAAGCTCCACAGCTACATTTTGCCCAACTAATGGGCAACCTGGGCAGCTCTTCCAATCCAGACATTTAATCAAAATTAAGTCAGAATGGCAAATAGTTAAAAATGAAACCTGCAAAATCCTAAGTGTAAGTCTGGTCACCACTTTTGCTATTGTTTTAGCTGATTTTTTTTGTTATTATTATTCCAAGGGGAAGAAAAAAATAGGCAATTTGGATGAATTTATCCCCTGAAGTGTTTCACAGCATACTGCCTGCATCCGCAGAGGACAGCACTTGCCTACCCTTTGGGCATATGTCAACTCAGTTCTGCACATCAGTCAAAATAATGGGGGGGCTGCTGCCTGACACTGAGTGGAACTATTGCCCAAACACTTCAACAACTGGAGAGGCTATGGCCTTGCATTTGATTTTTTTACTTCAATAAAGGAAAAAAGAATTTCCTCCTAAGTGGGAGACGAGAACTAAGGGACAAACCTTAGGAAATAAAGTCAGTACACAGAGGCAGACTTAGTACTTTTGGAGATGGAGTAACTGCATAGAAGGAATTAAACCAGCCTATACACTTTTAAAAGATTGTATTAGTCCAACATTTATCTTAAATCTTTCCAACCATTAATCATTAGTATGACAGACACAGCAATTACTGTCTATTTTGTTTAATTCCATGCCACTGATGTGTCTTAATATTACAACTGTGAGGAAAAAAAAATTTGCCTTTGAAAAGGAGGGCTCCCAACTAACACCTCAATTAGGAAGCACCAGCAGTCAGGGGGATGCTGGATTTCACACTTAACCACTGCTCATTTCTTCCTGCCATTTTCCAGAGGGAAACATGAAGGCCGGTTAAGCACTGGGGGGCAAAAAAGGAGGTATCGCCTGCCCTGACACGTCCCCTGCCTGAAGAGAACCACCTCCCCATCTCTCCTCACCTCCTGCTTTAGGGAGGACCTTGTGTCCACCCTACGGAAGACCACATTCACTAATAATAAATAAATAAATGATGTGGGATCTCTAGTTTCCTCAGCTGACCACTCCTCAGGATGACCTCCCTTCCGCAGTGAGAAGCCCAGCTGGGGACACTGTCACTCCCATGTGTAGGGTTACAAGAGCAGTCATGAGGCCTAGACACCCTCAAAATGAACTTGAGTCTTAATTCCTTCAGTCTCTCACCACTCCTCAGCTCTGATTGCAGCCACGATTTGGGCCTGGGTTTTTTTGCAGAGAGGACAGCACCCCAAGCAGCTTGTCAACATGTTATATTCCTCTAGCTCAAACTGTAGCTTTGACTCTTGCCCAGGTTATCAATGTGCTTGCCTGGAGGACATCTTCCTCCACGCACAAGACCCACTGCTCTTCTGGATGCACAAGTTCTCTGGTGCCATCTCACTCCAGTGAGAGCACTCCCAGCTGAAACACATGCTTGGAAGAGCCTACAATGTTGTCCGGCCATGTTTTAATTTGGGGGAACTGTCCACAAACCCACCTAGAGTCAATTTGAAAGATCTGCCTCAAGGTCCTAGCTGGAGAAGGTTGGACTGGGTAAACCAATTCTGCTTTACTGAACTGATCAGACAAGCCTGGAGCTACCCTGATGCTGCCAGAAGAAGAGAAACCTGCCCTGCAATAAATCTGCATGCTTCATCTCGCTGGGCTGGATCTGCACAGGGGATGGTGGATTTTTAAAGCAAGCTTTAGCTCGGTTCTGTAAGGTAGAAAATGCAGCAGCTTCATTGCATAGGTCCTGGGGGGTTCCTGTATTTTGAGTCTTCCAGGAGAGGAGACGACCTTACATGCAGATGCTCAGATGGTGTCTCCCAGGGGCAGCTCTGCAGCAAGCTCCACAGGCACTCTCATTTCTTCTTTTGCACACCATTACTGCACAGCAGGAGAGTGAAAAGCCACTGGCACCCTGCACCTGATCTGGACGAAACAGTGAATGGGTCCATTCTCTGGTCCTGAGACTGAGCATGAAGCCAGCTGTGGGGTCAGGTCAAGCCCACGTAGCTAAATGCTCAACACAGGTTGGCTCCTGCCACGAGGTCTTTTGGGAGTCACCCCTGCTATCTTCTGCTGTGCTCCCAGGAATGGGTTTGGAGGGTGGTAGCTGGCCCAGGCTAAGAGCATGCTGGAGACTACTCAGGCAGTTTAACAGGATAGACCGTCACACTCCTGTGCCCTGGTCCTGGGTGATGCTAGCACAAACACAGCAACAGGCCACTTCCAGGAAAAAGTACTAATAGTATTAGTAATAGTAATATATACTACTTAATTTGTAATTCTTCAGCTGGGAACTATGGGGACTGACATGCAGTTGCTCAGTGTCCCCTGGTGTGACTTGTCCTGACTGCACAGCTTTCCAGGGCATGTCCTTAAAGCAGAACCTAAACCAGCTGCATCAGGATGATGTGAGCATCACTGCTGGCACAGCATCCCTGGACTGTTTTGGAGGCAGATGTCTTAAACCTCACACCTACCTGCAGAGACACACCAGGCTGTCAGCTCTTCTTGGGCGAGGACCTAGAATCAGGGAGCCACCAAAACCAAAAGGGACCTCAGCCTTTGGGAGCGATGTGCTGAACGCACCAGGGACATGGCTAAGGAGCTGGCAAAGCTGGGGCACAGCTGACGCGGAGTCTGCCAGAGAGAGATTAACTGCGAGATATCTGAGGCCCTCTCCGGCCTCGGAGGAGGAGTGCTCCAGCAGGAAGGTTCATTCATAGCAACCCAGGACCGCGCAGGGCAGGATTCCCTGCCTGATCCCCATGCTGACAAGAGTCATGGCAGATATCTGGTTTCTTGGCTCAGCAGGGGATGGAGGAGCGATGTGCGTGAGCGCTTCCTCCGGTTTACGAGTACACCCTTGGCAGGTCTCCCACTGGGGCTGGGCAAGCTGGCCGGCTTCTGGTTTCATCCTGACCCTAACTACAGGCAGGGGAGAGTGTCAACTGCTGGGATTAGAGGCGAGAGCTGTTCTTCACTACCACCTGCAGACCCCCGGGATCCCTTGCCTGGCCCTTATCCTCCTGTCACAGAAAAGCTCAGACAGAAAACCTGGGGCCAAAGGCCCACATCCCCTCAGTGGATGAAACACAGTGACAGATCACCACAATTTGATGACAAAGGAGAATGGCATTAGAAACACTTTTCTAAATGCTAATGTTAGAAGGTGTGGTACACAATATAAAGCCTTGAAAGAAGCTCCAGCATCCAGCTTAACCCCACACACCTGTCCAGAGCTTTGATTTCTAATCCCAGGAAAAAAAAAAATACAGGTAGCTATGGCAACAGAAATAGCTGTGTACCCGCCCCCCCACCCCCTGCTTTATAACGTTAAATACAGGGGTAACTTACACTCTGGGAATGAGAATGTCTCAAAGAAAAAAATTATACTTTGCTATTAAACCAGATACATTCAGACCTTTCATCATGAAGCTTCTGGTGATCTCCGACAAACATCTGAATAAGGTCTTTGTTTGCTTTTTGCTTTGTTTTTAATCTCCCCAATTACCTTCCGCAGTTCTCCAGAGCACAGAACCAGGGACCGAACGCTGCTCTCTGCTCTGAAGCAGCGATTCCCATGCCACCTAAGGGGAGCTGCAGCTGTGCAAGCAGCAGGGCAGGACAGGTCTCCGAGGTTATTAGTGTAAGCTTAGTCACACTTTGTGGTGATGTCCCGTTAACAACTGCGACTTGAACCAAAAAAAATCTAATAACAACACACACACAAAAACCCCAAAACCATAAAAACATACGCTCCGTGCTCTTCCCCTGGCATCTAGCAAATGAGGCAACAACAACAACTCTGCTCGGAAAAGTTCCCTGAGCTGCCTGTCAGCAACATCATATGTATTTTTTGCTTTCTACGACTACTACAACTATGACATTTTCCATGTTTTATTTTGCATATGTGATCTAGAGTTCACTTACTGTTAGATGCTGGAACAGCCATGCCCTCATGATATTTGTGGCTACTTTGGGAAAGATGCCACGCTTTTTATGTCGCTTTTTGTCCTTATCTGGATCATCATCATCACCTGTGCTGGGGGAAGCTACACTGTTGTCCAAGCCGTCACCTGTAAATATAGTGAATCAAATTTTGACTTATGCTACCTTTATATACTTCAGCCGAAGCCTGGCTTTGGGTATAAACTGCATGAATATTTAAATGAGGTATAAATTCTTTAACACCATAATTCACCAGGGGTTGAAGGGATGGGGGGAAGAGACATGAGGAGAGGGAGGGTCTCGGGGCTGTGTCGGCCCCGTTCTGGTTTATCCTGAAGGACAGCGTGGCCATTTCTGCCACTGTAACCCAAAATAAAAAGTGCTTAAAAAAAAAAAAAATTTTTTTTGCAAGCATCCAGCTTGCAAAGGTGGAAACAGTGGCTTTTCTTCACACTAGGTCACTTCCCAAAAATTCATCCCAATTAGCTACTTTGGCTGAGATGGCAATTAGGGAAGTATCGATGGTGTCCCATCCACATGACTTGTGTGAAGCTGGGTGCCCCGTCCCACTCCGGGATGCGAAAAGCAGGGTGAATGCAGCTCTCCTGCAGTATCATATATTCTCCGCAAATTCAGAAAAAAACAGGACTGGGGCACTGCTTATGTTAAGTCTTTTATAGACGTTCGACTTCCCCTGACCTTTTGATGGGAGGTGGGTAGCTAACTGGCCTCCCCTCTTCTCAGCCCCAGCCAAAAGAAATTCATAGTGGAATAAGTAGTTACCAATTTGACATACACCATAGAAATTAACACCCTGCTTTGTAACAGTGTGCCACATCTGTAATAGGTGTCTGCTCCCATTAAACAACAACTGATCCAGAATGAATTTTCTTAATGCAGAGAAGGTCTCAGACAGTTCTCATCACATTAGCGATATATCTACGGGAGGACATAACTGCGTAGCAGCCAGCTTGGGTCTGGACTGATGGGCTGGTGGTCAAAGGAAAACAAAAGTTGCAGTGCCTGGCCAGTTTGCATGCAATTTTTGCTTCAAACCCTGAAAGCAGTTTATAAACAAGTCCACAGAGCAAATCAGTCTTTGCATTCTCTACATGTAGATTAAACGGTATATCCTGGCTTCCAAGGACACTGTATTTGTAGCAACATGGAGTTGTGATGTTATTAGGCAAGTGTTTTTTACACCCCCCGGGCAAGAATGATCAAGAAAGTCATCTCAATTGGGCCGAATCAAAACTATCTCTGTTAGGAATAAAAATTTTAAAAAAAGATTTTTTTTTTTCAAAAAAGGATGCAAACTGTCAAAATTATTATTTGTTAAACAGCTTTCAGCACCAAAAAAAAAAGTTATTATTAGTGTTATATTTTTAGTACCTTACTGACGGTGGCAAATTTATAATTGTCCTTATGACTTGGCCTATGTCTTTAACGAAATGGTAACCTTGGGTAGTTATAGAAACAAACAAGATTTTTATGAAGAAATAAGATATCTGACAAATTCTTTGAAAGCCCAGTATGTAAAAAAAAAGGCTTTTATAGAGAGAAGCAATTCACCATATAAAATAATAATTCATAAAAGAAACATGAGCAAAGGAAACAACTCAACAGCATTTAAAATTCCACAGGCTAATCCACTTTCTGTCTGCAAGAGGCAAACAAGGAAAAGAAAAGTATTATGCATTCATTGATTAAAAATGAAAAGCTTCTAACCTAATGACACTGCCTTTCACCACCTCCCTGCAATGGTCCACCCACCCTCTCCCCCCCACCCCATTTTTTTAAAAATACACTCTCTCCTCATTTCAACCCCCCTTCAGATTAATTTAGCAGGCATCGCCTCGTGCCTGACGGGAGGAGGACTCATTGATAATTTATGGAAATATCTACTATAATCCAAGGGAGCTGACTTTTTTTCCAGCTTTGTGCATCAATAGATAATCAAGGCCTTCAAGCAGCCTTAGCTTCCCATTACCTCGGGCAAGAGAATTCCTGAAAGCATGCCTCCGGGGCACCTGAATTATATCCTCCATTAGGGGAGGAAAAGCTTTCTGCATTCCACCTATAACACTCCCCAGAACCTTCCTGTTTATTTCTGCTGTATGAAAGCAGAAGCATTAGGAACAGGATTTTTTAAGTGAAGACTTATGTAGATACAATGGAGCAACCTTTCAAGCGCAAGCCAGATCACCTCCTTCAATCTCTGGCGGTGACCTATCCCAAATAAAAGGTTTCTGTTACATCATTAGCTCAAGCCAAAAACAGCCTTGGCTTAATGCACAGTTTGTTCTTCCTACTGTTTTTAGGCAAATACTGCTACTTTACTCCCATCTGGGAGGGAAATTACACTGCTGGGCTGTAATCTAAGACAAGATTTTCATTGGAAGCAAATGCTTTCAATCCAGTGTAAATACTGGTGCATGTTCAGAAAAGCCTAAAACAATAAACCCTGGCCCCGTCCGACACAAGTTAGAGAAAGTGAAAGGCAGGGAGAGGATAAGAAAGCACTTGGCTATCCTAAGAGCAAATGCTTCGGTAGACTTTTATAAATTGTTTAACCTCTTCCACTTTTTTTAAATGGAAAATTGATCCTGTAAAGACTGAAACCACAGAGAGAAGTCTAAATGGTCAATTGTGGATTTTAGTATTTCCATCTACTTTGCAACTCGATACACTCACCTCTGTGAGGTCTCCAGAGATTCCATCCCCCCCCCCCTTTTTTTTTCCTCTTTTCCTCTTTTCAAAGATCACTAAACAAACTTGAAGCACCACTGACCAGCCACACGGTAGCAGTTATGAACTGCATTTGTAAAATGTCAGCGGCGACTCCGTTCCTGAAGTTGACTTCTCCTGCCGCCAAATGAAGGCGAACTGAAAAGGTGGAAATAATCATAGAAATGATGCTAGTCCATAAACAAGCTTACAGCCTCATTAGTATAGCGGGAGGCTCTGCTGGGTGATTTATGCTTGTTTTGCTGATGCCATGAGGAAATGCCATAGGGCAACTTTAGCCAGCTGCTAATGGTTTCTGACAGCTTCTTAGCAACTAGTGCAAGCAACGCTGTGGCGTTTGCTAGTGACAGAAACCGAAAATGTCATATTATCTGCCCATGTGTCACAAAGTCCGTGTGGCAATTAACTAGTAAGCCAGTGACTGAGGGGCCACAGGCTCTTCAAAATGGCCCGTGGCTATTCGGGGGGCAGAGCAGGCGCACCGCTCGCGTTTACGCTGCACATATGCATGGCTGTATGCACGATCTGCATCATGCTCCCTCTGCCTTGGTCGCCAATGAGTTTGGTCTACACAGATCCTTCGTCCGTGGAGAAACTCCGTCTCGCTTTCTCTTTAGGCACGGCGTGACATTATCAGAGCAACTGCAAGTAATCTGTCTTGATATGATGGTTGGAAATGGCACTTTAATTGGCAATACCTGATTCTCTGGTTTTGAGCGCTGGATCCGAAGGTGCTAGCTGTTTTTCTGCTCGCTCGCAAATTAGTCTAAAAGGATTTAAGATCACTGAAGCAGACTCATTGCCTGTCAAATTGCTGGGAGCGCAGCGACTCTGCACAGCAACTAGACGCTATTTAAAAAAAAACCTGGAGCCTGTAAGGAGCAGGAGAAGAGCCCGGGCTCCACGTGCCCGCTCCCCAGCGAGCAAAACCAGGCGCTATATGTCAAACTGTCAAACCTTTCAGCGTGGCCATTTGCCCTTTCAAATAATATTTAAGAATTGTTTTTACACAATTTTTTATAGGCCATGGTCTAGTGAAAGAGGCCAATCAACAAAGAAAGGAATTTGTACTACAATTCGTCCGTGGACGATTTCTTGCCAGACCTGGGCCGGTCCCCATGGAGCAAGGCAGGTGACCTGTGGCAGCTCCCTGGCTGTCGGGGAGCTCCAATTTCAAACGCCCTCGACTCCGGTGTCCCAGAGTTGCCTATTTAAGCACACCCAGGCATTTAGGCCGCGCTATCTTGTTCCTTTCAAGAAAGGATAAAGCGGCATTTATCGTATTCAGCCCTGCTGAATGGGTCAGGCTGGCCATGCCAGCGGGGGCTCCTCTCGCTGCGTCCCCTTCTCCGCTGCCATCGCCTCCTACAACTTCCCTTCCCCTCCCACTCCCCCAAAAATCGGAGGCAGAAGCAGCAAAGGGCAACCAAGTTTAGAGCGGCTCCTCGAGTGGGTAATGCTCTCTTTGGCCTGAGTGATCTGTTATAAACCATTGTTGGCAAAATAGGTGCTTCTGGAGAGCAACTGGGCACATGCGCTCGCCTTCAGTGGCCGTGGCCGTTGCAGGAGTTAGGTGGCAATTCAAAGCCCCATCCCTCGCTTCCACACGGAATCAAAATTAAATGTCATCACCCTGCAACATTGGAAAGGCAGGCAGCGTGGCATAGCTGGGCAACTTCCAGCCACCCCAGCTCCCAAATCCATCCCTCAACCATAGAAGCTGCCCAGATACGACATAAATAGTCCCAATCTCAAGTCAAGGATGTTTCAGGAAGGTTGGAAATTCAGATGTCCTAAAAACCCCGGCCCTTTGCTCGACTACAAAATCCATTGCCTTTGCATGTAATTCTTTAGACTAACATCCTTGCATAATTTTAAGTGCCTAGAAATCTCAATAGCAAAGTGCCAAATACAGCTTTACTACAAGTATCTTCACCAGACACAACAGGTTATTTCTCACTGCACGTAGCCCTGTCCTAGAATCAAATCTGTATTTGGAGTACCAAAGAAAATACCAAAGAAAACCATACTATTCTTAAAAAGCCTGCTTCCCACACCTCTGTCATGAGATTTGAGAGAGGTTTCAGGGTCCACTCTTCAGTTTGCTGGGAGGGGGGCAAGAGGAGGGCACCAGCTTTGCTGAGGTCCACAAAACCACACAATGAACACCACCTTCCATCTTTTACAGTCCTCTTCTAGATAAACATCTAAATCCACTGCTTTAAGGAGTTCACAGAAGAAAGTGTGAAAGACATGAAGCCCTGTGAAAGACCCAGAGCAACTTTTAAGTGGACTGACTAAATCAGTGTCCTCTAAAAGCTCCCCATGTTGAACTCATTTTTATGTTTCCAAATCTCTCCTGTTAAAAGCAGCTTCTGCCTCCTAAAAGAACTTCACGGTTTCCACTTAGTTTTGCATTTAGTAAGCTAATACAATTTAAATATGTGCTGGATTTGGACAAAAACTATTGACTTCTGTACCAGACTTGCAATGTTTTCGGTGCTATGAACTGAAACACCTAACATAACGCCCCAAAGCTTGTGGGCTTTCCAGTAGTGTGATTTTTTTTAAATCAGATCATAAATTTTTTTTAAAAGCATTTAGATACAAGTTCCTCAAATTCCTGCTTCTGCTAGCATAAGAAATCCTACATTATCTAAGCCAAATATTTAACTGTTCACTGCCCATCCACAGCTCTGTCAGTTCCTTTCCCTTTTAAGCCCTCCAAGAACCCAAATCTCTTTAGTAACCTTTCCAGGTAACTGGAAAGCAGGATTCATTAGTAACTTAATGTACTAGAGAGATTTCAAGTGGCAAAATTACCTTCCCTAACCTTGCTTCAGTGCTCTGTGTTAATTTAGAGTAACTATTAAAATTTCCGCACCTTTACCTATGAAATCCCTTACAGAAACACATCTCCAGTTTGCTGGATACCCACACATCCACCATGCTGACTTTTGCAGAGCAAAACCAGGCCTGTGTGTGAAATGTAATTTTACTATAAGGTCCAAAATTATGAATTCTCAAAAAGCATCTCCAAGGATGCAACAAGTTTTTCTGTAAAACAAGAGCAAGGGAGAAGGAATCTTCCACAACCTACTGTTCACAGGACTTAAAACAAGGATCGCCACTTCAGACCACCAGCGTTGAATGGACTTGGGCAAAAAAGAAGCATATGGAGTTTTTTTGGAGTTTTTTAATTTGTTTCTGACACAACCAGCTCCAACTTGGCAAAGGAATGTGGTGAGCAAAAGTCACACCCAAATGACTCTGACGTGAGTCAGGGTGGCTAATATTCATGTCCACAACCATGGACAACCAGGACAAGTTCACTACTCAGAAATGGTCATTTCTCTTACAGCAAGGTGGGGAAGGAGGCAAGCTGAGCAGCACAGGGGGTTGAGAGCTCAGATATGCCAGGAGAGAGCTGGAATGCACTGGCACAGTCTGGGGATGCATGCCCAGCTGGTAATCCAAGTTGTACCTATTTATTGAGGAAAATTAGAAGTTTTGACATGAAAGGCCCATGAATTTAGAAGATTTCCCCAAAATACATTATTTTAAAATTTACACACACACATGCACGTATATATTGCATATGTAACATTAACCCACTGTGACTGCTCTCGACCTGCCAATGCCCAAGCAAGGTACATGAGCTGAGGACGGGACTACCAGCAGAAGATATTTCAGAAAGCTTAAAGTAACTGCACAATTTCTTTATCGGGGAAAAACATTTTCTATTGGTTGGGATCCATGATTAGTGAGATGTGACGGAAGCACCCACTCCAGGAGTTCCTGAGGTCAATAGCAATCATCTCAGCACATTGAACGGCCTACAGAACAACCTGCAAGATTATTCACAATAATTATGTAAGTCTGCTTGTGAATCTGAAACGTGGTGTTGATGAGGGACCAATTTTTTTTTCATATTCCTTAAGGAAAAGGCCTTTTCAAATATACTAAATAAAAAGTTAATGAGGAACAACAAGGTAGGAAAGAAGCATTAGCAAGGAACAAATACCATATGTTTGGGTTTGCACGCATCTCTTAAGTACATGCAGTGCATGTTTCATGCAAGGATTCAGACCATGACATAAACAGTAGGAGGTTGTAAGTCACCGATAGTATCCATATTTACAAGATACTAAAGTAAACAGTTGCAAAAATATCCTACACAAATATTCATAGATGGAGTAACCTGGACAAGTATAAATTACACTCTGGCATTTAACAAATTTTCAAAGTTTTTTTCTTGACTCGTTGTACTTTGTTCTTGAAAGACAGGAGCACCTTTTTCTGGTAACTCGATCCTCCTTTTTGACTTGAATTCCCTTCAGGCTAGCAACAAGCAAATTAGCTGTCTACGCAAAGAGTAAAATCAACATTGATGAATGGGGGGGAAAACCCCACAGATTTTACTCATTTTCATTTGTTCTGCAGCTGAAATGAAGGAAACCTCTTCTCCTGCACAACATAGCACTTCTTAATGGGATTCAGAAAACTCTGCTATTACGGGTAAGTTGTGCGATATTTCTGGAGCCGTGCATCTATGTGCCGAATGAAATATTAAAAAGAAAGCAATTCCTTGTATGGGAAGCAAACAACTTTCTACTGCCAGCAACAGAAGTTTACTTTGAGCAGTTGGAAGCAAATACCCTAAAGAAAAGTATCTGGTTAAACAGAATAACATCCTGGTTTGACTAAGAACAGTAAAAAGCTTAAACAGGTGGGTTTTTTCCCCCTAATCTAAAAGCCAGCATGACGACCCTACCACTTCTTGGGAAAAGCTGTTTTTCAGTCATTCTCTCATTTTGTTTAAATACAGGTCTTTTTTTGAAACCTATTCTCTCCAACCTCAGCAGGAGAGCTGGCCTTCCCAGCTAAAGGTCCCAGCAGTTGCATTCTCCACGAGAAGTCAACTGCATACGGGTGAGACACAGGCAAATCCACCGTTGGATTCAGTCAGACTTTCTCCCTTGCAAAGCAGGAGCACAACAAGCAGCAGGAGGAGCACAGGACTGCTCTGCCATGGGGGAAATAAGCCCAACTAATACCCCAAATGGCCATGAGGTCAACTTCTGTAAATCTTTATAGCTCCTTAACAACTGGCTCTATCTTTGTGTTTATCCAGCTTCTAAGACACTTGACTCTTGGACTGAGCACAAGCAGCTATAAGAGGCTCAAAGCAAAGATCAGAAGCATATTACGTATAAACTAAGGGACGCATTATCTGTAGAAACAGTTTATTACAGTGGAGCATTTAAGTAGGCTTCCTTCCCTAAACACAGCTAAATTGCCCTGGGCCCTGCCTGCATGCCTGCTCCAGAGGAGATGATGCTGTAGATTTCATGTTTTACAACAGAAAATATGTGCCAGAACCTTGCTACTGTTCAAACCATTCAAAATTGGGCTCTTCTATTGAAAGAAGTTTTAAAAAAATTTATTGTTGGGCAAGACAAACCAAAATGCTTGGCATTGTTGGACCAAACTAAAGCATTTTATTTTGGGCCAATTCAAGACCAACCAACGCTGGCCCAAGCTGCAGTGTGCCCTGCAGGAAGTACAGTTCAGACACTGTTTGCCCCAAATCCTCTTTTGCAGGGCTGGATCCCATATGTCACAGGAGTCATATAACCATAAGAAACAGGAGAGAATTAGTCTAGCTGCAGCTCAGGCAAGTCAGGATTCATGACCTACCAAGCCCACACAAGATATTTCCAGTTGGAAGTTCCCATGTGGTTTGTGTCAAGTGAAAATGTTCTTGCTGATATGCAATGTATTTTCTTCCACTCCTGTCACTGATTTTAAAGTAGCATCAAACCAAAAAAAATTATTATTTTCCCTGTCCCTAGTTCATCAGTAACATCTGACAATGAAAACCAAGACACTATTGAAAGAAAACTAACATTAAACTTCACTTTGCATGCCACGGCAGCACCACATACTCTATTTCCCCACATACAGTGGTCACTTTGCAACTGCAAAAGGCAGAATTAAAAGGGAAGAGAATAAAATGCCTCCATCTCATCTACCTCTCCTCTTCTGACAGTAACAACATCTCAGCTGCCATTGCTGGTGCTTCAAAAAACACCCATCATCTCATACAACCTAATAAAGATCCACTTGCTGCAGCATTACTCCAGCAAATTATAGCCACTGAACCCTCTTGACTGGCTAGTTAGTGAAAGACATCTGGCTTTGAACTTAAGGCACAAATTAACTATTTCTTCGTACTTAAAATAAGAGGAAGACAATTTTGATTTGTTATGGAGGGTTAATCCAAAAACCCTTCTGAGGCAGCCTGGTGGTTCCCAATGCAGGACCCTGTATCTCACAGCTATGGAAAGAAGGGTGGAGAAGAGGGCTGGCCATGTCCACCTAGAAGAACCGTTTCCATAAGGTGTCTTCGAGGTCTGATGGAAATCAGGTACCTATGTGGTGGCCTAAACTACTGGGCAGAGCGGGGCAGAATGACAGCGACTTGGGAACCTTCCAGTACCTGGGCTTCATATGAACAGGCAGGAGTTAGACACAAAACATTAACGCTCCTCTTTTCTAAGCAATGTTAGAAATATTTGCAATCATGACTGAATGGATGGCATTTGGACCGCACCCTGAGTTCCCTCCCCTCACCCTGCCCTAACGCTGCCTGGGATGTTCAGAAGACGCTGGCTTCGCTCCCCAAAGACAAAACCTTATGTTACCATGCACCTAATCAGCTCAGGAAAAACCACCTTAATTACAAAATATGTAACCCTCTGTCAGACCTTTTAAGGGAAGGGCGTAGACAGAATTAATAATGTTTTTCTTGTGCTGTCCCTGGCGCTCCTTGCTGCCTGGTGCCCTAAATCCACTGCTCTTGTTCTTCCAGCAAAAGCCGGTCACTCTGGAGGGCCCGTGACAATAGCGGGAGGCTGCTCCTTGGGAAGGAGGTGCAGAAGGCAAAAGGAGATAAGTAGATTTGACAGAGCCAAGCTCACACAAAATTTTCTTCCACTTGACTGTCCCTCTCCAACACAAAAGGCAAATCTGCTCTGATGAGTTGGTGCTTAAAAAAGGCCACAATGGGAAAAACAAACCTGAAGTTGAGCTTTAGAGCAAAGGCGTGGTGGCGTCGGCTCCGGCGGCCAGCGGGCAGGCACACGGCTGCCGCTCACACGGCTCCCGCTGCCCTCTGCTTGGCATGGTGAGCAGGAGAGGGGTGCTTTCAGAAATCATCTCCCACCACCTTGCCTGCGGCTCACATGGGCAGCACCCAGTAGAGCGTGGCACTAGAGATGGAGGGCACCCATGGGTGTCATTCTACACCAACGGAAGCACAACCGCTAGTGGTAGCCGTGCTAAACTTCGCTCGAGCTCATCTGCACAAACTGGGGTTAGAAAAGCCTCAGTTTGGGTAGGGTGCAGCAGCAGTTGCTGGAGAAGAGGGCTGCTCGCTCTGCCCAGATTTCCCTTGCTCTACACGGCTGGGAGGGATCAAGCAATGACCACCGTGGCGCTCAGGCTACTAACTCCCCTTCTGCTACAAACACTGCCAAAAAGTGGAATCTACTTTCTCACCTCTGCTAATATCCCTTGGGTGTGGGGAGGTGGGATGGTATCAAAGGGCGGGTCGGGGTACAACCCCTGCACATCCAGCTGGCTGGCGTGAAACCAGCCCCCATGACAGAGCCTAAAAATTCAGAGGGCTTAGAGAGCCTTTCAGAGAAATAACAGCGATGAGGAGGTGGTCTTGTCTCTGTTCCTCGTGGTTGGGCACTGGCCACCAGGCTCAGCACCTAGGCTGAGCTCCCTTCATGGTCCTCCCCAGGGCCACACAGGCACTGACAGCCCTTTCAGACACTTCAGTCCTACTAAGTTACCATGTCCCCTTCGGCTCCAGCTTAATGTATTCATGTCACTGCTATGTTTTTGGTTTCCTACGACTTTCTATCACAGCTTCTGGTGTTTTGCTGTTTGTTTTACAGTGCAGTTATAGGTTAGGATGTGGGTTTTTTCCAAATTAAAGCAAACAAACAACAAACCCAAATGCAAGTCATCCAGGAACAAACAGATGTCAGAGAGTCCAAAACATACAATGAAGGTGAAAGTAAAGTCAGATCAATGCTGGACACTTGAAAACTTCCCCTGAATATCACCTACAGGTGCATGCGCGCCTTATTTTTACCTCTTTCACCTTCCACCACTATGTATTGCTAGACATCAGCTACCTAGGATTACCTTGAATAGGCAAACTGATGGAAGGAAAGGGAAAAACTTCTGGTGCACTCCAGAATTTGGGTATTATTTACGTCGCTACTTCTAGTGGCATCAAAGTCCCAACTGGGGAAGGGATGAAGGATGAGAAGGAGGTAACTCAGCCATTTTCAGTTCATATCTCTTTGACTCCACTCCTTCGCAATAAGAGTGTTTAACCAAAATCCCATAGAAATCTCAAAGCAAAGCTGGGTCATAGCAATAAGCCATCTAGTGTCTTAAAAAAAAAACCCCAAAACTAAATGCAAACATCCTTCAAAAAGCAAGTCAAAAAGATTTCTGGTGTTTCTTTTTCAATTCACAGCATTTGTCATTATATCTAATAGCAAGAGTAGTAGAAATGGATAGAAAGCAAAAACTGTCTGTTTTTAGTAATCTGATGTACTTTAAATGACATGAATGAGTAACCAAGGAAGTTAAAGAAAACCTCAGGCTCTGGCAGGCTATAAACCACAGGCATCAGCTTCCCCATGGCAGGTATTGACCACATGGAAGAATAATCTTGCTTTTCTGCTGAAGCAATCTCATCCTTGTTGAAAGGGCTGAGGACCTTGTCTTGCCCGTTCCATCCACCAGTGATGGAAGAGGACTCTTCATCTGCCCAGCTCACCACTTGACCTGTCTCCTCCTGGGGCAGCCTGGCAGTGCCTAAAATGTCACCAGTTTCGCCTTCAAAACGGTTCTGCCAAATACCCTGTTGCTCAGATGGCACCCTCTCAGTTGGGGTTACCAAGGAATATATTTCTACTGTGTATCCCATCTTTCTTGCCCCAATTATCAAGATGTGCTTCTCAACTGATGTGAAAGGGCACACCACGCACACGCAGACAGCCAGCGCTGCTCCTGGGTAAACACCAGCAATGTCCTTGTGCCCTTCCTGTGCATGCAGTTATCAACTAGAAGGGTTTTATAGGCATCAGTTGCCACGCACAGGAAAAGACTGACTTTTCTGAGCATCCTGTAAATGCTGGGAAAAGAGAAGAATGGAAAGGAAATGGAAGGAGCAACCTGGAAAGGAGAAGGGAAAAACAGGAGACCTTGGCTCAAAGGAGAGAGTTGACCACACTCTTAGCCCTGCCTTCATATATAGATGTTTGCTTTTATTAATCTTGGAAAAAAATGTGGTGCATGAGCTAAGTCGGCCCCTAGGCAGATTTAACTTGGGTGACCTGAACATCCTCTGTAGATCACCATAGGTCTCTCTGACCTTGGCAGTGACACAAGGATCATATTTTCTCATGGATGAATTACTCTGGAATAATTCTGCCAATGTATTAGGCATAAATAAGCTTTTATTTAGGATTGGGCAAATACGTTCCCTCTTTCTGCCTCTCACCTCCCCAGACAAAATCTATTTATTAGGATAAGGAAAACCCCACCCTTCATTAAAGTCTGGGTACACATCTCAAGGGCCAGACAGAAGCTTAGCTGCTTCATGCTCATAGCAATGCATTTTCAAACATTGCCTTCAGCAAGATGCATTTTGGAGTTAACTGGTAAGATTTGTTGCTTTTGATTGGAGTGGTCAGTCTGCATATTTGCAGATGAATATACAAATATCTTCAAACACAAAGACGGGGCAATATATAGGTCGACAGTGGGAATGTTTAGCTTTGATCGCCAAAACAGAAAACACAATCCTCGCTGTACATCTACATGTAAGTGAAGAGCAGCTCCACTAAAACCAACCAAGTTGCACTGAGGTAAGCAAAAAAAAAAAAAAAAAAAAAAATCACATCTTGGCCGTGCAGAAAATTGACCAATTTGGAAGGAACAGGTAAACAGTGTGTTCTTGGACAAGAGTCAGCAGAGTTTGGATGATGCAGACCTTTCCGTTCAAGAGTTGCACTGGTTTTTGTGTCTGGTCACTTGAGGTCACACCACAGAGCTCCGAGGCTCTGCAGAAGCCCTGCACGCTTCCTCCGCATGACGGAGGTGGCTAAAGTGGCTATTAAATCAGTTGTTATTCTGATGCCACCTGATTCTTAATTGCTGAAGAAATGGGGACTGAAACCACAGAAAGGGCTTGCTGGCACTAGCGAAGGAAGTATCAGTTTTCGAGGTCAGAATAACATCCCTTAAATATATGAATCAGAGTGGTTCTTTCATGCTGCATCTTGATAAAGGCAGGAAAACATTAGCAGACTATTTTGATGAGGATCAGGATAGTTTTGTTATATATATATATAGACACACACTCAGACATGCACAAAAAGGAAAGAAAATACTTGCAAACCTGTATTCAAATTATAATTATCCTGCCACAGTCAAGTAAATCCTAGTAAAAACTATTTCCAGTTTTCACCATCACTCTGAATGAGTCTCTTCTAATAAACTAATTGCATGTTGAGCAGAATGGAAACACAATTTTCCAACTGTTTGTGAACGGCTTGCTTCATCCATACACAACTTTTGCTGTATGGCTGATGACTTACAACCTGCAGGCAAGCGTCTCTGTCTTAAGACTAGGTGACCAAGGCTTCTCAGGCAGAAAAGGAAGTCTCCAGTCACAGACCTGCACTCTTTCCCATCGCAACGCCGAAGCAATAATCACCGATTCCAAAACTGGCGATTCTCTTGAGACTGGAAAACACTTTCACAAATATCTGCCAATTATCTGAACAGCTGCCAACAGTGCCAGCCTCTGAACCATTGCTAATCACGCTGCCATTTTCTATGCAAAGCAACTTTGAGTTTTGTCATTTATACTAACTGAGTGACCAGCTTCGCCTGCAATTCATGGTTTAGGCAGATGAGAAGGGAAGACAGAGATTTTCATCTATAATTGCCAGTTGAAATTCAAAGTTCAGCTAAAAAGCATTCTTACCTATACTTTATTTAACAGTTTCTATGGAAAAGACTTTGACATAACCACCATATTTGCAAAGACTATGATCTCAGCAGTGACCTGAAGAAGGAAAAATGGACCTGGAGAGGGCAATACGCTCTTGCCTGTAAGACCATGGGGAGGCTCTCCCTTATGCTCACCTCTCACCAGCCCAGAAGGCTTTCTGCACGTGTGAGTTGCACATGAACCTCATGCAAGAGCATGCAAGGAGAGGGTCAGGATGGCAGGTGCTGTATATGTCAGCTCAAAGTTGACACGAGTTGCAAATAAGGAGGTCGAAGTCTCAAAGTAGTCAACAAACATGCCAGAAAGCCCAACCTTCCGAGGCACTGCAGGGATCTGTGCAGGTTATGGCTCCTGTGGGGCAAGCAGAACAGCTTGCGAGGAAGCCTCTGCCGGGACATCCCTGGAAGCACCTCACTCAGTTCCCTTCCCTGGATTTACCCTGGAGAGCCATCCCTCAAGATCCCAGATAAGGCACGCTGACAAGGTGCTGAATGAAAGCCCGCACTGCCACTGCCAGTAACGTGCCCTCCCTCCACCCCTGCAAACCTCCAGCACTTGAAACCCAGCACCATCCCCAGCCTTTGCACTCACAGCTTCCCAAGGAAGCAGCCCTGAAGCACAGTGGGGTCATGGTGCACAATCCGGAGATATTTTTCAGGACAGCATCCAAGTGGACTTGCTCGTTTTCAATATGAAAATAAGAGTTCTATATTTTGCACAGAAGTTATTAAAAAACTCCTCCACCTCATCTGGTAGTGAGGATTGCTACAAATATGACTACAAAACAAAGCGGACAAATGAGCCTTTTTGAATGCATATTAGTGCACTTAAATGGACTGAATGTGCACCTTGTTAGTTTGGAGTGGAAGTAGGTTTAACTCTGGTTTTACATTTAAAAGCAGGCAAGGAAGGTGCATGGAGAGAAGTCCCAACAGCTGCAGTGCCAGCAGCCAAAGGACCCCACGCCCAAACAGCACAACAAAGCAAAGCCCTGAGTTGTTTTGAGTACGGCCATTCCTACAACATCAACTCAGCAACAGGTTTCATTTCAAGGTTTCACTCACAGACCCTTTCATCCCATGAAAGACCTCAATACTGTTTAGTTGGAAGTTGAGCAAAGTGTTGCTGCCAAGTTTCACAAGCCTCATCCATCAGGTTTTATATTTAAGTCCCCAGCTCCCAGAGTCATGTGAAAACTTTGTACCAAAACCACACACACACAAAGACGAAGCAAGCAACCTCCTGATGGCAGAGAAAGCTTGAAACCTGGCCTCTGAGAGCTAGGCATGGGAATACAGCCACTGTCCCCCCCCCAGGTATATTAATAAAAATTATTTTTTTTTCTATGAATGCCAAGATTTTTTAACACTTCAGGTTACCGATACAGGTCAACAAAGACAACGAGTGTTATGAGATGCTCAGGCCAGCATGCTCAGGAGCTGCAGAAAACACAGCCTCACCCACACACACAACACCTGAGCCCACTCCTCTAATCTTCAGTGGTACAAAACTCTTTATTCTGCTTCTCCACACTGAGCAAACATTTCCTTCCTAAAGAAATGACAAGTTTTAGCACAGATTCATCCCTCCTTACTCTAAGCATTTAAGTCAGACTGCCAAGCTAAGTGTCTGAGCGAGGCGATTAGTCCTCCCCGAGTCCCTCCACAGTCAATGGAGAGAAACAGAAACTCTCCGAAGGGAAATTCAGGATTGAGATGACTACAAGAATATGTGCACTATTAGCTTTGAATACTGCACAGAACAGTAAAAACTTACAAGCAGCAAGGCTATCACAAGGAAGCTATGGCTAATGAAGGCTGAATATGCCCATCTCTGTTTCTAAACAAGATCTGGACTTCAGGGCCCCTTCTAAAATTACTCAGGATGGAAAGGCTGAATTTAGCTCCCATCCATCACCTTATCATGAGGATACAACCTCATGCTTCCTGCCACTGAGAATCTGGGAAAATGCAAAATTCTACCTCTTATCGTCAAATCAGAATTAATTTCTTCTTCCTATTTTGCCTTACTTGAGAAAAAAAAAAAGCCCTTCTTAATAGATAGCTAAATTTATGTCTTACCAAAGTGAATGTAAATGCAAGAAACAGGAAGCTTTTACTTGGAAACTGGAATTTCAAGCACTCAGTGGCAAACAATGAACCAAAGAGATAAAGATGCAATAGCAATGGTAGGGGACAGACCTGCCAAGCTTCCTGCCCACGCTGACTCAAGAGCATATGTCCTACCACGATACGGACCAGCCACACCACTTGCTTTTATTTTGGTAACTGGTATTTGTTCCTGTGAAAACCCCTAAAAAACAAGTCAGAAGACCAGACAATAGTAGACCAGCCATCTCTTATAGCCAGATCTTTTACTTAACACTTTAGCAAAAGATGTTATCAGTGGATCTTTGTCCATTTATACAATTCTCTCTGCTGCGATGAGGATTGCATTGCACTCTCCAGCACCCGCCAGATCAGAGCATCCAGCCTTCCCCATCACTTCAAGAGATTGATCCGATACTTGAAAGCACATTTGCTATTATCTACTCCAGCCCTTTGGAAATGACATTACACAGATACCCGGGGGGGGGGGGGGGGAGCAGGCAAATATTGCCACTCTTTTATTATTCCTGCCATTCCCTCGCTTGTAATGTCTGCAAAGTTCCCAGGTCAATGGGATTACTTTATCTTCCTCCCCCTTCCTTTATCTCCTCCCTCACCCCACAGGTATCCATGTCCAAATGGGACACTTCGGCGGGGGGTTTGCTTGACCCGGGTCACTCGAAGGTCAAGCTTTTCACCACTTGCTAATGCAAAGCTTCCCCCCAGCCCTCTGCAGCCCGGGAGTCCGGGGCACCCCCTCCCCATGCATCCCTCTCCTGGCCGTGGGTGCAGATGGAGAAGGCAAATGCTCCTCAGTGAAGCTACAGAAGCAAAATCCTCCCCGTATGGCAACTGGAACATGTTTTGTGTTTTTAAATAAACAAAGCAAAAGGAGAAGATCCTGAAAAATCAGCTCAGCAGAGACTTTATTCCTGTACTAAACTTGAAGGATGGGAGGCTTAACTAGTTAGGAGCAACACAGACTATATTTTTGCCTACCAGAAGAAAGATCGATTTTTATTTAGATTGATTTTAAGATTTACATGCGAGAAATGGATACAATTGGATCAAATATATACTAAAACAAATAGCTGACTCCCATGAAAGCCAATAAAACCAAAACAAATTTCACAGATCTCATCTACCAGCATTTGAGATTTGTTTTATTTCATTATTTTGTATACATTTACGGAGCAGAAATTTGCTTAACTCTTTTCCACTTTTCTTTTACTGAAACAGTAAGACTCTCTGCAGAATATTTTCTACTTGAATATTATCACCAGGACAGCATATGGCAAACTAGCAGCAGGCAGTTTATCTTCATCCTCTTTGTAAGCTAAAATTAGCACAATGCTTTTGCAACAGTGTATGATGTATTCAGACCAGTACGATATACCTAATACAACTTCAGATCCATCCCTGGCTAACCTCCAATATTCAAGGAAATTGATTGCTAATTTTAACTGAGTATTAATATGTTTAGTATCAAGTTGGCATTTATCAACTTCAGAGGCACTTTTAAGTTTAATACTGTCATTTCACCTACGCCAACTGCAACAGTAAATAAAATTTGTGTATTAGTAACACACAAGATTTCAATTCAACTGTAGGAGGCAATTCTAATTTTTATTAAAACATTATATATGGAAAGCCATGCTGCAAAATTGCATAACTGTGCATACCCTGCTTTTCAGTGATACAATATAATTAATCGTGGTGAAGAGCAGATACACCCATGTCATGACTAACATGCTCCTCCTGCTGCAGCCTGAATTCCTGCAGACTGTTAGCTGGTTACTTTATTGGGATTACGTTCAACCAAGTCACCAACTTCTGATTTCCTGACGATGTGGCTATGTCAGCCCTCTCTGCTCGCCAATCTGCTGTTCAACTTGGTAAATTATGGCCACCTCAGGGGTTTTTTAGCTGGATTAAATATGTGGTGAGACACTAATGTTAGCACCGCTTGCTAATTTGTTTCTGGTATCTGTAACACCAAGGAACTTAGCACAACGCTCTTTCTAAAGGAAATACAAAAGGTCCTGAAGAAGCCCTGTACTTCGCAAGAGTGGTTGTTTTACTACCTTTCTTGCCAGGTTCACAGAATAAATGTGTAATAGTGGGAGGTAGTCACATCCAAGCCTGTACAGGAACAAACACACACACAAACTATAAATATTTATACACTGACATTCAAAGATTTTGTGGCTCAGTCTGCTCACCAACTGACAAAACAGCCCCCTGCTTTACCTACAGCCCATCACAAAACTACAACATGGCACCAAGTCTGACTGATAGTTATACTGAATTAATATTACCACTATTCTTGCTTTTACACAGCCAGCCTCAGGGAAAATTTGAATGGGTTACTCCAGACAGATACAGAAAAAAGAAAGTGGCCAGAATCCTGTGCCAAAGCCTCTCCTAGGGCATCCTCACTGCCACAGCCAGGGACAGGAGAGGATAAATAGCAGATGCTTTACTAAGTGGTGAAGGAAGGAGGCATGAGCATAATGTTTTAACCCCACTTTGTTGCATCTTTTCCACCCCCTGCAATTTGCCTGCATCTTATCCCCTACTCTTTAGCAAGAGGCTGCTACACTCTTGACATTACAGTGCCCTGAAAGAAACACAGTTTTAAATTGTGACACTTTACTTCAAGCAGTTCAGCTAATACTGACCACATTATCTCCTTCCCCTGCTTTAGGAAGGCAGTCGATGCAGAAGTGCATGTGCTATAACCGCGGGCCCCAGGCAGGAGCACCACAGTGGGGTTTCTCCCTCAGTGCTGTGCTGGGGAGGGAGGAGATCCTCTTGGCACGGCAACGAGAGCAACAAAAGGTTCTCCACCCTGCAAGCCTTGCTTCCATGACCTTCACTTGCTGACCAGACAGAGCTAAGATACGCCTTCTTCTGAAGTCCATTGGGACGCTACAGACTCCAGAATATTTTTAGCATGCATCCATGTGACACTAACTGCTATTCAGAGAGCTGGGGGAAGATTTAAGAATCAGTTAGGTTATGTCCACCACCTTTAGCTTGTTTCTGAGGTCATAAGTGGTGCCTCCTAGTGTGTCTTCTCCTGCCCTTCTGCAAAAGATGAATTTGCAGCCCTGAGACAACAGAAGGTATCAGAGTTGCGAGAGCCATTGCTCTCCTGTGGCACAGGATCAGCCACAGAAAAACAAAGGACTAAAGGACAAGTAGTTGAAAAGGCTGCCCCCACTATATTTTTATTTATTTTTATGATGTTTCTTCTTTCTGACACCTCCACATTATGCTTCTGCAAAGAGCAACCAAAAAAACTGCCTGCAAACTGTGTGATATTTTCAATGCTCATGAGGAAAAATTTTTTTTAAAAAATATATAAATAAATCTATCTATCTATCTGTCATCTGTGGCTATTAGACACCAGAGATACCACCTGGTGATGAGGAAGTTCCCAAGCCACAGAGTGCTGGAGGGTGGCAGAGGGCTTGCCTTGATGTGACACTGCTCCCACGGCATCTCACAGGCTCAGCCAGGCTCTCCCGTGTCCTTTCCCACCTCCCAAGCCCTACCAGCAAAAGTTCAAGCATGCCAAACCCAAGATACAAAGGCTACATGGAGGAGGCATAATGGCTAAAGCGACAAGCCAGAGAGATAGAAGGTTTTACCAAAGGCACCCTTGTTCAAAGACCCACCAGAGCACCGTCAGGCATTTGCTTAGTCACAGCCTTGCAATCCCGCACCAGCTCGGGGAGAAGAGACATTGGGTCTATCCCTCTGGTATTTGTCATGGCACTGACTAGTGGGTCACCAGGCCAGCAAGAAGCAGTCCCTGATGAGTTACACGGTGACAGGTGGCTCCGCAGCCGCCAAAAGCTGCAGGGGCTGCCCTGATCGCCCAGAGAAGGTCCCTGTCTCATTCATGAATTTAAAAAAAAAAAAAAAAAAAAGCCCGTGTGCATCAATGTGCTTAGAAAAAATGATGTCAGCATCTTACAGTGTTGATCCTATTAATTAATCTCTTGAAGAATGCCCCCTCGCCCACAAACATATAATGTAATGCCGGCTTAATCTTACCTAAAAAAAAATACAATGCAATAAGATTACTAGTCTGACTCTGCTAACTGTTACAGCACTGCTTAATCCTGCATTTCAGTGCTTTAACAAGCTCCTACAATATTGTACAGAGTTTATCAGAGCAGCTGCCGAGACAAGAAGGACTTATGTTTTAAACAATATAATTCCACCGTCTTTTGTGCTCTTTACGCATTATGTTTATACAATGACTTTCATCCTGGAAGATCTCAAAGCCTATTGCCTGTTCCTGTCTCCACTGAAGTCTTCCTTTCAGGTTTCATATTGGAGCAGGATTAGAAATGAAGAAGAAATATATATATATTTTTTAATATATATATATATATATAAATAAAATATAGATATCTATATATATATAAGGGGGGCTTATAGCAGCAAGATCTGCTGGGGCAGGAGGCTCATCCCTCCCGTCCCCCAAATGCAGCTGGGACAGGCGACACCAAACTGGCCCCCTCCTCCCAAAAAACTGCAAGGGAACCCACCTGAGACCCTGCCCGAAAAAGCAGGCACAAACGTGACCTGTGAAAGTATCATCCCCCCATCCCTGCAATAACTTTGCCATTGTCCCCAGGCCGCTCTCCCACCGGCACAGCCCCACTCCGGCAACACACACCCGCAGCGACGCATTTCCCAGTCTTTGCTGGTTATAGACATATTAAGCTTCCCATGGAATAGGAGAAGAAAGCTCTGCTCCCTCCCTGTAATTATCAAATCAGCCCGAAAATGAGGAAGAATTGAGAATCCTCATTATAGCACATCGTAAAACATGGCGAGGTCTCGCGCTCGCTGTATGTTATTGGCGCAGTCTGCCAACAAAACTTCACAAAGAGCGCAGGAATTCATGTTTGCAGAGATATTAAAGTCATAAAAGGGGAAATTTGTATTTTATTTTCCCACAGCCTAAATGAAGGTGAACCAAGCAAATTTGGCAAAGAGTGCTAGTCAGATGCCATTTCCCACAGAAGCGTGGTATTTTCCTCTGGGAATAAAACATTTTCCTTCAACTACTGTTTATAACTCTTATCAGTTCAACAGCAATAGAGCCATCAAGTCCAATATCTTGTGGAAAAAAGTCAAGGTCAACAAGTACTTGCATTTTCGTTTATCTTTAGCTGCAATTGCTACTGACATTCAATTGGGTAATAAACATGAGGACTGTCAAATGCTCTCAGCAAACAGGTGATCCAAAAGCTATCAGAGAGAAAGAGGCTACTGCCAGGTAATCAAACAATTCTGTTGCAACAATTATGATTTGAGTGCATTCATTTACAGAAGCAATCACCTGTCAAATTTGAATGAATAGCGTCAAACCATTCCCACCACCAGGGTAATAAGGGCGAGAAAATACAAACTATGTCTTACTTTCTTCCCAACAAAAGCATACCAGCATTAGCAAGAGCCATCAAAAAAAGGATAAATAAAAAATCCAGTATCTTATTTCCTGAACTGAATTTTTAAAAATTATTTTAACATAAAAACTAGAGGAGATCAGTCCAAGTAGCTCAATCTCATGTTGATCTCTCCCAGGAGCAATAATGGGTGTTTAGGAAACCCGTATAGATGCAGGGGGGTACACAGAAGCGGCTGTGCCACAGCTCTGACTATCAGCACTTGGGCAGCTTCCTGAGCCAGTGGTTGCATCTGGACCAGCGTTTTTAATAGCTACAGAAGGACCTATTTTTGCAGAAATTGGTCTAATCTCTTTTTGTCCCCTGCTGACCTCCACAGCACACTGTAGCAATAAATTTAACCCAACACATGAAACATTTTTGTTTGTTTTAAACCTGCTAACGCTCTGGAAAGCTCCTGTGCCGTGAACACCCACCCTTAGTTCTTGCATTACGGGACAAGCACCCACTTTCTCCATACATAACTCATTATTTTAAAGACTTCTCTTCCAACCTTAGTCATCTTTTTTTTCCCCTCCCAGCATTTCACGTGAGAGATAGGAAAATGGTTTATGCCAAGCAGCCTGATGGCACACCCTGTTGCACCACCAATCCAGAAACACTGCGTGTTTACAGGTTTATACTCACTGCGATAAAATGTTTCTCAAAAGCGGAGACCATCTCAGGAACACGACTTTGCTTTTTCAACCTCCAATTTAAAGAGGTCAATGATGCACACCTGAAAGTCACACTCTGCCTGCATCAGACAGCAAAAGACTCAGCTGAAGCCACCAAGACCTGGAGAGGCAAATGGGGATAGTGCTGGCGCCTTCAAGATGGAAAGCATATGGGCCATACGGGAAGCTCATTGGCTTCAATGAGCCACCGCAACCTAAAGGAGCACGCCCAGGATGTGTAGGGGAAAAAAAACCCCACCAGAATAAAGGAACAATTTTTCTAAATCAAATCATACCAGTGATCTTCAAAACACAAGACTCAGGTACTGCTAAAAAAGGGTATCTTGGACACCAAAAACTTCAAACCTATTTCTACAACTACTTGCAACCAAACCTCTCTCTGCCCCATCCAAGGAGGAAAGCAACATGCCCTTCAGTCCTACCTGACTATACCCGAGTTTTTAGGTAACGGCCCAAGATGTGATTTAGCAGTGTAGTATTTTCCACCGCTGTTCCCTGCTCGGCACATTCAAGACCTTGTCCTCAGTAACATACCCAGGGCCATGCAGACACACTTTGGGGCCTGCAAAAGCCCTGCACTGCTGATGGGATGGTCAGTTCAGGGTCAGGGCCATGTTCTTACATACACGTCTATCTATACACAGACTTGCGCACAGCCACACAGAAGTTTAATGGGCTAGACATTTCTAAGTTTAGAAAAACTTGCCAAGAAAAAGAAAAAAAAAAAAAAGGACTCCAGCACATGAATTTTGCTGCTTGATTACAGGCAGGCCGAGAAGTCAGGAATATTTGTATTTCCGTAGCCACTTTAAAGGTAAACAGTTCCCAAAGTCTTTTTCCCTTCTTTCGCTCTGCCAACGATGGCAATAGCTTCAGCCTGAAGGATCTGCCTACTGACGTGATCGCCTCTCTGCTCCCCTCCTGGCTGGAAGCCTTTCCTGAGCAAAGACTGAAAGTCGCATTAAACCGTGCTGAAATGGTTGTGCTGGTTTTGAACTGCTTATTATCTCTGGGGGCTGACCTGAAAAACAAGTTGGTACTTAGAGAAATTCAAGTTTCCCCTGAATGGCAAATGGGAGGAAGGAAGGTTTTTTACAAGGAAAAGAATTCGTTTACAACTGTGTTACCCACAATTTAGGCAAAACAAGCAACATTTATAAGTATTTAAGTTAGCTTTGCCAAATCGAAAGGAAAAACGCCTGGTAATAACATGCGTTGGGAGCTAATGCGAATGATTAAAATAAATCCTGACACCGGGAATAGATTGATGCTTGAATCATGACAGACACCCGCTACCAAGTGAGGACACTCTCCCATGCACCATACTGGAAGCGTAACCCTGCCTAGCTGAGACACGGAGGCTTAACGCTGCTGAAATCTAACTTTAACAGCTGAATCAGGCTGATGAGACCAAAAAAAAAAAAAAAAATCCCCACCAAACCAGAAGGACGAAAAAAACAGTTTCACGCCCTCCAGCTTTAGAGGAGAATGATAAATTGACATCGTGTTGTTATGAGCATAATCTTCAACTACTCAATCACTGTTAAAAAATAAAACATGATTCTGAGGAGATAAAAATAATTAATGCTGGTGCTGCCGAAGAATATGCACCTACACGAAGAGTTTCAAATAAATATGGTGTTGTTTTAAATCCTGTATCTCACATCAAAGAGCGAGCACAGGTGCTCACACTGATTTAAAGCAAACCGAGCGCTGCCCACTTGATGGAAAAGCAAGGAAAGGAAAGGGGATGGCAAAGCCTCGACAAGAAAACTGATACCAGTCCATTTCCAAACAAGCCTATTATGCTTAATTCAAGATTCACAATACATAAAGCACCAGAAAAAATACCAGGAGCAGCCCCTGTTGACTAATGCTCTGTCTTTTCCAATCGAGGGTCACATCCAGTCTAACCGATCGCATGATAATGGCATCAGAAAAGGTCAATCAAAGACAAGCCGAAGCTTCCACTGCCTGGCTGACCTTCGGAGCTTGTGACAAATTGCTATCAGTCAATGTCAACTAATGACAGCAGCTCTTTGGCTAATCAATTGTTCTAAAAATGATCAAGAAAACTACTCGCAGGACAGCTCATTTTCACATCAATGCCTGTGAAGTATGAAAAGCTCATTTTTTTTGAGTTTTTAATAAGCTCATAAGTAAAGCAGTTACTTGGTAACAGGGGTCACCTTAGTGAAAAGACAGAACCTTTGTCTGCCTTTTACATATTCTTTTATTACCATATTATAGTAAAAATATGCCATGCCATTACTATGCCAGAGGGCTACATAATAAAGTAGGTAATACTTCATATAATTTTTTTTTTTGAGGTAAATACTTCTGTGGTTAAGGGGCCTCTGTTTGGATGTAAATAATTGTCGATACACTCTCCACATATTTAAATGCAAAGCAATCACCACCCGCACGCAGGTGACATGCCTGCTCATTACTCACCCAAACTTCACGTGACAGAGCCGGTACGGAAAGCCACGCTGCAAAATCCAGTGGCACTGCTGGGAAGTTAAGGCCTAACAGCAGCTATTTTGTTCTTAAACCCATCCACCCCATGCAAGTGCATCTTATTCCAACTATTTCCAACAGAATTCACATTCAGTAGGAAAACTCCATGCTCCAAAACCCCCAAAGCCCTGCAAAAGCAAACAGATGTTTCTGCCTTGGAAGGATTCTACGTGTAAAAGCCAACGTGGAAATGCACACAGGCGTGGGCTGTGGGACATATACCACGGTTCTCCCCGTATAGCAAAGGGGCAGCTGCAGACTGGAGATTTGTCCATCCCTTCATCATACCCACCTCTCCCAGCATCATCTTCAGCCACTTCTCAAAGCCTCATAGCCAGGCCACACTCAAATCTGCATTCACGCATTAAATATTACCAAAACGACAAATCCATGCTGGTCTAAGGCTTGAGAAGTTCTGGCACAATTATGCTTTGCTTTTCCATTAGGAGAGCGTTAGGTGATGTACATCACAGGGCATCACACCACAAGAAGCCTCTTGAGAAGATGCCACATTGAGAGGGAACAAGGAGCCATCGTTCAAGCATGGCACCGCTTTTTACTTGGTGTCGTGGTTTAACCCCAGCCAGCAACTAAACACCACGCAGCCGCTCACTCACTCCCCCCCACCCAGTGGGATGGGGGAGAAAATCGGGAGAAGAAGCAAAACCCGTGGGTTGAGATAAGAACGGTTTAATAGAACAGAAAAGAAGAAACTAATAATGATAATGATAACACTAATAAAATGACAACAGCAATAATGAAAGGATTGGAATGTACAAATGATACGCAGTGCAATTGCTCACCACCCGCCGACCGACACCCAGCCAGTCCCCCGAGCGGCGAATCCCTGCCCCCCACTTCCCCGTTTCTGTACTGGATGGGACGTCACATGGTATGGAATACACCGTTGGCCAGTTTGGGTCAGGTGCCCTGGCTGTGTCCTGTGCCAACTTCTTGTGCCCCTCCAGCTTTCTCACTGGCTGGGCATGAGAAGCTGAAAAATCCTTGACATTAGTCTAAACACTACTGAGCAACAACTGAAAACATCAGTGTTATCAACATTCTTCGCTCTGAACTCAAAACATAGCACTGTACCAGCTACTAGGAAGACAGTTAACTCTATCCCAGCTGAAACCAGGACACTTGGGTTTACCTCTTTACTTGGGTGACTCCCACCCACAGCACCTGTACTGCCGAAAAGGATTTCCCACAAGGAAAACATCCCTCGCCAACCCAACCGCCCCCAAAGCAATCCCCCACCTCACCATGGAGAAGGGGGGGGAAGCGCTAAACAAGAAACATTAAAACTTTTGTTTTCCTCCAAGAAACTGCAAAGTGACAGCAGTTTCAGGTTACACCCTAAACCTGCCTTGCTATGGTAGTTTTTCAAATTAAAATATCTTCTGTGGCCTCAGCCACTCTCAAGCCGTCCATAGGCAAGAAAGAAAGGAGGCAGGGCAACACTTAAGCTCAGCCATAATTGGAAGTATGTGAAAAATGAAGTGTCAGTTCGGTCAATAAAGGGCAAAGGTGAAGGGGAACTGCAGCCCAAACTCGGTGCGAAATGTGCTCATTAAGACACCCAATCCGCAGGCTCCTGCTCACCTATCCCATTAGTCATCGGCCATCTGACCGCTTCAAATGCCTTGCCTCCCTGCTCTTATTACTTTTCTTCTCCCATGTTAAAAAAAAAAAAAAAAAAGGTGAGCTGCTATATAAATCCTTGCTCAGTCATCTGGAACATAATGTGGCCCTTCTCTCCCCCTCCGTCCGGCTCTGCCGCCTGCCTTCGCAGCCTCCAAACAACCGCCTTGAGATTCCCAGCAATAATAAACGCAATTGCCTTTTTGCCTATAGGTTGCCTGAACTCCTACAAAAGCCTGAAAAAAAACCATTGCAGCCATTGATACATTTTTATAAAGAAATATCATCGCTTTCTACTCCCAGCTTGAAAGAGCAACAATTATTTGGAGGTTAAAAAAATGTTTTGAACCCAGGCTGAGGCTTGCACAAAAAAAAAGGGGCAAGAAACAATATGCACAAATAGGAGACACTGATGGATTATTTTTTGTTTTCTTCTAAGCTGTGTAGGAGAGCTAAACGTGGGAATTAAAGAGCCCCACTCTAGATTAAAAGTGACTGTACCAAGCCTTTGTTCAGCATCCTCCTGGCCCGACTATTTGAAAAACAAACAAAATAGATCTGTTAATACCCCAGACAGGAATCTTTTAAAGTTAGAATATGCAGTAAGACAAAATAGCGTTGCTGTGAGCTCAGCATCACCTGCACGTACCTAAGAACTTGCTTCTCTTTTTTTTTTAAATAGAATTTAGCAAGTTATCTCTCCACTGTGTAAATTCTGATCTCTTCGCACCATTCGGAGACAGACCTCCAATGGTCCTTCACGGTAAGTTCAGAGCAATGGGAAAACAGCCCATGAAATTTTTTCATAATATTATTCTGCATTCCTGTACTGTAACTATCCCATACGATGACACAATACCAGGCCTTTATAAGTGGTTGTGTCAACGTGCTATGCGATAACATATCCTGCTGTTCAGTGGCATGAGACCCCAGAACAGCTCCCTAGCAGTTAAATATGGATTTCTACAATAGATCAAAGCAGCTGGGAGTCATTACTATTTACTAAGTAAATAAATTTACATGTTAAAAAAGACTTTAAAATCTTTACAGGAAGGAGCATCTCTCTCCTGTTTTCAAAGGTAGTAATTTGATGTGTGTTGTGCATAGGGACATAAACAGGTTAAAAATGCACTTTGTGAGGATTAAAAGCAGTGATGAATCCTGTAAAGAAGAAAAATTTCGAAAAAGCCCCAAAATAGACCTTAACATAGTCTGGGTTAAGGACTAAGGGAGAAAAGAAAACTCTTACTAAGGGGCTTAAGCTTTCCAGTCTGTGTGCCTCTCTGAAAATGCAAAGCTTGCACTCACATCCTTGTGATACCTTCAGCCAGGTTGGAAACCCAGCCCAGAAGGTGCTTTTACCTACCCCAAAAGCGGAAGTAGGTTGTGGGAACAACCTAAAAATAGACAGTTTTAGAGGGTTATATTTCTGGCGATTAGATTTGGGTTTTTTTAAATGGCAAATGTGCTCTTGACAGATGGAACCAAAAGGAACTTTTACAAACTCCTAAAAATAGTGAAGCCCATAATATACTGAATATATGTCATGCAATGCATGCTTCTTGACTTAACTCCTGTGCTCGCAAGCATGAATGTGCGGGTCCCCAGCCTTTCGCTGCCACCCCTCCGCGGCACCCGGCTGCTGCGGCAGTGCCATGTCGGCTGCTTCTGCTGCCAAGAAAAGCATCCAGCAGAGGTGAACACGGGATTTTGACCACAGTGTTGCCACTTGTAAGGCCATAGAAGAAAAACCTCCAAATCATGGCATTTTGAACTTAAATGCAGTTGAGGAGAGGCAGGGTATTTGCTATCTTTTTCTTCTCTTCCCTTTTGGTCATTCAGGATCATGGTTTTTTACTTCTTCCCCATGCGGGAAGGCTAAAACCATGCTTTTTTTTTTTACAGAAGGTGTATATGCAGGCGTGGGTGTGCTTAAACAAATGAGATTCCCCTATAATCTCAACCTTCAGAGAGCTTCGAGCAAACAAGACATAAAGCAAGGCTCAGTGAGACCACCGCTGCCCTTCCCACATCCCCGTTCCTCAAAAAAAGGCCATTTCCGTAGGTGGCAAGTGGCCTGAAGGCAAGCCTCAGTAACAGAGACCCCCTGGACAGGTTCTCCTTTCCAAAACTGCTTTCCCAAACTTGACCTGAGAGCTCCAGTTAGCAAATTCCCACTTTTTTTTTACTCTTTCCTAAAGTTTTAATGCAATGAGCCTTCTTCATGAAACGCATCTATCAAGCACTGGCAGCAATTCCAGCCTCAATAAACCTTACTCTGGCATTTGGGTAAAAGTTTCAGAACCAGCTAAAGCATTGCTGAGAAGTCTTTCTGCGGATATTTAATAGGACTCAAGCTCTAAAGTCACTTTAAAAAACCCTTTCTGACTGACATTATAGCATGCACCTTGCTAGGAGCTGACCAGGATGGCGATGATAAAACATCAGATACGACTGGCACTCCAGACTAATAAAATGCCACATTGAGGAGAAAATGAAGACCGAAAATCTTAAAAAGCATACCAGGAAGCGAGTAGCTCGATTTCCAAAGGGCCCAAGAGGTTTAGGAGCATGCTGGCAAGCCTCCCCGCAGACGTTTTGTCCACGCACATATACACATGAACACGCGCACATCCGTCTAGTAAGAGAACAGCCCTATCCGAGCACAAAAACCCCCTCCAAACACCATGTTTTAGTTCAAAGCCTGTTTCTGCAGCAGCTTTTTCACCCTTAAAAAACCCGTGGATTTAAAGTTT